>NC_052057.2:63834928-64502428 GCF_903992535.2 Arvicola amphibius
CTTATGTATATGGTAAGTAGGAAGTTTCCCTAATAGGTTGAACAACTACTTCCAGAATACATGCATGTATTAACTATTAACTATTCTCCAAATACTCAGTACACTAAGTATGAAGGTATCATTCCATTCCATGTTGACATTTTGGTTTAGACATTGTACGACATGCTCGGCTTGGAGATCCTGTGTTTAGAGACTGTATAAGCTGAAATGTTATTATGTGGCCAGATCAGTACTTAAATTTGGTGAATAATACTGCAGATCCTATATTCCATACACAATGCTACAGTTCAGAATGGTTGTTCTGAGTAGCTACTTCTCCAAGAAGCAAAGAAAGGTTTTGGTGCACTGATAGATAACCGAACAGTTCCCCTACGTCTATCTGTGAGGCTTATTCTATTTCACTTTTTTTTTTTTTGGTTTTTCGAGACAGGGTTTCCCTGTAGTTTCTAGAGCCTGTCCTGGAACTAGCTCTTGTAGACCAGGCTGGCCTCGAACTCAGAGATCCGCCTGCCTCTGCCTCCGGAGTGCTGGGATTAAAGGCGTGCGCCACCACCGCCCGGCTCTATTCCACTTTTATAAAGTAGAGCTGGATCGTGCCTTTCTACGTTGATCTCTACATTAAAAAAATTGCCAGAGTGTCATCCAAATAGGAAGTATAGTTTCTTTTTTAAAAATATTGCCAGGCATATAATTACCCTCACATAATGCGTCTAAGATACACGGCTAAAAATACCTTGACTATCATCTACAAATAGACCAAACTTTAAAAGATTAAAGGGAAATATAAGATTATCAACTTAAATCGCTATAATATTATATGCCTACTGTTTTTCTAATATCTTCTGAGAGAGGAAATCTGACTTTCAAGAGCCGTCCTGAAATGACTGAAAACAACTATCTATGCTGATCAATTCTTAACATGCTGCTCACATACTCAAAACATTTTCTTCCTGGACACAATCTGGTAAGTATTTACCCTAAGTCTATATGTGAACTTAATGTTCTATATATAGTTCAAACATATAAAAAATAGACTAATTATAAAATTACACTTCTTTTTTTCCTACACAGTTTCCCCTAATCTCTGCATCAACTCAAAGCTCAGAACACAATGTCTTCTACAAATGATCACTAACTACTTAAAAGCAACCATGCTATGTTAGAATGTTCTCCTGTAACTGTCTCACTGCATGCCTAGCTGGAATCTATCACTGTATTCATGGTGAATAATAAGTGGGATACACTGTTAACTTCATTAATACTTTAAAATTTTAAACAGATATTCATTTGTTACATACTAATTTCATCATTTAAAAATGAGGACTAAAATTAATAGCACTGAAGCTCAGATCTGTGAATCCTGAAATCTCATGCCCTAGCATTTTCTGAATGACTGACTGCAGGCCTGCTTGGCGAGCAGGCCAGAGAGATAGGCGTGTATCCAGCAGCATCATGCCTCCTCATGCGCCACTTGTAAACAACTAGAGGCCTGGGAATCACTTGATTGCTGTTCTAGGATCTTTGTTCCTCTAGCTATAGCTCGTCATCTGCTCGATTATGTAACTTGCCTTATATATTTCTTTATAAGGCTACGACTCCTAAAATATTTAACATTCAAAAAAATAATTGTTGAAGGTGACTACTACAACATCTTCTAAAATTAACATTAAGGCATGATTGATGTTAATTTGAATAGAAAACCAAAAACATTTTATGGCTTGTAAAGAAATTTAGCACTAAAATGGCTTAAAATGATTAAGATTACTTTCACACAGGTTAAAAATTACAATAGTCTATAACATAGAGCCTGTAAGAAATATCTGATAAAGACCAACCAAACTGCATTATAAATACTTACTTGTAAACGGGTAATAACTCATGTCTTTTGAAGGCACTGTCTGACTTTGTATCACTGTCATACAACCTTTGCACATGTCTTCCAGTTCGAAGAGGAGGGCCTAACTTGTCCATCTTACTATTAAAATATATAAAGGTGTACCCATAAGGAGATTGCTACTGGTTGTTTGCCTCTAAAGAATTATGTAGACATAAGGATTATTTTTCTTCAGATAAAGAAACTCTTGTTCACTAGAAATCCACACACTTTTCTTAAATAACTAACTGCCAGGACAAAAGCACATGTCTAAACTTCTGATCATAAAGTGCCCATCATTAGACCGGTGTGCCTTGACCATTTAGGCAACCTTGCCAGTTTCCATGTGGTGTTAGTTTCACATTCATCAAGAAAAAGGAATAAATTAGGAAGCAATGGAATATGTGAAGCTAGAAGTGAAGTAGGAGCTGTTATGCACAAATAACAAAAGTTTTCATTTTCCCTGAAATGGAAGAACCTTTCTTCTCTATTATTTTACTTTATGATTGCCCTTGTATTTGAAAGATTTAATTGTATATGGAATCCTTAAATATGTATCATATCTCACTTTATAATAAGGAATAAGTTTATTTCTGGGATATATATAGTGAAAAGGCAAAACACGATCTATATTTTAAAAGACATGGTCAATCTAAATATCACAGGTAAAACATGCAATCACACCATTGTGAACCCTTTAAACCTAAAGTATACAATATCTCCATCTAGCGGATGCAAGTGCTAACTGCAGGTTCGTAGGACACTTCATTGTCTTACATTAGCTCTATGTGGTCAAATCGTATACTATCACCACTAAACAACCATTCATGGGAGAAAACAGGAAAATTTGCAAATTAGAAAAATTATCTCAAATTGGTGGTAAGAAAAATGCCACATTTAATATTAAAGATATTCTTATTTAAAAAATATTTATTTATTATGTATACAATATTCTGTCTGCATGTATGCCTGCTGGCCAGAAGAGGGCACCAGACCTCATTACAGATGGTTGTGAGCCACCATGTGGTTGCTGGGAATTGAACTCAGGACCTTTGGAAGAGCAGGCAATGCTCTTAACCACTGAGCCATCTCTCCAGCCCCTTAAAGATATTCTTGAACTAGGTGCAGAAGTGCAAGCCTTTAATTCCAGTACTCCAAGCCGGGCGGTGGTGGCGCACGCCTTTAATCCCAGCACTCAGGAGGCAGAGGCAGGCGGATCTCTGTGAGTTCGAGACCAGCCTGGTCTACAAGAGCTAGCTCCAGGACAGGCTCAAAAGCTGCAGAGAAACCCTGTCTCGAAAAACCAAAAAAAAAAAAAAAAAAAAAAATTCCAGTACTCCAGAGGCAGAGGCAGGAGGATAACTGTGAGTTCCAGCCCAGCCTAGTCTTCAACTGTAAATTCTAAGCCAGTCAGAACAACAGTGAGATTCCGCCTCACATACATTCCTTAAGGAGATATCTGCTCTCTCACTCATGGTTTTAGTTTTAACTCATTTCACGCAGTAAGCCCTAAAGACACATGATATGGTCAGACACTGCTAATCTGAGAGAACGGAGTAGAAAACCAAAGACCTGATGCGTGCTCTTAAAGAGGTTAGTATCCAGGATGAATCTGTTCAGCTTTCTAGAACCTACGCGTCTCTCAGGAGCAACATTTAAGTCATTTGATGGTCGCTGTCTATGCAGCAAAGTTGATGGTAAATGCACGCAGTGGTACACACATTTCAAACAACCTGCAGCAGATGTCTTAAACATAATTTCTGCAAATCTTTGAGATTAAAATTTATCGTTAATTTATAGGATTATGAAACAATCCAATTTGAAGTCCGATGACTTCAAATTCTAATTGGTCATGTTTGTGCTTTGAACTGGTAAATGTTAAGAATTATCAGAGCATACTGTCACAGACACCGCCTTTAAGAAGGCATCTGACTTGTGAATAAGGACTGAAATCTGTCACAGAGAAAGAGTTACTAAAGATAGATCTGTAGAAAACTTTAGCTTAGAACACTGAAGATCCTGGATTTAACCCTCTGTACTACACACAAAAAACCCAAACTTAAGTATATTTTAAATAAAAACAGATTCTTTAATTATGGTAACAAGTATTTAAATGTTGCATGTGAATCAACAGAGAAAAAAAGAGATACATAGAATTGAATAAAAGCCTAAGGCAATGACCTAAGGTAACTGTTTCCTGTTGGTTATGCACTAGAGTGCTGAGAATGTTTCCAATGAGAAAGCCTAACTGAAAGGAGGGCCCCAGAGATGATTTCTCCATGTCAGCTACAAATTCAACCCACTATATAAAGTTTATGTAGTGGCCATAAAAATGATTATTTTAGATAGATACAAAATTCAAATACTTCTTAGACTAAATATTAGTAAATGTGGTTGGGGATAAAGTCAAGCCTATGTTCTGCTACAATCTCCTACTGACAAAGTAAAATATATAAATGTCAATAGTTTATCAAGATCTCATACAGGGTTTTTGAATTTTTAAAGGATTCATAAATGAATAGCCACTTGAGGAAATATTTGGCAATGATCTCAACCCATTCCTCATGAAGCAACTTTCAACTTCAAAAAAGTTCCTTGTTTCCTGCTGATATAAAAAATAAGTCCACTGAGAAATAACCTCCCTGCTTATGATGAGTCCTTAGCTGCAGAAAATGGCACCGATTGTTGCATAATCAGGAGATGGTCTCAGGAATCATACTGGAAAAATTTACCAAGTCGCATTTGTTATTTTGTGGATCTCTGAAGTTGGGATATTCTTTGACATTCAATGCTCTAGAATGATGTATGTATGTATGTATGTATGTATGTGTGTATGTTTGTATATGCACATTGATCTAAATTCTAATCCATCACAGATAATTTCATATACCAATTCCACAATACAGAAATCACCCTAACACAATAGCCACAATCATTAATCATTTCTAATCCACATAACAAGCTAGGTTTGTTCATACACCAGAAGAAAGAGGTTTCTGGGTTGGCAAGAAGGCTCAGCAAATAAAGGTATTTCTTGATAAGCCTGATGACCTGAGTTCAATCCCCAGGATGCACATGGTGGAAAAAATGTAACACCTATTTCCCACTAACGTGCATGCCTTTGTATGCACATGCACATACAAAGTGAATAAATGCAAAAGAAAAATTTTTATAGGAACACACTATGATCATAAAACTAGAGGCATTTATTTCTTACTAATTTAGCAAAGTATTAAATTCAAATTCAATTTTTTATTAAATAGTGTTCTCTAGGGCTAGGGAGATGGCTCAGTCAATAAACTGCTTGCTGCACAAGCAAGAGAACATGGGTTTGAACTCCCAGAAACCCTATAAAATGATGAGCATCATTGTGAGCACCTGTACTGGGTGATGATGGGAGAATCCCTCTGGCTCAGGCCAGCATGCTGGCAGAATTCAATGACAGACCCTGTCTGTCATTGGGAAACTTCTTGTTTGTTTCCCAGCTTCCCAAACTCCCAAAATAACCACACAGAAATTTTATTAATTAAATCACTGCTTGGCCCATTAGCTCTAGCTTCTTATTGGCTAACTTTTACATCTTAATTTAACCCATTTCTATTAATCTGTGTATCATCATGAGGCAGTGGCTTACTGGCGAAGTTTTAGCATGTCTGACTCTGGTGGCAGCTCAATGGCTTCTGACTCTACCTTCTTTCTCTCAGCAGTCAGTTTAGTTTTCCCTGCCTAGATCAACTCTACCATATCACAAGTATAAGACAGTTTCTTTACTAGCCAACAGTAATCACAGCATACAGAGGGAAATCCCACATCAATCCCTGTTTCAAAAAAAGAGATAATAGCAATCAATACTGACCTCAGGCCAACACACAATCATGCACACACATCTGTGTACATATGCCCACCTGCACTCACAAATATTCCTTACATGTACTCTGTAGCTACATTTTACCCCATCTACTATGGTCAATCTCTAAACATTTTTCCCATAGTAACTGAAGGAAATTATTGAAAGAGTAATTTAGCTACTGAAAATGATATGTATGCTGGGCAGTGGTGGTGCACATCTTTAATCTCAGCACTCAGGAGGCAGAGGCAGGTAGATCTCTGTGAGGTCAAGGCCAGCCTGGTCTTCAGAGTGAGTATGAAGACAACTAGGGCTGTTACACAGAGAAAGCTTGTGTCAAGAAACCAAGGTGGAAGGGGCGGGGGAGAAAACACAGCTTAAGACATGTCAGTTTTGTGATTTTACTCAAAGGTGACAATATTCCAACTACAAATATTAAAATGTCATGATTCCAATATATGATAGACTATGATAGACTAGCATACATGAATAAAGTTAACTATACTAAAGATTATAAACAGCATCCTTGAAACAGCTATAGGATCATCACATGTTTATCAGTCTCATATGATGTTTAATACCTTCAAAGTTGTCACTCAATCCTGAATTAATGGATAACTGGAAAACATCATTGCCATGAAAACTTTACAATATTCTTCACCAGGACCACTACTCTAGAATAAGCCAACAAGTTTATAGTTGATTAATTTAATTTATTAATCCATTATTTTTATCAGTCAACCCTTAAAAATATCAGAAATTTAGTTAGGATGGGTTTTTTCATATTGTTGATTCTGCCATCATGGTGTTTTTACAATTTAGCAAAGGAAACAAATGAATCACTGCTTCAAAGACTCTAAAACAGAAATGGTGGCTGGTGCTAGACAGCTGTGGAGTGGTTCTGACACATAACAAGAATATGCTCAATAAAAATAATACTCAAACTAATACAGTAAATCTATTGACCCAAAGTAAACAGTAATTCCTCTTCAAGTAGAAGGAACTTCTATATAGATAATTAGAATCTGAACACATATGACTGACAGTTTAATAAGATATGGGACAACCAAGGTGTTCAATTTTCATGGCACAATAAGCAATACAATACATATAAAAGTATTTGTTCAAAATCTCTGCCTGTTGGTAAAACCATTTTTTTCTCAGGTTCATATAAACGTTGTTCAGGTTTTTTTTACAACAGGAATCAAAGTGTATTCACAGTCACAAAGCAGTGTCAGAAAGATATTGCTACATACCTACCTAGTAGCACAGTAGAATGCAAGAGCCTGGTTTTCTGACTCCACGAGCAGTGTGCTCACTCACCCACTCTTGTGCGCTTTCTGTTGCTGACTCTTCTTTCTCTCTTTTGTGTGTGGTGTTTGCACATGTATGTATAAGCTTTTGTCTGATTATTTTTCAATGTGTGTGGGTGCATGATGTGGGAGTCCCTTCTATATGCTGTGAATACAACTGGTTAAAAAAAGAAGATGTTTTGGGCCGGTGATAGGGTAGAACAGAGCTAGGCAGGGAAATCTAAACTGAATGCTGGGAGAAAGGAGGCGGAGGCAGGGAGAAGCCATGGAGCCACCAGAGACAGACATTTGCCAGTAAGTCACAGCCTTGTGGCAATACACAGATAAATAAAAGTGGGTTAAATTCAGATGTAAGAGTCAGCCAATAAGAATCTACAGCTAATGGGTAAAGCAGTGATTTAATTAATACAGCATTTTGTGGTTATTTTGAGTCTGAACTGATGGCGGTAGGGAAATTAACTAGCAGCCTCCTACAACATGTGTCTGTCTAAGGGTGTATATGATGTATGCATGTGTGTGTACAGCATGTGTTGGTGTGTATGTGTCTGTCTGAGGGTGTATATGATGTATGCATGTGTGTGTACAGCTTGTGTGGGTGGGTATGTGTCTGTGTGAGGGTGTATGTGATGTATGCATGTGTGTGTACAGCATGTGTGGGTGTGTATGTGTCTGTCTGAGGGTGTATATGATGTATGCATGTGTGTGTACAGCATGTGTGGGTGGGTATGTGTCTGTCTGAGGGTGTATGTGATGTATGCATGTGTGTGTACAGCATGTGTGGGTGTGTATGTGTCTGTCTGAGGGTGTATATGATGTATGCATGTGTGTGTACAGCATGTGTGGGTGGGTATGTGTCTGTGTGAGGGTGTATATGATGTATGCATGTGTGTGTACAGCTTGTGTGGGTGGGTATGTGTCTGTGTGAGGGTGTATGTGATGTATGCATGTGTGTGTACAGCATGTGTGGGTGTGTATGTGTCTGTGTGAGGGTGTATATGATGTATGCATGTGTGTGTACAGCATGTGTGGGTGTGTATGTGTCTGTCTGTGGGTGTGTATTCTATGAATAATCACATGAAGGATTGAAGTTGGTATCAGGAATCATCCTTGACTGTTCTTCCACCGTATTCACTGATGCAGGGACTCAAAAATCAAACCCAGAGCTATTGGTAAGGTTAGTCCTGTCGGCTTAATCTGGAAACTAAGAAGCCACCTCCAGGGCTGGCATCCCAGCAGACTGCTATGCCCACTCAGTATTGTATGGCTTCTGGGGATCAGAACTCTAGACCTCATGCATGTATAGCATCTTCTTTAACCACTGAAACAGTTTCCCAGTCCCAAAATTCTTTTTGAAAAATCTACCATCCAGCTTCATGTCCACAACCTACTTAAAAAATTTGTAATATAACTTAATATGACCAAAGAGAAAACCAACAATATAACAGAAGTATTGAAAAATATTGCCTTCTAACTTATAATCAGCTGTAACCAAAACACTAAAAAGACTACAGCCCAAGTAAAAACAATTCTCCTTGCTATGGTAAATGTCTATATACTACTATTTAATGAGTTCAACAGTTGAGAAGACAAAAAGAAATTAGTATTGTTTTGTTTTTTTAACCACCAGATGATGAAATAAGAAGACGATTTATTGTATTTTGTTAGTATTTTGTTAGCTTGTTTTTGTTTTTGTTTCTATTATGTAGTCTTCATTATTTGTATTCTTCTTGATGCTGGGAATGGAACTCAATGCTTTGCACATGCTAGGCAACTGTCCCACCAATGAGTTATATAGTCAGCCCTTTAAACTTGTATGTGGGTATGTGATATTTGTGTGTATATGTATACATACTGGTGTGTCTAAGTGTAAGCACACATGTGCCATGCTGTACATGTAAAGCTAAGAGGACAACATCAGGAACTGGTCCTCACCTCTGCCTTTTTGCCCCAAGTCTCTTGTTTGCTGCTATGTATATCAGGCTAGCTGGTCCATGAGCATCCAGGGATTCTGTCTCTGCCCCCCATAACCCTGGCAGAATGATGGATTACAGTAATGGGCATCATAATGCCTGTGTCTTACATGGGTTCTGGGATTGGAATTCAGATACTCATACTATCATGGCAAATGTGTTACCCACTGACTCATCTCCCCAAACTCGAAGTCTTTGTATATCTTGGATTTCCTATGCTGTCTGAATTGAGTGAGAAAAAAAATAGGTAATGACAATTAACAATTATTTCTCTGTAAATTTTCTTCATGATAATATGTGACTTTGAGTCAGAGGTAAAGTATATTTGAATATAAAGTGAGTTATTTTTCTGTAAGCAACCACACATGTAAAGAAAGACAAGAACGTCTGTATTACTGGTTTTGTGGTAATCCCTTAGCTGTGTGATTCATTAATAGAGGAAAGGAAAGCTACAAAAGTAAGTGTTTAGATAATAAACTTCTAATGTTATCTACAAAGTTTCCGACAATACAATGGATTACTGAAGGTAAAAGCTATTTTACTAAAAGCCATATGTATATAATGATAGACTTATAGGAAGAATAATTCTGCCACTTTGTCTAACATATTTTTAGTTCCATTATATTACACTTCATACAATGTAAGTATACTACAGAAAATTCCATTTTGAATGCTGTATCCTATATATTCTCATAGCAAAATCATGAAAACGCATTTATATATATATATATAGTTGCCAAATATATTTCTATACATACTATTCTATCAAAACTATACATTTCATTGATTTTCATACATTATAATAAAAACACTCAACTGTTTTCTAGTTAAATAGATTTCAGTCAGTACCTGGCTTTTCCAAAATAGTTTTAAACAAATCTGATTCTCTAAGTTGCTCCATGACAAAGGAGACTGAACTAAATCCCATGCACACTGTGCAGCACAAGGGCTGATAAATAGTGCTTGACATATTACAGCTGCTTCTAAACGTTTATACTTTACATTGCTTCTCAGATGCCCCAAAATAAAGCTGTCCACTCAAACACACACACACACACACACACACACACACGCACGCACACACACACGAACACGCATACACACATACACACACGCACACACACACGAACACAGACACACACGCATGCACTTTAAGAAAACATACTACAGTCTCTGAACAGTAAACTGAGACTGCGCCATAGCATCGCTGACTATCTTCTTTCCAGCAATGCGCTGAAGGAAATGCACACACTTAGAAAAAATAAAGACAAACAGAACAGTGATGTATCTGAAATGTATACACCAAGAACACACTCAGCATGGACTTACCCTGCCTGGGGGGCTGATATTGCTTTATGAGAAGGTGACAAGGTCTGGAGTTTGTTTCCCAAAGAACTGTTAACTGAAGATGCTTTACCCGAAGGCACACCTTATGATAAAAAAGGCAACAGTTTTAACAAGTCTCAAAGCAAAGTCATACAAAACAGAGCCTCTAACAAGGAAAGCAGTTCTTTATCAACACTGTGCCTAGTTCTACATAATTTACAACTACTAATGAGGAGTATGTTATCTCGTCATTGGCACACAAACAGCATCCCACTTCAGGGTTATCTTCTTCAAGTCGTTAGGACTTGTCTTCTCAGAACAGCTGCCAAGTTCAGGTATAAGAACTGCACAAAAACACCGTGGCCTTTCAAGTAATCAAGAGAACTGGGCTGCAGAAGTTAGTCAACACTATTTCAGTTTTACTCAGAAAGAACTACTGATCTAGAAAAGGCCACTACTGGCATTTCCACATCAACTAACATGGTTTTCTTCTGTTTGTTTAGTTTGCCATGCGAATCTCATTACCTACAACAGTTTTGCTAGCAGTACTTGGCTGTGGTAGTCGGGATGATGCTGCAGTTCCAGGAGAATTTGATTTTTTAAGTGGAGATGGTTTATACTAAAATAATGAAAATTAAAAAAAATTATCAACATCATTTTGTTATCAGGAAATGCAAACTTGCAAGTAATTCAACATCACAGGAGACCTAATGACAGACTTTTTGTTTATGAGAAAAGGCTACAGAGATAGATGGTGACGACATTTATGCAGCATTCTAAATCAATTTAGTAATGCTGAGTCAAATGTTCACGCTTATAAAATACAGTACTCTGATACAGAAATCAAAACAAGATTACTTTTACAAAAATGTTTGAGTAAAGTAACACTTCTATAAAAACTGTAAATGTCTCAGGAAACTACAAAAAATTCACAATTATTTGAAAAATATTTTAAAAGCTATAAATTTTAGATTAGGTGAGGAAAAAAAAGTCATTTCAACCCCATTTGAGATTGCAGCAAATACTTGCCAGCACACCAATCAGACAAATAAATGACACCACTTAATTTAATTCAAAATGTTTCCAGAAAGACAGTGTAAAAGAGTTAGAAAAACAACAAGAACAAAGCCTGGCTTTTCATTTAGTAAAAAGAATAAAGCAGAGGAATAATGTACATGCGTTTGTATATATGAAGAAAACTGAAGGCAGAAGCATGAAAGATGTCAAACAAAGTATAAAAATAATTGCATTTCATTTCAAGTATATGTCCAAACAAATGACCCAGGGTGCTTGCCAAACAAATTAAAAAAAAACTATTTGTAGTCTAGTATAAAGACTAGAAAAAACATATTTAAGTTAGAGAAAAGAAAGAAAACATTGTGAGCAACACCAAGCATCATAAGTAGAAATAACTAATTTTTTTATGAGATAAAATATACTTCAAAAAAATCACCAGAAAAAAATATACTTTAAAGGACCAATAAGTAGGGCACTAGATATCATGGATTATAACTGCAGACATTACTACTACAATCTAAAAAATTTCCATATATGTGATATACAAGTGGCAAAATTACCAGGAAAAACAGAAAATACTATAATCAAGCTAAATATTTTAGCAAATCTCCTTTCATTGGTGTGAGAATCAAAAGAAATGCCAATAGGAATCAGTCAGTTGGCCTGGCATTTATACATCCCAACACACTACATAGAACAAACATTCCACTACAGACGCCATGCAGCAAATACCATAAGACCACATACAGGATAGCAGAACACATTTTAATAGTGTAAAAACTTTGGAAAATACATTCTTGAACCAAAACAGAATTAAAATAAACAAAATGTATCTAGAATACTATAATTATCTGCCAATAAATGATTCATTTAAAATGAACTATGATTAAAAAGATTAAAAATTAGAATATATTTTAAATTGAATAAAAAAGACCAATAAAATGCAATTCTTTTCTAGCAATACTAGAAAAGAATGAAGCCCCTACTAAATGAAATATCTTAATAAACTAATCTGTGTTAATTTTTCTCTCAAGTAATTCAAATTATACATCAAAGCCCTTAGCAACATCCATTTTAGCTGATGGGAAAACTATAGTTTAGTGTTATACATTATAAACATAAAACTATGAATCTCAAAGAGGCACATTCTCACTAGTTTTTAGAAATAATTGAACTCATGCGTTCACCTGTGGCCGAGAAGCTGGCTTTCCTTTGGCTTCAGCAGAAAATTTGCCCTTATTACTAATACGCGCCGCCTGTTCTTTACAAAAGTTGATGTGTCTGTCCGCTGCGTTTTCATTGAACCTCCTCTGGCAATATGGACACTGGATGTAATCTAAAGCACATCAAAGGAGAAAGACGTTAGTAACACAACACCGTAGTGGGCAGTAAAAGCTTTTATGACCAGTAGTTCAAGATGAATAAACAATATAAATAATGCCATCTGATAAGCATGGTTCCCACTCTCATACAACATCCAATGTGGCTGACCCTAAACTTAGTAGATAGTTAAGAAAAAGTTCAAAAGCCTTTTCTATCTCCTGCATTTGAATCAATTTAAGTTAAACTGAAGGAAAAAATAAAATAAAGTGTCAGTAGAAAAAACCAGTAAGAGAAAAGCATTGTTTTCTTTGACCATGGACATGAACTTTATATGGCACCTAAATAAAAACACATTGGAATATAAATTTATGTACAGATTAAACTAAAATGTCTTTCTTCAAAAAATAAAAAATAGGTAAAATACTGCCAAGAAATGTATTTTCTAAAAAGAGGTCCCAAGAAATGGAAGAGGTAATTTAAAAATCAGAGTTTCACTGGCATAAGTCAAACTTTAGACTAAACTATTAGCAACAATCCGAATGTCCGGCTCAAACACTGGGAGGATTCCGACAGGCGGACTGCCCTGCAGAGCCACCGCTGCAGTGCTTACATGGACTGGAAAAGATGCAGAAGCTAAGATGTAGTATGGAAATGCCTCTAAAGCAGGGGAGCTCAATGTTACAGAAAATAAATGTCAACTAGGAAGGGCCCCAGGTAGCCCAGCTGGATTATTCCAGAAATGCACAGCATCATTAATACTTCAGGAGTTGGCAGGTTATCGCATGGAAGCGTAATCTGGCCTGCCTATTGCCTGCTTTTGAAAAAAAAAGTTTGTTCTTTTGTAAATAGAACTCTACTGATTCATTTACATATTATCCATGGCTTATAACAAGTAAAAGCTAAGTAGTTCTCAGTAGCCTTAGCGATATCCAATACCTAAGTACAACTTAGCCTTTTACTGAAGTAGCTGGCAAATGTCTCCTCTAGCATAAAATCCACGTTTGCTGAAGAACATTCTCTTTGCTAGGAAGTAAACTCCAGTCCAGACAACCAAGTCAATTTTAATATGGCTGTTTACGTTAAAATGACATCCTGTTGACGATGCTATAATACCCAGCAATAAAATGTAAATTCTACTACTTTAAGTCTGTCTCAATATCTCATAGTATTTCCTACAATCTTTACCTTGTTAATAATTAGCAGTACAACTGATAGTTTCCCAGTAGAAACTGTATCAATATATTATTTTTAAAACATAATTTAGGTAATTGGTCTATACCACAGGGTCTGGATTAATAATATATTTTAAAAATATAACTTTCTTTTCAGGCAAGATACCAAAGTTTTAGGACATAAAGCTATGTTTAAACAAAAGCATTGTGATAAAAAGTAATGTTTGTATTTATTGCGCTGTAAGTCTATATCTTTACATCTAGATGCTTGGATTATCACC
Organism: Arvicola amphibius; assembly: GCF_903992535.2. Lineage (NCBI taxonomy): Eukaryota > Metazoa > Chordata > Mammalia > Rodentia > Cricetidae > Arvicola > Arvicola amphibius. The sequence goes on from NC_052057.2 coordinate 63,849,051, forward strand.
ACTATTTGAGACCATAGTATTTCAACATTCTATGTCATTTGGTTTCAACATAAAAATTATTTTATATCAACTGGAAATACAAATTCTATCATTCAGTGCCCACATGAACATCCATCCCTGTCAGCAACACTCCACATACCAGGGTCATAGGAAGGCGGCGGAGGAGGAGGAAGTTTGCCACCCTCTTTAAGTGCCTGATCAAGGCCCTTTGCTGCTCTTATGGTGGCAATGAATTCCTCATGCTTTCTTCTCCAATTAGATGGCTTCTTTGGTGGTTCTGGCTAAAAATAAGGAAAAAAGAAAATCAATAATATATTTTCTAAAATACTGAAATAAAATTTCAGATAAAGCCATATTATTTTTAGTGATCTCTTAGAATTCATCAGTGATTTTTCCCAATATAAAAATCTGCAATCACACTGTGCAGCTTTTAAACACAATTCTTCCTAAGGCAGACAGTGTTAAAGTATCCTCTACAGGTATAATAGCCATATTTGTGCTCCTGCTTTGACCTTCTCCTTTCTCAGCCTCTCTACAATAAAATTTTCCCAAAACCAAGGGGTTTAAACTGACATTAGGGGTAGGCAGAAAACAGTCCCATGTGGATTTCACTGGATTTTCTTTTGAGAGAGACTGAAGATGCTCTCATCAGGTCACTGAGTCATCTATTTATTCTGTGAATGGGTCATATTCCTAGGTAACTTCTTTCCTTGGCTTTTAGGCTTTTTGAAATAACTCTTCCTACATAGAGAAGAAAAATCTGCAATCACAGATTTGTTTTCTCTCCAATTCCTGTGGACCTATAGATGATTTGATACGCAGAATTATTCCAACACTGTTAGTTAATTCACTACTTACTGTTGAAGGTTTTTTTGGCTTTGTTTAATTTCATTTTTATTTTATTCATTGTATATTTTATTCATTCTGGCATATAATGTGACATAAAGCGTTCAAATGTTTATTTAAAGATAATCATGCAGTAATTTCTGTATCCTTCAACTCCTTACTCCACACTACCCCAACAATGAGATAAAACATTCACCACAAACTAAATACATGACTGTAGATACATACCTGATAATCTAACTATTCTTAATGTCTTTATTTTTAAAATCAAAAATAAATATGCATTCAATCAAAGTAAAAAAGTTATTTAAAAATACAAATGCAAAAGTAAACAGTGAAAATTACACCCCTAACTCCTAGGTCTAGCTCTGGTCATGTGCATATGTACAGGACTACAGGGACAGTGTAGTTCTCACACCTCATCCAAGAGGAGACAGTACGGAGAACCACAACTGCAGAGACCAGGTGACTGCGGTAGCCAACCCCAACAGACACAGCCATGAAGCAAGCCACTGTTATCTAAGGCTCAAAATAAAAAAAGGGAGGGGGGAGAAAAATAATAAAGAGTCAGAGGACAGGACACGTGCTGCAAGATAGGGCCCACTAGTCACACCAGGAAATCTGCATCCATAGAAAACTAAACCATACGCTTGCCTGAAGATGACCAGCATAATGACAACACCAGCTGACATGTAAATGAAGAGCTACAGATAGTTTGTGGCTACTGGGAGAGGAATAATATATGTACTTCCAGGGTGAGCACCTATATAGGTTGTCTAATCCCAAAATGTCAATCCTGGACACATGCACATCTGAGCAATGCCAATAGACTCAGTAGGTTGGACATAAACATGGGTGTATGCATATAGTGTGCATACAATAATTAAAGAAGATATGCATTTGGAGAGCAGTACATGGGAGGAATTAAAGGTGAGCAATAGTACTGTAAATATAGTGACAATGTATGAAGTTTCCAAATTCACCTACAAATTAAAAATAGCATATGATACATAGTTCTTACACAAATAGATACAAAAAAGAAAAAGTTTGCCAAGAAATCTCATAAGATAAAATGGAAAATAATTTTACAAAAAAAGGAACAAGCAAAAAGTCATAAAACTTATATTTGTTTTTTAAAAGTAAAATATTTAAAAAATTAAATATTAAATTAATATTAATTAAATTAATATTAAAATATTTTGAAAAACCTCCCACCAAAATTTCCCAGGCCCACATGCTATCTGACGTCTTTTAAAGCACAACAAAACAATATTCCCCAAAATCCTATGAGAGTATCAAAAACTTTGTTAAAAGTTAGAAAACCTACTTTTGCTCATGGATATATATGAAAAAATATAAAATTAAAACTTTATTTTACAGTTAAATGGTGACATTTATCTGCTCCGCAGAATTAGGCATCTAATGGCAAGGTGCACTGCTCTTTTCTACTTGTTTTCCTCACAGACAGATCTTTCTACCAAGGCAAGCTAAAAAGCCTTCCTGTTTTTTTGTTTGGTTGGTTGGTTTTGGATATTTTTATTGTTTATATTGAGTTATGCATTTTTCTCCGTTCCCATCCTTCCTTCCCCCTTCCCTTCTACCCTCTCCAATAAACTCCATGCTCCCAATCTACTCAAATATCTTGTCTTTTTCTCCCTCCTATGTAGATCCATGTATGTCTCTTTTAGGGTTATCTTTGTTATCTATGCTCTCTGGGATTGTGAATTGTAGGCTGGTTTTTCTTTGCTTTATGTCTAAAAGCCACTTATGAGTGAGTACATCTTAAAATTTTCTTTCTGGGCTTGGGTTACCTCACTAAATATGACGTTTTCTAGATCCATCCATTTGTCTGCAAATTTCAAGATGTCATTATTTTTTTTCCACTGTGTAGTACTTCACTGTGTAAATGTACATTTTCCTTATCCAATCTTCGGTCTAGGGGCATTTAGGTTGTTTCCAGGTTTTGCCTATTACAAATAATGCTGCTATGAACACAGTTGAGCACATGTCCTTGTTGGTATGATTGAGCATTCTTTGGGTATACCCAAAAGTCGTACTGCTGGGTCTTGAGGTAGGTTGTTTACTAATTACCTAATAAATTCCCATACTGACTTCCAAAGAGGCTGTATGATTTTGCTTTGCTACCAGCAATAGAGGAGTGTTCCCTTTACCCCACATCCTCTTCATCATAAATTGTCATCAGTGTTTTTGATCTTGGCCATTCTTACAGGTGTAAGATGGAATTTCACAAGTTCTTTTGATTTGCATTTCTCTGATGGCTAAGGATGTTGAGCATTTCCTTAAGTGTCTTTCAGTCATTTTAGATTCATCTGTTGAGAGTTCTCTGTTTAGGTCTGTACCCCATTATTTTTATTATTTTTATTGGATTATTTATTATTTTGATGACCAATTTCTTGAGTTCTTTGTATAGTTTTTGGAGATCAACCCTCTGCCCAATGTGGGGTGGGTGAAGATCTTTTTCCATTCTGTAGACTGCTGCTATGTCTTATTGATCATGTCCTTTGCATTACAGAGCTTCTCAGTTTCAGGAGGTCCCATTTATTGTTTCTCTCCTGTGCCAATGAGACTAACAGCCTTCTTATTATTCATCCCTGAATGTATTTGGTTTTTCGGGTGTGGTAACCACGTCCACAAATACAGCTTCACAGGTCTATGTGAAGAGAATTCTGAGGGCCTCTGAGAAAATTTTAAGTAAACAAAACAAAAGTCTTGTAAACCTTTGTTCCTCCATAACATGGGCTGTTCCTGGAATGTTTTTGTGCTCCTCCCAGGTATTATAATAATAGGAGTGGGCTTTACTTTGGATTACCTATAATCTTACCCATTACTCTTTAGATGATGTTTGTAAGCACAGATTGCCTTCCTGACTATATTCAATCTAAAATCCTGGACCTTACCCTTCTGTCTGCATACAATTTGAACTCAATGAACTTTGCTCACATGACCTGACCTTGCTTAACCCTCAAAATATAAACCATCTGAAGCCCTAAATGAACTTGGCTATTTATGAGACTTTAGCCTCATTTTTAGCCTCTCTTCTCCAGATTCACACTGCCAACTAGAGCAGCAATGCTGGAGCAGCCACTCGGAAGAGATTTGGAAGAAGAAAAGCAAAAGGCAACTGCTAGGCTACGGGGAAAGACAATTCCCTTTGGGAAAGAACATACTACTTCTAAATAAGGCTCATAACTGCAAGTGCTTGCCTTTTACTTGTCTATGGAAAATAGAAGACTATTGCTGAGACCCTCTCTCCCTTCCTATTCAGGCAACCACTTTTAGAGAGAGACCCATCTTATAATTGGGCCTCTTACCTTCAGGAAGTGTCCTGAAAACATCTAGCACAGGGCCTGCTCAACTGTGTATTCCCCACCTCCCCACTTTCTCCTTTCTGGCTTTAGCAATACAAGTCTGCATACTTTATCTTCTGTCTAACGTGGTGTCATTGTTAAAAAGTTATACATTCTGAAAGAACTCAGCTTAGAGAAACTACCTTTAAGACAAAAAGACCCTCTCATGTATAAGGCATCATATTCTTAGTCACAGAAGCCCATAAACTTTCTACATATGCTTTTGGGGGTAATCTAGGCTGGACTGCAATTGCTGTAGGCCATTCTTATACAGCCTATGCATGATGTCTTGTTCTTAATTTTACCCAAACTAGAGTGCGTTCTATCATGTAGGTGCTTGTGATTTCGTAGGATTTCCTCGACATAAATACAGTAAGAATATACTACAATGATAACATCTAATTGCTTTCAAACCTTAAGATGTATGTGACTCACCCAAGGGTCTTGTAAACAGCAGATTTTAATTCCATGTGTACATGTGAGGCCCAAGACTGCATTTCTAACGTGCTCTCAGATAAAGCTACTAACACACTACGGATCACATTCACAGAGGAGCCAGGCAGCAAACTACTCAGGAAAGGTTTTGCTTTGCTTTTATTCTTAAAGTGCTTCAATGAAGCTTTTTAAAGAGCAGAGTACCAGCTGAATATTACGATCTTGTGTAATCTCCACAGTAGTCACTAAGACCCTACCTCTATCAACATTATACAACTGTACAGGGAAAGAGAAGCATACATAAGCCTAATAAGCATAGTATGGCACATAATCAGATCAATGTCCAGGATTTGTGGACAGAGAACTGCTCAGAGTGCAGGGTCCTCCTGGGACAAATGAGAAGAAACTGGGAAACGGTTGCTTGGCAAACCAAGCGTAAATAAAAGCATACTTTCTCTGCTCATTTTTCAACGTTCTGTCAGAATCTGTACCCTGGATAGGGAAGTGGCCTTAGAGCTCAGTTCTTCACGCTCTACTAGATATAGATTAAGGAAGTGTTTGCTTCTGTAAATTTTTTGCTTTGTTTCTATGTACTTCTTTTCACTTTTATTACTGTTATTTATTGAGATATTGTTTATTACAAGGTGAGGTAAGAGTCTCTCATGATCATGTACGTGGGTAAAGAGGGATTTCCAGAGTTGAGGTTAATGCTTTTTAGACTGTATAAAAAGCCATACAAAATAAAGCTTGTTCATACTCTGAATCCCGTGACCTGATTTACACGAGACCTTTACCCAGGGACCCCAACACACCAGACATTGACAGAGATTCTCCCTCTTTTCTCCAGCCTCTGTACCTATGAGATACTCTGTCTCAAATATATGGCTTATTCACTTATGGTAGCTAATGTAATCATGTAAACAGCACCTTGTATGAAAAACTTCAAATATTGGTTTATGCTTCTTAATCAAGTCTACATCTTCCCTGCAAATATTCAGAGACAGCAAAGCAAAGATAAATGTTTCATTAGCTTAGCTTCAAGTAACATTTTCTAAAAGAATGTGCTACTGGACACAGCGGCTGGGAACTGACCGTGGTTCCTCAGGGAGAATACCAAGTACTCTTAACTGCTAAGTTATTTTTTCAATCCTAATGTAACTTTAAGAAAATCACTTTATTAAGTCTATTTGTCTGTTATTCAAATCAACACACAATAAAAAGCATCACATAGCTAGTTTGAGGAAGTCACTCAAATATTGTCCATTTTCAATCTAGCTCACAGTGAAGTTCTCCATAACTAGAATGGCCACCTGAAACCACAGTTTCCCATATAGTTTTATCCATTTTCAGTGACAGTTTTATTCTCTCGTTAACTAAAATAAGATTTAGGTTTCTCATATTTATTCTGAATACAGAGTATTGAATTTTATTTTTTCTACCTAGAATAACACTCATTATGATTTTTTCAAGAAGTGTAATAAGATTTACACTGTTCCAAAGTTTATAGTTACCCTGGGTTTAAGAGGTTTGACTGTGGGAATATCAGTGCCTTCAGCTCTTTGCCTGCTTGAATCAAAAGTCTTCCTCTTTTTAGTGGCAGTTTTCTGGCAAATGGGTCCATGTTTTTTCTGTTAAAATAAATATATGCAGCATAATATTTTATTTTCTACAGAAGACCACTAAACTAAACATTCAGTTTATCTTACACACTATATTAAAAAACAAGAGAAAAAGTGATATTTTCCTTTAATTAAGCTTTAACACACACACACACACACACACACACACACACACACACACACTTACCTTTAAGGAAATTATATAGAAATGCTATCTTAAAATTTTATCAGAAGTCATTTAATATTCTAGTTTTAACTGGGGCTAAGAATAAGCAATAATGAAACAATTCAAAACTACTTCAGTTTAAAGTCTTTAGTAAAAACAAAATAGAAACATCATGCAAGGGAGAATGATTCAGTCTTGGGGTTACAAAAGTTACACCATTGGTAGTTGGACTGCATATGGTAACATAAAAATGGATTAATACAAAACTAACCCAATGTAATAAACCGAGTGGTCTAATTTGTGTCCTCTTTTCTCCTAGAACTCCAAACCTTTTCCTCCATCTGGAACTCAAGCTTGCTTTCTTCACAAAGACCTTCTTATGACGTGTAATCGTCTACGTCTAAGTTGTTTTGTTAATAAATGCTAACACATTTGTTCCTTTTAAGCACAGAGTTAAAGTTATCTTAGCTAATCTCCAAATAACCAGTTCTCTAGAAAAAAGAATTCTCCCTCCACTATAAACAGCTTGTTTATAGTTGACCGATGATAGTGTACTAAATGCATCTTTGTTCCTTTTGTATTTCAGAATATGCTCGTGAAACTGGCACTGTGAAGTCTGTCTGAAAAAAAAAAAAGAACTGACTCATTGAGTCCTGATGCCATCCCACACCCACTATTTGTATTTTTTAGCTTTATTTCGAAGAACATTGGACAATAAATGCTCTTAAGTAAAAGGTTTGAAGGTGTACTTTTATGTGTATGTATATGTACTATATGCATGCACAGTTACCTACAGAGGCCAGAAGAGTTTGTAGGATCCCCGGGAATTAGAGTTATAGAGGGTTGTAGGATATCATGGGTCCTGGAAACAGAACCTGGGTCCTCTGCAAGGGCAACAAGTGCTCTTAACTGCTTAATCATCTCTCCATTCCCTAGAATAAGCTTTTTAAATGTCAATTTTTTTATTTCTTTTTTCTCTCGTGACACAGGGTCTTACACTAAGGGTCAGGCTGGCCTCAAAAACTTGCAGCTGTCTTCCTTTCTTGGACTTCCATGTGTTAGTATTATAGGTATTAACCAGTAATGGCTCTATTTCTTAACGAAAATAGTGGCAGCAGGCAACTTTCTAGAATTCTCACATGTCTGTCCTTGGAAAGTTTGCAGTATATGTCAAGGGTATGTGGTACCTACTCAGAAATTTTATTATATATAGTTGTTGTAAACTTTGACATCATTTAATTAAATATTTAAATAGGGAGGGATATTTTTTTGTTTTCTATAGAAGCTAAGCAGTATATTTGAAAATAGTTAAGAGAAGAAATTGCTGAAGATGTACGATGGTATTTCTAAATGATTACAAAAAAGTCATCATTATTTGGAAAGAATCTGCAATTGGAAGATTTTCAAGCATTAATTCTTCACTTTCCTTAACAGAAATCGCCTGCCGGATACACCGTGGAATGTGCCAGAATTCCAGTTAGCAGACTGATACTTTAAAAAGTTAATATCAACTTACTAATAACTGCATATTTATATTTGAGATTTTAAAAGATACAAAGGCATAATTATTATTTTATATATACCTGGGTAACTATCAGAAATAATTAAACATGCTTCTATTTAATTTCTTTATGATAAGAAGATGAAATTAAGACATTTTTAGCTGTACTTTTATATTGTAAAACAACAAAATCTCTGCTTTGGAGGATTACAAACACAGAAAGAAAATAGAAAGAGTGACCCTGTTTATTCATCATATTGCTCAGCAATTATATTTTAGCAAATAATCCTGTTCCTGCACAAATTTTAAAGCAAATTCTAGAGATTATAACATTTTGTTAATATAATCTCATTTACATTTATGAGGTGCTATACCTCTTAAATTTGTGTTTTGTGTTTCTATCTTGTAATATTCCCACTACTTCTACAAGGCTAGAATATTTAACATATGAAAGTAGAATTCAGAATTTCAGTCATTTACAGATGAAACTAATCTTTAAAGAGTATCCCCTGTGAACTCCCCCATAACTTTCAGCCATAACAACTATCCTCAAGTATGAAACAATCCCAGATCTACCAGGTTCCAACACAAACAGGTTAGAGTCCGCCTACTCACCAGTGCTAATGGAAAGAATGTCCTTCCACAAATCTTGCAGGGCAACAATTCTCCAACTTGGACAACACTTCCATTTTCTGAAACATAAAATAATCCAGTTAAAATGTTTTCACAATGAAAATTTCAAAACTTTAAGCTTTTAATATTTCCCATTAGATCTTATAGGTGAGTTGGGAGCTCTTATGTAAAAGTTGCAATTCAAAATGAACAAATTATCAATATAAATGGCTTGAGCCTTAGAGTTATCAGTGACAAAAAATAATAGTACACATAAAACAGTGACAATGAAAAAAAAAACCAAATTGATATTGTTGGAAATATGTAGTTTTAATTATTTATACAATCTGTAAATACCAAAAAATCAGAATCAGTTCTATCTTAATAGGTCTAAGGCATGAAAAACTATCACTCATGATAGTTAACCATCCTAAGTTTATATGGGTGTCTAGAATGAAAGGAATCTTGTTTTATTATCAACAGATAATAGAAAATTTAAGTATCCAAAGTGGAGATCATCTAATTAAACTGTGATCAGGCTGGGAAAAAATTAATAAATCAATCAATTAAAAATTGATCCTCTATTTATATAAGTTGCACATCATATATCCTGTAAATTACTCATTTTATTTATTGCACATATAATGCTTAACATTATAGTCACTCATTAGACTTTTGCACTGAGTATTCTAAACTCACAGCCACAATTAAGTCAGAAATAGCTAGCTACAATCTGTATGCCATTAAAGAAGCCTATCATGATACAACAAACTTTATAACTGAAATGATTCAAAAGAAAAACAAAACTATGTTCTTTGAGACACTATACAACTGATTTAATTAAACATTTTATTTTATATTAAAGTATTAAACTTATTCTCATACCTACAATTTTCTAAAAGTGAATTACAAACCTGTAAAATTACCCACATATCATCTATTAAAATTAAACTGACTATGGAATTCTCTTTTTATATAAAAAGAAACTAGAAAAATATTTTCTGCTCAAAATAACAAACTCCTGAAAAAATGCATAATTTGACTCCATAAAATATGTCCTTTGGTCACTACAGCAATCCCAGACAGACCAGGAAGAAGGCCCTCAAATGCCGCCACACAAGGAGGTTTGTTCTCCCACTCTCCTAGGACCCTCTGCACTACTGCACTGGTGAAGAGCGACTGTCTGAGACTCAGATGGACGTGAGATGTCTGGATAGCAGTCCTTAAGCTGAACATTAGAAAAGCAAATCAAGATTCACCCGACGTTTTCCTCCTCTGATACTGGCATAAGAATGGAGAAACCTCCCTGACTTGGACTATGAAAGCTGAAGTAGCTTCCATACAGAACCTCATTAGGTTCATTAAGATAAGAAGGTCTTTAAGTCAAACAGAATGTGCTTAATAAATTAAATTTATTAAATTCTATTAAATTTCCTAAGTTTACACAAACTCTTAAATAAAAATAAATTTAAAAATTAAACAGTATAAATGATAAAAAAAATTTACACAGTTCACTTGCTTAAAAGAATATTTCTTTAGATATCTACTTGTTAGGCCCATTACAAAGCAAAACCTAATTAGTGGTAGGTGCTTAGCATGCCTAAAGCCATAGGTTTAATTTCAAACACACACACACACACACACACACACACACACACCACACACATATTTTCCCAGTTAACTATCCAGAAAAAAAATGAATTCCATGCACTGATAATATCTGAATGGCGACCTGAGTACCTACTTGTTACCAGACACATATTGGAGCACAAGGTGAGCAACGCAATCATTGCTCTCTAAAGCCAGTACAACCTACTTATTTACTTATCTAGTCAAGTCAGCAAGAATGAAATTGTCTCTCACGTTTTCACTAAAAACTTTAAAACTTAATAGCTGCCATAGGTTTACCATGTGATAAAATCTAAATTTTGGAGTTAATTCTCACAACTCATCAAACATGTTCAAATGTCTTTAAAGCAAAATAAAAAATCAGTGCCACTAAAAAAAGTTTGTGTGAGTGTGCGTGCGTGTGTGTGTGTGTGTGTGTGTGTGTGTATGGAGGTATCTTAGGGTTTTATTGCTGTGAAGAGACACTATGACCATGGCTACTCTTACAAAACAAACCATTTAACTGGGGCTGGGTTGCAGGTTCAGAAGTTTAGCCCATTACCATCACTGTGAAAACCATGGTGGCACACAGGCAGACATGGTGCTGAAAAGAAGAAAGAGCTGAGAGTTCTGCATCTGGGTCAGCAAGCAGAAGGAAAAGATAGTGCCAATGGTCCTGGCTTGAGCTTCTGAAACCTCAAAGTCCACCCCAGTGACAAATTCTCTTCAACAAGGCCATACCACCTAAAGTGCCTATCTTTATGAGTCTATGGTGGCCAATTTCATTCAAACAGGAGGCCACTGGGGGACAAAATAAATAGATAGATAGATAGATAGATAGATAGATAGATAGATAGATAGATAGATAGATGCATAGTCTTATCCAGTGCTGGACTTAGATGTTATATTAACAACGGCCTGGCAATAGCTGCATGAAGGATATATAGAAACCAACTACTTTTTAACTGGTTTGAGGCCTGATCCACAGGATGGAATTTATAACAGGTACTGCAACTCTGGTCTAAAGTCCCTGGCTCTTAGGATATTTTGGAGATCAGACCTCTGTCTGATGTGGGGTTAGTGAAGATCTTTTCCCATTCTGTAGGCTGTCGTTTTGTCTTGTTGACTGTGTCTTTTGCTTTACAGAAGCTTTTCAGTTTCAGGAGGTCCCATTTGTTAATTGTTTCTCTCAGTGTCTGTGCTGCCGGGGTTCTATTTAGGAAGTGGTCTCCTGTGTCAATGCGTTCAAGTGTACTTCCCACTTTCTCTTCTATAAGGTTCAGTGTGGCTGGCTTTATGTTGAGGTCTTTGATCCATTTGGACTTGAGTTTTGTGCATGGTTTATAGATATGGGTCTATTTTCATTCTTCTACATATATGGAGCTAGAAAACATTATTTTGAGTGAGGTAACCAAGACACAGAAAGACAATTATCACATGTACTCACTCATAGGTGGTTTTTAAACATAAAGCAAAGAAAACCAACCTACAAACCACAATCCCAGAGAACTTAGACAACAATGAAGACACTAAGAGAGACTTACATAGATCTAATCTATATGGGAAGTAGAAAGTAGAAAAAAGACAAGATATCCTGAGTAAATTGGGAGCATGGGGACTTTGGGGGAGGGTTGAAGGAAGGAGGGGAGAGTCAGGGAGGGGAGCAGAGAAAAATGTAGAGCTCAATAAAAAAAGTCCCTGGCTCAAGGGGCCATGGGCTCTAGGAGGAGCCTATAACTGTTGTTTTACTAAACAGACATATTGTCAAACAGTGTTCTAAATATTTACATTTAAACCCATAGAATAAGTGCTGCCTAGCTTGGTCAAAGAAGCTTCTTCTGACGTGGGCAGCAGTTAATACCAAAGTGCTGAGGTTAAGTGACTGCTGAGAGCTTAGCCAGGACTCAGAAAACATCTCAGAGGAGGGTCCTCAAAGAATGTGACAAGGGGAATGCTTCTGTCTGGACAGGACAGGCCACTGCACTGAGAACTCCCTGAAGTCATGTTACAGGCATGAGACTGAGCCTGGACTCAATGGTTATAAAAATAGTAAGAAAAAATAAGAAGACATGGGGATGTGTTGGCAAGTGTCTCTGGGAAGTAAGAAAAATGAGTTGGGGTGGCTATGATCATAATACATTGAACACACACATATAATTGTCAAAAATAAAAGAAAAATATTTTGTTTAAAATACTTAAGTATTCTAAAACTCAGAAAACAAATCTTATCCCTGTAAAACTTACCTAATGCAAACTTGATTCTCTTAAGTGTTCTAATATTCATTGGCTTCAAAACTTCTATAAGGTTTGAAATTATACTTTTATGTAACACTAGTATACAATACTGGTGAGATGAAATAATACTATTATCTAAAATAGTTATAAATACTCTAAGATGTATACAATTAATGGAAGAAAACATTTTCAAAAGAAATTTTGGAAAATAGAACAATTTCAGCATTCATTACTATATGTGAATGTGCTGACAGGTAGTCTTATAAATTATAAAAAACCACAGCTCGTCTGAATTCAACTTTTCACATGCAATATAACTCTTGAATTCGTTATGCCACTTTCTTCCCAATGTCGTTTACAGATGGCTCTTCTTTCAGACCTACCACCTCCAAACTGTCCTAAGATTTCCCTGTTCAAATCATTGTAGACTTCTGCATATATGCTTACTTTATTCTATATATAACCCTCCACGTCAATTGAATTATCTGACTTTGGATTAACAAACAGAACTTAAATGATTTAAATTTTCTTAAAACATTCAAGCTTTCTCTAGATTTCGAACTTTATCACAATATCTTATCTCAGAAGAATTTTTTAACCTAGGATTTCTTTTACTGCAGTTTCATTGACCTAATCAACTACAATCTAAGAAACTCATGTTTATCTTGTTGTGCTCTCTCAGACCATATTTTCATAGTTAATGTCAGAGTGTAATTATTCAATTTATTATCAGCTATTGTCAATCTCTTTGTATTTCTAATATACAAGCTAAATTTTTCCATTAAGTGCATACATGGAAAACCATGGCACCTATAGGCTAGCCAGCTGGTTCCAGGCATCCACCGTGGAGCTGAAAAGGGATGCAGCACAGACACAGAGGCACTGCTCTGAGTTCCTCCCTAGTCGTTTCCCCTTTCATAAATCATTGTCAAATGCTTTGTTACATGGGAAAATGCTTATGAAATGTTATATTAAACAGAGTTAAATGAATTTTCTTATCAATTAAGAAGAAAGACAGAGTGCTGGTATTTTCTACTACTCATTTCATCAGAGATTCTTTCTCACCCAGGGCATACTTCAGATCATTTTCTGGGTAGCATATTTTAAATACCGACACAGTCTATTTAGCCCCCTCCACTCCCTACATGATTAAACACACTTTCTAAGCCCATCCATATACTAAAACAGGCCCCTTACTTAATTCAACATGTACTAATTGATATTTTTGGCATTAGATAAAATGTTCTAAGACATATGGAGCTAAAGGTAAAAGAAAAAATGAAATAAAAACAAAAACCCTGATCTTATAGAGACCTCTCTAAATAGTAGAAAATAAAATTTTCTCTAAATAGGAGAAAAGTAGAAACAAATATTCAAAATGTCAAAGAATTAACCACATGAAGAAGAAAAAAGCGTATGGGAAAGAAGACAGCCAAGGCTATCTTGGGAAGCAGACAAGATCAGAGAATGCTAATAAGAGTGACTAAGATATGGGCGGCAATGATTCTATCAATCTACCAACTGTCATTTTAATTGCCTCTTCTGCACCCTCACTGACTAGGCTTTTCCATAGCACGAGGTAGTATTCATAAATCTTTTGACCTTTACTGTTCTTCCTCTTTAGGCTTCTGTATTTCTTCCCAATCCTGAATTTCGTAGGTTTCTCCACCTAAGCAAGATTTGGCAGGTAGTACTAGATTTCCTACCTACATGCATTCAAGCTCATTTGCTTCCTCATAAGTAATAGTTTCTTCTCCACATTCCTTTGTGTGTGTGAGTGTGGCAAGTTTTAATACCCAATTTCCTGTCCTTCCTAACCTACTATTTTTTCTGTGTACATTTAATACCTAATATAGTCAACACGGTTTAATAGCTTTGTTTTATATAGCTGAAATAACGGGGATTCTGATTTGAATAATATGCCCAAATTCTCGATTACAGAGATGGCCAAATGGCTAAGAGTAGTTAGTGCTCTTGCAAAGGACCCGGGCTTCAGGTCCCAATACCCATATGGCGGCAACTGTCCCAGGAGATCAGACACTTCCTTCTGACATCCATCAGCACTAGGCATAGACACAGTGCACATATATACATGTAAGCCAAACACTAATGCACAAAAGTAAATTTTCAAAAAACATACATTTCTAAATCACAGAGAAGAAATTAAAAAATACACAAGAAAAGTAAAACAAAAGTTTAAATAAAAGCTTCCTTAAACCCTGCAGGCCATTAAAATACCTGAATTCTAACTCAGCCTCAATCAAAAGCCACACAAAGATGAGGAGTATTCATTAAACCAGGATACAACATACGCAAAAGGTGATTATGCGCTGGTTTCCTGGCGGCCCAGACCCAAATAATCACATAGAAACTACATTAATTACAACACTGCTTGGTCAACGGCTTAGGCATATTGCTACCTAGTGTTTATATCTTAAATGATCCCATTTCTATTAATCCATGTTTCACCGTGAGGCTGTGGCCTACCAGTAAGATTCCAGCATCTTTCTCCTTAAGCAGCTACAAGGTGTCTGACTCCGCCTTCTCTCTCTCTCCTCTCCCTCTCTTCTCCCTCTCTCTCTCCCTCTCCCTCTCTCTACCTCTTCCAGCCTGGCTATATTCTGTCCTGCCATAGGCCGAAGTAGACTCTTTATTAAACAATGGTAATAAAACATATGCACAAGATTCAGAGGGGAGTTTCATATCATCTCCCCCTTTATAGCTACATAAAAAAGAAGGTTTTCACTTAGAGTAAAATTACATATAACAAAACAGGTATCAAGCAATAATTACAGCTATGATATTTTTCATGAGTAATTTATCTTTTATCATAACTAAGGTAAACTATAACTATTTAGCCTTCAACTCCATCAAAGATCCCAGAAGGATATAATATTACCTAAGTAAACAGGAAGTGCATTGTAAGCAACTTCCAAAACCCCTGAATTGACAGAAACATCTTGCCAAGATACAATAAAAGAGAAGCATTAACAAAGCATAGTGATAGATGTTATAGTAGGTGTTAGAGTATAAAAGAGCAATGGGACTTATAATTACGTTTCAAAGGCAACACTAAGATAAATGCAGGAGTCCAGAGGAATGGCCTACTAACGCCTGCCATAACTGCTACAACCATGTCTGAGGATATTATGGAGGCAATGACCATACTGAATGAAGACGGCAAAACCTTAGATTTTATCACCTCCCTCTTATAGATGATCAAACTTGCAAGAGATTAGAACTCCCCAACTCTAAAATTACTTCTGTGCTCTTTCGATACATCCAGGGTACAGCTTTCACATGAAAAGGGATCAAAGGTTTTGCTCTAATTACTCAAGCCATGCAAAAGTTCTGCTATGGATTATAGAAAATTCTAACAACATTGGTTTCCAATACTGTGTGCAATTTAATAATTTAGTTTGTGACAATTCCGGAGACATAAAAGTTCCAGAAAATCAAAAACAACGTACAAGGTATGATTTATATGTAAGCAGCTGAAATTTGCTTTAAAAGAGCAAGACTGGCTGGGAAAGGATGTTTGCAGACCAGGAACTACTTTCCACTAAAAATGTAAGCCAACTGTCAAAGATTATTTTTGCTTAATAACAAAAATAGAGCAAGTAAACGTGAAGATGTTATAATAATACTGTCCTATAAGTTCCACTATAGAGAAAAGCTATCAAATAACTTAAGTGAAAGTGTGGGTGAATAAATTAATGAGCGGTAATTTAGATCTCTGCAAAAGGTGGTGTAAAAGGAAGTGACTTATTTTTTGTTTTAAGGAAGGTGAGGGTGGGGGATTGGTTTGAAGCAAAAAAAAAAGTGCAGTTTTCCACTCAATAGAACACCCTGAGCTTTTATTACGTTGAACTACTTGAAATCACCAATAGTCAGCTGTTCTGCCAGACAAAAAAACTATTTTCTCATATTTCTACCAAATTTATCATAATTAAACATATTTAATGATAGTATCTTATTTTTTTAGAAAAAAAATCAAAGAGTTAAAGGGTTGTTACTGTTTTACAAAAACCAGGCTCATAAATCATGCTCATTCCATATTTGTATATTTTACACACACACACACACACACACACACACACACCACACTCACACACACACACATACACACACATTGGCTGAATATTATGATAGTTTTTAGTTATATTTCCAAAATTTCTGACTCATTGTAACAGCAACATGAGCACTGCATAGATTCTTAGAAGGGATAGAGCTCTGACAACTCTTACTCTCTGTATGCACAGGATGAAGAAGGGAAACACAGGGTGAATATTCTTATCACTGTAAATGTTGATCGGTAAAAACCTGGGAAGTGATCTAAAGCACTCTTCATGCACTATGATAGCATAAAAACTCTGGAACCCACGCCTCAACCCTGTTTTTTAAATAATTAAAATAAGCTGCCTGCAGGAGTCTCCCTAATTAAGAGATTTTGAGAAGGCATGCTGTCAGCACAATTTCTCATTCCGTGTAAAGTTGAATGGTAGATATATCAAGACCTTCACAGGTAATAGTAAACTGTAGCTGCCCAGATATGGTCAACTGGAATTCTTAATAGCCTACAAGGTGTTTGGTGAGGGTTTCACTGTAAAATAAAACTATGAAATAAAATCCACAATCCTATTATTGCATTTTCTTTCCGGTGAACTTAAAGCACTGAAAAGAAGTTATCAGTTACTACTTTTCACTTCATAACACACCCTGAAATATTTAACTACCCATAATACATAAAATGAAGGGTTCAGTGCCCCTGCTCATTCCAAGTACGTTAAGTGTGTAATTTTTTTAATAAGGAAAAGAAGAAAAAACCTGAAAGCTTATTTATCGAACGGTTTACTGTCTTTTTTAAATCTTAAAGCTCTTGTTACCAATGCGAGGGTTTTTGTTGTTGATGATGATGATTTTGGTTTTCCCTCCCTTTGTATTTCAACGAATGTTGTCCTTACACGGGATTTAAATGGACAAAAAGGGAGAAAAAGTGAAAGAACTGGGAACAAAGCAAAATCTGAAGCCATGGTTACAGCAGCACCAGGAAAAAGCGAAGATAGGAACCAACGCTGGCTCTTCCCTAGTCAGATCTCGTGAATAAACCATCAAGCTGGAGCTATTGTTCCTAGAGTAGAGCTGGCCAGGGACACTTCCTTGGAGATGCTCTGGCATCTGACCAACCAAGATGAGGTAGGAATGGAAGGAAGGCTACCAGGGAGTGTCCAAGGTGTGTGCCCCGGGCTCGCGGGAGGCGGGGCGAGTCCTGAGGGGCCAGCCAGGGACGCCGCGGACCTCAACCGAGAACACAGTTTGCAAAGAAAATAAAGCCTGACTAGAGACGCTGACGACCCAAAGGAAACTCGTGGGTCAAGAAGGACCAGAAAACGGTGGGAAGGCCTTAAAGGAGGGAGGACGAGGTGCTCCGAGCGCGCGAGAAAGCCAAGGACCGTGCGCGGCTGGCAGCCCGCGGTCACACTCCGGTGCGGGGCCGACCAGCTCCGGGCCCGGCGGGGACCTCGCCGCGGGCCGTCCGGCCTCACTTGCCCCGGGAGCCCTGCGGCCGCACGCCCGCGTCTCACCTTCCAGCCCGTCCATGGCGAACCGCTTCAGGATCCTCCGGCAGCGCCCGCCGCCGCCCAGCTCCGGCTGTAGCAACCCAGCCGCACCTCCCACACGCTAACATCCGGCTCTCCCATTGGTCCTCGTTGCCTGGGGCGGGGCTACGGAGGGCGGGGCCGCGCCTCCTGCGGTCTCCAGGGCGAAGGTTTATTTAAGCCAGAGATTTTCCAGCACCCCTCCCTGGGAGCTGCAGCCACTTCAGGCGGCGTCTTGAGATCCTTTGTTCCACTCCAGCGGCTTTTAGCCTCCTACCTAGTTTTCCTGAGCACCTCAGGAGTTCCTCATCTCCAGTCAATATAAGAATGTCTTTTGCGGGTCCCTAGAAGTGGAGTGGCTCTTGTGGCAAAGTAAAGGCGCCTTAGGTCCCACATCCTGCTGGGGTTGCCTTTTTAGTCAAACGTCCTGCAGACTTGCTCTGCAGACACAGGTCTCTTCTTCCCCCCCCCCCCCCCCCCCCCCCCCCCCGGTTTTTCCAGACATAGAACGATGTTTCCTACATGGATTCTATTTTCTGTCTGAGACTGTGGAACTGAGATTGCGCTAAACGTTTGGAAACAATTTCCTCAGCCTAAAAAGTTGAGCTCAAAATTAGAAGTGGAACTTCTGCACTTATGCAAATTTCCCCTGCCCTGGCACTGTACTCATATTCAGTCTGCTCTCCTTAGAACCAATAGTTCTACTTCTCAACAAAACTACGCTTTACTGAGGACTTTAAACTGGGAAGTCAGCCTCCAGAGGCACAAGGAGGCCTGTTTCTGTTATAATCAAAACGTGGGAGTGAAGAAGCCTCAAAAGGAACTCCAATCATTTTAAGGGTTTTGCTTCACAGTATAGCAGATTAAAGCTCTTTAAAATTTGACTTAGCAGTAATAAACCCTATTGTTAGCCGATTCCAAGGTATGTATTGGTAAGTTATCAGTATTATTTTATCCGTTACAAATTTTATTATCTTATTGATCTGTCTAATTCAAAAGTTATTCTATCCTAATTTTGTATGTATTCAACAAACCAAGAACTCTCAGGTTTTGTTTAAAGAACTGAACCCCAAGGAGTATTTGAGCAGATCCTGTAGGTGCATCTGAATGTGGTAGAGTTCCTCTCTTGCATAGGATTATGTAGGAAACCTCCCATATGGGAATTGTCTCCTGAGTCACAGGAAACTTAGCTAGCCTATACTGGCTATAGAGTGGCTTTTTTTTTTCCCTCTAAAACAAGAATGGGGTTGGGGTAGCTTTTACAAGAATACCAAAGGGGGAAAGTACGCATAAAGAAAATGTAAAAATAAAGAAGTCATTTTCTTTACAAATTGCAAGTTTAGTTAAGACAGATATTTAGGTGATGGATAAAAACCTTATTGGCCATAAAATCTATAGTAACATCAGTAACAATAATGAAAATAGCAGCAACAACAAAAGAAGTGCATACATTATGAGGCAGGCCAGTCCACTTTGATAAAAGCACTTAGTGTACGAATCTGGTCATGGAGAGGCTGCTCTCCGGAACCCACAGTGGAAGGAGAGAATCAACTCCTAGATTGTCCGCGGACTTCCACACTTGAACTCATGGCACATGCTCACCTGTACTTACACACATCATCATACACCACATTAATAATGAAAAGGAAAAACATATATCATGTAAAATATCTTTTATGCCTCATATGTCATATCCTATATTCAATCTGCAAAACAGTTTCTACAGAGTAGACCCTCCAATCTCCAGTTATCAAAATTAAAATCTTCATCTAGGTGTCTCAGTGACTACCGTTTTATCAGTAGTTGTGTCAGAATGAATGATAGCGCTTGGCTTTACACTCTTCCGCGTGAAACACTGAAGAATAACACTGAAGTCTACCATGACATCCTTATGTTTCTCTCTCTCTCTCTTGCCTTATCTCCTTCCTGCAACAAATAAGAACTCAAGCATTCAGACATGTTGCTTAATATGAATTTGGATAGACATTTCTATAGTGGATCTTAACTCTAAAACCATGCTTGCTAGTCTTCTCCGAGGTTCTGGAATCCCAGAACTTTTGTGTTACAGCCATCTTGCCTCCCCCAGCTAGGCACTGGTAGCAGCTCCAACATAAAGAAGACCCATTCCTCTATGATTGCCTATATTCCTTTGCCTGCCCGCTAAAAGCCTGTATTGTGAGTATGTTTCTTCTTGGCATGTATCTCTGATGTAACATCTCTATAGTCCATTGCTTTTTCCGCATGCATTCATTTAGAAAGATTCATTGATTACTCTTAGGCTCCCGGGCCACTTTACTATTAGCCAAGCACAAAAGCAAATGCTTTGTTTTTTTTCTCTTATGTCCCAAGCTGTTATTTGTGTGCCTTTTAACTACCAAATGATGTTAGTAAGTAGTTGATAATGAGATTTTTCTCATTTTCTTACCATACAGAGGAGAAAACTAAGTTAGAAAAATGTTTGTCTAGACTGATCCCGACCCCCAAGGTAAGAAATAGATGAAATAGATATTCCACCTCTCATCTGTCCACTTTGTATTCTGTTCGCTTTGGTCACCATTCACTGAAGCTGTTCCACTGCCCTTCTTCAGCTTCCATGGGACTAGATCAGCTACACATAGCTTTGTATTTGGAAGCTCCAGGTTTCTGTTGGATCTCACACAAAGTTCAAGTTCGCTTTCAAAATCCAGCCTTTGGTTCCCATTCAGATCACTTGCACAGGGCAGCTGAATGAGATTCTAAATCTCAGTGAGGAAACTCAATTTAATCAGCTTTACTATGGAGGGCATCTCTCCCATCCGTGGCAACATGGTGAGTAATCTGCATTTGGTACTATACATATATAGTACCAAATGTATCACTTGCTTGTGAATGCCATGGCAATCACAAGCAAGTGATAGATACATTTTAGTACTAAATCAAAAGAAACTTGGTACTTTTAAGTGAGGGGAAGGAACTGTAGTAGACTGAAGATGCAAATTTTGAACTAGGTAAGCTTTCGTTTTTCTTTTTGGATTGAAGTAAAAGGGAAAATCCATTAAATGTTCATGGAAAAAGTAGGAATGGTTAATATTTCTTTAGAAATCAGGAATAAAATATGTTGTACGAGTTGCAGATTTATTGAGGGAAAGGGTGTCCTGGGCAAGAAAACACCAAAGATGAAAGCAAGTTTTGATAAAGAGCAATGTAAAGCCAACTTCCTTTCTGCTGATATGCTCTACGTCATCTTCAGTGGGCAAGAGATCCAAGCCTTTCTGTTAGCAGTTAGGAAAGGATCGTCCCTTTTTGTCTACCCTCCTAATTTATTTCTACATACAAAACACTACATTTTTAACCTCCTGTTAGGATCCCACCTATCTATCTCTTGCCATCAGAAACTTCAAATAGATTTTAAATTTGGTACTGCAAATCTATTAGGTGTTCATTGAGATCTCCCTATGTGCATATTAGTAGTCTCGGAATGGCAGAAAGTTTCAAATATTTGTCTCTGATCTCCAGGAAGTTCATACAAAGCAGAGGGAGTCCTGAATAAGACGTGATGGAGAGAGAAGTCTTAGATGAAGCTAGACTCTCAAAAAGCTAAAAAATGCAATAGAGCCAGTCACCAAAGCCACAACTTTAATTTTATCCATATTACTTAATAGATTAAAAACTCTCCTTGTCAGAAAACGACTACAGATATGCAATAAAGAGAGAGCCAGATAGGGAAAAAAACTATAAACAATTTACAGTGTGTTTAAAACTATGCGTAAGCTTGATAAAGAAAAGGAAGATGATAGAGAAAGTCCTTTGAAAAAGAAATATAATCATGTGTGGTTGCACACTTCTTTAATCTCAGCATTTAGGAGGCAGGTGGATCTCTGTGAGTTAGAGCCCAGCCTAGTCTACAGAGTGAGTTCCAAGATAGCCAAAGATATACAGTGAATCCCTGTTTCAAAAAAATTAAAAATAAAAGAAATAGAATTTTTAAAAAGCCAAATAAAGATGGAAAATATACAGAAAGTCTGGATACTGTATGTTATTGTGTTGCCTCTGAATTGTTTGACTGCTGAAGAAGGAAGAACAGCTGCTAAAATACATTTGATTATAAGTGTCACTGGATTAATTCAACCTATATATTTTGAAAATGCCTTAACTTCAAAATTTAAGCCAAAAATTATGTTACTTTGGAGAAAAGGTATTGCTTTAGTTTCCACAGGAAATGAGAAGCTATGGATTCATTCTGGTTAAGAAAAATCAGGTTTGTTCAAGAAAGTCCCCCTGACAAATCTCCAGTAGAAGCAGAGGGCCCAGATGCTCCAACGTCTCAGAGGACCTTTGTTAGAGTTTCCTTTGAGTTCTACATCTAGAACAGGCTCAAGACTGCTGCCTGAGATGATCCAGACTCACAGAATACTCCAACCATGACTTGACCATAATCCTAAATTTTCATTAGATACCCATAATATTATCAGCACCCTAATCAGCGGAAAGTAGCCTAGAAAACTATACCCACATTCCCAAAAATTGTATTATGGATATTTGTTTTTGTTTAGAGTCTTTGTTACAAGTTGTTTTGGATAATGGTCAGGAAGAAAATTAAACAAAAGAGGTTAGAATCAGAGTTCTTCTTTTGAAAAGAAAAAGAAAAAAGAGGGAAGTGCTGTGGGACAATGGTCTTATACTCTGTAAAGATTTGTCACTTGTATTAATAAAACACCAATTGGCTAGTAACCAGGCAGGAAGTATAGACAGGGCAACCAGACTAGGAGAATTCTGGGAAGAGGAAAGGCTCAGTCTGAAGTCGCCACCCAGATGCAGAGGAAGCAAGATGAGAATGCCTCACTGAGTAAGGTACCAAGCCACATGGCTAACATAGACAAGAATTATGGGTTAATTTAAGTTGTCAAACTAATTAATAACAAGCTTGAGTTAATAGTCCAAACAGTTTGTAATTGTTTATAAGCCTCTGTGTATTGCTTTGTGATCAAATGGCTATGTGACTGGGTGGGACATAAACTTCTGTCTACACTGCAGGAAGTTTCAAATATGTGTCTCTGATCTCTAGGAAGTTCATACCAAGTAGAGGGAGTCCTGCATAAGACATGATGCAGAGCTAAGTCTTGGGTGTCATGAAACAACTTCTAAAAGCAATTTGTTTTAGATATTTTTACAAATAGAAATATTTGGAAGATTTAAAAGAGGCAGAAGTTAACTTGTATTTTGAAAAGTATCATTGGAGAGATAGGGACCATTAACAATACAATGATATAAGCCTTGTTAAAAAAAACAATGTCAGCCTGGCATATTCTGAGAAATAAAGTAAAGAAACAAAGATTTATGTTCATGTATATTATTGTGCAATATTTTTCCAGTAGTTTAGGTAATAGAATTTATGTGTTTTAATGTCAAATACAAGGAATTGAATTGGTTCTACATTCTAATGTATCTTTCTAAAACTTTTGTGATTTTGTCATTCATTCTCTTTTTAACTCTGTGTAAAGCCCTACCCCACGATAGACACGATTATACTGCTTCAATGCTCTAAAGCAGTGGTTCTCAACCTGTGGTTTGTGATCCCCAGATACCATCAGAAAACACAAATATTTACATTTCAATTCATAACAGCAAAATTACAGTTGTGAAGTAGCAATGAAAATAATTTTATGGTGGGGGTCACCACAACATGAGGAACTGCATTAAGGAGTCACAGCATTAGGAAGGTTCAGAACCACTGCTCTCCAGTCATAGAAACCTGTAGGTATGAGTGATCTCGTCAATCAAAAATGGTGCTGTTTCATGGGCTTAAGATTTTGATGTATGTGACATTTACTATAGATTCCTGCCCACTTATAATTTTTTTTATTTTTAAATTTCCTTTTGAGACAGTGTCTTGTTGAAGCCATGTCTAGCCTGCAATTACTATGTGGCTGATGCTATCCTTGAGCATCCAGTTCTCTTGACATGGTCTTCTGTGTGCTAGGATTAAAAGTATTCATCATGACTCCTAGGCTTGATTTTCATTTTTGAATTAGAAATTTTAACGGATGTCCAGAGAGTCACGAGTATGAAATGCTGTTGCTTCTGAGTTGTGGACAGTAAGTTACTGATGCACGCATCACGCTTTTCCTTCCCATTCCAGTAGTAAAGAAGAATCAGTTGCCTCTAACTTGCTACTACAATGAACATCTTTGTGCGTGTCCCCTTATGAACCTGGACTCGAGTTCCTCTTGGATGCATTGCCGGGATAGATTACTAGCTCATATTTGTTTCCACTCGTATGGCCAGATTGTTCTCTACAGTGCTGCTCCTGTTAGTGTACACTATTTTCAGTGGCATGTGGAGGGTCCATATCCCTGCAGCACATTAATAGCTGCCTTAACTCTAATTTGTGTCCACTTGTTAAAAGTTATGGGTTTATTACTTCCTTATATACACGGCAATTCTGATTTGACTTTCAACACTGTCCAGTTCGAATTATGTAGTTTAGGCATTTCAGCTTAGCTAATTTATCTTATTTAAAATATTTTTTTCCAATTTATTCATCCTGCCTTTGATGATTCATTGAAAAGAATTCTTTTAATGACGGCTCAGTCAAATCCATCAACCTAGGAGTCTCTTATATGCACAGGAGATAGATTTCAAGATCTCACTGCATGTCTGAAAGCACAAGTAATGCAAAACCCAGGATTCTATGCTTTTGTCTTATATATCTATTCCTATGATCAATTTATTTTATAATTGATATCTATAAATGAGTAACAATAGGTCAAATGTTGCAATATACTATAATGAAATTATCATAGTATCTACTATTATTCTATTATTAAGTAAAATGAAAATTGCTTAAACATAAAGACTTCAAAGTCATGACACTGTATCTCATAATGATGATGGCTACTGATTGACTAGTGCATGTCAGCTTTAGTGTGGTGTGCTCAACAGAGGGGTGATTGACACCTGGGTCAGGACAGAGAAGACCAGTGTTAGATTTCATTATTTGTAGCTGGTTGTTTTTTACTCTTAATTCTGCTCTTTTGGGGACCTGCCACCCAACTCCCAAATAAAGCATACAGAGGCTTATTATTTCTTATGACTGTCCAGCCTTAGCTTGACTTGTTCCTAGCCAGCTTTTCTTAAATTATTCCACCTTTTGTCTCTTGGCTTTTACCTTTCTCTAATTCTGTATATCTTTTATTTCCTTCTTATTCTGTGTCTGGTCATTTGGCTGGCTGGCTGGCTGGCTGGCTGGCCCCTTCTTTTCTCACTTCTCTTCTTTTTTGCCTGAGACCCAGCAAAAATCACTTCTCTCAATCTCATCCCAAACTAAAAAGAAAGCGTGAAACTCCAAGTCTGGGCCTACCCATTCCTTTGTGTCCCTCTATTCATATTCCTAGCTCTTCCAGACTCTCTATAGATGATTTCAGTCAAGTAATTGCTGGCTCTTCCCCCTGAACCAAGGTTGATTTTATTTAAATAATGTAAATGTTAACTTGGAGTTCACAGTGTGACAGAATACTTTGCAACAGAAAGCCATATGTTTTAAAATATTCTTTATTATCAGGATGAAAAGAAACAAAGGAAAAAAGAAAAGTTTTCCCCCTTTGGGTTATTATTAATCATAATATCTTTTAATGGCCATTAAAGCTTGCTTGTCACAGGCATTATGTGATGCTATTGGTGATGCTGGCACTGATGGATGATATCTGGGTATGTTGACTGATGCCAAAGAAGGAAAACTCTCTTAATATAAGCCATTTAAATGAACAGACATTTCCTCATATTTTTAAATTTTTTCTGGCTCCTTTGTAAAAAGAACAAGGTTTAAATAATATAGTTTAAGTAACTGCCTTTTGATAGAAATAGATATTTGAAAATTCACCCTAAAAGCATATGCTATAATTACTAATAAAATTAATTAGTTGGTTTTGTTTAAGGTTATAATACATAGAGGGAGCCTGAACTGGTCTTCCCCTTTAGTCAGATTAGTAAATACTCGAACTATCATCATAGAACCTTTATCAAGGAACTGCCGGAACCAGATGCAGAGATCCACAGCCAAGGACCAGGCCAAGCTCCGGGAATATAATTGAAGAGAGGGAGGTGGGAATGTGTGGGCAAGGGTAGTCAAGATCATGAGGGAGAAATCTACAGATACACCTGAAGCAAGCTCATGAAAACCCAGGAACTCCAGACCAATAGCTGTGGAGCCTCCATGAGCTCAATGAGCCTCCATGAGACAATGGTGAATCTTGAACTATTTGTGAGGCACCTGGCAGTAGGACCAGGATCGATCCCTGGTGCAGGAGCTACCTTATTAGAGCCCATTCCCTATGGTGGGATTCTGTGCTCAGTCTTAATGCAGGGGGTACGAGCTCGGTCCTGCCCCAACTAAATGTGCCAGACTTTGTTGACTTCCCACGGGAGCCCTTACCTGTTGGGAAGGGTGGATGGGGGATGGGTTGGGGGAAGTGGGGAGTAGGAGAAGGGGTGAGGAGAGAACTGCGGATGGAATGTAAAATGAAATTTAAAAAATAAAATAAAAAAGTGAAAACACAATGCCCTATATAAAATTATAGCAATTATTAACTATGTATACAAATGTAAACATCTGAAGTATACTGTTGTTGAAAACTTGCTCACTGCATTTTACGTTGACAATACACTGTTATGTTTACTTATTTCTGACTTAGAAGCACACTGAACATAAACATTTGGCGCATTGCCTGCCTATAATCACATGAATCAGTTGTTTGTTGTCTCTAAGAGACGTGAGATTTCTTGAGCCTATGTACATTTGTGTTTCTTAGCAGCTAATGGATAAACAAAGCAGAAATAAGAATCTTATCGACCTAAGTGCTTACAACACATAATGTGTATATCAGCATAAGAATTTTAGATAATAAGTACTGGCACTCAAAGCAATTTAATTTACCTATAACTAATTAAACAGTAATTTTTGAAAAATAAGAATATTTTGAAAACTATAGTGACTATTATTTTATTTAATTTTTGAAAAATACTTGAAATTTCTTTGCTAACTAGAAAGTTCTTAACCCTTTTACCTCTGTTATTATGAGCAACAATTACCTTTATTAGCCAATGTTATTCTGTACTTCTACTGTCCCTTACTCAAAGGTGTTCCCTCAATGTTGACTAATGATCAATAGTTGCATTCTCCTCTAAAGAACTGTCTTCCTCACAAGGCCAAGCTGAGAAGTATTGCACCCCCATCAAAGTGGAAGCCATTGAACAATGACTGACTAGCTCGCTAGACTCAAGTATATTAAACACAATCTTCAGGAAAGACTACATCTCCATATATTTTTCTTTTGCCTCATAGACTGAGCTAACGCTGTTCACTTAGAAGAAACCATTTATTAATAATAGCTTCCACAAGAATCCTGCCTATTTCTACTGTGTTGTAATTTACTTAAAAACTACAACATGATGTGGGATTCCCCTCTGTATGCTGTGAATACGATTGGTTAATTAATAAAGAAACTGCCTTGGCCTGTTAATAGGGAAGAATTTAGGTAGGCGGGGAAAGCTCAACTGAATGCTGGGAGAAAGGAGGCAGAGTCAGAGAGAAGCTATGGAGCCCTGCAAGAAGCAGACGCTGCAGGAACTTTACCCAGTTAGTCACAGCCACGTGGCAATACAGTGGTTACTAGAAATGGGTTAAATTAAGATATAAGTGTTAGTCAATAAGAAGCTAGAACTAATGGTTCAAGCAATGTTTTAAATAGTATAGTTTCTGTGTGATTATTTCAGGTCTGCCTCCCAACAACAACAGTGCTCACATAGGAGGTTTGTTGGAAGAGGAGAGAGAAGTGACAGAGAAGGGAGCAGAGACCAACCCTGGGGACAAGAGTGGGAGAAAAGAAAGAGAGGAGACAGACAGAGAGAGACAGAGACAGAGACAGAGAGATGAAGAGAGAAGTGCACAAGAGATGCTTTCAGTGGCTGTAGCTAAGGATGTTAAGGATGTATTCTGTCAGGACTCCAAGAGCAGGCCATTACAAATGCCTGAGTACTAACAGAGTGACAATGACCTAACACACACACACACACACACACACACACACACAGTAATGAATGTGGTACAATAACCACCATTGTTTTTTTCCTTGTTTGCTTGACATCTTGCTATCTTAAAAATTGCTGAGGCTCACCTTTACTTACTGTTCTACTGCCTCAGCTTTCCAAGTACTAGGATTGGAGACATGTTGCCTAGCGATGGAAACACATGTTACTAAGAGCAGTTGTAAACCTGACATTGGACTCTAAAAAAATTTTCTCTAATGTGTGATGACACCTTACATTAAAACTGTTGACTTCTAGATCTTTCAAGTGGTTGACTGCAAGTACATAGCCTATCAGCTATCCACTCTTCACAGTTGATGGTAATTCTCCACATTCTCTTAGGCCTCGTGGACTTATGATAATTAGTTTAATATTTTAGTTACTGACAGTAAATATTTGCCAAAATTCTAAGTAAATACAAATAAATAGCATGGATTTCTAAACATTTTTAAGTAAATAGATTTTAACACACAATGACTAGGTATATGTAACATCGTGTATGTCATACCCCCATATAATTTGACACAGTTCTTATAAACTATTATTAGGTACTATGACCCATTCTATGTTAAACACATTAAGGTTTGTTAAGACTAAGGGACATTTTCAAAGATAACAAAAATGTTAAGTTTTTATTACAAAAGACTTTTCTCACTTGAAATCCCACACTTTTTGCCTTTTATTGAAAGTAGATTTTTCTCATATAATATATCCTGTTTACAGTTTTTCCTCCTTCTATTTCTCCCAATTCCTCTTCACATCACCTCCTGTTCAGATTCATTCTCTTTCTATATTTCATTAGAAAAAAACAGACTTCTATGGGATATTACTAAAATATAATAAGACAAAATAAAAACTGTTACATTGGAGTTGAACAAGGCAACCCAACAGAAGGAAAGGATTCCAAGAGAAGGCACAAGAATCAGAGATCTACTCATTTTAACACACAAGAATTCCATTAAAACAGCAAACTGGAGGCCACAATATATTTGCAGGGACCTGGTGCAGAACTGTGCAGTCCCTGTGCTTGCTGCCTCAGTGTCTGTGAATTCAAATGAGCTTTAATTGTGTGGATTTAGAGGGCCTGTTTTCTTGGTGTCATTTATTACCTCTGCATCTTACACTCTTTCTGCCTCCTCTTCATGGAGTTTTTTGAGGCCTGAGGGAAGAGCTTGCTAGGGACATCTCATTTAGAGCAGAATGTTCCAAGGTCTCTCACTATCTGCATAAATTCTAGCTATGGGTCTCTGCATCTACTCCCATCTGTTACAGGAGAAACCTTCTCTGATGCTGGCTGAGCAAGGACACTGATCTACACTTATAGCAGAATGTCATTTTATTTATGCTTTTTTTTTAAAAAAAAAGCATTATTTAGCTTTATTCTAGGTCCGTGGGTTAATTTCTAGTTCTTAGTCACCCAAGCAGTATTAGATATGGGTTCTATCTCCTAGAGTGGACCTTAAGCCAAATCAGATATTGGTTGGTTACTTCCCAAGCTTTGTGCCACCTAGCTTATCTTGCAGGGAAGACACCACTGAAGATAAAGATTTAGTGGTTGGGTTTGTGTTTACATTTCTCTTTTAGAAGCATGTAGAATACCTTCCCTTACCAAAGACATTAGCATGTTGGTGTGAAAGCTCTATGTGGGCATCAACTTGACTTCTCTATGTTCAATGAGTTGTGTATGTGTTGTCTTTATAAATAAGAGCTTATCAACAGTTTGTAGATAACAACTTTCACGGTTTATGTTGTCAACCAGTTTGGACAACAGCCTGGGTTGTTTAAGAATTCCTATGGGACCCCTTTGGCCAATAACTCAATTAGATGTAACTTGATCCCGGTACTGAAACTTCCTTTGGTAGCAATAGGTAGCAAGTTGGGAATCAGTCTCCCCATTTTTTGTGACTTCATTTTGTTTGCCCTCATATATGTATATATTTTAGGAACGTTCTATTGTATGTGGTTTTCCAATTCTCAAATGGACATAATTTTGGCTGTCTCTTCCTGTATCCCTCCTTGGACCCCCTTCCCTCTTGATCCTCCCATTCCAGCTCCAGTCCCTATATCCATAACTATCTATTCTATTTCCCTTTTTAAACAAGATCTGTCAGTGCATCCTATTCCTTGCTCTATGCCTAATTCCAGTCATCCTATAGATTGAAGATCAGTTATTATTGAAATGACAGCTAATATCCAATTATAGGTGAATACATACCATATTTGTCTTTATGGTCTGATATAATTCACTCAGGATTTTTCTTTCTAGCATCATTCATCCACCTGTGTATCTCACGTTTTATTTTTAAGCAATTGGTTGATATTTCATTATGTAAAGGCACATTTCTTTATGTAGTCTTCTCTTGAGGGACAGACATCTAGGCTATTTCCAGTTTCTGGCTATTGTGACTAGAGTAGCATTGAACATGGCTGAGCAAGTGTCTCTGTGATAGGATGAAGCATCTTTCAGTTATATGCCCAAGGGTGGAATAGCTGGATCTCATGGTAGATCGATTTCCATTTTCCTGAGGAACTGCCCTACTGATTTGAATACTTGCTGTACAAGTTTTTACCACCACCACCAATAGAGGAGTGTTGCATGTTTTCCTTGTTTCACATCCTCACCAGCATGAGCTACCACTTGTTTTATTGATCTTCACCATTCTGACTGGTAGAAGATGAAAACACAAGTAGTTTTAATTTGCATCCCCACTGACTAGGGATGTTGAACATCTATTAAGTCTTTCTCAACCATTTTAGTTTCCTCTCTTGAAAATTCTCTGTTTAGATATGTACCCCATTTTTAATTGGTTATTTGTTTATTTGATGTCTGGTTTTTTAGAGTTCTTTATATATTTTCAATACTAGCCCGTAGTTGTGTAGTTTCTAAAAAATCTTTTTACATTCTATAAGTTGTCACTTTTTCTGAATGAAAGGGTCTTTTATCATACAAAACATTCTCAGTTTGATGAGGTCCAGCTTATTGATTGTTGATCTTAGTAGCTGTGTTAGTGGTGTTCTGTTCAGAAAGTCTTCTCCTGTCTCAATGAGTTCAAGGCTATTCCCCGTTTTCTCTTTTGTCATGTTGAGTTTATCTGGTTTTATGTTGAGGTCTTTGATCCATTTGGGGTTGAGTTTTGTGCAGGGTTATAAGTATGGGTCTGTTTGGGTTCTTTTACATGCAGTCATCCATGTGACCAGCAGCATTTGTTAGAGATGCTGAATTTTACCCAATATGTATTTCTGGCCTCTTTATCAAAAATTAGGTGTCTGTAACTCTGTGTATTTATTTCTTGGTTTTCAATTCCACTGGTATGCTTGTTTTGTGCGAATACCATGTTGTTTTTATTGCTATAGCTCTGTTACCTCCACCAGTTATTTAATGATTCAGGATTGTTTTAACTATTCTGCATTCTTTGAGTTTCCATATGAAGCTCAGAATTGAATTCTCTTTTCAAGATCTATGAAGCATTGTGCAGTAATTTTGATAGCGATTGGAATGATCTGTAGTGATCTGAAGATAGCTTTTTGGTAGGATAACCATTTTACTCTTTAATCCTACTTGTCCATGAGCACAGGAGATCTTTCCATCTTCTGATAACTTCTTCAAGTTCTTTATTCAAAGACTTGAAGGGTTTTTTTTATCATATAAGTCTTTCACTTGCTTAGTTCAAGTTACCCTAATAATATTAGTGGCTATCATGAAAGGTGGTGTTTCCTTGATTTCTTTGTCTATTTGTCATTTGTATATAGGATTTTTGTGAGTTAATTTTGTATCAGATACTTTGCTGAGAATGTTTATCAGTTGTAGGAGTTCCCCAGTGAATTTTTTTGGGTATGTATACTTATGTAAACTATTATAACATATGCAACAAACATACTTTTACTTCTTCCTTTCCAAATTGTTTTTCCTTGATCTCCATCAGTTGTCTTATTGCTCTAGCTAAAACTTCAAGTATTATCATGAATAGATATGCAGAGAATGGACAATCTTGTTTTATTCCTGATCTTAGTGAAAATGCTTTGAGTTTCTTTCCACTTAAGTTGATGTTGGCTTTGGTCTTGCTATAAACTGCCTTTATTTTGTAGAGGTATGGCCCATTGTTGTGGAATATTAGTTTGAGATGTTACATTTGTTAATGCTGTGGAATATTTAATGATGTAAAGATATGTTGTATTCTTAGGCTGCATTTGTTTAACTCTGTAAAGCTGTATTACTTTTCCTGCCTAAAATGTGTGACTGGCTTAATAAAGAGCTGAATGGTCAATATCTCAGTAGGAGAGAGAAATAGGCAAGGCTGGCAAGCAAAGAGAATAAATGGGAGGTGAAATCTCAAGAAGTGGGAGAAGCAAGCAAAGGAGAGGGGGATACCAGGGGTCAGTCACCCAGCCACACAGCCAGCCATAGAGTAAGAAGGGAAAAAGGATATATAGAATAAACAGAGGTAAAAATCCTAGAGGCAAAATGTAGTTAAAGAGAAATGGGACAATTTAAGTTAGAAAAGCTGGCTAGAAACAAGTCAAGCTAAGGCTGGGCATTCAAAAGTAAGACTAAGTCTCCATGTATTTAACTGGGAGCTGGGTGACTAGCCCCCAAAGAGAAAAAAAAAGCTACATCCGTTGCATTGTTACTCTCTACAGGACTTTATCATAAAGGGGTGTTGGACTTTGTCAAAGCTTTTTCTGCTTTTAAATGAAATGATCATTTTTATTTCGGTTTGTTTATCTCAAAAGTAAAATAAAGTCATTAAAATAAGTAGATTTTAAATCTTGCTGGATTTTAAAGGTATTTCTCTAGTAGAACTAGATGAACTGAATTTCTTGATGTTTGCTAAAACCTTAATATCAAAATTACATAAGAAAGATAACGATAGTGCATTACACATTATGAGATTAATAGGTAATCTTAGTTACATTCCACAACCTAGAACTTAAAGTAGGATTTTTCCAAACAAAAATCATTTCCTAAAATAAATTCTAGTTTCCTAATTTAAAACTAGTTAGAACTCTAAGCCTGTAGCTTTGTTTGTTTGGTTTTTAAATTATTTCATTTTCTTAATAAAACATAAACGATAATCACTAGAACTGTGGTGTGAAAGGTTTAAGCAGGGATGGGGCAAGTATGACAAAGAAAAGTAGTAATTTAAAGGGTTGGTTGTACAAAACTAAGGATGGATTTTTGAAAAAAAAATCCCTATAGATCAAGCCAATAAAATTACTTACTACCCAAGCAGGAAGCAATGATTAGACTTAATGTGTCAAAATTAAATCAAAACAAAAAAAAAAAGAGGAAAGGCCTGCAGGTGGGAGGGTAATGTTTGGTTGTTTGGTGGGAGGTAGTCCTGGAAAGTACAAAGGGGTGTGGAGGTGATAGGTATGATCAATGTGTTTGTCTGGCTATCTATCTATCTATCTATCTATCTATCTATCTATCTATCTATCTAGATATGATTTACCAAAAACAAATACTTGAGAAATCCTGATTAAAAGGTACAGATTAGAACTATGATAATCTAAGTTTTTCCTTTGAGTATTTAATAAACTTTTCTTTATTGGTTTGGCAAGATATAATTGTTAGTTCAAGGCTCTATCCCTCCCACCCACCCCCCAAAAAACATTGACATAAATAGCCTCTCATTCTTTCCAGATTAGTCATTAAATTCTTAGCTAAGTTTGTTGATTCTGGCTACAGAAGTATTTTTAACTAAAGTTTGAATAATATAGCATTAACATTCTCTATTTTCAGATTGCAAAAAAGTAATCACACTTGGATCAGGACTGGGGTATGGAGTCTTAGTATTAGGAACTTCAAGTACTTTTACTTATATCTTATTCTAAAATTTCCTACTCCTTCTACTATAGCAAGAAATTTCAATTAAATTAATTTTTGCTTTCAAATTGAAAAGATTGATCATATACAAGGGAACATAAGAAAAGCCAAATTGGAAAGCAACATGTTATACTTGTGTTAGAGCTTGTGCTTGTTCCTTTTACACAGGGTGAAGCTGTTCAGTGCTACACCATGGTTCTTCAGAAACAACAGAAAGACATAACAAAATTAGTTTCACTTTCACTTTCTAGCTGAGTAATGCCCTCTATGCCAAATAATTCTATAAAGGCTGCTGGGAAATTGCCGAATTGCCATACCTTTAATATAAAACAGATCTGAGCTTTCTGGAGTCAGTCTGTCCCTGGGATGTTTAATTAAAATGACTGCTCGGGTCTTGTGTAAACTTTCTTACTCTGTAGACTTTGATAATGCTCTTGAACACTGTAAAGATTTGCCACTTGTACTGGTTTAATAAAATGCTGATTGGCCAGTAGAGAGGCAGGTAGTACAGGCAGGATAACCAGACTAGGAGAATTCTGGGAAGAAGAAAGGCAAAGAGTTAGTCACTAGCCAGATGCAGAAGAATCAAGATGAGAATGCCTTACTGAGAAAAGGTACCTAGCCACGTGGATAAACATAAACAAGTTTTATGGATGAATTTAAGTCATAAGAGCTAGTTAGTAATAATCCTGGGCAATAGGCCAAACAGTTTATGTTCAATATACCCCTCTGTGTATTTATTTGGAACTTAATGTCTGCGGGACTGGGCAGGACAGAAACATTACATACATTTTCTGTTTTATTTTTCTTTTGAGAAAAATACTCATAATTTACATTTGAACTTTACTCAGATTTTTAAAGTACTAAAAACTGCTTCATAAAATATGAAGCAAAGTGAAAGACTTAAGAATATTTCTGCAATTTTTGTATTTAATTCAATTTTATAAAAATGGAAATATTTAAGAACTCAGATGGTTATCACACATTATGCATATACTACAAGGGAGGAAATGGAAATGATGCTTAGCCACCCCCTAGTGGTTTTCATTAGGAATCAATGGAGAAATTCAGTTATATGAAAGAAAATCTACATGGAAACCTTTTCTTTTATTAAAATAGTTGAAGTTATTGGGGATATATTATTAAATTTGAGTCTGTGTCATATTCCAGGGTGTAAGTAAATCATTGCATAAGTAGAAAATAAAAGAATTTTGTTTAAAGTTAACTTACTTTAAAAGTTAATAAACTTTAAAAGTGAATTTTGTTAAAAGTTAATTTACTATTTCTTTTTATAAAGAAAATGGGATGCCATAGTAAAGTGTGTAACAGTCTGAATCTGGCTTTATGACCATAAAAAGTTGATTATTAAATTTTTCCTATTTGAAAATATTACATGTAGTAATAGTCTCATTCCATCCTAATACTGTAATCAATATAGATAGTGTATTCTCTGAATCTGTGTCTTGTGATTCTTTTAATGAACCAACCACTCTATCATTTTTCCATGTACACTTACGTTCTTTCTTTTCTCGTTTTTTTCTTTTAACTTTTTAGTGACCCTTGTGGATTTCACTTCACGCAGGTAAATCTCACTCATCTCCCCCTGCCTTTGTAACTGCCCTCTGCCCTTGCAATTCCCCCTTCATAATAAAATGAAATTTCAAAATTTTTCTTTTAAATATTGCCACGGAAGGAGTAGTGTGCATCCTCTAGTCCTTATATTTTTACTTGCAAATGTTCATTTCAGTAGGCCCTTGGTCTGGGTTAATGCCTGAGGCTTCTGCTACACTATCAATACCGATCATCGCTGGAACTCCTCTTGGATATCCAGTTGCTGCCCTTTGTCCTGGAGATCCCACAGCTTTGGCTCTGCAGGATGAGCACCTTTATGTTCTCCAGCAGTTCACAGATGTGGTCGATATTGCAGTGGGCTAACTCCTAGAACTGTTCTGGACCTGGGTGGTAGCTGAGTCGGTCAGTCTGCCAGCTCTCCCACATCCTCACCACCACACGCTCTCCAGCATGGTCCCAGTTAGCTCACTCAACGCTTCAGGCAGCAAGAGACAGGGTCAGTCCTCACACTCTTGCCCTCTGGGCTGGCTCACCTACACCCACACCACAAGGGACAGGTCTACTGTGTTGCCTAGGAGAGGGGCAGAGCTTGCTGCATTTGGTAAGGGGCAGGACCAGATCTCCAGCTCTCATGTCCCTGAGGCCAGCTCTCCCACCTGCTGCAGGTGGGAAGGGGCCAAGGATGAAGGGCAAGGGGAGGGGCATCTCTCCCTCAAACACACCATCCCCTCAACAGAGGAGTAGTAGGGTTAGCTCTCCCATATCCATGCCCTCAACGCTGGTTCTACTGTGCTGACCAAGCATGTGTGTGATGCTCTCCCGAGTACTGCAGCCAGTGAAGAGTTTGACCAACTCTGTGCAGCCCTTGAATATTAATATGGTCCCAGGCATCAGTCTGGACCAAGGGCATCCACATGGACTTTGGTGGTGACATGGGCCATGGACATCAACATTGATCCTTGCCTGCAGACCCAGACACAGTCCTTGGCAGCAGTATGGACCAGGACTTCACCAGGGCCTCAGGTGGCTCATAGGCTATTCACATCAGGCTCTTCCTGTCCACCTTCATGTTTTCAGATCTGCCTCTTCATAGTGTTCAAACCTTTCCACTTCTCTTTCTCTCCCTTCTCTGTGGCACTGTCTTGCATTGCACATTATAGTGGCTCATGCTTCGGGAAGACCATGTGTTAGGTGGGATCTCTGGGTGTCTTGTTCTTGCCAGCTCTGTGTGGTGGTGGACAGGGCCTCTGGACAAGAATATGCAACACATCTCTCATAATAACCAGTGAAGTGCCATTTCAAACTACAGTGATAGATCACTTGACTCCAGTTAGCACTGGCTGTTATCAAGGATGGACAATAAAAAATCCTTGTGATAGAATGATAGTTCAATAGTTAAGAGAGGTTGCTGCATTTCTAGC
This sequence comes from Arvicola amphibius, assembly GCF_903992535.2. Lineage (NCBI taxonomy): Eukaryota > Metazoa > Chordata > Mammalia > Rodentia > Cricetidae > Arvicola > Arvicola amphibius. The sequence continues at coordinate 63,885,923 of NC_052057.2, forward strand.
GGACCCAAGTGAGTTTCCAATACATATATAGGGCAGCTTATAACCTCCTATAATTCCATCACCTGCACATATATACCCACATAGACACATATATGCAAATAAAATCATTTAAAAGTCTTTTTAAAAACTCAAATTCAAATATTGAAAACAAAAAACCAAATCCTACAAAGATTGTAAAGGAAAGGAAACACCTAGATTCTTTAAGTGAGAATGTAAATCAATATATCATCTAAGGAAATGATTACAGATTCAGAAAATTTACAGCATGGAATATATACAAAGGAAATGAAATAACTAATAATGAATAAACACATGCACCTCAATATTTATTTTAATACAATTCAAAATTGTCAAGATACAAATTCAGTCCAGGTGTCTGTCAACTGATGCATGAATAAAGAAGTATTTCAGTAATATATTCAATGGAATAGTCTATCATAAAAGGGATGGAATTCTACTATCTGTGACAACATGAATGGAATTAAAGATCATTAAGTCAAGCAAAATTAACCAAATTTAGAAAGAAAAACTAATTTTAGAAATTAAAATGAGAAAACAAAGCACTTACAAATCACTTTCATCATATGCAAAGGAAGATATTAGGAGATTGCTTCTCTTGCAGAATGAATTTAAATTAGATACAGTAGTTGCTACTCTCACGGAACAATTGAAAAATAGATGACTATACAGATACATTGCTTAATAGTTCTCCTTGAATTCTAAATTTGCTCTCTAAGCACATTGATGGAACTAATGAAATTAGTAGAAGAAATTAGGGCCACTATAGCCTTTACTCATGCCTTGCGTATACGACAGGCATAGCAATGCCAACAGAGCTGCTGAAATTATTTATGTGAGTCACAGAACATTTTTTTTCCAGTTTATTTATTTTTTATTAAAAATTGCCATCTCCTCCCCTCCTCCTCCCCCTTCCCTCCCCTCCCCTCCACCCACACCCCCACTCCCTCCCTCTTGAGGCCAAACAGCCATCAGGGTTCTCTACACTATGTTGAGTCCAAGGTCCTCCCAACTCCCCCCAGGTCCAGGAAGGTGAGCAACCAAACTGACAAGGCTCACACAGAGCCCGTCCATGTCGTAGAGACCAAGCCCATCGCCATTGTCCTTGGCTCCTCGGTCAGCCTCCACCATCAGCCACCCTCAGAGAGTCCGATTTGGTCGCATGTTCCATCAGTCCCATTCCAAGTGGACTTGGTGGTCTCCCATTAGTTCTGTCCTGCCGTCTCAGAGCACCGGACTGAGCTCCCAAAGTTCTGATGAGGAGCAGATGGAGAGAGATCATGAGAAAGAAAGTCAGAACCATGAGGGATGCGTTCACAGAACATTTCTAATGTAGTAAATTGAATATGTAACATACTATTTGCTTTTGACAGATTTGAAAAAAGTTAACTAATTTCTTTTCACCTCTAATGCCTGACTTTGTGAAAGTATGTACTATTTAAGGCTGCTAGCAGAGTCTAGTGCAGAGAACTTTAACTCACAGGACACTACTCAAGCCTCCGTATTTTCTCTATTATCCACTAGTGTTAAGGTCGCCTCCAGTGCTTCAGTGTAGCCTCATTCCAGCTGTATCATTTGGTAAAGTAGAAAGGAAAGCATTCACTATTGCTTATCAATGAAATCAGTTAACAATACTTTTATGGCCAAAATCTGTAGTTTATAAGACTCACAAAATATTCAGACTGTGGAAGTTGCAGAAAAGAAAAACATTTAATCAGAATTCAAAATGAAAGCAGGAAACATTCGAGTAGAATTAAAACTGAAATAATTTATAAAGATTTAGTATTATTTGCTTCCAAGATAAAATACTCAGGATAAAAATTTTTTAAGAGAATATGGACATTATTCTCTCCTCCCTATGAAAGTGTGTGTGCCCACATGTGTGCGTGCATGTGTGCTCGTGTGTGTCATTTGTAACACAAGTTGTCTCATTAATACTATGTTACTTTCATTCATAGTTTAGAGTTTCCTTCAGTTTAGCTATTTTATTTTAAAAACAAACAATCAAGCAAACGAAACTTTCCTGCCTTCCTGTTTAAACTTCAACTGTAGGACAGTCAGGAGGCCCATTTAAGTCCACTTAAGGAGAGTAAGAAGGCTTTTGGTCTTCAGCAATGTAGTGACACTTGTAGGTTGTGCACACAAGGCAAGTCAGCTTTGGGCGTGGTTTTGTGTGTGTGTGTGTGTGTGTGTGTGTGTATGAAAAAACTCCCCTGGGCTTGCTGGAATGGAATGCTGCTGATGTGTTCAAGGCTTGAAAATGCAGATTCTTTTATTGGAATCAGCTAGTCCTCCCTGGCACTTGAAAAGATAAAACTGTGCCACTAGGAGAACACAGCTTTTTCCAGCTAACAGACAGCATGTAACGGTATGGGAAATGTGAGGGTTGCTGGTTCTCTTTCTTAGAGTGGTAAAGGCACTGCACGACAGGTGGAAAGATGAGCAATCATGATCAGCTACTGCTTTTCTTAAATCAGTCAAAAATGTAAGACGTTAATAGAGTCTATGCATGGCTCTTCTTGCACGCAGCGGTTAAGTGCTGACATGAGGCCTGGTTGTTCCCTTTGCACAAGGAGCGACATTTCGGATGGTAGCTGCTCCATTAGCTGGGGTCACAGAATAACACAGCAGTTTATGACTGATCTTCAGTCAACGTGTAATGTGGTTGTTATTTCTAGCAAAGGAATTTGGAAATTGTTTATCTACCCCGAAGAATTTGGTCAACTCTGGCAGATGTATATAGTAAATCTCATCTCTGTCAAATACATAAATAGTCACATTGCTGAAACTTAACACTTTGAATGTCATATGTCCTACTTTCCCCTTCTGTGATGATAATAAGCAGCTGGTGGGCACTGTCTTTGCCATTCACTCATTCAGCAGAAGTTGTCTAACATTGTTTGAGGACTCATTACTCCAAGGTTGATTGAAGCATGGGACAAACAGAAAATGACAAATATTAACCAAATATTTAATGCTTTGTAATAGAGAAACGCAATGTGATTATGCCTCCCAGTCACTATTTTCATGGATTAAAAATTCTATTGCTTTGCAAGACTGCCAGAGGACTTGTTAAACGTGGCCTTGGAGAAGCATCTTCTGGATGGAATTGTTTGTTAACTCATTTACAAGCCAAAGCTACTAAATATGAAGGTTTGTAGACAAGATGGACTCAGCAGAGTGTGAGGGGGATGAGGGAATAGTAACGAACTGAATATAAAGCACACATTAGAGCAGAGTAATCTGTAACGAGGTTGAACACACCCCGAAATCACTGTCCAGTGACCACCCAACAATGAGTAGCAGGCCAGGATACTGGCAAGCATGCTGGGTAAATATCAGGTCACGTGAGTGAAGTTCTGATTTCACTATGCATTCCCATGTAATCTTTAAAAAGCCACTTTTATTTGTACTTTCAAATTTAGGATTTTTTAAAAAAATTCAGCATATTGATATAAAATCAAGAGGAGAAATCATTTCTAAATCTAAAGACTGCTAATCAGAGGAATATATTTATAATGTACACAAAGGGGACACTGAGAAAGACTACATATTTGCGACAGCTATTTCTGCAGCTGAAGAAATGATGGAAGATATAACCAGTTATCCCAGCTATCCATAAGATCATGAGAAAACGATAAAGCTATTGAGTGTTTTCCCTTATCTCATGTTTTAATGTCTTTGCAAGTCACAATGATAACAACTTGCTGGTGGAATGAATCCCAGCACCCACAAGGGGGCTAGAGATGCAATTCTATCCTATGCCTAGAAGGCAGAGAGATCCAGAAATAACTTCAACAACACCAATGACAACCACAGCGGCAGCCGACTACTCGTCTTGTGTGGGAGTTGTTTCTGTATTGTGCTTTCTCCTGTGATTAAACAAAAGAAAAGGGTTAAAAAAAATGTAAGACGTGCACCACCAAATGATGTAAGAGTGTTTCTATCTATCTCTTGTTTCATTGGTTAATTAATAAAGAAACTGCTTGGCCTGATAGGTCAGAACGTTGGTGGGTGGAGTAGACAGAACAGAATGTTGGGAAGAAGGGAAGTGAGGCAACCACCATGAAGCAGATGCCATGCCTCTCCTCTTTGAGACAGACGCCATGGAGCCAGCCGCCAGGTCATACATGCTGAATCTTTCCCGGTAAGCCACAACCTTGTGGTGCTACACAGATTACTAAATATGGGTTAAAGCAAAATGTGAGAATTAGCTAATAAAAGGCTGAAACTAATGGGCCAGGCAGTGTTTAAATGAATACAGTTTGTGTGTTGTTATTTCGCATGTAAAGCTAGCCGTGTGGGATCCTGGCGGGATGAAAAGCAGACCTGCTCGCCTCATCTCTACAACCAAAAAATACTCTTTATCACACTAAAATTCTAGAATGTCGGGAATGTGTGAGTCTTGCATCAAAATCCTTAATTTATCACTACTTTTCTACAATTTTAGGCTTTCCTAGTTCGTGATAGTAAAATGCAGGTTGAAGGCTAACCTAGTTTACTTAAGCTGGTTGCCATGACGACAAATACTTCCCTATGATAAAATCAAGAGGAATGCACATGTTCTGGCTTTCTGTGGTGGGTTGTTCTCAAATTGTAGCAAGACTGGCTCATGCAGCCATGATGGAGACTGGTGTGATTCCGAAGGGCTATCCCCTCACATAAATGCCCACCTCACCAAGAAGCTGCTGAGCTTTGTTCAGTAGTCTTGTAACTACACACAGCTTCGGAAAGGAGCCAATGAAGCTACAAAACTCTCAATAGGGGCATCTCTGAGTACATTGTGATGGCAGCAGATGCTGAGCCCTTAGAGATCATCCTGCACCTCCCAACTGCTGAAAAAAAGAGTGTCTCGTATGTATTTGGGTGCTCCAAGCAGGCCCTACAATGGACCTGTGGGTCTCCAGGCCTGTGATCACGTGTCTAATCACATGTTCTGTTGCCATGAAAGAAGGTTTTCTTGGTGTCGGCCTGTGGTCTCTGCCATTGCTTGTAGACCCCCACCCTACTTCTGTATAATATTGTGTTTTCAGCTAGTTTCTATTATAAGTTTACACTACATCTTGTTTTTATATTTTTATTTGTATTACACGGTTGTTTTTCCTAATCTCCTCATCCTCTCTTCTACCATTTTATAAATTCCTTTTTTAAAAATGTGAAATTAGATCTAAGTTAGTTGAGAAGCAGAATGTCTCTGTTTAACAGTAGAGAAACATAAGCCAGGGATAGTGTCTACATTCACCTGCAATTCGTTCCTCTACAGGGTAAGTAACAGTAACACTGGTTCCCAGATGCCTTTGCATACAAGAGCTCTACAAATGGTACATGACTGAGATCCTTCTTTGGGGAGCTGTCCCTCCTACCCACTGTCATTTGATGAGGTAGTTTGATAATGTTAAGCCTGTGTCCAAGTCTCATTTAATAATGATTTGTGTGTTTTTGATATATGCAACCTTACATTCTCACTCCACTCCCTACTGTGCTCCCAAGGGTATCAAGGCAATAAAAACCAAAAATGATGCTCTGTAAACTCAGAACCTCGGGGGGTGGGGGTGGGGTTGACTGCCTGGATCTTGAAGAGTGGCAAGAAAAAATAGTCAATTTTGGTAAAGGATTCTGGGGCTTACAGCAGAGACAATGCTATCAGGATCAAGCTGTCTTTGGCTGAATGGGAATTTCCTGTGGAGTACTATGACACCCACTTCTGGAGCGCTTATCGTTTATTCTCTATCATGTGGAGAGAGTAATAATAATGTCTTTCAATCTTGAACATCCTAATAAAGAAATATGTTAAATTTCATGATAAAATAAAAGGTTTGTAGCACGAGTTCTAATATGTCTTAATAATAAAAGTCCAGGGTCAGATATTGGGGAAGATGCTGAGATATCAGAGAGACAAAGAAGCAAAACCACAGCTACCTTACCTCTCAACTTCTCAGCAAAAAAATACCTGAATTCTTGTTTTCTCCCACCTTATCACTTCCTCTCTCCACCCAGCCATATCCTGTCTGTCTGTACAGACCTCCAGACCTCTATGGTTAGCTAGTGGCTAACTCAAACTTCTGATCTTCAGGCAAGCTTTATTTGTACAAATGAGATATCACCACATTTCCCTTTTTTGTATAATAATTTAAAAAGGTTATAACTAATAAAAGAAAAACGATATACAATAAGTAAGTGCAATAACTATATACAATATGTACAGGCAATAAGTATATTAACAATGCCTAATCCAGTAACAATTGACAAATTCAGAGAAAATTACTCCATATATATGCTATCTTGGTGTGTTCAAAAGGTGGTACCTAATTTGTTTTCTATTATAACTTTCATTATCAAAACTCTTTTTATGTCTCTCAACCTTATATACTTTACATTTCTTTAGTGAATTTCTTTTCTGAATCTGGTAACAAGAAAAGCTATAACTATAACCATAAAGTCTTCAACTCCATCAAAGACTCAAGAAGGAAATAATATTACTTGAGTAAGCAGGAAATGCAATCAGGCAACTTCCAAAAAAAATCTGTTATGTACATACAGAGCACAAAAACTTTATTCCTAGTTAACTGATAGAGATTCAAACCCAAAATCATGTACATGAAGCTAGACAAAGCCTTTTTATAGAAATAGTTAGTACTCCATATGGCCATTAATATCATGATAGGAACTTATCATGGTTTATGTACACTTGCTGCCATGACAACAAACACTTCCCTATGAAAAATCAAGAGGAATGCATATGTTCTGGCTTTCTGTGGTGGGCTGTTCTCAAATTCAATGGTTTCAATATGCATTATTTGTACAAACAAAGAAAATTTGATCACAGTGGAGGTTACCTATGATTTTGTTCACTGGGGATTGTCAATAATTAGAACTATGTACTGCTGAAACCCATTTGATGAGGAAAAGTTGTTTCATGTTCCATCCAGGAGCCATTGGTGGTCAGAGCAATTCTGTGAGTTTTAAAGAGAAGGTTAATATTATAAAAGTATAAAGTGAAAGTTATCAAAAAATAGAAAAGAAAAATTATAGTAGCATGTGTTTAGAGCAAAGTGTCTGTTCATTTTAAAAATGCTTCAATACATAGCATTTCTTTTATATTATGATTTATGTACTCATTGACTAATAGGCCAACTGTGAAGGTAGTGAAGATTCTAATCAACCAAGACTGGAAAGAATTCCATTCCCGTGTCTCTTCCAAGTGAGTTTCCCAGTGAGTAGCCAGTAAAAGGAAGACTCCAAAGCAGACAGAGACAGTATGTCTACAAACAATAAAATATATGTTTTTATTGTAAGCAGATGAGTGTTCTGCCTGGATATACATATGTGCATCATGTATGTGCCTGATGTTTATGGAGCCTAAAGAAGACACCAGATGTCTTAGAACTGGAATCAAGTTGACTATGAGTCATTGTGTGAGTGCCGGGAACTGAACCTGAATCTTGTGCAAGATCTACATAGTCTCTTAATTGTTGAGTCAATTCTTTAACCCTCAGACAGAATTTTAAAACATATTAATTATAATAGTATAACCAAAATTAATACATCTACAATCAGCAAGTTAATATTTTCTTCAACTTTAACCATCATTACACAAACCAACCTATACTCAGTAGCTTGTACTTATTATCTATTACAGAAGTACAGAAGATGTTATAACAAATATATTATCTGCTATCAGTAGCTTTGATGCACTTAAACAAAACCAGTTAGAAAATTTAGTGGAAGAAGATTCTACTTAGTGAGGTAAAACAAAACTAACCAAACAATGATAAATAAATCTCAAAATTTGACATAAATTTAAAAGAGTTGTCTTCAATACATTTTACCAATAGCATCAACTGCTTATATAAGCTACAAAAGCAAAAATGAGAAAAAATGGAAAATAAACTGTGCTTTTGAAAAGAAAAAATATCATCAGAATGATGTCATCTCCTTCTCAGGTTTTCCACTTAACACAAGTCTAGTTAAAGTCCTTCCAGAAATTTTCTGGAGCTCCTCTCATTTCTTACAATAGTCATGTGAGAGGACAAATAAACCTGCCAGGAAAATCACTGAGGAAGGATTGCAGTGGAGCGGGCAGGCGAGTGGGGGCGAGTAGACTACAGGCCTTATCAAATGGTAAAGCATATTAGAAGAATGCTGTACTTGAAGAGTGGTTTGCCCTTGCTTGACGAAACATGCTAAATATAGAACAAAAAACAATCCCCAGAAGTATCCCACTGTATATGGAGTTTAATAGACCATTGTGACATGTCAAATGTGTGAAGTCACACACGTATTTAAATAAATGATACTGAGACACTCAAATCTATGTAAAGATAAAATTTGATCAGTTCTTGTGATAAATTCTAAATGTGTCAGAGTTATAAATTTAAAGTTTTAAAAGGTCAAGAGGATCAGACAATGAATTAAAGAATTACTTTACAAATTGGGAATGAACAAAAACTTAATGTTAGTTAGAAAAAGCAAATCTAAAAGGGCTATACATAGTGTATGATCTTATTCATATGCCATTCTCTAAAAGGCAAACCAGGGAGACAATAGAGAACATCAGTGACTGGTTAGAGTTATTTGATTATATATATATATATATATATATATATATATATACACATACATACATATATAGTGCATATATATGCACATAAGTATATCTTTATATATATAATACACACATATATAATTTAGGAAGCTGGAGGATCTGAAGGAAAGAAGGTAGACCATCAAAAAAAAAAAAACCTAACCAAAATTGTAGCTGCCACTACATCCTCATGATGTTGGTGGAGAAAAAGGTGTTAATCTAAGTAACCCTGAAAATAAATGTTTTAAATAGAAAGGAACAATGCACATAGGTGCTGGGCCCTAGTAAGTAGATGTATGTTGTATGTACACACAGAATAAGTGTTCTGATACAGCTCTACATGAACACCTAAATAGTATAATTGAATAAATGCAGGTGCTGTGTATGCCAGTTTCTCATTGCTGGAATGGGTATTTGTATGTATGCCATGAAGGAGGGTAGACTATTGTCTGTAATGATGGTTTGAGTCAGAGAACAATATTAACATAGGTATATAGGGTATAGATGTATTAGATAGCAATATAGAAATACTGATAGATGTTCATTATACTAAAATATAGTGTCAGTGATATCATGAAGGATCCACATCTTGTTTTTTGTTGCCATTCTTCACTAAAGAACCAGGGTTTCTTAATTCTTTAATGACTGAGTCCGATACTGGCCAGAAAATGTATGTGAATCCTTTGTTTCATGGTAGTGTCAGGAAGTAAGAAAGCGGGGACAGCATATTGTTTTGTCGCGTGTCAAAGGGCTCAGAAACCAACTGAAGAAGGTTTCTATTAATTGATCTGTAGATTCAGATAACATTGATTAAGATATGATGCATAAAATAAGTATCTTTCAGTCAACAAGTGAATAAGTAAACTAGGGTGAGAAGACACTTCACCTTAATAAAGAATGGCAAATTAATTTTGCAGAAACTCTCCCCATAGTGAGGGGTTGGAAGACTCACAACAGCTCAGTGTGGAAGAGACACTGTATTTTCTTTCTAAATGACATTATATAGAAAGAGGAAAGAAAATAACTTTCAGAGGAGACCTTGACAAAATGACTTCTTCCTGATGATTAAAGTCATTATCACCAGTGATGATCATTTTGATAGACTATGTCCCAGTGTGATTCAGTTACAATTACCTTGCAATTGTATATTCATTCTGAAAACCTAAAATCCCAATATAATAATAAAAAATTGTGAAAGTATCAACCAGATATCCTACAAAGTATATCATTACTATCCATAAAAGCTATGAAATCTTCACCAACAGGGAATTTCAAAAAGTTTTCAGAGGCAAAGTTAACCTAAGGAGATCCAGCATTATATATAAAATTTTGTATACCAATTTTGAAACAAACACACAAACAAACAAACACACAAACAGAGACCATAAGAAAAAAAGCACAAGGATCCTGGTATGATCCCACATACCTTTAAGCCCAGCACTCAGAGGCAGAGACATGTAGATCTCTGAGTTTGTGGCCAAGCTGGTCTATAGAGTGAGTTCTATGACATCCAGGTCTTCAGAGAGCAACCCTGTCCTAAACAAACAAACAAACAAGCAAACAAACAAACGTATGAAGAAATCTAAATATGAGTGGATTGTACTTAGTCATCCAAGATTATCACTGCTGCATCATTTCCAATTCAGTCACCATATTTGCGGTAGATGTCATCAACGAAGGAAGCTGTAAGATCTCTTTATGATCTGCTTAATAAATTTTCCATTACTTTTCAAAGTGAACAATTTTACAAAAGCAAATTCCTTCCCTGGTTTTTAAGAGATAGAGGTATATTTTTTTGGCTCTTGAAAATGTTATATGAATAGACTAAAGTGGTGACAGTTGGGTACTTATGGAACTTCCCGGTACCACTGAGACCACAGGGGATCACTGTGCACCTTGGATTTCCTGTGCTGTAGGCATTCAATCACACACTCCTATCCTCTTATCATGTTTTTTTTTCTTTTAGATTTTCAACTTCACAGATGCTTGATAAGACCATGAAATGAAAAACTCAGATGAGACTCCAAAACAGGATTATTATGGCTGTACAGCCATAATAGAGTCAATGAATTTCCTGTATTAGACTAAATGTAGCGATCTACTAAACTATAGTTATATCATCTCATGAAAGTATTCCTAAGAATACTCAAAGTGCTAAAACTATCTTGGTTGAACTGAGCTCTGAACAAGCCCTAAATTTCTAAACAATGTGACCCTGACCTAAAAGGTTAACTGTCAGACCACTTACCTATTCTCTCTTTTCATAAACAACACTCGCTTGTTGCATATGTCCCAAGCTGCCTTTCTGTGTATTGACACTTGTGTTTTTTGCCCTTAAAAACTCAAAACAACTAGAGGTCAGAGGCTGCTTCCTACTAATCTGCTTTGGTATAGCCCTACTGGCAGTTAAAAAAGGCTCCATTTGGCTTATTCGGGCCTCTCAGGAGATTTTCCTCTTTAGTTATCCCATCACATAAGGAGAATCTGCTCTAAATTAAAATGACTGGGTATTTTCCAAAGTGGGAAAGATTAAAACAAATCTGGAAAACCTAGGTGAGTCACAAAGACCTGAATAAGTTATGAAGAAACCATCTACGAGGGACTCTAGCCACTCCAACAGCAATCAAAATGCCTAAAGACAGATTCATTACTCTTGAACCCATCCTTGAAGACTGTAAGGTAAAATGAAGTAAAATTCTCTGGACAGAGCCCAAAAGACAGATGTTATTACACTCATTGCTGTCATCAGCAGCAGAGTCATGAGGAGACTGAGAAAGTTCCCTTAGCTACTAACTCCTGAAACCAACTGGTACCTAGTTGAAGTGGATACTAATGGGCTTTCAGACTCCCTGACCACCATCTATAAAAGAGGTTCAACTATTGACAAAATAACTTCAACAATATTTCTGAGATGCAGGGACATTGTCCACAAGGTACTTTAGACAAACTAGGATGCATCTTATCCTGGCACCATGGAACAATAACGAACAAACCACCAGGCAGTTGATCAACCATGTCTTCTGAGAATATTAGTCTGTAACAAGAGGGAAAGTTGTCAGAATTAAAACAGTCCCATATTTAGCATGTTGCCTTTGACTGCAGTCCCAGCCCTTGAGAAGCTAATAAAGTTTGAGGCCATCTTAGGCTTCATTATGAAATTGTCTGTTAAACCAATAAGTTGGAGCAGGTTGTGCCAACCCTCCCCAAAGCAATTAAAAAACAAATATGGTTTTGGTTGTGAGCGTAGCCTTTAACAGCTGAACCATCCCTCCAGACCTGGTCTACAAGAGCTAGTTCCAGGATAGGCTCCAAAGCTACAGAAAAACCTTGCCTCAAAAAAAGCCACAAACAAACAAAAAACCCTACACACAAATATTATGAAAAAATGTTTCTTATTCATAGCTACCCGACACTAAATATATTCTAACCTTAGTCCTCCCTTGTATTCTGTTTATTGTATGTTTTTCAGACATAGATATATTTCACCTCAAGATAGAAGTGTCATAACAGAGAGTAGATAATTGTAACTGGCCTGGAAGAAATAAAGGTATTTTAGAGATACATATGTCCCTCAGTCTATCAGATTGTTCAAACAATGGACCCTAAAAAATGACATTTTCCCTCAGAAATCTCATGTTGGAGAAGGAAAAAAAATCTGGCACTAGACAGAGGGGAAACTCGTCTTCTGATAAAGAGGCCTCACATAGCTCTTAGACTACAAAGTCTGAGACTGAAGTCCAGACAATGCAGGGTCATCTGTGAGTGGGATCACACCTTGATCTGGATAGCTTAGATGGGTTATCCCTGCCCTGCTGCCTACACTTTAACCTCACTTTAGGGAAATGGATTGAAGGAAGGGGCTCACAGGCGCTTCATCCACTTCCTAGTGTATTTACATTTAATAAATTCTGGTTTTTTGCTTTTCACTATTTAAAAAGCAAAACAAAACAAATCAAAACAGAAACTTTCCTATGAGACCAAAAGGCAAATATTTATTAATATTTGCATATCTAAAAATATTATAACAATATTAATAAAAAGGACTTTCAATGGCTTATTAATAACTATAGTTTATAGATATGTAAGATAATTAAAATGTTGGCTAGTGACTTTTTCATAGCCAGAAACTACTTTGTTTTTTGATTCTTTTTTTGATTTTTTTTTAGCTGTGATAAAGCTGTTACCATTGGACATAAAATTGTTCTTACATTTCAGAGATACTAATGTCATTACTTAGTGTGAATCTGTCTTTCCTCAAAATCGCCCATTGGCTGGGAATCATGGAGCTGTAGATGAGAAATTTCATCTAAGGATGTTAGGAATGAATAACATTGGAGCTGGGGACAATGGCTAGGTGGAAGTTCATTTTACCTTTTTCTTGAGTAATGTTTAAATTTTAATGACATTTTAACATTTAAATTTGTATTAGTCAAGCACCTTTTGCCATTTGTGTGTTATATTTATAGATTATACATCGAATAAATCACAAAGAATTTGTTATGAGCTATGTTGTCCCTCAAACACAATTCTGTTGGCTTACAATATTGACTTTTTCATTTATTGGCACAACACAGACATTGTGTCACCTTTCAAAAAGAACTGTTTTCTAAAATAAAATTCCTGCAATATGTTTTAAGAGACAAATGTATTAATTTTTCTTAAAATATGGCATGTGACCACCAGGAGGCAGATATTCATTACTTACCATTTATCAAATGTTTATACAAATAGAGATTTGAAAATAAAAATGTGGAAATAAATAAACATAAAATATGAGTATATTGCTTATTTTGCCTTGAAATGTATGAACACTGGCTTAATTACTGTTAAGCAACTTTCTGTTCTGTTCTTATCTTTCACATAAATATTTACTCCAGGGCAATTATAACTGAGATTGGTCCACACACTGAGACAATGTGCCTCATCTAATGGGAGCTCACCAAAGCCAGCTGGACTGGGACTGAATGAGCATGGGATCAAACTGGACCCTCTGAATGTGGCTGACAATTGGGGCTGACTGAGAAGCCAATGATAATGGCACTGGGGTTTGTCTCTACTCCATGGTCTTGCTTTTTGGGATCCTAGTCTATTTGGATGCACACCTTCCTAGCCCTGGATGGAGGGGGTAGGGCCTTGGACTTTCTACAGGGCAGGGTATTCTGCCCTCCCTTAGGACTAGGGGGGGAGGGGGAAGGGGGAAGGTGAGTGGGAGGTAGGAGGAGAATGGGAGGAGGAGAGAGAGTGGAAATTTTGAATGGTATTATTTATAAAGCAATAAAATAAATAAATAAAATTCTTACAGCTCAAGAAAGAAAGAAAGAAAAAAAGAAAGAAAGAGAGAGAGAGAGAGAAAGAGAGAGAGAGAGAGAGAAAGAAAGAAAGGAAGAAAGAAAGAAAGAAAGAAAGAAAGAAAGACCAGAATGTTTACTTTAGGAAATTTGTTTATACCTAAAGTAAAAATGCTTTTTAAATTTTTACTGCTATAATTAAATTAAAAAGGTTAAATTTTCTAGTTGAGTAAACAGTTTGATAAACATCATGTCTTAGCTTAAACATTTTGTTTACATATATCCATTGAGTGAAGCCAAGTCAGGAACTCAAGCAGGGCAGGGACCTAGAGTCAGTAGTTGATGTAGAGGCCATGGAGGGGTGCTGCTTACTTGTTTACTCCCCATGGCTTGCTCAGAGTGCCACCAGTTCAGGGAAGGCACCACCCATAATGGGCTGGGTCCCCTTCCACCAATCGCTAGTTACAAAAATGCACTGCAGGCTCGCCCATGGTCTAATCTGATTGAGGCATTTTTTCAATTGAGACTTGCTCCTTTCTGATTACTCTAGCTTGTGTCAAGTTGACATAAAACTAGCCAGCACACACCATAACCTGTGCATACGCTAGGTGAGAAGTTGATATAAAACTAGCCAGCACACACCACAATCTGTGCATATGCTAGTTGAGAAGTAGACTTTAGGATTATCTTTTTTATAGCAAGGAAACATTTTCCCAGTGTACTTGATTGCTGAGTGTTATGTGAGTTACATAAATAATGCTATGTTTTAAAGTAGGCATGGATTTAAAGATAACTCTTATAATATGTCTCATTTGGTCAAAAAAGTGTCAGTCTAGAATTTGAGGAGAGTCCACAGAAACAGAGGAGAAGTTTTTCTTTTTTCTAGAGAAAATAATAAGCAAGTGGAGATTCTGGAGAACTATTGAAGTGAATCAGCACAGCAGAAAATTTTATTATGTGCACAGCCATTTACACTTTCTCATTTTTGTCCCAGTTCTTACAAACTGTGCCTGATCTCAATTTTATTCAGGGAACCAAAAGAATGGGTTTCTGTCTGCAACTGAGTCAGAACACTAAGAAGAAAATATTTGAGAGGAAAGAAAATGTCAACAAATGACTGAACTGCCCATTGTTTTCTCTCTTCCTTCCAATGTCAGTGGAGATAGCCTTATTCCCCACAGTGTTAGGGGAGTGTAGGTACCCTCTACTAACTACTGACCTTGTGGGCTAGAAAGATAACAGTTGCTAAGAAAAGATCAGGCTGAAGTTGCATTGGTTCTTAGATAGTCTTGAAGTATTAGGCACATCCCCAACATCAAATAGACAAAAATTCTTTACTGATCCCCCTTCAGCTTTCTGATGACATTTTCTAACTTAAGACCTTGTTTTCCTGAATTCCATCTAAATCAATATCATGACTGTGACTTAATTGTTGAATAGCCAACAGGATGGAAAAAGAAAAATTCAACCTTTAGTATTCTTAGAGACTATAGTCAACATTCTCATGAAATGCTATTACTATTTTGGTTTGTAAAGAAGATTCAGAATAGTTAATTGCCAATTAATAGTCAAGGTTCTGAGTACATGCTTTAAAAGCAACCGTGTAGTTCCTAAATTTAATGTCTGGATAAAATAAAGGTGTGACACTAATCATTTTAATTTTTATTTATTTACTTTTTATTTTGGCGCCAATCTGTAGAAGGAACGGCGGGGCTGTGTCCCGCCACCCGGCTAGCTTTACCCAAAATAATTATACGGAAACTGTATTCTTTTAAAACACTGCCTGACCCATGGTTTCAGCCTCTTATTGGTTAATTCTCACATCTTCCTTTAACCCATATTTAGTAATCTGTGTAGCACCATGAGGTGTGGCTTACCAGGAAAGATCTTAACCTGCGTCCATCTCGGATAGGAGAAGCATGGAGACTCACTATGGCGACTGCCTGAAGCATCTCCCCTCTCTTTCCCAGAATTCTGTTCTGTCTACTCCACCTACCTAATTTTCTGTCTCTTAAAGGGCCAAGGCAGTTTTCTTTATTAATTAACCAATGAAAGTAACATAGACAGATAACTCTCCTCCATCACTAATCATTTTAATTTTTATTTATTTACTTTTTATTTTCCTCCACTCTTTTTTCATATGGTGCATCTGAATTACAGTTATTCCTCTCCTCTACTCCTGCCTCTTCCACCCTCTCCACTTCCGTCCAGAACCACTCTCCTGTGTCTCTCATTACAAAAGAACAGGCTTCTAAAAGATAACAAAACATAACAAAAAATTTAATAAAACAAAACCTATCACACCAAAGTCTGATAAGTCAAAACAAAAGAAAGAAGAGTCCCAAGAGAAGGCACAAGGAACCAGAAGCCCACTCACCCAAACACTCAGGAGTCCCACAAAGTGATGAAATTCAACCTGGTGTGAACCTGTGTCCACCCTGTGCATGCTGCCTCGGTCTCGGTGAGTTCATGATTGTTCAGTTGATTTAGAGGCCTTGTTCTCCTGGTGTCCTTATCCCCTCTGACTCTTACATTCTGCTTCATCTTTCCCTGGGTTCTCTAAACTCTGAGGAATTTGATGGAGACATCCCATTTAGAGCTATGAGGTCTCTCTTTGTATAATGTCTAGTTGTGGGCTTTTATTTGATCCCATCTGCTGCAGGAGGAAGCTTTTCTGATAATGGCTGAGTAACATATTGATCTATGAGTATAGCAGAATATCGTCAGGAGTCATTTTGTTGCTACATTTTTTTAGACCAGTAGTATTTGGCTTCACGTAGGTCTCTAGGATATCTAGTTTCTGATATCTTAGAGGCTCCCAAGCAGTATCAGGTATGGGTTCCATCTCATGGAGTGAGCCTTAAGTCGAATCAAATCAGACATTGGTTAGTTACTTCTACAAGGTATCCATTGCTCTAACATATTTTGCAGGTAGGACAAACTTAGATCAAAGGTTTTGTAGTTGGATTTGTGTTTATGTTGATCTTTTGGTACTTTCCTGTTTCAAAATCACTACTTCAACACAGGGGTGAAGATTCTAGGTAGGTACCAGCTTAATCTCTTCATGTTCAATGAGTTGTATGGTTGTTGTCTTAAGTTATAGGACCTTACTGTCAGCTTGTGAAGAGCCACCTGTTGTCTTGGTCTGCATTGTTTGGGGGTTTCTATGGGACCCCTTTAGACAACAATTCAATTGTAACCCAGTTAAGGTACTGAAAAGTTTTGTTTGGCGAAAAGAGATGTCCAGTTGGTATTACCTCTCTCTCATTATTTGGAGATTTCACTTGTAACACCCGATTCTGTGTTACCCTCTTGGTACAGTTCATGCACCACTGTATCCTATGTGAGCCGGGCAAGGGCCTGGAGATTGAAAGAACATACAAGAGACCTGGGTCCTTTGAAAGGAGATCAGGGGACTGCTGGGCTGCCCTGCTGTTTATTCAACCTTGGGGAAACACTTAAATACCTAGCTGCTGCACAAGGAATTCCCCTCAGGCAGGTGGGAAATTGCCACACCCAAGATGGAGTAAACAATGCCCTACAGCTAATGACTAGGCAGGGCAGAGGGAGCACAGACACAAACAGAATGTTTTAGCTGGCTGACCAGAAACTGTCCTCAGGTTACCCCAGGAGCAGGGGCAGACCTGGGCCCTACATTCACTAGGATCATCTTCTTACATTTTAGGGAGTTTCCACTGTATTAGACATCCTTCAAATGTCCCACAATTCTACCTGTGTCTCTCTGCATGCCCTTGCTCAGCCCCATTTCCCCTCCCCCTCCCCACCAGGTTCTCTATTCCTGTACCCCTGCACCTTAGTTCTTCTATAAAATCTGTTATATTTGTCTTCCCAGGGAGAACAATTTGTCCTCTAACCCCCTTTTTTTATTCCTAATATCTCTGGATATAAAACGTGTAGCTTGGTTTTCATTTAAGACTAGATCAAAGGTTTTGTAGTTGGATTTGTGTGAATACATACAATATTTATCTTTCTGAGTCTGTGTTACCTTACCCAGGATGATTTTCTTGTAGTTCCATCGATTTGCCTGCAAACATCAAGATATCATTCTTTTTTTTTTTTTTTTTTTTTTTTTTTTTTTTTTTTTTTTTTTTGGTTTTTCGAGACAGGGTTTCTCTGCGGCTTTGGAGCCTGTCCTGGAACTAGCTCTTGTAGACCAGGCTGGTCTCGAGCTCACAGAGATCCGCCTGCCTCTATTCTTATTTTTTTTTTTTTTTTTTTTTTTTTGGTTTTTCGAGACAGGGTTTCTCTGCAGCTTTTTTAGAGCCTGTCCTGGACCTAGCTCTTGTAGACCAGGCTGGCCTCGAACTCACAGAGATCCGCCTGCCTCTGCCTCCCGAGTGCTGGGATTAAAGGCGTGCGCCACCACCGCCCGGCTCTGCCTCTATTCTTTTAACTCTTGAGTAATACTCCATTTTCTTTATTCATTCTTCTGTTGAGGAGCATTTAGGTTCTTTCCAGTTTCTGGCTAGCATGGATAGAGAAACAATGAACATGGTTGAGCAAGTGTGTGATATTAATCTTTGGGGAACTTAGATCAGTTTCGAGTTGTGGCAACAGTTGGTGGTGATTACACCTGACCACTCTGTCATACCTGATGGAAGACTCTGGGGAATTCTTTAATGGTTGAAGTGAGGGATGCCTGAACAGCATTGTTACTTCTTTAAGCTCTGCATTAAACAGAGCCTTAGCTGTTTCCTTACTTGGACCAGACTCGATATTGAGTCACATATAAGTACACTAAGATTGGTGTTCCCTTTCTGGTTTCTTTTTTCTTTTTTCTGTTACATATGTTGAGTAGTATTTGGGAAGAGAATAACCACTTAGCACAGCACTGTAAGCAAAATGACAGGGAGGAAACTAGGCTTGGAGGATGGAGTCCAGCAAGCAACTGTGTACTCTTGACTGTAAGAACAATGAAGAGATCAAATGAGGGCACATGGAGATATGTGAGTAGGAGGGAAAGAATGTGGAAACACATGTATGTGAGGAAGGCGGAGTGAGAAACTGGCGGTAAGAGGCAGGTGGGCTGGGTGGGAGGAAGGCAAATCAAACGGGAAGACAGCTGCCACAGGCCACTGTCAGACTGAGCCAAGTAGAGGGAACAGATGGCCATGTTTTGCCTTTCTCAATTGTAAGTGCTGCCTTTGCAAAGTCAGATCCATTCAAAATATTCTTTTATGGGCCAGAAGCACAACAGAGCACTGTTCTGAGTGAAAAGAAATGAAACTCCATTGTAAAGCAATTCCAACAAATGACAGGCCAGATGTTTCTGTGAATTCAGTATGTCTAGAATGTGCCTATTCAGTATTTACTATAGGAAGGGGACCATGAATTCAAGATTTTTTTAATCTCTTTCCTCATGCTGAGTGGAGCTGCGATACATCTTAATAGATGATTATGCCCTAAATTTGTTACTGGGGAGACGTCCATTGAAGACACCAAGCCTGATATTTTTTTTCAACTCCTTTAATGTGAAGAAGGGAACTAGTCAAGATAAGCAAATGGTATTTCTTCAGATAAAAGTAGATGGGACCAGTAAATTGGTAATGAGATAGAAACTTGAGAACTATAACAAGGGAAATAGAATAGACTTGGGAATTCTGTTTAGTTTTTTTTAAAATTTAATTTAATTTTATTTTTTAATTTTTTCCGTTTATTTTTTTTATTAAAAATTGCCATCTCCTCCCCTCCTCCTCCCCCTTCCCTCACCTCCCTCCACCCATACCCCCATTCCCTCTCTCTCCAGGCCAAAGAGCCATCAGGGTTCTCTACACTATGTTGAGTCCAAGGTCCTCCCAACTCCCTCCAGGTCCAGGAAGTTAAGCAACCAAACTGACAAGACTCACACAGAGCCTGTCCTTGTCGTAGAGACCAAGCCCATCGCCATTGTCCTTGGCTTCTCGGTCAGCCTCCACCATCAGCCACTTTCAGAGAGTCCAGTTTGGTCGGATGTTCCATCAGTCCCATTCCAACTG
This sequence comes from Arvicola amphibius, assembly GCF_903992535.2. Lineage (NCBI taxonomy): Eukaryota > Metazoa > Chordata > Mammalia > Rodentia > Cricetidae > Arvicola > Arvicola amphibius. The sequence goes on from NC_052057.2 coordinate 63,905,809, forward strand.
GACTTGGTGATCTCCCGTTAGTTCTGTCCCGCCGTCTCAGTGGGTAAATGCATCCCTCATGGTTCTGACTTTCTTTCTCATGATCTCTCTCCTTCTGCTCCTCGTTGGGACCTTGGGAGCTCAGTCCAGTGCTCCAATGTGGGGCTCTGTCTCTATCTCCATCCATCGCCAGGTGAAGGTTCTATGGTGATATGCAAGATATTCATCAGTATGGCTATAGGATCTGGCCTTTTCTGGCTCCCTCTCCTCAGCTGCCCAAGCAAGTAACTGGGGCATCTCCCTGGATATCTAGGAACCCATCTAGAGTAAAGTCTCTTGACAACCCTCAGATGGCTCCCTTAATTAAGATATCTGCTTCCCTGCTCCCATGTCCACCCTTCCTAAAAATTTCAAGTATGAGTGGGACCCCATTGCCAAGAACAAAGGTTGAAAACTACTGTTATAGTCTCTTTGGCACAGGAAGGTACTCTGCAGGCTACTGAAAGAGAATCATGGTCACCAATCCAGCTACAAACCTTAGCCCTACAATCCATCTTGCCTGCCAGATGTGCTGGGAAAATGTGGTTCAGGACTTGTGGGAGTTGCCAACCAATGTCTGGTAAAACTTTGAGGCCCATGCCACTAGAGGGAGTCCATGCCCAACAATGCCTGGATGGCCAGGAACTAGAGGCTGGATAGGCCAAGAGACCAAGGGTATAAACAAACCTGACCACAGTTTACCAGTTCTAAAAATAGATAGGTAGATAGACAGCCAGGCAGACAGATAGAGATAAATAAATGCTTTCTAATGATAGTCTTCTGTACTCATAGATTGTACAGTCATTATCAGAGAGGCTTCCTCTGGCAGATGGGACCAGGTGCAGAGACCCACAGTCATACATTATGCAGAGAGAAAAAGAGAGGGAGCCTAAATTGGAGGTCTCCGATATTCCATCTTTTCAGAGATGGGGATTTCCCTCTTAAAGAGGGAAAGGAAAAGTTGTAGGAGTCAGAGGGTATGGAGGACACCAGGAAAACATCGTCTATTGAATCAACTAAGTAGGGTTCACAGAGAGTCAAAAAGCAGGCACCATGCCTGCACAGGTCTGTACTAGGTCCTCTGTGTAGGTACTGTGGCTGTTATCTTGGCGTTTTTGTAGGACTCCTAACTGGGAGCAAATGAGTCTCTGACTCTTGCCTGCTCTTGGAACTCTTTTCCTTCTGCTGGGTTGCCTTGATGTGAGGGCTTTTACCTTGTCTTAAGTATCTTGTTTCATTCTGTTTAGCTGTTGTCTTTGGAGGCCTCCTAAGGAAAACAACGTGGGGGGGGGTGAAGAGGAGAGGTGTGTGTAGGGGAGAGTTGGGAGGAGTGGGAAGGGGACTGTGGTCTGGGTGTGTTGTATGAGAAAAGAATTTATTTTCAATACTGGTTTCACAGCATTCTTGTCTATGTGATCTATGGCTAACTAAGTAGGATATAGGGCACGGAATACTGGGCATCAGCAAGACTGGAACAGAGGAGAAGGCCTATGATAGCCTGGGATAGAGTGAAAATGAAATGGATGGACCTGGAGATGGAATCCTGTGAAAGGCCTATGCTCTCAGGCATTTATGTATAGGGGGTGGGATGTGATAGAGACAGCCACGTTGATATCAACCATATTGGCAGGATTCCACAGCGGGGCCATCTGAAATGAGTTGATGGGATAGACTGGATTTAGCCTTGGAAGAATAGATGGATATGAATCATTTTACCAGTCACAGGGGATTTAGCTTTTTCCAGAGGTGGTGACTAAAAAGAAATATGATGAGGATTCTAGGTGTTGATATATTTGAATTCTCAATCTGGATGATGTTTACCTGAGTGTTTATTCTAGAAAAATACATAGACTTATGAATGCATGATCATTTTAAATATTCATCATGCTTCAATACAAAGTTTAAAAACACTGATACCTAGGGGTCCACATTACAATTAAATTAAAAATTGTATAGATAAATTCAGTTCCTTATATGTTTAAAAGTTTGTCAGGTGATTGTGACATGAAGTCAAACTTTAGAAGCATTGAGAACTATGTAAACATGTCTACAGAATAGGTCCTCTCCTTCAAAGTCAGCAGTTCCCATTTTGAATCATACACAGCAGAGTCTGACACGTGGTCATGTACTGTGAAATGTAGCACCAAGAGCACATTTGGGTTAAGCTACACTGTCTGTAAAATACATATCAGAGTTGGAGGAACTGGTATTGAGAAACATACACTTTAATAAAAGAATTTAAAATATATTGGGTTATTTTAATGTTTGCTTTATATTTTTAATTTAAACTCTAGAGAATTTAAGGTTACATGTTTGGCTTATACTATTGCTTTGTTGGAAAGTTCTTGTTTAGTTGAAAGCAGAGGTATTGTCAACCGAGAACATCAACTTAAATTTTAGCCCTGGTTTTCAATCCCCAAACTACATTTCTTTGAGGGTGACTTGTATGCATCCCACATTGTTCATTTATGAGATAAGTATTTTTCTCAGATTGTGTGTGTGTGTGTGTGTGTGTGTGTGTGTGTGTAGGGATACCATGTCGTGCGTTTTGTGGTCAGAAGACAACTTGCAGGTGGATGCTTTTTTTCCATCATGTGAGCTCCTGTGGTCAAAGGCAGGTGTTCAGTCTTGGCACCAAGTGCCCTTACTTGCTGAGCCTCTTACTGGTCCTAGACACATTTATTCTCTTCTTTTAGAGTAATTTGAGAACTGTAGTTAATATACTTGAACCTCTGATCCATGATCAGACTATATTACTATTATCCAAAGGAGAAGTAAAAGATTTCCACTTCAGTCCTATGGTGAGAGTCATTCTCGTGAAATTTGTGTTGTTGGCAGTGAAACACGGCCCCTTTAAAAATGGAAGTGTGGATCAGGGCATGACAAGAAATTAAGGGAGCTCAGCTGTTGCTCATTTTCCTTCTAAAATTTCTTTGGCCTTTTCAGCTGCTGAATTCCTAACCTTGAAATAAGTCCTAGGACAACTTTCATGTCTAGCACTCAGCATTCCTTCAAAATCCCAAACTCACAGGCAGAATTCTTTGCTCGCTGCTGCAGGCTTGGCATGGGCTCCTTGTACCCTGACTTCCCTGCTCTTTGACTCATCCCTTGGAGCTGACCTGGCAGTAAGTGCTGGGCCACATGAGACACGTTCTCAAAGCCTGCCACATTCAACTGCTTTGGGGTTTTCCAGGTTTTCCTGCAAGGGTCTCAGGTTCCTACTCCTCCACGTGGCCCAGTTGCTCTCCCCATACTTCACAACTATACGCTGTGCTTTCCTTAGCTTCATTAATTAAAGAAATATAGGAGTCTCAGTCTGCTACCTGTAAAACTAGTGCAGAACAACTAATTTTCTTTCAGTGAATTGTTCTCTTAAGAAATATGCACATCGACCTTGTTTTGTTATCTTTTGAGTAATATTTCTCCTTGGGAATCTACTTGGCATGTTCCATATTCTTCTATTATTGTTTACAATAGTCAAACATTTATCAATTAATGTAATGAACTTTAGTCCTCATATGTTGTAAGTGAATTCGTTTTAATAGGCTTTAGAGTTCAGTTCCATGCTATGTCGACTGTATATATACTAATTGAAGAACTCCATCTAAAACCCAGGGCTCATTGAAAATTATTGATGATATTTATTGATGTAAATTTAGTAATATTAAAATGTGTAGCTCAGAGCATATAAAATGGTCCATTTCCTTCTTTTCTAGTCTTTAAAAAAACTATTTACTAGAGCCTTTTGTTAATCTCATTCAGAAACCCCTTCAGTCCTTGTGTAATCTCCTTTAGTTATAAGATCTTAAGTATACATGTTGACTTAATTAGCTTAGTGAAGATATACTGTTGTCAGCTCCAGGAACTACCTTTGCACCCAATGGAGAACAAATCTCGCGTTGATCCTTCAAACACAAGGCTTGCTTTTTTTCCTATTACTCTTCTCTACATAGTAATTCTCTAAAATTCTGCATTTAAAATGGGAATAAGATACACACAAAAGTTTCAAAAATAAAACAAAACAAAATGACACAATTGTAGTGAAAAAAACCTTTCTAAATAGGGATAGAGAAATGATGCAGGAAGTTTGGCAACTCTAGTGGGAAAAATGATAATCTTCATGTCTTCTGGTTTGTATAATTTCAATATCCATAATTATGTGTTTCTATTGTATAGTTTCAAATTCTGTTGTCAATTCAATTCTGATGGTTTTGTTTTCTAATTTTACTTACTAGGGAGACTTCCATCTCCATAACTGCTGAGCTCTTTCCCCTTATCTAGTTTAAGTTACGTTAGATCTTATTTAGGATCTTCTGAGAATGCGGATTTTGTTGCCTCCTCACCTTCTAGCTATAGTCATTTTTACATTGCTTTTTACCCTTAGAACTCTGTAGCGTCTGTGGGATAGGAAAAATAAAATGCAATAGGCCAGCCACAGCAGTCATATCACCTACTTTTGCAGCTACCAAAGAAGCCATTTTGCACATACATGGTAGGTAGGAACTTCCCTCTTCACAGCAAACTTTGTTCCCATCCCTCTTTTGAGTATAACAGAACATGATGGTTTCATTTTTCTTTCTCCCTTGCTTCCCTCCCTCCTTCCTTCTTTACTTCTTACCTCCTGTTTGCTTTTTTTCCTTTAACAAGTTGTCTTGTTACATGTCAAAGCTGTGCTCAGCCCGATGATTCAGTATGATATAGCCAAAGCCACCCTCAAACACGTGAGAATCCTCACATGCAAAATACTTCTTTTCTTCTACTAGACTTAAAGTGCAAATTCAATCATCAGTATTTTACGAAAGATCCAATCTTTAGGAAGAGAGACCTCAGTGTTATATAATGTGCATTTTAGTATACATCATTATTTTTTCCTTGAGTGTACTGACATTTGAACCGTAGTCCTTTTAATTCTTTTCTTCTCTTTTCTCTACCATCAAAATCCTATTATTCTCATCACAAATACCGTCCTTTTAGCCTATCAGGGAATTTCTCAGTAAACCATATTCTTAAAAAGCCCAGAACATCCTTGTCTATGGTTCTCAGCATCCTTCATGAAGCCCTCTCTGATGTGCTTAGGCCAAGAAGTAAGATACATCTTTCTTTGGATAGATTAAGTTCAGCAAATTTGGGAGAGCGCAGGTTATAGGACTCCTGCAAGGGGTTGTAATGGGGTCATTACATATCACGGTGCCTTTATTCTAAATTTTTCCTTTGTTTCACTCTGCTCTTTGACATCTCACTTCTGCAAAGCATATCAAATATGTAGATACACATGCAGCATAGAATTTTAGAGGACATTCAAAAGTATTTATTTTATTGTAAAAAAAATGGTTTGAATTTTCCGCAGTAAGGCATGCTGCAGATGTCAGCAGCTTCAATTTTCAACTTTATGCCTGAATTGTGTTTGTTCCTAATTGATCTGTAAATAAAGACTGTCTCCCCTAATGATACTGTGAGCTCAGACATTATTTACAAATACTTAGTAAGCGCCTAAGAGATGATGAGGATGCGAAGATAAGCAAAGAGACAATACAGTTGCCATCTTTTATTCATATTTTACTCAAAGAATAGAACCATTAGAAGAAAAAATGTTAGAGAATTAGGAACGGGGACAGCTAATCCATTACAATTGGGATACTGAAAAGGGGAAATAAGTCAAAAAGATTTTAAACTTTAAAAATTTTGAGAAAACATGTAAGCATGTAACATCTGAAAAAATTAGTAAAAATGTATCAATAAGATTTCCCAGATCAAAGAGGTATATAGAATGTGATATTTAATAAATAAGTGGTTTGTCTTTGCCCTCATGTTTTGGGAAATCCATGTCCAATTGTCCAGTAGGTCAGGTGAATGGGAGTGACTTGTGTACTGGAGAAGAGAATATGAGACTTACTATGACAAGTGTGATGTTGATGCTGATGGAGTGTAAATTAGCAAAGAAAAGGCAGGAGCTGGTAGAAAAGTAGCCATCTGGCTTCAATCCCAACACTTCACCCTGCCATACACACACACTCACAATAGAGAGACTACCATAAAAGAACAATATTTAGTGGGGAAGTAAAGAATGAAGAAGTAGCTAGAATGAATTATTAGAAAGAAAGGAACTCAAGAAGTAAACACACTTTCAAAAGACAATAAACTAAAACCAAACCAAACCCAACCTATGAAGGCAAATGAAGCCTATTTGTTAGGCCTAACTCAAAGTACAAGGTGGCTGCAGTTTTACAAAAACATGAATGCACTTGAGAAAAACTGATGGTACCATCATCAGTCATCCCAGAATAAAATTGCCAACTCTGGATGGCTAAGTTTGAGGCTTGTATTCCTTATATGTGGCAAACACCCTATCTGAAGAAATGGGCGCTCTGGGGTCTGAGGATGCAGTCAACAGTCATAATGGGGAGGTCATGGTCATAGAGTAGTGACATGTCTACATCTCAGAAGGTGACTGGGAAGGAAATGCATTTGGTGGACAATGTATATTCTACTTGGAAGAAGACACAATATTCTTCTATATTCTGTCATGTAGGCATCAATTAAATTTATAAATACATTTTTATGATAGTCCTTGGATTTAATATTACTTCCTTAATTTCTACATTTCATAAATTTTTGACTTCATGACAACTGATTATCTGGGAGTTATTGGTGGTGAGAGATGCTGCAGGTCAGATAGCAGATGGATAAGGGATGAGGAGAACATGCAAGAAAGCAAGGAAGAGAGATCATAGCTTTGAGAAATATAAAGAGTGAATCTAAAGGGGGGCATGAAAACTTGAGCACATTTATGGAAAGATAAAGTTAGTAAAAAACAAAAAGACTATTAGGTTGTCTTCAATAAAGGCTGTGAGAAAATTAATGGTCTCAAATGAAGGGATAAATCTTAGACAGGAAGCAGAAAACTTTTCCATTCCTTCCGGTATGAGAGACCTACACTGTACTCGAGTCAAGGTGGCCACTGCTAACGAGTAAACATTGCTAGACAATTTTTAGCATAATCTAAATGGTGAATAAAGATAGGGGTGGGGAAGTTTTGGTTGATATTAAATTGAGCAGATTTGCAAGAAAGAACAAATAAATTGCGGGCACCGAAGAGAAAAAGTAATGATGCAATCCTGCCTGGAATAAGCTGTTGAAGAAATTTTCATCTTCGTGTGGAAAGAGACAAGATAGGGTGCAAACAGAGTTAGTGAGTTACCGTGAGGTCACTGCGGTAATTTTATTTTATACAAGGAAGTAGCCAGGATACCCACTCCTAATATCATAAATTAGACAGACATCAGAAGTACAAGGGGCATGTTTCATGTGTGTTCTGTTTTAGTAGCTTGAGGAAGACAAATTTGAATATTTACAAGGCTCTTTGGCCTGGAGACCAGATCCTGCCTGATGGGTGGCTAATTTTATTTGAGTCTCATGTTGTCTTCTTCTTGGTCTTTTCTACCTGCATGTGATGAAAGTATTGTAACTAAAAGAAAATACTACACAGATAAAGGAAGGTCTATTCAAATAGCTTCTAACACCAAATGCCATTGACAACACAGTGACAAGAGGTGTCTGGAACAATGTCTGTCATTGCTGACCCATCGGAAATCCTTATTGTAGAAGGGCAATGTGGATGATGTCTCAGGCCTTGAACTTCTTCTCACATGATCAGAGTGTGGGTGGGAAAGAAGAAAGTTACTAAAAAATCATGTAAAATTTAATTTAGGGAAAAGGAGTGTAACTAATGGATTCTCCCTCCCTCTGTCCCTCCGTCCCTCCGTCCCTCCGTCCCTCCCTCCCTCCCCCCCTCCCTCCCTCTCTCTCTCTCTCTCTCTCTCTCTCTCTCTCTCTCTCTCTCTCTCTGTGTGTGTGTGTGTGTGTGTGTTTGTTGGGGGAGTGGGTACTTACTGGAGAATGTTTTAACAAACTTTTGGCATGTTCGAAATCTCTCTCTCTCTGAGATAACCAAGTAAAAAGCAGAGATATGATGGCATTTCGGATCTGAGAGAGGGATGGTTATGGCAGAGGGAAAATTGAAGGTGCTGAGTTTCTACAGTAGAGTGGATTAGAATTTTCTACAGTAAAGGACAGGGAATCGAAACTAAGAGGCCTGGGACATGCACCACAGATGCCTCAGGCTTGAGTTTCTTTCTCTTTTACAGCCCTTTCTCTTGCACCACGTGTATCGTATATAGTAAATAAATACTCTTGATAGACTACATTTCAGAAAACAAGTGTTGCTTTTAATATCAGTTGTGTGAGCATGCAACATTGCTAAATACAAAAGTCATAGAAGCTCACAAATGACTTCCAAGTCTGCCATTCTTCAGTCAAAGAACAATGCCTGGCTTCTAAGAAATCGTCAATTATGGATCCTTTATTCTTTTCCATTTAACACATTTTCTCCTTACTACTGCAGGTTTGACTCAGAAGCCTGCTGCCCATCAGTTACATCTTTTTTCTTGTGCCATTTCTCTGTGAAGAAATAGAAATGCCATTCATTTTCTAAAATGGTGCCTTGCTGCCACGTCCGAGAAAGGCTCAGTGGTAGGGCAGCAGTGGTGTACTGTGTTAGGATTTCCAGAAAAATGAATGTCATGATTCTTTTTACAGCACGGAGAGCACTTCTGTGAACTCAGGATGAGCAAGCATTGGCATAGAATGCTCTCAGTTGAGAACAGGTAAACTCAACAACTTCTCACTCATCGTTAATGTATCAAAAACCAAAATCTTTATATTTCTTAGTAATTCAATAAAAAACCAGACTGTTGATACACATTCATAACATAAACCTATGCAAATTTTTGACTCATATGCCAGAAGTAAACTCTCAAAATAAGCTTTAATTGAATATTTAAAGAAAACCTAAAACTAAAAAGGTGGGCTTAGCCACATGTGCGTTGACCCATCTGCCATTCACAAGAGAGACAAGTCCCTTCTGAAACTCACTGTCCTTTTCTGTAAAGCACAACTGAATGAGGGCATCATTGACCTTTTCCACACAGAGAAATATGCTATGTAATTAGCTTTAATTTTGTGACATGTGGAACCAAAATTCTGTTGATAGATAAACATGGGCTCAAAATAGCTTTCTAATCTTGCAAAAATCAGTCCTTATTCACGTTCACTTCCCAATGTGTGAAAAGGGAGAAAGATTGAACTCTAAATGGTGTATTTGAATTGTTGAAAGAAAGGGTTTCGAAGTGACTCAGCTGGGGTAGTTAACAATCACTTGTTTGGGTTGCGCACTCTTCCATCTGTTGTTACAGATTCATTTCCTATGTATTATTACTTGCTTGCAAGTAACAGATATTAAGTAAAAATTAGAAGATTTTATGCACTTTTGCCAAGCAAAATTGATACAGTGTTGGAGCCTGAGAATGTTGATTTTTTTTTCCTTCCCAGCTTGAGAATACCTCTGGGTTTAAATACAGTATACAAAGTAGTAGTAAGAGGCCAAACAAAATCAAAAGCTCCATATGACTTCTCTATTTAGCACTTCTTATATATTTGAAGACAAGCATGGCACCACATGCATTAATAATAATATATCACACAGGTATATAAACCTTCCACATAGACTCAGCACTGCTTTTAAATTTTACAAAACGCACGTGAAATCAGTTTGGAATTCCACAACGTTAAAAATTCACAAGAAAGCTATAAGGTTAATTAAACAAGGACGTTGAAAACTGTTGAATGTTTTAGATAGATTATCAAAGATTGTCTGGAAGCTTCTGCTCACATGTTTGAGTCTATCACTAAGAAGGTTTATTTCACTCCTAACTAGCCTCCAACAAGTTAGATCAAAGCAAGGACTCCCATACTTAATCTATTTGCTGTTCTATATCCAGAAAGACATACTTAACATTTTTTTGTTTTTCTGGAAAACATTCAGTTGGGAACTAAAGAGACTCATGTACTCCCAGCCTGTAAAAATGCACTGTCCAGGAGGTTGTGAGCAGGCATACGACCTTCCACCTTGTGAGTGACTACAGAGACAGGCTGAGCTCCTGTCAGCCCCACAGACTGCCTGTTGAAGCACTGCTCTCAAGTTAATCCGGAACTGTGGCTATGTTCCACTTAGGGGATCGTCTGCTGCAGAGGCCTCCTTTTATGTGTTATTTATCCCACAATTCATGAGCCCTGGACATCTTACTGGATCCTTATTTATGATCATAGACAGTTGGCTTCATAATACTGACCAGAAGGGTTACACAGGTCAAAGAAATTTTCCGTACAAGAGTCACGATGTCAAAACACACCATAGGCCATCAACAGCATCAGTAAAAGTGTGGTTAGGTGATAATTATTGTATCAGAATGCAATTCACACTATTAGTAAAAGTTTACAAACATTAAAAAGTGCATAATAACATCTGGATATGAAAGGGCTGAAAAAGGACATGGTGGGACACAGCACAAGGGCTCCACGTCTAGGACTGATACTCACGGGTTGGGTGGAGAGTACCTTCATCACAAGCCAGCCTCCAGATTTAAACAGTGGTACACATCAGCATGAGAAAACTGACCCACAGAGCACGGTCTTTCCAGTTCTTAGCATTATCTGGCTTTCTTTTTCTACTTCCTCAATTTCTAAAATTCTTATGAAAACTCAAAATATTAGCTGAAAGAACATCTTATTTAGAAACAAAATCAATATTGATAGAACTCTTGTCTGTTCAGAGACCGAGAAGACTGAACTCAGGCAATATTCACATTAATGGATATTTCCAAATGCCTGCATAATAAGCAAAGGGGGCTTGGTGAGTCTGGTGGACTTAGTTGTCAGCACACAGTTATCATGGGGAAAGTAGTGTTTACAAAAGTATGTTCTTCCCCGTGCATGCCACAACACTATGGAAAATTAAAAAGGCAGCCCTTTAAAAAATGAGTGGTATAAAAATTCACAGTAATGTACATCATTTGTTTTACACAAGCAGTCAAAGGGCAGTGCTGAGCAGGTATACTGTACGATACAAAACGGTGTGAATAACACAGCACTAACACACAGGGACACAATGCTAACAGTGCTCTCTGGATGGTTCTTTTACTGGGTGAATACTCCAACCAGAGATATTTAAACTCTGGGGTTCAGCCAACCCTTTTCAATTAGACACAATTAAATCCTCTGACATCATGAGGGGCCAGATGCTACAGGAATCATCAGCGAGGTCGGTGCTACTCTCTACAAGCATTTCATTTTACGGTCAAGTGAAAAGACCCATACAGAAAACGATATCCAAGCACAGGCCAGGTGATTTCAACCATTGCTAATGACAGAGGTAGGGAAACGGCTGTCTGCAGACACAGGCTCCGCCCCCACTTTTAACATGGCAGCGAACTGCTTTTGGCCACACAGCGCAGCCATTTTCTTCCCCTCTCTTTCACTCATGACAGCAAATACATCCGAGCAATGCCAGGAGATTCGCCACATTGTCACGTGTTGTTGACGGTCAGAACGGAGTGTTGTTAGCTTTCAGATTTGGCGGCTTCTCCTTGGGCTTCCCCACTTTGTTCTGTGGAGCTTCTCTGTCCATTGTCTTCACCTTCTGTAAAAGATAAAGAAAACGGGGACGCTTGTGCTTACTGACTCTTAGCGTATCATGTTGCAGACGTCAGACCCATCCACGAAGTCTGAACAGGTTATAGAGACAAGTGTGTTTTCTTGGTAGTGCATGATCAAGAAAATAATGTGAGCGTTCAGAGCCTGGTACTTTCTGTGACACTGGCACAATAGTCAGAAAAAAATAACTTATGAAATATTTAGTTGTCAATGATTGGCTGTGCTTTTTATAGAGGAAATCTCATGGCCAAGCTGATCACTATTAAACGTGCTTTTATAGAAACCAGACCAGGGATTGCATCCTGATCCTTTAATTTGAAGAAATATTTAAAAGTTACCTTTGCCATTACTTATGAGGCTTTAGGATTATCCACCTGGTTTCTCAAAAGTTTTATAAACTCAAAATTTATAGTAACAATAGAAGATAGAAGGATTTGTTGTTGTTGTTAGTTGGTTTGTCTCTTGTCCAAGAGTTTACTGGTCTCTGAGCTGTCCTAATCAAAGGAAGGGAGTCAGATCCAGGCAGATGACTGAGAGGAGAAAGTGGCTGCATAAATACAGTGAGGACCCCCACTCCTATGAGGGCGGGTGGGAATCCTGTGTTTGAAGATTGTGGTCAGGATTTAACATTACACTGCAAACAGACATTGTGAAATGGTTCTTGTTAACTAATCAGGAGCAGTTATATCGCTAAATATATATTATAAGAAAATAGAGACGGAACTGATGAAGGACATCCCTCCAAATCCTTAGAGGTATTAAATTTGCTGTTATGAATGGCATGTTCTATAGCATAGAATTTCATGTTGATAGTTCACATTTCTTTTTTGCATGGAGAATGGTAAAGTCAGGGCTGTTAACAGCTTGCCTCTTTTGAGACTTAATGATTTGAAGAGAAACTAAAAAATTTGCAAGGGCTTAGATAATTAGAAATAGAATGCAGAGTTGTTTAGAAAAGAAGATATGCTATGACCAGCAATATATTTGAATATTTTTAAATTATACAATTACAATGTATTTAGTGTAGATTTTACTTTTTGTATTTATGAACATAAATCTCACTACTATTAAAATTACTTTTATTAATTTAATATGTTCTCCTGCATAAAATGCCTTAAAGCTAGTAATTCCCAATGACAAGCAAAACATAAGAAAATACTCCTTGGGTCAAAAGTCCCAATATTAAGTCTTCTTGAAATTCATGCAGTCATTTAAAATTGAATATTTATGTAAAAACTAAAATACACATCTATGAAAAAAAACTGGCAAAATTCTAAACCACAAAAATATATATTTACGCATTTCATAACAGTAAAATGAAATGATGCCCTATAGTTTAGCTCCAAATTGCTTTGAGAGTTAAGTACATACAATAACGCCAAGGAAGCAATGAGCCCTAGAATATGCATGTCCCTGCAGCCAAAGTCGTGATGTCAACATTTGTCATTAATTGAAAATTGAAGGGATGTCTATGATATACTGACCTTTAGTGATCGAATGACATTCTTCCTTTTTCAAATCACACCATAACCTCACACATTTTCCAACAATCTGAAAGCTTTCACACATATATTCTTAGAGTGAAGGCATATTGAATGTTACAGAATCAGAAATTGCAAGTTATTTTTATGTATATAACACTGTAGTTCTTTGATTTTGAATTACTTTCATATTTAATGATTATTTTGTGCAAGTCTTTTTTTATGAATTTAAAGAAACTATGGATGGAGGAGCTATTAAAGAACTTATTTTAATACTCAGAATTAAGGTTATCAAATATTTTCTTGCACTAAAATTTTTTTTTATTTTCACCAATAAAGTCAAGAGACTTGAATAAATACTAAAACACAGTTTTTCTTCACAAAACCATTCAATCATGAAAATTTAAAAATTGTTTTATCCAAGAAGCACTAACATAGCAAACATTTTATTTCCATTCTCAATAAAAATGGTTCTAGGGCACCTCTTTTGGAATGGTTCTTTGAATTAAGGTCTGCCTGACTCGATTGAGAATCCTTTTAAGTATGTTTGAAATGTAGAAGATCACCAGTGTTATTCATGGCCGGAGTCATAGCCATTTAAGTTTCTCCATAAGAAATTTCAAAGCTTTTGTAGGTAGTGACTTTTTTTCAATCAAGTGTTTTAATTTTTGAATGTGTGTAGGGAATCCTTCCAAGAGAAGTCACTGAAGAAAGTATGGACTAAGGAGCTGATCAGGCACTTCATCTTGTCTGAACTGTCCTAAACTGTGCTATCTGATTTCAAAAAGAAGATTATTTTGCTTTTACTATGGTTTTATTTTATTATTACTATCACCACCACCACTACCACCATCATCATCATCACTACCATCACCACCACCACCACCACCACCACCACCATCATCATCATCACCATCATCATCACCATCACCATCATCATCATCATCACCATCATCAACACCATCACCACCATCATCACCACCACCATCATCGTCATCACCACCATCACCACCACCACCACCATCATCATCACCACCACCATCATCATCACCACCGTCACCACCACCACCATCATCATCATCATCATCATCAATCACCATCACCATCATCACCATCATCATCACCATCACAATCACCATCATCACCACCATCACCACCATCACGACCATCATCACCACCACCATCCTTACCATCATCATCACCATCATCATCATCATCATTTTTATCATCACCACCACCACCACCACCATCATTATCGTCATCACCATCATCATCACTATTGTATGTGTGTCCTTATCTCATGTAGGGAAATGTCAGATCATTCCATGTTCCTAAGGAGGTGTACATTGAGTGACTCACCTGTCTTGTTGATATCAAGACCTGCTAATTTCAAGGCTAATTCATTGCTGTTGCCACTTGCAGAGGAAACCAGGATATCATGTATTGCATTTCTTCTACCTGTTCTTCCTGAAGCAATAAAATCTGCATATGTAGTTTCCACATCAGTCATTGCTAACAAATATCCACATAGCAGGGACTACAAAGGAAAAGGGAAAAATTAATAGGTGAATGTAGTGATAATCAGTGGTGAGCATTTAACAGAAAAACATGATTATTAAATGAATGGCTTATAAAATAAACGAGAAACAATTGTTTAGGTTTTGATTCTTTTCTGAAACATTTACATAAAACCACAGGAAAGACCAGCATGACAGAAACACCTTAAGGGTACAATAATGGCACATGCCTTGACAGTAAACTGACATCTTCCTAACTGCCACGTTATTAAACCAGAAGAATCCTTAACTACATTATAAATGTTTACACTTATGCTCACAGATGTATAAATGTAGTTCTCACATCACATCAGGGAAACTTCCTTTTGCAAGAAATGGATACCATTACAGAAAACCAAAACCAATCCAAAAGCAAAGCCCCTGAATTTCTAATACCAATTGGTCATCAATAAAAACATACACATGCAACATATTTAACTATAATTAGCTGTTTGCTGTCTTTCTTTCTCCATATCAAAGAGGTAGGAGATGAGCCTGTTCTATAATAGGGAGTTCTAGACACTTTGTGTCTGGGAGAATGGAGCTATTGTCATTCCCAGAGAGCTGTTTTAGCAAGTTTAAGTAGCACATAACAATTAACCAATATAATATTTATCACAGACACTTAAGTTGCAGTCCATGTTACTATTAGGATGGTGGAACCTTTCAAATGTGAGGTCTAATAAAATAGAGTTAGATCATAGAAAGCATAGCCTTGAAGGAAGTCTTAGGATGCTGGGTCCTCCTTTTCCTCTTTTTCACCTTTCCAGCTACAACAAGGTGTATGCCCTCTTATGTAATATGGAATAACTTCGATGCTTTGCTACATCTTCAAAGCATCAGAACCTATAATTGGAAAACAATGAAAGCATGGGCCAACTTTATCAGTTGTCTATGCCACACATTTTCTCCCATCAAAATAACTAGGCTGTGGCTGTTGTTCTACTGTTCAGTCATGGAGTGAATTACAGAGAAGCCTTTAACATCTTGCTCTTAATTACTAATTAGTAAAGAAGTGTAGTAGATAATGTGATAATTAATGTGCTTCAAGTAAGAGTATGGTTACAACGGTACTTAAGACTTTCTCATTTCTGAAATCCTAGATTTGGAAATTCCCTTCTTTGACTATTACCATATTTTCCTGCCCTTTCCTCTCAGTTCTTCCCATGTAGCCATTTAATTCCTTCAATACCTTTAACTTCAGTCTCACTAGGTGCGGTGCCTTGGGAATCAGTTACCCACGGTGCATGTCTCTTCATCTAAGCATTAGGAAGTTCCTTTGGTCTATTGTGATCATTGCCTTCCTACCTATGTTTCATGCTGAGAAAACAGCCCAGCACACTTTCTTTGATCTCACTACCAGGTGGCTGTTACCAGGAAAAGTACAAAATTGTGCCAATTGGCTCAACCAGACATTTCTGACTATTATTAGTCTGTAAGCAGAGTTGCACAGATTCTCTTATTCACCTCTAGGTGACTTTTCCTTGTGGTCTGTGGGAACTATTCCCAGCCCTTCCCAGTCTAAATATCAGACACAGTCTGTTTTCAGTTATGACTCCATCAGGATACAGGGCTTTGGGTGTAAGTTCTATCAAAGTTTGTCTCCCAAACAATATCTTTCTGTATTGTCTTTACTGGTGAATTGTTTACTTCCTTCCTTCCTTCCTTCCTTCCTTCCTTCCTTCCTTCCTTCCTTCCTTCCTATCCTCCCTCCCTCTCTTTCTCCTTCCCTCCATCTCTACCTCCCTCCCTTCCTTTTTTTCTCATATTTTTATTAAAAATTTCCATCTCCTCCCCTCCTCCTCCCCCTTCCCTCCCCTCCCTTCCACCCATACCCCAACTTCTCCCCTCTCCAAGCCAAAGAGCCATCAGGGTTCCCTTCACTATGTTAAGTCCAAGGTCCTCCCAGCTCCCCCTAAGTCCAGGAAGGTGAGCAACCAAACTGACAAGGCTCACAGTGAGCCCGTCCATGCTGTAGAGTTCATGCTCATCGCCGTTGTCCTTGGTTTCTCAGTCCTCCTCCACCATTCCACCATCAGCCACATTCAGAGAGTCCGGTTTGGTCCCCTGTTCCATCCGTCCCATTCCAACTGGACTTGGTGGTCTCCCGTTAGATCACATGCTATGGGTTTTATTTTATTCCATCTCCAATACCATCATCCACTTGGTGTAACATCATATACCATGTTTGGCGCATTTTTGTTTATCTTTCACCTTTGAAATCAATATCTAATCATTTCTTAATAAATATTGATTTTTATATCATTTACATTTTCACTCTATTTAAAATGCTGCTTCCAGAGTAACCTCAAGCCATCCTCAAAACCTTCCAAAGCCTCACCCATAGCCTCCAAATTTTGAAGGTTAGAATTCCATTTAAGACTTTCCATTATCTGAATGGCTTCTAGTTTTGCAGATTTTACTTCACCACTCATGTACATGGTTGGCGTATCACAAAATACAGCACACTGTTTTTCAGAGATCAGTGATGGTGCATTTGTTTAAATCTGTTGCTCCACCTGGAAGGTGGTTCCCAATTAAATTTGCTTGGTAAAACAGAGTGAGTCCTCAAAATTCAACGCCAAATTCATCTTCTCTTTTCCACCCTCCCTGTCTTCAGAGAGCACTCCATGAGCCTGGATTTTGTCTATTCAGATAGTGACAGCTTTATGATCACCTCTCTTTCTAGACATATGAAAAGCTATAACAAGTCAAGAACTTATTAATGGAATGGAAGAAATATTGGATATACTCTCTCAGTTATGGAATGAAAATTAGAGATAGCAGAAGTAGAATCTTTTGGAGAGAAAAGGAGCAGAAAGAAAGGGGTTCGGAGGAATGGGAAGGGTAGTGAATGTGAGAAAAACAAAAAGTTGTATGCATAAAAATGTCAGTATGAATCCCATTATTTTATTTGCCAGATAACAAAAACACTAATTTTAAAAGGAAACACATTTTGTTATTACTTTTAAATATGCAATTTCTAACATAGTGACTTGAATATAGTTAGTTTTAAATAAAGATATGACTAGAAATGATGAATTACCTTTCATTGCAGCCACAGAAAACACCCCTGCTTCCTGGTGATGGCAAATTAACAAATCCTAAACGCCTACCCACTCCAACCTGTACAATCCTATACACAAAGTCTGAGAACCATATAAGTCAACCTTCTGCCCATCTTTACCTTGTTACTTAAGTTTTTGGAACATAGGCTCGTAAGTCCCAGCACATTCCCTTTATTTTATGAGGCTGTTTCTGAGTCAGTAATAATGTTTTGACCTTGCAGTAATTCAATCCTATTAGCTACAAATATATTGTGATTAACAGAGTAACATTAGCAGCATGATGTAAAATTTCTACATTAACCTCAGAGTATAGAGCTAAACAAACAAATCAACCCAGTGAACATACCTGTTAGTATTAAAAAAGAAATAAAATTAGAGAAATAAGCATCTGCCACAGTTATTTCTATTCTTAATGATTGCCTTTTAAAATAGATTTCAAAATATGGACTTAAAAGAAAGAACACAACTGCTTTATTTATCATCTCACAAAAGAAAATAAGAGGTAAAAATCAATAGCTTATTTTTAGTTAAAAATACCTCATATTTTAAGTGACCCCTAAATCATATATAGAACCATGGCTTGAAAGTCGGTATTAAAGATGTCTAAGGCTTTTTCACATAATTAGTTTTCTCTGCATAATGCCACATGTGAGGCTGGTCTAGCTCGTTCTGCTGCTGATTTTATAGAGATCTGAAGTATAAAAGATGAAGCAGAGAATAGTGGTTACGTTTTCCATGGGAGGGTATGATTTAAAAGAAGCTGAACTAGTCTGCCTTGTGAGCAGAACTGACAACTGTGACCCTTTCATTTAGTGCACTGTTAGCATATTCTGAGACAAATGGGTATGGTAATTATAAAGGGGTACTGCGATTGTCCTCAAAAGGTCGTATACAGATTGTATTGGGATTGAATCACCAAAGTGAGAACACTCAAGGTAAACACTATTCCAGTACAAGCTCCTCCTCTTAAACATTTCTGATATTATTTATATGCACACACTCTACACATCTAAAGTTGTAAACTAAATATTAAGTATTTAATTACTGTTGCCTTCTTAATTATTATATTAACTATTAATAGGAAATTAATGCTTTAAAAATACTTTATTTAGATCAACAATAGATTTATGATAAGATAAATACATGCAATGCAGAAGGAATGTAATACCATTTTTGAACAAAATTTATTGTTGCCTTGAATTCTATGTATGTCTTTCCATTATTATAACATTTATTATTACTCTTAGGTTCTTAAAAGTGTTTGATTTTACAAATGCAATGGCTTTTCCTCTAAATCAAGTATTTAGGCATAGGTCTATTTATTTATTCAGGTACCAAATATCCAGAGATACAACAAGCATATTACCTCAAGGAAAACAAACTTTTCTTATGAAATACCAGAGAATTGTCATCAAAAAATTATAACTAACAGATACCCAGAAAAGGATAGAAAGAAGGGAGGGAGGGAAAGAGGGAGAAGGAAGGAAGAGGGAGGGAGGAAGGAAGAGGTAAAAACAACATCAGCAATAAACACCAGCACCTGGCAGAGGTTTAGCAGAGTAGTAATTTGAATATATTCTGACTGCATAAAATAAAGAAAAACCCTTGAAAAATATAGTTATAATAGGCTTTAGTTCCTATTTGTGCTGCTACATTTAGAATTTTCTAAAATTAACGAATGATAATTTATTACACATAGACAAGGAATATGGTGGATTTTTGTACCCAGTTATACAAACATAAATTAATAATTAAGTCTGGAGTCAGGAGAAGATTCCTTATTTATTAAATCTTGAGCTCCCCAATGTTAGATTAAATTTTAAAGTTTAAATTTCAAAAAAATGACATTTAAGGCAATTCAATCAAAATTTACAGTAATGAATAAACATGCTCCCCACAGCTTGAGCAAGCCCCCCTCCCTCACTACAAAGAAAATGATCAGGAAATTCTAAATAGTAAGACAAATTTCTGAACTAACATACATGATAGGTTTGGGCTCTTTCCTATGATATGCCCATTTTTCTTCTAGTATATTATTTATGGAAATAAGCCAGGCTTTATTCCAGGAGCACTTACAGACTCAGGCAAAGCTCAAGCGTCCCATAACGACATGTACTTACGCCTCCTCTCTTCAAGTGAAGAAGAACCGGAGCCTACGAAGCTGCTAAGATGATTTTTATAGTGACATTGAGTCATGAGCCAAATGGTGACTGGAGAGCATGCTAATTTTACTTCTCTAAATGGGACACATGAAATGAGACTCACAGACTTGGAATGGAGAGACTGCCTCCAGCATACACTGAAGACTTCTTTCTAATGTGAACAATAGGATTTTTTTTTAAGTTAAAATGTAAGAAACAAGAAAAATCTTCTTGCTCCACTCTTTAAATGCAATGGCAAAATACTTGTGTTAAAATAATGAAATCATGTGCAGTTGCAAAAGCCCTGAGCAATTTCCAGTGGGTTCAGAGCTTGATACACAGCAGTGTTTGTTGTCTACGATTTCCATGCACTATGAAAAGCGACCAAGAATGCCAGTGACTGAACATTTATGTGGAACAAATCTACCAACATTTGCCATGTGCAAAATGAAAGGAGTGGTCAAATTTAAGTATTTACTAGTTCATTGAAAGATACCAATAACCTTATTACATATTTGCATAAACATTTGTATTGGAAAGGAAATACGCTTTTGAAAGCAAAAGAAACTGATGACAAGAATTCTTTATAGTTTTACATTTGTAACTCTGACTTTTCTAAATGTCTGGCTTAATAGGAGACAGCTCGTTTCTTCAGCATGCTTCTGCATTAGATCTGCTGCAATATGTTGGATTACTTGAAGAAAATTTGGCCCTCATTGAGACTTTTATGTAGGTTGGAAAGTGAAGAGGTTTTTAATAGCCTTTTCAGATAATTGTAGAATTTTTTATACTGTAAACTATAAAACCATCAAAATGCTTTCCACCCTGTCTGACTAATGTGTATCCTCTGCCCTGCAGCATGAATGGCTCTTCTGTCCTTGCAAGCACATGTGTGCGTGCACACACACAATGCCAAGAATCACTCACTTGACATATGTTGGTTCACTGGGCATTGAGTCAGGCAAATTTTCCAAATGATTTTCAATTTTGCAATATAAAATTGTTATCGAATGCCACCTGTATCATTATAAAGATTTCAGAAATGAAAACTTAGAGCTTCTTGGGACCAGAGACCACATTTTCTAAAAACTGTCATTTTCATTTGAAAGCTTAGATATTGCAGTCACAAGTCCCATTGTTCATTTTCAAGGAAACCTTTGTAAAACATCCAAGCTCAACCAGAGGTGCCTCCATACAAATGCTCCCAGGAATGGTGACCGATTATACAATGGGCTGGTTTAGGTTTTTTACTGAACAGTCACAAATTTACAGGAGACAAGCAAACATTTTGATACAGGACAAAAGCGCTTCACGAGACTCCCAGTTTTAGCATATGAAATACTGAAAAGTAGTGAATGCTAAGACAGAAACTCAATAAAATTAATACTTTATTGTTTATCTGTCAAATACATTTTAAAAAATATTAACTGAAGTGTGGTAATACATGGGTTCCCAAGCAAGTTCATGTCATTAATTCAAAGTCACAGTTAGTTTTCCATTTTACCCTGTCAACATGAGTATAACCATCAGCCTAGGTTTTGCTTCTGTGGATATATCTTATGGTGTTTTTAAAAATAGATTCTTAAGCTGGTTGATTTTATTTCTATTTAATCACTTCTTAATAATTATTTTATTATCAAGACTTTAATATTTTGCCAATCAAAAGTTTAAAGAAGAGTATTGCCTACAACTCTTAATAAAACCAGGGACCTATCTATTTTAGGAACTACTTTCCCTCTATTTAGGGATCCAGTGGCTTCAAGACTACTCATAAATACATTCACTCAGTTAATACTCCCCCTTTGCCATTACTACTAATGACAATTTTGTTTTACTGTTTTTTTTTTTTTTTTTTTTTTTTTTTGGTTTTTCAAGACAGAGTTTCTCTGTGGCTTTGGAGCCTGTCCTGGAACTAGCTATTGTAGACCAGGCTGGCCTTGAACTCACAGAGATCCGTCTGCCTCTGCCTCTCCAGAGTGCTGGGATTAAAGGCGTGCGCCACCACCGCCCGGCTGTTTTACTGTTTCTTAGGTCAGATAGCTTTAAGAGGGAAGATCAGGTCCCCCAGTATTAGTTTCCTCAATTGCATTTTCTCTAGAACACATGAACAGATATACATGAGTAGCTGTATGGTCCTCCTTACAACAGAGGATTTAAACAATAATCTCGGCACCAGAAAGCACTGACCAATCCCTAGCAAACCGAATTTAGTTCATTGTATTCATGGTTATGTTTTTAAGATTTTTATTTTTTATCAAATAATTTTTCAACTAATGTTGTAAGTGAAAATACCTGATTAGAGGTCCACACATCTGAAGGTACCTGGTATGTAAAGGGGGAAATGCAAAGCAAGATCACACTACAAATATGCATCTTCCAGCATGATAAACAGTATTGTCCCAGTTGCACCATGGGAGAGAAGTCATCTTGCAAATGGCTAGTCTTTTTGTAAAATAGAGTTGGCAACTTCCAATGCTTTATTTTGTCCTTAGTTTGGGGATTTCTACCTCATTCATTGAGTATTCTGAAGACTATCATATAATCCCTGTGATGTCACTGTTGAGATGGTAAAGTCTGAAATACTGCTGGCATATATATATAATATTCAATGTACATTATGAATAAAGAAACTGAATCAGACAGATTAAGTGATTTCTCTAATATCTTACACACGCAGAGGAAATACAGGCATACAAATGATAACCAGAATTTACCTACTTCAAAATTCTAACAGCTTTCAGAGTCATGGGCTAGTAATGTTCCTCCTTAGGTAAGTCTCTCTTAAGGCCTTGTACTTCCTTCACCGGCTCTGTACTATTTTGAGGAGTAAAGATACTTTTAAAATAGATTTTTTTCATAAAACAAAGGTATTTCCCTTATGTATTTCAGATAAATATTTAGCTCTTAAAAAACAGGGGTCATCAAGATGGCTCAATGTATCTTGCCACCAAACCTAAATTTTACCTGAGCTCTGCTCTCTGGATCCATGTGGTGGAGGGAGAGGAAACCAGTCCACAAGCTGTCCTCTGACATCACATGTACACACACACATATAATAAAGAAATGAATGACAAAACATGGTTTAAAAGTGAAAAATAGATTATGACAATGGTACATTTTTAAAAATTAATTATTTACTTTTCCATTTTTAAGGTCACAAGAGGAATCAAATGAACAAGTTTATTGGTCTGGGTCCAATTTATAATAATGAACACAAGAATAACAAAATAGTTATCCAGGCGGTAGTGGCACACACCTTTAATCCTGGTAGTTGGGAGTCAGAGGCAGGAGGATCTCTGTGAGTTTGAGGCCAACCTGGTCTATAAGAGCTAGTTCCAGGACAGCTTGAGCTGTTACACAGAGACATCTGTCTCAAAAAAACAAACAAACAAAGAACAACAAAATAGCTGTGAAGTTTATGAATGTGAGTACTGAGGAATATAGAAAACTCAAAAGGAATGGCAAGTACACTGGAAAGTGTACAGTGGTAATCCACACGCCTTAACAATGCTATCAATATGGTATTCTTATGCTGAAATAAAAGATTGGAATTCTTAACTCACACAATCAGTAGTGATCATTTTCCAATAATGCTTTTGTAACATATGAAGGTAAGCTTATTTAATATTATATTTAGCATCTGCCTTAATATTTCTTTATAAATATGTAGCCATTTCCATACTTTATTGGGACAGACATTATTTCACAAACAATCGTCTTTTAAAATGGCTAAAGAAAATGACTTTTCAATCATATCATTTGATTATACATGTTAATTGGAGCCACTATATTCTCCTTGATTTGTATGTTTAGTCTATAAAAACTTTTACTCCAAACCCCACATATCTAATAATCTGAGGATGCTCTTTATACTCTTTATATTCAAGATGCCTCACTGTGAAGGTTGTTTAGCTTTAAGGGAATTAAAACACAATTAATAATGACTATGATTTTGAGAAGCATCTACAAAAAATTTTTGAATAATATCTGAGAAAATAATTCCAAAAATATAAACAAACTTGCAAAAGTGAGAAAATATTTACAGTTTCAATACTGATATTAATGCAGTTCATCAAATGGGATGCCAGTTGGTTCCCATGCCGTATTGGTTATTCCCTTAGATTACTATTTCTGTGATGAAATACCATGACTGAACATCAAGTTGGAGAGGAAAAGATTTATTTGGTGTATACTTCTATAAGACAGTCCATCTTTGAAAACTCAACAGGGCAGGAACCTGGAAGTAGGAGCTGATGCAGAAGTCACGGATGGGGGCTACATATATCCTACTTCCTTATAGAACCAGGGACCTCCAGCCCAGGGGTGGCTTCACCCACAATAAGCTGAGCCCTCTTTCATCAGGCACAAATTAAGAAAATGCCCTACAGGCTATCCTACTGTTCAATCTTGTGGAGGCGTTCTCCCTACTGATGAAATTCTAGTTTATATCAAGTTGACATAAAAGTAGGCAGCACAGTTCCATACAAATAATATTAGCTTTTAATTTGGTAAATGTTAATAACATGTTATGTAGAGCTTACAAAAGTAAAATTGTCTGTGACTAAGAAAGGCTTAAAAAAAGAAAAGAGAAAAAGAGAAAATCAAGGGTGATTGGAATCAGAAAATAAAGATGTGTTTGTGGGTAATAGAATGAAAGAGAACTAAAGGCAGAAAGGACCTGGTTATGTTGGCCACTTTATTCTACTATGAAGCTGGTGATATTTACCTGTTTTGGATTATCATAACAACTAAACATGTATTGTTTGCGTTCATAATGATGATGATGATGATGATCTTTAGTCCATTTTTGGGGAAAACGCTTCAGCAGATCCCTGCTCCCCACTTGACCAGTCTCCATCAATCTGCCTGAGGCAGAGCCGCTAGGCACTGAGGATGAGGGAGCACAGGCACACTGAAGAGGCATCTGCACAGAAGGAATGTTTAGTGCCTGCCAGAGTGGGATGGGTGAAATTCGAGGGATCTGGGATGAGAATCTTGGAGTGTGTCTAGAGCTTTAATTGGGATAAATAAGCAGATGGCATTATTTGGTAAATGGAAAAGAAACAGCAGTCTGAAAAGTCTAAGAATGGCACTTCATGATGTCACAATACGACATCTTTCTGAATGAGTGGAAATGCATTAACTAAACCGCACACATTTCACACACATCACTATGAGCTCTTCTTCTGCAAGCAAGTTCTTTTTGGATGATATCTGAAAATTCCAATTGAAATTGTGTTTATACAACCCAATGAACCTCTTTTCAGCCCAAAATAACACTTGCTGCGACTGTACTTAGCATATTTTAAATATGTGTATAATCCCTGCCAATTATCTGCCTTGCAGATGCTACTTTCTATAGAGTGTTATGATCTCCATTCGTTACTCAAGAGTCTGATGAACTGGCTCACTTCACCAACTATTGCTATATTCCTAAAGTACTTTTAATGACATATACACACAATATCGATACGCATTTGCTATGTGTTATTTCAAGTTTTTTTCTATATACTAGACTTTCTGAACGCTAATACATTGTCTAAGTTAGTGTGAAAGGAATGGAGGAAAGAGGGTTTGCTGAAGAACTGCAGAATTAACTAAACTACTTTAAAATTAAGAAAATATTAAAGTAAATAAAAAATTTTAAAAATGTTAATGTGGCCTTGAGAAATGGGTCCATCAGATACTGATATGTAAATCAACAGATGCTCTGTCCCTCTATCTGTCTCTCTTGGTATATCTCGTTCCCTTATCACTACAAGGTCATCAGTAGTCCAGCCCAGCTATACTGTGACACACAGCATAGCAGAAGGCAACAAGCAACCAGTGTTCCTACCTCTGTCTCCCAAGTACTGGGATAATAGACGTGTGCCCAGTTCAAATGGTACTTTCTAATGAGCTATTTCACCAAACAAAATATAAAACATAAGCATAAAACCAATATATCAGTAATATAAAAAGATTTATATTGAGAAGACAAATTATAGTATTTACTTTGTTAAACTGACGATTGCCTAGAAAATAATGTTTTAGATTATCACAATCACTTGACTCTGTGTCGTCATATTTTTTGCAGTACTGGTGATTACACATATGGCTTTGCCCTGTTGGACAGGAACTCTACTACTGAGCTATATCTGCAGGACTTCTTTTTAAGGTTCTTTTGAGTCAAGAACTCAATGAATTGTCAAGGTTTGACTTGAAAACCTTTTAGACCTGCAGCCCTTGAATTTGCACTTCTCCTACCTTTGCTCTGTCACTTTTATCTATCTATCTGTCTATCATCTATCATCTATCTATCTATCTATCTATCTATCTATCTATCTATCTATCTATCATCTATCTATCTATCTATCTATCTATCTATCTATCTATCTATCTATCTATCATCTATCTATCTATCATCTATCTATCATCTATCTATCTATCTATCTATCTATCTATCTATCATCTATCTACCTACCTACCTACCTACCTATCTATCTATCATCTATCTATCTATCTATCTATCTATCTATCTATCTATCTATCATCTATCTATCTATCTATCTATCTATCTATCTATCTATCTATCTATCATCTATCTATCTATCTATCTATCTATCATCTATCTATCTATCTATTTATCATCTATCTATCTATCATCTATCTATCTATCTATCTATCTATCTATCTATCTATCTATCATCTGTCAATTGTGTTGGTTTGTTCATATTTATTGATTTATTTGAAGGTATGGAAAGAACATACATATACCACCATGCTTATGTGGAGGTCAGCTGACAACTTGTGGGAATTTTGGGTTCCAGGAACCAAACCGTCAGGCTTGTAAATGAGCCTTGTATGCACTGAGCTATCTGGCAGAGCCTTGGTCTCTCTCACTGTTGCTATTACAGGAGTGCAGACAGACCTGGCTCAATTGTGCATATCGAACATCTTATTGATTCTGAGTCCTGAAACATGGCTTTGTGACTGTCTTTCATTATCACACAAGTTGAAGAAAATATAATGCTAAGCACTGTCTTTTTCAGTTAAAATCTAACTTTTTGGATAGAGTTAAAATGAAGTTTCAAGTTAAACAAGAAACGGATACAAGGCTAGATACAAAATAACTACCAAAAGCTAAAAATTCTTTAGTTTTTTATATTGTAGTATAAACTTCTTTGACACATATTCTAAGTGATGATTTTTACTTCCTCAACATAACTTAGGGTTGCCTCATCTGATTTCCACAATGTTTTGTTAAAATGCATTTAACTGATAACCAGAAGGCCTGGTGCTTGTCATACCTTCCAGGCTTACAGTGTTACATAGGGAGTCTCACAACATTTTTAGTTCACACCAACTTTAATATTTTCCATAACACGGACTCTACAGGCACATGGAATAAACACCTGAAGAAGGACTCACAGCAAAACATGTTTCAAGTTAAAATTAAAATCATGCATGCTTTGCTATGCTTCCATCTAAGTGTGTAAGGGAAGGTGTTCATACGGACGACACGTAGAAATCACCCAGGATGCTTATCCACTTACCAATGGCAGAACTCATTATCAAATCCATCTCTGACAGAATTAGGATAATTTCTAAATGAGAGCTGTATTTCACTGACTGCAAAGGCAGCATAATATTTTCCACAATTTTATGACAAGGGCAGATACACAAACACATACACACAAACACGCATACATGCATGAACATAATCTTCAGTGTTTTCAAATGTTGTGAAGTATAACCATGACTTTTAGTTTATCTTCTTATTTATCCATTTATTCATGTACAGACAAATGAGAACAGTTAAACATGAACCGTTTTTATTTCTGAAAAGTGGGCCTTGTAGAAAGTTTTAGAATAGTCACATGAAAGAGGAATACACATAAGTCTTGACTCTGTGTTTCCTCTCTAGTCTAGGTCAATACCAACAGCAGAAATCTCTCTGCAGTTTGACTTAAGATATGTTATATTGTACTGATGAACATGTAATTGGATTTTTTTTAGCACATTAAGTTTCTGTTTTCTTCCCTCTTTCTGCTCTTCTAAGGCAGGCATCAATGCTGCCCAACTTACTGTCCTCCACTCTTGGTTCCTTCACTCTAATGTGTTCCTATGCTTGGTACTGCCCAGGAGTTCCAACAGCCAAACGCCAGACAGAATTGTTTACAGAAAGGAAAAGCTCTCTTATATTTTAAAAATGTATTCAGAATTTCAGAAGTTAATTGTACAAGGAAGAACAATTTACAAAACTGGTTATGGAGAAGGTTGTCAGATTAAGTCATTCCTTTGAATTTGTCAAGAATAACAAGCACAGAGCTGGGACCCTCCTTGCCGGTGAATAGATTGGAAATGAGTTGTGTTTGCTGTCTATTTTATGCCAAATTCCATGGATTACAAAACATGGGCTTAGGTGTCATTATTGCTTATGTATCATTTGATACTGAGTAACAAAAGTAATTTAATCTGTCTTTAGTTTTTATGCCTCCAAAATACAGGTTCCCAGACTAAGCAAATATTTCAAATATTCTCTAGGTCTCATGGTCTCTGACCTTTGCCTCCATATGCCCTTTATAAAGGCCATGTTTTCACAAAAGATAGCATTCTTTTCAAAGCCTTTGGAGGAAGGGTAGTTATATTTAGAAGGTCCATTTGGCACGCCAGGGTTTCTCATTTCTCACTGCTATTTATAACCAGGTGTAGGCCAGTAGGACAGCAGATTTGTTTTAACTAATAGTTGTCCAGGGTTCAGAGAATTGAAAAGTTTTTGTCACCCATTTTATGCCTTGATTTAAGAATGAATTAAAAGCTAGACACACGTGTGTGTGTAGTATATGTATTTATGTGAGTATGTATGATCTATGCACATAAATATAATATTTGCTGATTTCTCAATATTATACACACATATGCATGTATGTGTGTAATATATGTGCATAGAGGCATACATGTACACTTACATCAAATAGTTTCCTATTTTTCAATATTATGCATATATATGTGCATGTTTGTAGTATATGTATATATACATGCATGGTCTCTCTCACACACACATTGAATACTTGCTGATTTCTCAGTAGTTTCATGGCCTGGTGCCAAACACAATTCCAAAACTCATATTTCTGTTGGGACATTGGATACTTTATCATGTGATGGACATGTTCGATTATTCTGAGTTACCGAATGAATTCCTTATGATTTGTTTTCCTTCTTAATTGTATCTCAACTAACTCTTAACCAAATGTCAATAAATTTTTACAAATTCTACAGATATTTACTTTTCTTCTTATGAATCTAGTTGGTTTTATTGTAGTACAGACAACTACATCATTTTGTAGATAGTCAACCAAACAGAAGCAAAGCAAAATAAAATACCATTAGAAGAAAATGCAGGTAAATGCCAAAACGAAACAATGCCAGGATGATCGTGTGTCAACAGGACACGCGCGGGCCTACACTGGAACCTGAAGCCACTGTCAATAGTGTTTAGCATTCCTAGGGTCCAGAGGAAGTTTAGTCGAACTTGGGGATTTATTGTTGCAGACAGTTTTTTAAAAACCATCAAATTAATAAAAAATTGAATTAAGAGTAAAAAGTAACTTGTTTCCCAAACAGTTAAGAGTAAATTAGCAGCATTAATCCCTGTCTATTCTAAATACTTTAGTGTTTCCTATGAATATACAACAAAATAAAATCATGGAATTCAGAATGCTCACAGGACTCATTGATAGTGTCATGATGTGATCTATGCATACTTCGTTAAGGGTTATCATTTAATCCAACGCACCATGCCCATCAAAAGGATCATCTCAGGATGCAGATGCAGCATTTAATACACCTTTTTGCTAACTCTCTTTAACATGGAAACCTTTTTTGGCTTCTTTTGGGTAGCTTGATCCTGAAACTTTTCAAGATCACAGGTCAGTTATGTTTGTAGAACGCAGTTTGAATTTATCAATGCGTGGATACAGAAGATGTCAGTGTGAAACTGCAATTATTACCATGAAATCTTTAGCACACGATACTGCAAACTTTTGAGTTTACCTTATTTGCATACTAACAGTAAGTAAATTCACCTGCCTTTCTCACTATAAAGTTATTTGTTTCTTCATCATTAATAATTGTTGTTTTTATATAAATATTAAAATTACAATTAACACCATTACTTATTTCAGTGTAGACTTTCAATGGAAGTTGATTAGAATTTCCCATTACTTATTTTGAGGACTATCTTGATGATATCTTACTCTGTGAATATAATTCAGTGTGGTCAACATGTTTTATAGGATTTGATATTTCCCAGTTACTCTAATATAGCCTATAGATCTTGGAACAGAATATTCTAGGATCATTTTATATTTTCCCTTATCTGCCTTGAATCAGCTATTTCTTTAAAGCTCCCTGCTTCTCTTAAATGGAGAGTTGTATTTAGAAACCAAGATTGGGATATTACATGTGGTCACTCCTGTGGGGAAGAAGCTTTAAGACTCTCTCAACTGACATATCTTTGAGAGTATGTACGTACATGCTATGAAAACACATATGCTTGTTCTCATATATTTTATGTCTGTTTGTTTCTTATCAATTACATTGAAAAATACAATTCAGTGAGAAACACTGATCACCACAATCCTAGATATCCTTCCTTAATTAATAGATAAATATTTATCTAATTCTTTCTGCTGCCACCCTCCCTTCTATACAAACTTTTTCTTATGCAGTCAAAGGCTATGAGTATCTATCAAGTGCTTCTTATTGTAGAGACTTCCCCATCAGATGCTTTTATCTCTCTAAATGTCCTTACCATTTCCCCTTGATATTCACCTAAATATTTAATACCCAATAAGCTAAAAAATACATGATGTCATTTAACTTTTATCTATAAACTTATCTGCATAATTACTAGTCAAAACTTTTTGGAGTGGTCCCTGGACCCATCTTCACTTTATCCTCTTCCCTTTTAGCCACACTATGAACCATCTGTTGGTCTTCAATGCATCTCACTGGTCAACTCTACCAGCCAGGTACATGATATATATAGCTCATGCATCTATAAGCTCACAAAGTTCATTATTTAAAACACATGGATTTTTACCATTTACAGCTCTTGCTTGGGACCTATGTTCACATTTCTTATTTATCCAAGAGATGAATTGGTAGAAGTGTGAATAATATCTGTAGTTTCCCAAAATGTCTCACCCCAAATGTCTGCACAAGATAAAAGGCAAAATGTCTTATCCCAAATGTCTGCACAAAATAAAATCGAATGCTTTGATATCTAGTTTGTTTGAATCTTTTTAAAAAATTTTTTTATTATTAAAAATTTCCGCCTCCTCCCCACCTCCCATTTCCCTCCCTCTCCCCCCATTCCCCTCCCCATCCCTCTCCAGTCCAAAGGAAAATGGCACTGGGTTTTGAAACTACTGCATGTACTGGCCTTGAGGTAGCCTAGTCTGTTTAGATGTTGGAATCTTATAGATCTTTCAAGCTTCAACCAAAGCAAGTGAAAAGATCATAATGTTGAAAAAAAAAAAAACTTTCCAAGAAGAAAAAAACTTTCCAAGAAGAAAAATACTAGGTTTAAGGAAGCAACGGCAAGTGCACGTGGAAACTGAGATAGAACATTGAATGAGGACAGGCACATTGAAAAAAGCTGTAAAATGTGTATTTTAACTCTAATGAGAGGCAAATGTTTGAACTATGATAACTCCTGTCTCCATATTCCATTAGATTATTGTGGATCTTATATTGGTTACTGAGTTCAAGATAAATATTGAGGCAAGTGAGGAAGGCGGGAGATCATGAATGATATTGCTTATTGCTCTAGTTAAGCAATAATGGGTGGTGTTCAGTGAAGTTAGTGAGAAGCAGGTGGGTTCAGGCTAGATGTTGAATTTAGAGTCTTTACAAAGTGCTGATGAGTCACATGTATGAACTTTGGAATAGGAACATGTTAAGGATAAAATCAAGGTTTTTCATCTCAGTTGGATTAGTGGCAGAGATGGGAAAAACGAGAGTTGTGAAAGTGATAGGCAGATGTGGTGGTACAGATAGAGATTGTGAAAGTGATAGGCAGATGTGGTGGTATAGATAGAGAACAACTTAGACAACCAAGTAGGACCCACTTCATCACATTAAACCAGTGGTTCTCAACCTTCCCGATGATGCAACCCTATAATACAGTTACCTATGTTGTGATGAACCTCAACCATAAAATTATTTTCATTGATACTTTCTAACTGTAATTTGGTACTGCTATGAATCGTAATGTAAATATCTGTGTTTTCTAGTGGTCTTTGATGACCCTTGTGAAAAGGTCGACTGATTGAACAAAGGGGTCATGACCCAAAAGTGAGAAATGCTGCACTAGAAGAAAAAAAAAGTAAAATCCATAGTGTACTTGTTCACATTGATATAAGAGATTCGCAGAGCAGCTTCAGTGGGAAACTGTAGTTAGGAGTCTGAGATACGGATGAGCACACCAACCTGGAAGGAAGGATTCAAGATCCATAAGCATCTTCATTTTAATGTGCTTACATCACAGCAAAGTAAAACTCACAGTGAGTGCAGATAGAGAACTGTGGTCCAGGAGTAGGCATTAGAGTAGTTACGCTCTAGACTGAGGGATTTTGTTCTTTCCAGGGACAATCCCTGAAGAGAGACAAGGGTTTGAGATCTGGAGTCTTGTTCCAATGGACCCAAAGGTGAAATAGTGAGATACCACAAGGGGACTATATGAAATGACAAACAGCTGGACTGAGTGATGCCTGTTTCTCCATTTGAAGGATGAACTCTCCTACATGAGAAACAGTAAGGCCAGAAACACTCTGAATTATCCCAACAGATGGCACAACTGGTAATATTAAAAATATGATCTTTGCATTTTATCGTGTAAATGGTATATATCAATAACGCTAGTGATAATCTATTAAGCATTGCACCTTATGTACTTACTTGCTGTTTTAATTTTCCATCTTTCTGTTTACAGTCAGTCCATTGTCAGACAGTGTTATGGTAACCTAACCCCACCTATATGGGCTCCCTAGCTTGCCCCTTTTTAATTACATTTATTTTTTGCACAAATTAAATCATATATTTATACTATCTTAAGGACTTTTAGAAAGGCCTACTAGAGAATTGTAGCAACCACCATATCCAATGACCCCACTCAGCAGGAATAAGCCAGATTAGTCCTCATCCAAATTCCCTAGAGACACTGAAGGTTGCATCTTCAAAGGATGCTTACTGATGACAACAGATAAAAAGCTTAGGGATCAGAGTTCTTGATCAGTGTTCTTGGCCACAAGTCAGAAATTTCCTTGGACCCA
The DNA here is from genome assembly GCF_903992535.2 of Arvicola amphibius. Lineage (NCBI taxonomy): Eukaryota > Metazoa > Chordata > Mammalia > Rodentia > Cricetidae > Arvicola > Arvicola amphibius. Next base: position 63,938,939 of record NC_052057.2, read on the forward strand.
CCCTACCTTGATATTAGAATTACTATAAGTATTTGAGGGTTTGGTCCCTCATATTGTGCCTCATTGAGTTTATGGTCTCAACACTTAAGATGATGGTGTTGCTTATATTAGAAGCCTAGACAATTGAGGATGGATCCCTACCTTCCATTTCCCAGATAACACTAAAAAAGAAGCTCCTTCTTCTTTAAGTTTCTATGTATAAATTGGTGATATCTGGGCTTTGTTGAGGTCCATTGGTCAAAGCTAAAATTCCTCCTGGTCAAAAGAAGAGAATCTAAATTTTATCTCTGGCCCTAGGTGAAGAGTTTACAATCTAAATTTCTAAAAATGGAACATGTCATTTTCTTTTCATTTTAAGAGTTAATCCTGTGAAGCCTGTTAAATTGGCCAGGAGTTAACCCGGAGAAATCCTCACCAGAAGACAAGCTAAGAACTAATTAGTCCCTTAATTAACAATGTATCCATCCTTTGAAAAGCCCCACCCTCAGGGTGGAGGCTTCCAGATCTTTCTCACAAAGCACTGTGGGCCCTGTCCACTTTCTTCCATTATTCAGAAAAGTGTAAGTCTCCCTCCCTCCCTCCCTCTCTCCCTCCCTCCCTCTCTCCCTCCCTCCCTTCCTTTCTTCCTTCCCCCTCCTCTTTCAGATGCTGGTGAAAGCATAGATATGCACTCTGGGCTTTCACCCCATTCTCTGAAGGTCTTTTCACCTATACTGTGGCTGCTTGTCCATGATGTGATGGCCTTCAGGTCTCAGCCAATGTGTGCCTACTTTCTTGGCCTCCCTACTCACAGTTGTACCTACTCCTCTTCTTCTTCCTCTTTTAATCAAGTGCTGAGATTTACAGTTTGCTCTGCTGCTTTGCTTTCAAACTCTATAAAACTGAACTCAAGTTTCCTTCTGAGTCTGCTTGAAAATTATTTTTATTAGGTAGGCTAAGAACCCGAGAATGGAAACTGTGGTTTCCAGCAGCATTTGGGAGACTCACCAAAGGAAAAGAGGAAGTATTCGGTAGCAGCAATCAGTAGAGTGCAATGTTTTGAAAGTCAGTGAAGCAATTGCATTAATGCTGGCATCACAGACGTCTATTTTCTAAACGTTCCTTCTAAGATGCTTAGTGACCAAGATAAAGGGAGCTGACTACAGAAGCATGGGATTCGTACACATTGCGAAAAGAGAGTTAGCAATTAGGACAGAAACAAAATTCTATTTTCATTCTGTTTTTTAAATTTTTCTTTAAAAGTAATAAATAATTATATCATTTTACCCCTTCCCTTTCCTCCCTTCATTGCCTTCCTCGGACTCTTCCACCTCTTTAGCTCATAGCCTCTTACTTTAATTGATATTGTTTTACACACACACACACACACAGAGAGAGAGAGAGAGAGAGAGAGAGAGAGAGAGAGAGAGAGAGAGAGAGAGAGAGAGAGAGAGAGAGAGAGAGAGAGAGAGGGAGGGAGGGAGGGAGGAGGAGGAGGAAAGGAGGGAGAGAGGGAGGGAGAGAATCACAAATATAAACAAACTGGTTAGTACATGTTACTTGCATGCATATGATATGTATATGATTTCAGGACTGACTATTTGGCATTGGATAACCAATTAAGTGGAGCAACTCTGCAGAAAACTGTTTCTCTCTCTCTCAGTATTCTTTGGTAGCCTGTAGTTCTTTGTTTATGAATGGGGTTTTACAAGAATTTACCCTTCCATGTTAGCATGCCAATTGGTGAAAAACACCATTTTGAGTACAATGTTCATCTAAGAAATAGATACTTCATGCTTAGACATAATAGTCGGTGTGTTTATTGCAGCTGCAACATGCTTGTTGCAGTTGAAGACAAAGGCAGATGTTCAATATTAGTATAAAATAAAAGAGAAAATACCTGTTTTTAAATATATTTTTCCATAGGTTTCAAATATTCATGTGCTTAAAACATAGCATTTCAATCAGAATTTCTAAGTCATCATACCCATTTTAGAATCATTTAAGTTAAATTGAATTCATATGGCTAACTTGAATTCATATTGCTAACTTGAATTCATATAGCTCATATTTCATGACAAAGAACACAACTTGTATGTTCTGATACAGATCATTTCCTTCTTACCCACTCAAATGCTTTATTGAGCATTTGTTTTTATTTTGATTTTCAGTTATATGTCATTATAAATCTTATGTTCTAAATCTTGGATATAGCTGTATCAGTGATCTTACAGTGTTGAAAATTATACCTTTCGGGCTGTAGACTCGAAAGCTATTAGGTGGTGAATTAGCTAAGTATCCTATGCTTCTGAAAATGGGGACAACACAGGACTTGCCAAAGACTGTAGAGTACTGACAGAGCAGCCTTATTACAAAGATTGCTGTTTCAGGTCATTCAGTAGAAATGCAGACATTGTTAAAGAAAATCATTAATGGCAAAATAAATGTTGGATTATTTATAAAACTTAAGAATGTAGATTTCTAATAGTGGGATTGCTGGGTCCTGGGGTAGGTTGATCCCAAATTTCCTGAGAAACCTCCACACTGCTTTCCAAAGCGGTTGCACAAGTTTGCATTCCCACCAGCAATGGATGAGTGTACCCCTTACTCCACATCCTCTCCAGCAAAGGCTATCATTGGTGTTTTTGATTTTAGCCAATCTGACAGGTGTAAGATGGTATCTCAGCGTTGTTTTAATTTGCATTTCCCTGATTGCTAAGGAGGTTGAGCATGCCCTTAAGTGTCTTTTGGCCATTCGAACTTCTTCTGTTGAGAATTCTCTGTTCAGTTCAGTGCCCCATTTTTAAATTGGATTCATTAGCATTACCCAAGAGATGCCCAATCATATTACAAAAGCATTTGTTCAACTATGTTTATAGCAGCATTATTTGTAATAGCCAGAACCTGGAAACAACCTAGATGCCCTTCAGTGGAAGAATGGATGAAGAAAGTGTGGAATATATACATATTAGAGTACTACTCGGCGGTAAAAAACAATGACATCTTGAATTTTGCATGCAAATGGATGGAAATAGAAAACACCATCCTGAGCGAGGTAAACCAGGCCCAAAAAGATGAACATGGGATGTACTCACTCATAATTGGTTTCTAGCCATAAATAAAGGACATCGAGCCTATAATTCGTAAAAAATCCTAGAGAAGCTATATAAGAAGGTGAACCCAAAGAAAAACATATAGTTATCCTCCTGGATATAGGAAGTAGACAAGATTGCCGGACAAAAAATGGGAACACGGGGGTGGGGTGGGATGGGGGATGGGGGGATGGGGAGAGAAAAGTGTGAAGTGGAGGATGGGAAGAGCTTGGGGGAATAGGATGGTTGAGATATAGGAAGGGTGGATATGGGAACAAGGAATTATATATTTAACTTAAGGGAGCCATTCTAGGGTTGGCAGAGACTTGACTCTAGAGGGGTTCCCAGGTGTCCAGGAAGACGCCCCCAGCTAGTTCCTTGGGCAGCTTAGGAGGGGGTGCCAGAAATGTCCAGATCCTATTGTCATACTCATGAATATCTTGCATATCACCATAAAACCTTCACCTGGCATTGGATGGAGAAAATGACAGAGCCCCACATAGGAGCACCAGACTAAGCTCTCAAGGTCCTGATGAGGAACAAAAGGAGGGAGATCATGAGCAAGGAAGCCAGGACCACGAGGAGTGCTTTTACCCATTGAGACGGTGGGACAGATCTAACGGAGACCACCAAGTCCAGTTGGAATGGGACTGATGGAACAGGGGACCAAACCGGACTCTCTGAATGTGGCTGACGGTGGAGGAGGACTGAGAAACCAAGGACAATGGCAATGAACATGAACTCTACAACATGGACGGGCTCACTGTGAGCCTTGTCAGTTTGGTTGCTCACCTTCCTGGACTTAGGGAGAGCTGGGAGGACCTTGGACTTAACATAGTGAAGGGAACCCTGATGGCTCTTTGTCTTTGGAGAGGGGTGGAGTGGGGGTATGGGTGGAAGGGAGGGGAAGGAAGGGGGAGGAGGAGGGGAGGAGATGAAAATCTTGAATAAAAAAATGAGAAAAATATAAAAAAAAGAATGTAGATTTCTATTAAATAAAAGGATAACATTTTTACTAATGTTTTTAGAGTTATTTACTTTTTAAAACAGTGACTTCTTTTTAACTTTTTAAAAAGATTTATTTATTATGTATACAGTGTTCAGCCTGCATGCATGCTTGCATGCCAGAAGAGAGTGCCAGGCTTTGTTACAGTTGTTAGCCATGATGTGGTCGCTGGAATTGAACTCAGGACCTCTTATAGAGCAACCAGTATCTTAACCACTGAGCCATCTCTCCAGCCCCAAATTATTTACTTTTTAAATTTCATTTTACATTCCAACCATGGTTCTCCCTACATCCCTCCTTCTGTTACCCCTTGCTGATGTAGGATTTCTCTTTGTATGCTATAAATAGGTTTTTATTGACATTGAATAAAAAAGAAGCTGTTTTGGCTTATAACAGGGCAGAATATAGCTAGGCTGGAAGAGATATAGAGTGAGAGTAGGTAGAGTCAGAGACATGTCCTGTAGCTGCTGAAAGAGAAAGACGCCAGAACGCCAGAAACTTACTAGTAGGCCACAACCTCACGGTGATACACAGATTAATAGAAATTGGTTAATTCAAAATATAAGATTTAGCCAGGAATATGCCAAAGTCATTGGTCAAGTAGTGTTGTAATTAGTATAGTTTCTGTGTGATTATGAAATGAAATGAAAGAGAAGTCTTTGAGTACAACTTGTCTCCTCCGAGCCCATCCCCATCCACTCCTCCCAAAGGCTAAGGTCTCCCATGGAAAGTCAACTAAGCCTGGCACAATAAATTGAGTCAGGACCAAGCCCCGCCTCCCACAATAAGGCTGAACATGTCATCTCATCATAGGGGATAGGGTCCAGAAAGTTAGCTCATGCATCAGGGATAGATCCTGCTCTCATTGCCGGGGGCCCCTCAGATAGATCCAGTTACACAATGTCTCCCATATGCAGAGGGCCTAGTTTAGTCCTGTGGAGGCTCCACAACTGTCAGTCTAGAGTTGATGCATTCCCACAAGCTTGGTTCAGCTGTCTCTGTAGATTTCCCCATCAAGATCTTGACCTCTCTTGCTCACATATTCCCGATTCCCTCTCATCAGCTGGATTCCTGGAGCTTGGTTGTGGGTCTCTGCGTCTGGTTCCATCAGTTACTGGATGAAGGCTCTATAATGATAGGTAGGGTATTCACCCATCTGATTACAGGGGAAGGCCAGTTCTGGCACCCTCTCCACTATTGCTAGGAATCTTTGCTAAGATCATTCTAAAAGGATAACTTTTACCAAAAAGATCTCACTATGTCAAGTAAAAAATCCTGCAGTTCCACTGCTCAGTAGCATAACAATGCATGACATTAGACTAAATATTTTAAGTGTGGTTAGGTTTACTCAGGGATTGAATTTTGTTGAATTTACATTCAAATTAACACACACACACATATAATATCTATAAATTAGCAATGTAGCCCATATATACATATGCACATATTTATGCTCTCTCTCTCTCTCTCTCTCTCTCTCTCTCACACACACACACACACACACACACACGCACACACACACACACACACAGAGGCTACAATGTCAGACATATGGAGGACATTTCCATTACAGAAACTCTAAGCAGAACTCACCTTCACCTTTAAACAATTTTTTTCATATTTATTCCTGTACTATGAGAAAGTCTATTGTTATTAGGGAAGTCAAACTGTTATTATAAAAGGAGAATTGATATTATCAAAAGGGATGAAAATAAAATCAAGATATAAAGTGTTATCATGCTTTTACAAAGAAATTATAAGGAAAGAGACTGAAAATCATTTCCAATTGTTGGAAAGAAAACTTATTTTGGAATAAGGTTGCCCAAAGATGTGCAAGACATTATTCAGAAAAAAAACTTGATTGAAAATTATGTGTAAAGATAGATCCAGTTTCTGATGGAAATGTTATCTGTAATAGTGGAGGGTTTATCAACCTTTATCATATTTAGTACAATTTAAATACAAATAATTGACAGATCTTTTGTGGAGCTGCTAATTATGAGATTTACAAGAAAGATCAAGTGGCCAAGAATAGCCTAGATCTTCCTAAAGGGCTTTAATGTGGCAGGATTTTAGCTTACTACATACACAAGTATAGCTCTATATTAAGCATGATGTGATGTGGCACTCGAGGGCAGTGAAATAAACACATTGAACAGAGTAGAGAGTCCAGAAACTGACTGTAATTTATATGGAATCAGCTAAGTCACAGAGAATTCTTTAGAGTTATGAGGCTGTAGAGAGATGCATGATAAAGAGCCTGTGTTGCTCTTGCAGATGGCCAGATTTGAGTCCCAGTACCCGTCAGCAGACTCAGAACCACCTATAACTTCAGATTCAGGATATCCAACACCTTTTTCTAGCCTCAACGGGCATGACACTCATAAACCCACTTGCACACATGCAAACACAATTAAAACAAACTTAAACATTACTAGAATGTGAATGAATTGTTCTTGAAAAGTTTGATGACTCATAAAAATGGAATAAATATGAATTATATTGCCAGGAGCCATCCCTGACGGTGGGCAGGTCCCAACAGAGGATTAAGGAGTTGAAGAGGGAGGGAGCCAGGCCATGGTGGTTGGGAGAATCTTGCAGCCTGACTGACTGGCAGCCAGAGTACTTCTTTATTTATACAGAATTTAGTAAGCAGGGATACATTAATGTTGTTCTAAAATGTAGATTATATCATTTTTGTGTTTGGACATATGTTTCACTTCCTTTTGTTAATCTTTTAGTCATCATTAATAAACTATGACAGAAGAGTTATCATTTCGAACCATTTTCCCTCAAGTTTTGACATCATTGATACAAAGTTATCTTTCATGACCATTTTTACTCATCAACTCCATAACCCAATTTTTAAGAATCAAGAGGTATATGACAAGTGTCTCTCGGGCTAGTTGCTTTTGTGGCTATAACAATATTAGACCAAAATAAACTTCAAACTGTGCCAGGCATACCACCATGTCTCAAGCAGTGTATTCTTAACTCTTAATGGTCAGAGTGCCCAAGAAATATTCTCAGATCAAAGTTGTTGCAGTTATTATTCAAATTCTGGCATAATACAATATTTATATTTTATACCTTTACAGAATACTTTTTATCACCTTTCTATACCATTCTTTGCCCATCAGTATAAGTCTCTGTGTAGCACAGAGAAAATTTTAGCTAATCTAACTTCATTGCTGTATGTGCTGCGGATTGCCTTGGTATATAGGGGGAAGACTTGTAATCTGAACTGTGGCCGACTCCTCAAGCCCACCAAATCTTGTTGACCTTTTAACATTTACTTTATTTTGATTATCTTGTTCTTGAGTAAGTACAAGGTCAGATGGTTGAAAAATGTCTCAAAGGTTGTGTGTCACAACCTCCATGGCATAAGGAAGACTATCAAGTAGATAAGAATATCTCTCTAAAGCAGCGGGAATAGTATGCTCAGGACTATCCTGGGGAAACATAGAAATAGCATTCCTGAAAGAAGGCATAAATGATTCATAAGAAATTTTCCATCAATCCAGTATTTCCAAATTGTATAAATTTTAAAAGACTCCCAAGTATGCAACAGATGGGGATGAAAACCAAAGCGGGCATGGTGGCTATCATGTGGCTCAGCTTTGCTGGATCTTTATCAAATGACTGTGCTGGCTTTATGATTTCTGCCATTCCCATCAGATATGGCTGTGCAATCATATTGCATAGATACTGCCTTGAAAAGAAAAATATACTAGAAGTTGAAGACTAAACCAAGAAATGGTATTTATATACCATAATGCCAGAAAATAGCATTTTAATGTAAAAAGTTACAATCTGAAAAGATAAATTTGACTTCATTAACCTTAAGAGTGGCTATTTATCTCTACATATCCTTTTCCTACTAAAAATTGGCCTGGGTAAAGCTATTGTATCATAGGTTATTAATTTATCTATATTTGAAAACAGTAATAAGTAAATGAATAAAATAAAAATCTAAATATTAGTAGACGATATATCTGCTGATCCAATATGGTAATACAGGAGCTCTGTCTTTGAAGAGGCACCTCAGGTTAGAAGAGGTTGTAATGGCATGGCATAATCTACCCTGAGTAGCTTTAAAGGGAGGATATTCCCATAAAAGAGTCAAAGTCACAGACATCTGAGGGACACAGAAACAGCTCTCAGATTTCTTTGTTTCTAGAACAATATATTATGAAAAAATGCCCTTTTATTTACATTAAAAGGTTTGTGAAGCAATTCTAGTCAAGTATTGCAAATTGAATCTATCACCTTGTTTGAGAAACCCTGAATGAAGCTATAGAGGAGAAGGCTACACACACACACACACACACACACACACACATGCTTACAAAGGGATATTGATATAAATAATCATTAAGTCTTTTTAAAATAATGCCACAACAATGCCAACATTATCAACATGATGATAGACATGCACTCATCTCTACACAAGAAAATACTATAATAATGGTGTAAAACAAGAATGTATGAAACTTAGAAATATAATATTGACTGAATAAGTGAAGAATATTATTTATAATATAATGTTAATTCTATAAAATGAAAAATATCACCCGTAAAATAAAAATAATTCATGGATGTTTATATGAAACCAAGAACAATATTATTTCCACGGTGATGGAAGAAGCTTAAAGCAATGTCATACATTTGAGGTAAATCTTGTGGTCTTCATCCTAATTTCTCACTTTGGAGAAGTTTGTATTATTCTTACATTTCAAAAATTACAGTTCCAAAATTAAATATTATACAAGACTGTTAAGCAAGTGTTACCTTTATGCCTTAATTCCTGGAGATAACCATCTCTGCTTCAAAGACCACACATATCCACTTACAAATCTAAGTTTATAGAACTTTCTACACCAAAAAATTCTTCTGTAGGAGGATCTTAGTTTCACGATGAAACATTATACTTTTCAACATGTATCATCCTTAGTTCAAGTGACACGATTCTTTTGGCTATTCAGGAAGTTTAAAAACATCAGAGAAGTACAACTTCTGTTGCCAAGAGAATATAAAAAAGAAAAATGTGAAAATGTGTGGGAGGTAGACTTGAGATTGCTGACAAATGCGTACAGAGCACAACTCCAGCACAGTTCATGCCTAAACTAGCAAATCAGACATACTATTAGTAAACACATTTGAGCACCACCCAGCTGTCAAGGAATAAACTCCAAGGGGATATATTGCCATACATTTTGGAATGAGTCCCAGTATGCTATTTTAGGACATTTGTGTTTTAGATTTTTGTTAGCTGCAACCTATGAAATTTACATTTCTTTCATTGATTAAGCAGGGTTTCTTTTTCCCCACTCTCTTCTGGGATCACAGAAGATAACAACAGCCTACATAAATATCATTGCTGCAGAACTATGGCTGTTCTAGCTATCAAAAAGAATGTAAAGCAGAATTTAGCAGATAGTTATTTTAAAATTATCCTTAGGCGTACTATTATAAAATGCTTTAAAAAGTAAGTTTCTTAAAGTAACATGGCTAGGAGGTTATCACAGGAACATTGTGCTCATATTCCAATCATCTGGTGGAAGTCTATGCAGGCTCTATGTTTTCATCAACAGGATGTTATGTGACATTGTTATAAAATCATCTGAAACTGAGATAAATTGTCAATTACATCAGTTACGTAGATTAAAGCTTTTATATCACAGCTAATTCTACAATAGACCTTGGCAAACATGGAGTCTGGGCTACTTGTTCAATTTGACTCAGTATCATGAGGATTAATCCATTCATTCAGTAGATTTTGCTCTGCATATTCCATGTTTCAGTTACAGTGATGGTTCCTAAGACTCCAGATACCAACACATAATGCAACAACAGGGCAGACACCTTTTATTCCTTACTAACTTGTTTCGTTCACTCATTAAGCTATCTGTCATTCATCGTGTGTCTTTGGAATGCAGACTAGAGGTTATGTATGAAGCTAAATCTGAGTTCTTAATTGCACATGAGAAAACTAGTCCTTGATTTTGAAGTCACTGTTTTTTTTGTCTCATAAAATATGAAGGCTCTCTAGCTTAAATTTCCATGTCAAATTGTAAGTACAAAGAAAATTGTGAATAAGATTCTGACAAATATAACTACACAAAACCACAGTCTTTCTTTGACATGCCCAATTCTCCCCCCTTCCAAGTCCACTTCGCAACAAAACTAAGCATGGATGGGCCGAGGGCAGAACCAACTCAAGTTGCTTATGCGGCCAACAGAAACTATTCCTCACTTGATGTTCACAGGGCCCCTAATTTTGATAAACAACCGAAGTGTCATGGAAACAACATATGAAAAATCTTTGTTTTCAGAGACAAGATGCAGTGGGCTAATCTACCAGTCTGCACTTGCAGTCTTCTGAGCCTGAGGTCCTGAGATTGCTAAGCGCACAGTAACAATGGGCTAAAAATAGGAAAAAGTACCATGCTGTTATTGCATTGCTTCCCTCCAAGGAACTCTCTGGTAAACACTGCCACCTCCAAGGGAATTAATTTAAAGCAAACTCCTCTTAGCTAGACACTCATCTTTTCAAAGAGCTACTGAGAAACCTGTACACTTGGGATGACTGAATCTGTGATTTTCCTTTGCCGTCCCTACCTGATTGGAAAGCTTCTTGTCTTTAATTCATTTACTGCTTTTCCTTAAAGATAATCTTCAGATTTCTACCAGAAATTGCTTCTTGGGACCATCAGGCCTTGATATTCAGGAAGCTGAAAGGAAGATGTTAGGTGAAATATTAATAATCTGTACCTATAGATTCCACTGTCTCACCTTTTTAACTAGATGCCCCCCATATCTTCTAATTTGTAAAAGGTTATAATTTCAAGTAAATACACTATAATAAGAACACAGTTTGAGACTTCAAGCCAAACAAACAAAATGAGGAGAAACATTCAAGTTTTCTAATTATTTTTAAATTTTATTTTATTTACTTCCATTTTCCTCTGGATTTTCTCTCAACAATCTTCATTTAGATTCTTATAAATTACTTTTACTAAATGTAATTTTTTACAAAATAAACATAAGAACCCATTGGAAGGGAATTTCACAGACACCTTTAATACTTTTTCAAGGTTTTTTACACATAAAAGTATGTGTGTGCAGGTCTACAGATTTTTGAAATAGGATGGTAGAGACAAAATAAATCCATCAATTATTAGTAATCAAGGCCAGTGGATATTAGGGTGAGTAGAAACAAGTAGAACTTTAAGGTCTTGAGGTCAACATTGTAAAATAATAATAGCAATTTCCTGATGACTAATGGAGCAGGTTTCTTAAATTAGAGCCACACCTGTTAGCCACCATCTGCCCAGAAAATTCAAACCTCCATGAGTAGAAAACAAGTGATATTATTCTACATTGTTCTACCCACATGTCATTCCCATGACAAGTGTTATTTTGTAAATTCATGTTGGTTTTGATTTGGAGTCCTTATGGCTTACAAAGAATGATGTATCTTATGCCATCCCTTTGCAATACTATAATTTATGGACCTATAAGAGGCACTGGACTACTAGGCCAAAAAGAGTCTGGGACTTCTTAGTGTGAGCCCTTCCAGGAGCTGAATCTGAGATGAGACATCAAATGCAAACTGTATTAGGAGTAGGTTATCCAGCCAACGTAAAGAGCAGAGTAGGGAATTGGAGATAGGGCCTGGAAGAAAGCAAAGAGAGCCATGGTTCTGAATGAGTTCAGGATGAGTTATTCCTGAAAATACCTGTTAGTACTTCAGAGGAGTTCTGAGACTTTGTAGAATGTGACTCATTGTTGCCCCCATAAATGGGTGAGAAAGCTGATATGCATATATCCCAAATCGCCTCTGTAATTGGTTTAAAACCCCATTAGGAAACATTAACTGCTAAGCTTTCTGGACTTATCTCAAAAGGCAATTACATGTAGTATTATGATGCAATGTGTATATATTGAAAGGGCAACTACTAGGAGATGTGGGAGCGACATCAACAGCATCAAAATGCCTTAGGATGGACTCTTGTGCAGAATGGATAACCTTACATCCCAAAACAATGTTTTTCTTCTGAGGAATTCAGATATTGATATCAGTAAAAATTTCCTCTTGTTAATAAAGTGTAGAATTCCAATATCCTAATGTTTTGGAAAGTTATTAGTGACAGAATCATTGTGAGAAAATTGAAATACAATTTTAATTTGACCATTCATGTTCAATTTGCATTTGCTAACACTCTCCCTGCTATATCTGCCAGATATTTAGTTACAAGGTGCTTTCATAGTCAGTATTTTATTTTCATCTATTGAAGACCCAATGTAAATCCATAACTATGGCACAAATTATCATGAAGTGCATTGAACAGTTCGAATTTTAATTCATGAATTTGCTATAAATCTGTAGAATATAAGGAAAGTTAACAGATCTTCTCCTATAAGGCAGTCTTGGATAGCGTGTGAATTAGGAAGGAAGAATGGGTTTCTGAGGCCAAGGAAAGCGAAATGTATGATGACAGGAGACAGAAAAATACCAGGTCCAGGGCAGAAAGGAATGCTATATATAAGAGGTATAATGAGTATCCGGAAGGGTGTGAAAAAGGAGCATAATGCAAAGATACCACAGGGTAGTGAATGACTTATGTCTACGTGGAAAAGATGTTGAGATTTAATTCTCAAGATTGTACTCATCCATTGATTAATTTTTTTCCTCATTTTTTTATTAAATATTTCCATCTCCTTCCCTCCTCCTCCCCCTTCCCTCCCCTCCCTTCCCACCCATACCCCCACTCCACCCCTCTCCAAGACAAAGAGCCATCAGGGTTCCCTTCACTATGTTAAGTCCAAGGTCCTCCCAGCTCCCCCTAAGTCCAGGAAGGTGAGCAACCAAACTGACAAGGCTCACAGTGAGCCCGTCCATGCTGTAGAGTTCACGTTCATTGCCGTTGTCACCATAGAACCTTCACCTGGCATTGGATGGAGAAAATGACAGAGCCCCACATAGGAGCACCGGACTGAGCTCCCAAGGTCCCGATGAGGAGCAAAAGGAGGGAGATCATGAGCAAGGAAGTCAGGACCATGAGGTGTGCGTTTACCCATTGAGACGGTGGGACAGATCTAACGGGAGACCACCAAGTCCAGTTGGAATGGGACTGATGGAACAGGGGACCAAACCGGACTCTCTGAATGTGGCTGACGGTGGAGGAGGACTGAGAAACCAAGGACAACGGCATTGATTAATTTTTAAATGGAATTATGAAGTTACACTAGATAAAAGTTGATTTGTTTATATGGCCACTGTGCATTAAAGATCTGTGTGCAATTTAGAAAAGTTACTGTTACTTTGAAAATTAATTTTTGTGGTGGAATTGTTTCCAAAATGTGGTTGCAATCAGGTACATAGGAAAAAAACCTAATAGCACATTACTAAAAGTCAAACAAGGTCAAATTAGAAATAAAGTTATAACTGAAAATTCCCTTCATTCATCTTTCTCCCCTTCCTTTCTCCTCTTTCTTCTTTGCTTCTTTTCCCTCCCTCCAACCTTCTCTTCCTCCCCTCTTTCCTTTCTTTCTCCATTCTTTCTCCATGTGGCAGGGCAAACCCAAGCTGGTTACAAATATTTTAGGTACCCAGGAATGACCGTATCCACTTCTACCTCCCAAGTGCTGGGATTACAGGCATGAGCCACTATTTCTGGTTTTATGTGCTTTGTGCTAGGTGCTCTGTCTAGGAAGCTGCATCCCTACCAGTTTTTTTATTTCAATGCTTCAAATGCATTATGTAAACACCTCAGGCCTATGGAGTTTCGGATTTGAGATCCGTTGTTATTTGAATTAATAAAATGTGCAATTTCTGTCTGTTTTCTATGTTTTTCCATTGTCTTTTCTACCTAGAAATTTTAACAGTTATGTCTGTTTGGATAGCAATTATTGTACTTGGGCACTTTGGGGTTTACTCGGGTTCCTGAGTCTCTAGGTTTATTTCTTCTGGCAATCTGCACACTTTGTTCACTATTTCTTCAAGCTTTTTGCATCTCACTTGCTCTCTTTTTAAACTAAGAATTTGATGACACAAATAATAGCACGTTCACACTGTACCAATGGCTTCTGAGATTATGAGACCCGGGTCTATTTTTCTCATTGGTTTCAGTTGTGGTCAATTATCTTTTTTTCCTCAAGTATGACATATTGTTAATGTGTAATCTATGTCTGTCATTTCCACTGGGCTTTATTCTTACTAGTTTTAATTTTTGCTTACGTTTTCTTTTTTGATGTATTTCAAGAAATACATATTTAAATGTCTATGAGATAATTATTTAGCCTACTTATTTTAAGTCCAACCTCAGTTTACTTGGCAATGATTGTACATACAGATTTTCATGATTTCCTGGTTGGAGGTATGATGAGTGATTTTTAATTGTAATTTTTGAAGAAATTCTGAGTACTGCATGATCCTGCATTCTGCTTTATCTTCTTCCTACTTTATTGCTTTGTTTTGTTTTTGTTTTTTTTTTTTATTTTATCCAGATATTACTCTACATTGAGTAATCTTGTGATGGCTGACTGGAAAAGAATATAGACATTTTTAATGAGTTCCATTGACATCAACCCAAAGAAAGTTGAGCAATTAATCACATTAACTGTCTATATGGAAGAAAAGTTCAGCTTGCCCTTTGGCCTTGATGCCTTCTCTTTAAATGTGGTGGAGCCACATACAAACTTGTTTTGTATTCAAGTGGAAGTAAAAGTTAAAATCCTTAATAGGACTCCCAATGGAGAAGGGAGACAGGAAGTATAGCTATGTTTTTTCACAACAGTTTGTTACATTTGGAGTCTACCTGTGTGTGGAGGTTCAGTTTCACATAGGAACATGTATGAGGTAATAATGTAGGGCCTACTATTTTTAACTTGGAATATCTTGCCTTGGACACAAAGCAGAAACTATGCTAAGTTTCTTGTTCGACTGTATGACTATGTGTGGTGTGTCCCGAGTTAAATGGCCACATCAACACTTCAGTGGCAATGAGCACAATGTAATTAGAGCAGATATCCTGGTGCATCTAATTCCCTTTGCAAGGAGGAACTTGAGATTCTTGAAGAAATGGTCAATTCTACAATAGACAGACTGTAGCAAGAAATATAAGAGATGATGTTGGCATTTTGCAATGTAAAAAATTTTAAAAGTGATTTAAAAAATGTAACTAACTGGGTGATTGCTCAGAGGTAAGCATTTGCCATACAAAAATGAAAACCCAATTTTCGATCTCTAGAACTCATGTAAACCCAACTCAGTACATGTGTATGTTGTCTTTTAAATTCTGTCCTGAGATGCCAGGCAGAGACAGAATTTCCAGAAGCTCACTGGCCACTGAACCCAAGGAACCCAGAAGTAACAAGAGACTGTCTTAAACAGGGTGGAAGGTAAGTCCGATTCTCTCAGTTTTCCTCTGATCTTTCTACATGGTCTGTGGTGTGCATATATCTGGACTCACACATGAACACACACACACACACACACTGATGCATTTATAGCATGTGTCAATTGAATTGAAAGAGGTTACTACTGCCAGCCTGACCAAATTAGCAAAAGAAATACAATAATTTTAGAATATAGCTAAAACTACAAAATAACCTACCACCAGTTCTTATCTGTGTGAACAGGTGATTAAATTTATTAAATAAAAATAGTAAGTGTGAAAACACACAAATCTATAATGCTAAAGAAGTCAAAAGCCACTCAACTCTCCATATAGAAAACATAACCCCCCACTGCTTACCATTCCATTATTAAAGAGTAAGCATAGTGACTTATTTCCTAATGTGTATTTCATAGAAAAACCAATATAACCATTATGGAGAAACTTGGCAATAACTGCTTCAGCTCAGTGATCAAGGTCATGCGCCCCGAGCAGTTACACTGTGATGGTAGTAGGTATCCTTGGCTCTCTGTGACAATCATCATCTCAGCAGTCTTTCTCCTTAAAAGCATAGTTTATTAGTTACTCTTCTATCATTTTAATAAAACGCCATGGCCAAGGCAATTCATAGGATGAGAAATTTATTTGGGGCTTATTGTTCCAAAGGGACAAGAGCTAATCACCATCATTGTGGGGAGCATGGCAACAGGCATTCAGGCGTGTTATGGACTAGCAACTGAGATCTAACATCTCTCTCACAATCAGGA
Source organism: Arvicola amphibius (assembly GCF_903992535.2). Classification (NCBI taxonomy): domain Eukaryota; kingdom Metazoa; phylum Chordata; class Mammalia; order Rodentia; family Cricetidae; genus Arvicola; species Arvicola amphibius. The sequence goes on from NC_052057.2 coordinate 63,955,185, forward strand.
AGCAAAGATAGCTAACTGGAAATGGCTAGAGACTTTTCAAACTCCAAAGTTTGCCCCAGGAAAAACACTTCCTCCAGCAAGGTCACACTTTTAGTCTTCTCCAAACAGACACCAAATAGGAACCAAGTAGCAAATGTCCAAGTCTTATGGAGCACATCTCAAACTGTCACATAGAATCCCATCTTATCATAAGGATACTATCCAACAATTCCAGGAGTGAGGTAGCATGTGTAGTCTTCTAACTTCTGTCCTGAAACATCCAATCATCACTGTCCAAAGTTTTCAGTCTTTAAATAAGGACAGTCTAAGAAAATTCAACAACTAATAGGAAACTAGGGAGACGTGAGGATTAGTGCTGCACGATGCTTCAATGGGTGGAGCAACACCCACAGATGCTAGGATTGACATGTGGCTGTAATCTTGAAGTCTTGTTATTCTAGCAACAACTGTTTAATTTCCTACTAAGTAGATAAAAATTTACTAAATCACTTCCTTGTTGGTGAAAAAATGCTTAAAATTTTGTTATGAATCATATGACAATGGACACCTTTAATGATTTAATAGTTTTTCAACTTAATCTATTCATTACACTAGATTTCCAGAATAAGAATTACTTTGTGAAATGCTGTGTACATTTTTATTGTTTTAGATATTGCCAAATTGCTTTGGAAGTACTCATCTCAAACTAGCTTACAAAGATGAGATACTATGATTTTGATTTTGATGAATTCATAAGTTAGAACTTCATATTCTATATTTTTGATTTTTTGAAAACCCTTTTCTTTATTATTATTATTATTAAAAATTTCTGCCTCCTTCCCACTCCTATTTACCTCCCCCTCCCCACACTCTCCTCCCCCTCCCTTTCCAGTCGGAAGAGCAGTAAGGGTTCCCTTCCCTGTGGGAAGTCCAAGGTCTTCCCCCCTCCATCCAGGTCTAGGAAGGTGAGCATCCAAACAGGCTAGCCCCTCCCGAAAGCCAGTACATGCAGTAGGATCAAAACCCAGTGCCATTGTCCTTGGCTTCTCAGCAGCCCTCATTGTCCGCCATGTTCAGGGAGTCTAGTTTTATCCCATGCTTTTTCAGTCCCAGTTCAGTTGGCCTTGGTGAGCTCCCATTAGATCAGCCGCACCATCTCAGTGGGTGGGTGCACCCCTCGAAGTCCTGACTTCCTTGCTCATGTTCTCCCTCCTTCTGCTCCTTATTTGGACCTTGGGAGCTCAGTTTGGTGCTTCAATGTGGGGCTCTGTCTCTATCTCCATCCATTGCCAGATGAAGGTTCCATGGTGATATGCAAGAATTTTGCATGAAAATGGATGGAAATAGAAAACACTTTCCTCAGTGAGGTAACCCAGACCCAAAAAGATGAACATGGGATGTACTCACTCATAATTGGTTTCTAGCCATAAATAAAGGACATTGAGCCTATAATTCATGATCCTAGAGAAGCTAAATAAGAAGGTGAACCCAAAGAAAAACATATAGTTATCCTCCTGGATATTGGAAGTAGACAAGATTTCCGGGCAAAAATTGGGAACTTGGGGGTAGGGTGGGATGGGGCTAAGGGGAGATAGGGAGAGAAAAGTGAGAAGGGGAGGATGGGGAGAGCTTGGGGGAATGGGATGGTTGGGATAAAGGAAGGGTGGATATGGGAGCAGGGAAGTCTATATCTTAAGGGAGCCATTTTAGGGTTGGCAAGAGACTTGACTCGTAGAGGGGTTACCAGGTGTCTAGGGAGATGTCCCCAGCTAGTTCCTTGGGCAACTGAGGAGAGGGAGCCTGAAATGGCCAGATCCTATAGCCATACTGATGAATGATTTTGAATTTTTAATAACTATAGTGATTAAACATCATATAAACACTTATTCAAAATACTAACTGTATTTCCATTTGGAAAATTTGTCTTTTCTCATTTTTTACCCCATCTCTTCTTGAGGTCTCCCTGGTATCTGCAGAGAAACTAACAGCAAATTGATCATTCGATGAATGAATAATTTTCTGTCTCAGATAGGCTTTCAAGCCAGCGACTTCCGTTCTGACTCACTGCTTAGCTTTCTTTCATTGCTTTCAAGGTTTATTAAAAAATAAAGCTTTCACGCGGTCTTCACATTTCCCTTTGTCCTTGTTACTTTTCCTCTCTCAGATAATGAGCGACCTCAGCTCTCATCCAGGAAAGCAAAGGAGAAAGAGAAAACAGAAGCCGGGAAATGACCCACTGTTAAAACAACACCTGCCCTGGCCTTTGGACTCTCCTCCATTGTCAGAGCTGACATTAAAGGTTATCTCCAATGAGCACAATGTGATTTCCATTTCTTTCACCTTCCTGAGGATGACACAGTTCTTTCTGCACCTTACCTATGCCTTGTGAATTAGTCTCAGCAAAACTTATTTTTTCTAAATAAATAACTCCTCTCTATGTATTAAAAATGATGCAAGCAACATGCAGCTCTCTCCCCCTCTGCCCGGAGCAGTCTTTCCTTTCAGTTCTGTCTCTCGAGATGCTCTGCACGCATTGCCTCCCTGTCCTCACATCCCACTGACTCTACAGTGCACTTCCATCTGCTTCTCCACCCAGGCATCTCTATAGTGCTCTGAAATTCCATTTGCGAAGGTCACCAGGGATCTTGTGTGGCCCCAGACAGTAAAAACGTTCTATGCTCACATGCTGGGCTTGTTTCTTAAAAAAAAAGAAAGCACACAAAATTCCAAATGTTATTGTGCTTTTATGCTGTCATACCTTCTTAATTATCTACCTCAGCAATTTTTTTTGCTTAATGTCTCTTAATCTGAGTTCTAAACGTTCTCCTAGCTTCATTTACTTTCAATGGAATATATGACTCTGTTGTTTGTTTTTGTTTTCCCGAGACACTGTTTCTCTGTGTAACAGCTCTGGCTGTCCTGGAATTCACTTTGTAGAGCTGGCCTCAGACACACTGAGATCTGCCTGTATCTGCCTCCTGAGCGCTGGGAAAGATTATTCTTAACATTTACTTCTCATCACAGTAATGCTAGAGGCAGTAATTTTGTAATATTTGTCAAGCACCAGTCACTAATATAAGAGCTTCATGTTCCATAAGTGTTTTATTCTTCTCATAATACTGTCTTGTGATTTTTCACATCACAGATGAGGAAACTGAGACTTTAAAAATTACATATAATTTATCAACGGTCACATGACCAGTAATTGCTGTTATCTCTCGACAGCATTAATGCTGGAATTTTTGAAATGGTAAGAAAAAGTATGCTTTAAGTGAGTATAATTAGTCAGTTACTTCAAAAGTATCAGAGTACTCAAACAGCAATGCAATATTTTGTACTTTGGCAACCACATGGTTGATTCTTGCTGAGTCAACATATTTTATAATGATTCTATCTAATTAAAAGAGATATGGTTGTAGCATGTCTTAATGTCTTTGTGTATACCTTTTCGTATTAACTCACTTGTACTACACGTGTTTCCTGAGCACCTTGGATTTGTGTGGCTTTGTTGTCTTTGAATGTGCAGCTGAATGACGAGGGACAATGTCTTCCCTCATAAGCAGACATCCCAAATGGAAAGAGGCAAAAAGCAAACTGGTAAGTAAATGTCACTCACTGAAATCAATAGCACTGGACAGCAACAGAGGGGAAAGTGGAGCTGAAGCCCTGTGTGCATACTTTGAATGAAAATAAACATCTCTGTAAGGCTCAAAATAACAGCAATCATTAATTATTACTATTATTAGTCTTAATTGAAGAGGTGACTCCGACTTCCTGGGACACATTAGGATGGCGTAAACAAACTCTTTTCAAAATAGTAGTATATAAAAATTGGGGAACTCAGTGATACTGATATATATATATATATATATATATATATATATATATATATATATATATATATATATATATATTTCCAATGCAGAAACTCTTTGTTGTAAAAGGTGTGTGTGTATGTGTGTGTGTGGGATTATGGGGTTAGGAATGTTTCTGTTTGGTCCTTTTGAAACTGGCAATCACTGCTGGTGCATTTCGATTGGTTAGGCGGGAGCATCATTAATTACCATGCTTTTGGTCCACTGAAGGTTGTCTTGACTAATTTTGCTTACTCATTGTGAGATTGCATGTGCTTGCTTATGCTTGCGCTATCGCCCTGCCTCAGGTTCTATCTTGTGGGGGTGGGCCTTAAGTCAAGTCTATTCAAACATTGGTTGGTTATTCCCACAAACTTTGTGCCACCATTGTACTAGTATCTGTAGCAGTTAGGACATCACTGCAAATCAAAGCTGGTGTTTATGTTTGTTTTTTGATAGTATACAGAGTACCTTCCTTAAAAAAAAACAAACAAAAAACTCTAGCATCTAGGGGTGAAGGCTCCATGTAGACACTAGTTCCGTTTCTTCATGTTCAATGAGTTGTGTAGGTGTTGTTCAGCAAGGGCCTTGCCATCAGTTTGTGGCAAACAACCTATAGTATAGGCAACAGCTTGAGTTGTTTAAGGGTTCCCAAAGTATCATTTTGACCTAAAATTCAAATTAGTTATAACTCACAGTACTGCAAGCTTCATTTGGTGAATATAGGACTCTGCAACTCCCATTATTTGTTGATTTCCATTATATATCCTTCATGTATGTTCTTGATTTAGGAGGCTTTTATTCTATTACATTTCCATAATACCCCTCAAATAGTCATTAGTTTTAGCTGCTTCACCCTTCATAGAATCAGAGTTTTAATATAGAGTAAATGATCAAAGGGAGAGATAGATCTCTTTAGGAAAGATGAATATTATAGCTAGCTATGGATATATGTGGGAATGAAAATGAGAGGGTAAAATGAGACAGAGGAGCAGGCAGGACTATGAGGGAGGACATGAAGGGAGAGCCAGTGATATAGTTTTACAACTAAGGGATGCACAAAATGTTCTGAGCTAAAGAAGCGGGCCTGGTGTGTGACCCCTTTGGTGGGAGAATTAATGGACAAGGGATCTGCCCTACTATGATATATTGTATAAATCCTACAATCAAGTCAATGCAGTAAAGATTTTATGAAAAAGTACTGTGTGTTTGCCAGAGCTGAGAACAGGGCACAGAGAAAACAATGATAAAAGCAACTCTTCTCGGAAGAGCCAGGAATTGTGCTAAAGGGAATCATGCATTATCTTATTTTACATTAACTATTCAGTAACCTATGAGAAATGAATACTTGTTATCCCATTTTACAGATAAAGACACTTTAAAACGGTTTAAGTGATTTTCCTTCGGCCAGACAGGAAATCAGGACTGTAGGAAGCATTCTGACTCAGAAGTTCAACTAAAAGAGACAGGTCTTTTAATGGTTATATGTTATGATCTCAATAAGAGTGTACTTGTGGAGTTGAAAATTGTATATAAATTGGCTCAAGTGACAAGGTTGCCCAGCACATGCAGACTGCATGGTAAGGGCTGAATTCTTGTGAAATACTCTTGGTCTGGAAGGAGCCACATCTTTTGATATGGGAGGGTAATGTTACCCATGGGATGGTGGTCCTGGATGTGAAAAGAAAGCAGGCTCAGCAAACTGTTCAGGGCGGTAGAGCATGGGACTCTTAATCTCAGGGTAGTGGGTTCAAGCCCCATGTTGGGCACCATTCTGTAGTGAGGAGCAGCAGGCTGCTCCACACTACAATACATCTAATGGACTTCATGCATTTTTTTTTCTGGCTCAGATAGCCTACCAGTTCTCAATGATATAAAGACACATTCATAAAGCAGAAAACAGTTTCCTCAGGAATTAAGTTGTTTAAGTCTTGCTACTTATTGTAGTTAGGTAACATTCATCCTTTTACCAAGGCAGTTTGCTACCCACAATAGGGGTAATCCTATGACCAAGAGATATGATTAAACAACACATACAAAACCCTAGATGTACTTCCAGATTATTAAAACACAATTTATAAACCTTACATCATCTTCAAGTTCTCTGCTTCCTCGATAAGGATGAAGCTTGTTTTTCACTTCTTCATGTTTTTCCTCATAGGTTGTTCTAGATATCAAGTTCATAGTTACTTAAAAATTATTCTTGTTCTTTCAGTGTTGACCTGGCTTTCCAGTGTCTTGCCTTTGATGAAGTTCCAGGTTGGTAAATAATCCATCACTTCAGCCATCACGGTTCACACATTTAAAATCTTTTATTGTTAGCTTAATCATTACTCAAATTAACAGCTGAGGTGGCTTTGTCAAAGATTCAAGGAGACAAAAACATATCTCAAGTATATTTCAAGGAGAATAAAAATAGTAATTCAAGATCATTGAATCTTTCATTTTGCACTCAATGTTATTGTCACTAGTTGTATTAACAGGAGAATTTATATTTGCAAAATTTATATTTAACAATTGCTTTGAAGGAAGTATCACATATATATATGAAATAAGTTTTTTTAAAAGAGTATTGTAGACCTGCATTTATTTTTATAAATGCAATAGTAGGAAGACTGTTCATCAGGCACCTGAACTCTGTTACAGGTTTAAGAGCTAGTAAGCCTGAACTGCAAAGACAGCCCATGTTCCAGATGTAGCTACCGGAAAGTTTTTGTAAAGTCTATTAAAAATAGAATTTAAAAACTGGGTATGGTGGCACATGCCCTTAATCTCAGCACACACAAGGCAAAGACAGATGGATCTTTATGAGTTCTAAATCTGCCTGGTCTACACAGAAAGATTCTTTGGAGAGAGAGGAGAGAGGAGAGAGAGAGAGAGAGAGAGAGAGAGAGAGAGAGAGAGAGAGAGAGAGAGAGAGAGAGAGACAGAACACAGACAGACTTATTAAACCATGGCTGGTCTATAATCTCAGGCCTACATATAATCTCAATTCCTTGAGAGACTGAAGCAGAAAGCTGACAAACTTAGACTTGCCTGGACTGCAGAATAAGCTAAGGTCAAGCCTGGATAACTTGGTAAGTCCTTGTTGCAAAGCATACCAGAGGTTTTAAAAAAAAGACTGAGAATATATCTAAGTCACAGAACACATGTGTAGCATCTCAAGTATTGTAGGATAAATAAATAAATAATTGAATATATAAAGTGTAGACTAGAATGTGAGGGTGGGTGGCCTAGAGATTTGCTTCTGTAACTCATGATCTTTGATTCCAGCATCTTTTGCTAGATGTTTAATTTCAAAAAAGTTCATGAAATAGTTCAATGTTCTGAGGTTTCCTAATGCTATTCCTTTTCAATGTCTGAAAAGCATTCTCTTTTCTTTCTTGCCTTGGATTCTGATACCAAACTAAATATTTATAAACAGTTTTTGGATATATTTGGCTACTGCATTGGCCAGTATCCAAGATCCTGCTGTTATCTTGTCTGCATGTTTAAGGATGACCTTTTGCTGACTTCATAGAACTTCTTCAGAAAGAAAGGCAGATGTGCTTATCTAAGCCTCCTTTTTTTTTTTTTTTTTTTTTGGTTTTTCGAGACAGGGTTTCTCTGTGGCTTTGGAGCCTGTCCTGGAACTAGCTCTTGTAGACCAGGCTGGTCTCGAACTCACAGAGATCCGCCTGCCTCTGCCTCCCTAGTGCTGGGATTAAAGGCGTGCGCCACCACCGCCCGGCTCTAAGCCTCCTTTTTAAACTATGCAAGAAGATTCCAGTTGTGTTGAAACAGAATGACTTTGTATGAAGGGCTGTGGCATATTAATGTTCTCATTCATGTTTCCAGCTTTCAGAGGCTGAAATTCAGCTCTGAATCATATAATCAGACATACAGTAAGCATCAAGAAACCAGTAATAACGTATTCCCCCCCACACCGTGGCAGATACTTAGACACCATTGGTGAACATGCCTACTCTGCTTAATATTACATAAAACCAGCAACCAGTAACCAATTCAGTGGAACTGGTAGTACTTTAGGACAGACTGATACCACCAGGAGCCAATGGATATTGACTTAGGAGTACTAGATTTGCAAAGAATCTCTGCACTCTATTCAGTACCCTAAACTTATTCCTTCCTGAACTTTTAAATGTTTAAATATAACATCAAGACAGTCCTAACGTGGGTTATTTTGTTTATAGTGGTAGACAAAGGTATAAAATATATATTACACGGAAAGTGTAAAACTGATTGCGAACATCATAGCTATTATATGAATGCCGATTTTATATCGAAGTTTGTTAACTTGTAGTCTTTGGATCTGGCTAATTTTGGTGTTTGATGTTTTCATTTATTTCCAAGTTTTATTTTTTATATAGCAAAAAAAAAACAGAAATGAAAAAAGGCACCCATATGCTTGAGTCTTGATGTATGTTTGAGAAAAGAGACATTCTTTGAAGAAAATACAAATACAAAGTTAGCTCATTCTGTTAAAATAAAAAATACATACATCTAATGCTCTCAAATAGAAAACATACTTAGATTTATTTTCTTAAGCATTTTTCACATTTTGAAATGATTTCAAGAGATATGTGCTTATGTATCTATATTTTTGTATGGATATTAACATATTTTAATTGAAAACAAAAGAATCCAATGTAAGAGATTTCTGACAGTCTAAATGTATATGATTATGTAAAACAGACATCTGACAGCTAATCAAAACTTTTGTATTGTCAACTATTTTTTATAATATTTTCTTTTTGAGATTATAATATAATTACATCATTTCTCCCTTTCCTTTGTTCCCTCAAAACTCACCTTGTTCTCTTTCAAATTCATGACCGTTTTTATTAATCATTGTTACATGCATCTATGCACATACATTTCTATTTACATACATATTTTTAAATGTAACCTACTCTGTCTGTATAATGTAACCTTGATGGAGGACTCTCATTGGTTAATAAAGAAACTGCCTTGGCTTTTTGATAGGGCAGGATTTAGATAGGTGGAGTAGATAGAACAGAATGCTGGGAAGAAGGGAGGTTAGTCAGACGCTTCAGGCAATCCCCATGCCTGTCCTCTCTGAGACAGATGCCATGGAGCCAGCTGCCAGGTCAGACATGCTGATTCTTTCCTGGTAAGCCACCACCTTGTGGTGCTACACAGATTACTAAATATGGGTTAAAGCAAGATGTGAGAATTAGCTAATAAGAGGCTGAAACTAATGGGCCAGGCAGTGTTTAAAAGAATACAATTTGTATGTTGTTATTTCGGGGCATAAGCTAGCCGGTGGTCGGGAGCCGGGCGGGATGAAAAGCAGGCCTGCTTGTCACATCACTACATAACCACCTGATTTTTGACAACCAATTGATGTGCTCTTCCACTGGGAAAACTAGTTCCCCATTCTTAATTATTTTTTTTAAAACTTTGTTTCTTTATGATCTCATTATCTTTCAAGATTATGATTGGGGTACAGTGAAGATATTATGCACCTTTTAACCAAACTTTGCTAAATACTCTTTCTTGAAAGTACTAAATCATGAAAGACTGAAAGGAACAGGTTATTTATGTTTGGCTTGCAACAATGCTCAGAGAACAATTCTTAAGTCAAAACACACCATTTCTTCAGGACTTACTACCGTCTTTTCTCCAAGATTTAGTGAAAGAATTTTCCCTTTAAAATTTTAGAGATTTTATATCATGGATCCCAAGCATGTTTCTGTTTTGGGTGCCTGATTCTGTTGCTAGGCAACAGTATGTTCTTTTGAGCATAACATGAATTAATAATTATTTTAATTAGCCTGATCAGATATGGTTCCACTTAGAATGTCCTGAAACTTTTGTCTGAAGTCAGTACAGAGATTTTTGTGTCAACTCAAGTTGTGTATGTGCATGAATGACTGATGGTGTTCAGAGCAGCGGGGAGAATGCCCAAGAGCCACTCATTTATCCTGCTGGTAGTTCTTTGTTCATCAATTTGTTTCTGGGAAAAGGTCGAAGTAGTCATATGGAAAGTCTAGAATTTGAAGGAAGTATGAGAAAAACAAATATTTCTTATTGAGCATTCTTTCTCCTAGCCAAACTCTTGAAAAAAAATTAATTCATATTACTTCAAAAAAAGTCACTGAAGGCATAAATTGGTGCGCGACACTTATGCGTTTTCAGATCACAAAACTAAAATGTACACAAAATGCTGTCGGATCGCCAATTTCCTGGTTGTCCCTCCTCAGTTCATGAAGAGCATCCTTTAGATACATGTTTACCTGAATGGGACTATTAATATTCCTTAATATTTCCTGTCCTGATATACACAAATCATCTCTACCACTACAGGAGTCAACAGACTTCTTAATATATATCAGGAAAAACCATAATCCTAGCCATTGAGAACAAATTCAAAATCTCAGATACATTTTGGTGCTGAGCAATAACAAAGAACGTAGTGAATGCAAGAGCACCCCCCATTCCCTTTTAATGTCCGTCCAGCCAGATTCACTGTAATAATTATCTGGCAGTCTCATCATCTTGGCATCCCTTTCAAAGCTTTGGAAAAACTCTCTCTTCTCTGCCTTACCCAGCTTTTAGAGGTATGTATGTGTAGAGACTCCCTGATTTTACTCATATTAGAGAGTTGTCTCTACTTTAGGACATCAATTAGTGTTTAAGGCTAAAATTCTGATTGTTTTCTCTCATTTTCTAAAAATTTTTTTGCAATTTAGGTTTAAGATAGCCATATTAGGTGGATTTATTCAGTGATCTCATAAAGGTGACAGAATGTTTTGCCCTGTGGCTTTTCCAAATGTCAGTTTTCTCACATAAAAAAGATGGAATCTCCTGTGTTTTCCTCACAAATCAAGGATTAAATCATATATGCTAACATAGCTTTTACCACATGGCATGAATTAAACACAAACCTCCTATTTTTAAGTGTACCCTACCTTTAGTTTTCTAAGAAAATTCATCTTCCAAGAATATATACCCTCGGGTCATATTCCTTAAAGGATCCATTGTTCTAAATAGTTTTAAGTTATTTTCTAATTTCCATGTTTCTATTTCTATGCTAACAGTCAGTGCCTACCATATTCTCTGATTTCTGACAGTTCTATTTAGTTTAGCATTAGTTAATTTACTAAATGGTAAGGGTCATTACTGTCAATCATGAGGTTACACATTTGAGATGGATCGCTAATCTAATGAAATTCATGGTTCAATGTCATCAAAAAAGAATCATCCAGGTGTGGTAGTTGACACAATTTTTTTCTGGCAGTAGGAATTCTGAGCAAAGCTTGAGCTCTATAGTAAAGCTTATTTTAACAAGTAAGTAAATATTTAAAAATAGGTGATTCAACATGGCAAATCTCATGGTAGTTGTCTTAGTTAGGGTTTCTATTGCTGTGGTTAAACACCATGACCAAAAAGCGGGTGGCGGGGAGGGCATGGTTTATTTGTCGTACACTTCCACATTGCATCATTGAAGTAACCTAGGAGAGGAACTCAAATAGAGCAAGAACCTGGAAGCTAGAGCTGATGCAGAGGCCATGGAGAAGTACTGCTTACTGACGTCATCTCCTTGTTTGCTCAATCTGTTTCCTTAAAGAAGCCAGGACCAGCAGCCCAGGGATGGCACCACCCACAATGACCTGGTCTCTCCTCCATCAATAGCCAATTAAGAAAATGCCTTACAGGCTTACCTAAAGCTGGATCTTACAAAGGGATTTTCTTAATTAAGGCTCCCTTACTTGAAATGACTTATGTTGTGTCAAGTTGATATAAAATTATCCAGCACAGTAGCTGTATCTGTGCCACCATGGTGAGCAAGAAGTCAAATATACAAATCAAAATACAAAGCATACTGCTTGGGATGGGAAGGGGGGCTCTTCATCTTCTCAAGCTTCTCTGGTTTCTTTGCAATCATGTATGCATTTGTGGTTGAGATTTGATTGACCAAAAGTGATTGAAGATTACCTAGTCAAATGTCTTCCTTCTCAGGCTGTTGGCTCTGATTTTCCCCTTTCTGTAGCACTTAGAAAAAAAATTTAAATTATGATTTCTTTTGAGGGCCCTAAATGTATATAACCTGACTTGATCCTAAGAACTTCAAAGAAATGCTATCCAGGAGGGTCTATATTAGCTAATTTATAAAAGATTGACATGGTGTCCAATTTCCATATCTCTATGGGACAGAAGAAACCTAATTTAGATTGTGCCAATTAACAAAGATGCCTGGTTACACAGAGTCTCTCTCTCTCTCTCTCTCTCTCTCTCTCTCTCTCTCTCTCTCTCTCTCTCTCTCTCCAGCTGGTGTATTCCAGCACTCATCTGCCAGGTCGCCTGTCAAAAGAGTTCCATCTGTAGCATAGTTGAGTCTGAACAGTCTCCCTATGGGAACAATATCCATTAACTCATCTGTCTTCTATATTTGTCTTAGACCACATCCAGGTTTACTCCAAAAAAAGCTGTTTTTTACTAAATAGTCCACTCTCATGTTAAGTACTGTCTTTGTCAACCTTTGTAACTGTTAGTTAAAATCAGCTTTTGCTAGTGAGGATTGAGAGTAAAGACTTTACAATGACACAAAATACCCCTTTATTTAGTTCTTTCCTCTTTATTTAGAAACAGGATACTATAAATGCCAGGTCAGCCTTCATTACATATATGTATCACTATGCCCTGTTTTATGTACTGCTTGAGATCCAAAGTGGGATTTCCTTTTTACTAGGCAAGCCCTCTACAACCTGAGCTATATCTGCAGCTGATCAACTACTCTTTTTATGGGAATAAGTGAACCCTCAAAGTCCATAATATTCTCTTTTATGCAGAATTATTTTGAAATTTGTATTTCTTCACTCTTCCTTTCTATGACTGTGAAGAAGCCACAGGGAATGCTCACTCTAGCTGTTTGGACTTTCCTCCTGTATTTCAGTGATTTTAATTATTCATAATTATGAACAAAGTTGGGAGTAATGCCCCATGTTTATCTTGTATGTGTTACTTAATATTGTCCCTCATGGCTGAAATCTCTGAGAGATTTTAGGATCAGTTCAAACACCGGAATTCATGATAGTCTAAACAGAGAGGATGTTTTATTGTTGATGTATTCATACAAAAATTTAAGTTGCAAAATGATAACAATTATTAAGTCAGTACCTAAAATTAAACCACCACCAAGAAAGACAGCATTGTGAAACATTTTTATGAAGTTAAGTTAAAGAATAAAATTGATTCTTAAATTAAAGAAGTTTTTCTGCAAACATTATTCATTATAAAGGTTATGGCCAGATTTTGGCTTTTACTGTGCACAGTTGCTACTGGCTTTTTCTCACCAGAAAAAAAAATTTCCAATTCATGTCAGATGTGTCATATCATAGAATAATGAATCACATAGCACTTTAGAGTTAGGGAAACACAAGTGAATTGTTATTTCCATAATCCTGATAGGAGTATACAGCTCCTTATTTTAAGGTACTAGGATTTTGCTGTTTCATTCCTTTGCTTTCCTTACTACATTGAAAGTCTGTGAAGAACATCAGGAAATACTCTATCTTAGATATATTGCTACTTATAAAAAATCTACATCTATAAAGGTTGACCTCAAGCTATAAACAATATCAGGTAGAATTTTCCCCTTAAATGTAATTAGTGACAATCTATTCTTTGATTATAGGACATGATTTCTAGGATGCTAATTTGTACACAATAACAAAGTATCACCCTTTCAATGTATTAGCAAGGAAGCACATTTTCTAAGACAATGCAGCTTTTGAAAGTGGTTTCCAAGGAAACCAATTGTGGTTTTAGCATAATCTTAAAATTAGCAGTTTTAGTTAATTGGTTACTAAAGCAGATGACAAAGTAAGTTTCCATTATTGAAGAAATTGTATTACATAAGCTGTATTATAAGAACCATCCTGGGGCTAGTTACTGGTACTAATTTTATAAACCATACCAAATCTGGGCTCTTGAGATAATCTGCGTTCTTGTCCTTCACACTAAGAAAGAAGGACTGAACACAGAAGTCCTTGTGGGAAGTTTGGACATGAAGACAACCGCCACACAGGATGACAATCCAGCTGAGCAAACGGAAGTAATGGAGCTGACTCAATTGAAAGGTTCATCAACTTGTGAATTAGCCTTTCTTAAACTTTATATATCAGCTTACACTGTGCAGGAGCTATTTCAACGGGGATCTTGTTAATCATCTCCAATAAAAAAGAAAAAAAATTAAAAAGACAAAAAGTAAGTCATTCCTTCTCATAAAGTCTTTGGTGGTTGCTATGACAATGATATTTCTATCATAGGCCACGACTGACATTCTACAGCAATTCACCAGAGTAATGCAGTTTTGCTCATTAGGTATTGTCTTCTAAGGGTGTCAGAGAGTTTTCCAAAATTTCTACAGTGATGGTGAAAACAATAGGATTTCTCAGTGCTGAGTAAGAACAAAAATCATACTAGAGGACCCATCTGACTATTTTCATTTCATAGACATATGAATGTACTTTTCCTCCCCTATCCCTCCCTCCTTTGCTGCTTCTGTCATTCCCTTCCTCATTCCTGTCTTTCTTTCTCTTTCCCCATGATTCATGTTTTCATGTAATGGCAGCTTTGGAGAGTCCTACTGTTTCTTTACTGTGTACAATTTAAAAAGCATTTTCCACACATTATGATGTTAGAGTTTAATATTAAAGGTTATATGATGTGCAGTGGATACAACTGAACTTAATCAGGTCCCTATTATTAACTAATTAATTTAAATTTTCTTCCTTATTGTAGATACATTCACAAGTCATGCTTAAATGAAAACCTCCTTTCTTTTTCTTAATAGTTTAGTCACAAGGTTTAATAAGAGTAATTATGGGTTGCTTCACGTAGTCAGGATTAATGAGAAAAAAATATATGAGAATGAAGGTCATAGTGTGTACTAATTGGTGTCATCCCTATTACCACAATACATACTTATTTTGGTTGTGCAATCCCTGAGTGCACTGGAAGGTTTGATTTCTGAGTTAGTATGTTAAAAATATAAATATTCTAATAAATTTTCAATAACCATCCCCATGAAGGCTTCAAGGTCATTTTTTTAAATGTCAGTGACATTCATCCATTTGAGGAGTCTGTTCATGTTGGATGCTAGGCAATAATCAGGCACAAACAAATCAGTGTTCTGTTCTATAAATCGTGACAAAACCATTTAAGGCATAAATTATTAATTTTCTGATGTAGGAATTACTTGGGTTAGGGGTGGAGACAAAATGAAGAGTAGGAAGAGATAATTCAAAATTAAAGTATCACTTGTATGCAACAACCTTGAAAATTCAGAGCTAATTTCATTCAAGAAATCTTAAATATCATGAAGACACTGAGTTTACTGTATGAGAGAAGAATACAGTATCTTATGCTCCACATGTTTGATTAGGATCATTTAATGTTTAATTTATTTATTAGCTGTAAAAGCATATTATAATAAAACGGGTTTCATGTGCATTCTGCTTGGAGAAATCGAATGCTTGGCAGAGTAGATGGCCTGAAAAGTATCATAGAATTCAGAACACTTACCAGCTCTTGAGGCTTGTGCCTTGATTAGCATAGGACAATTAAAGACAGACAGGGAGAGAGAGAGAGAGAGAGAGAGAGAGAGAGAGAGAGAGAGAGAGAGAGAGAGAGAGAGAGAGAGAGAGACAGAGACAGAGACAGAGACAGAGACAGAGAAGGTGTTGGAACTATGTCAAGTTTGGAACAGTAAAATGAATGCCTGGGCTGCCAGGACTTGGAGTTTGTTCCATGTTAATTTAATAGACAATAAAACAAGACTAATTTTAGTAGAAACAAAGACACAATGAAACACAACACCAATTCCCTTAATTAAGACACAATTCCTATCAATTTTCACAGCAGAAAACTATTTCTTGGTTGATGGTAAAGATGTTCTCTGGTCACTACATGCCAACTTCTCCACATCCAGAAGAAGGTAGAAATATTGTAACAGCCAGAGGTTCAGGACTTGGCTGTCAAATTGTAACTTCTATATTGAGCATGAAAGCTGCACCCTCGAAATCTTAACAGTAAGGCAACCAAAGCAAGACAGAAATGATGGCAACATCAGTTGACATGACAACGTAAAGAGAAGAAATCTCACGGAACTCTACTCATAGGTGAAAAGAAATAGGCAATTAATAGCTACTAAGAGGGCAGAAAACAATCATCTCCAAAGGCAAGCCTTCTATGTGGTTGTTCCCCAAAACATAACCATATGAGTTGAACAACAAACAATAAATGAACTCAGTAGGTTGTATTTTTATATTTATATGTATGTATACAGGTAACAATATAATTAAGGAAAAGCAGAAAACAGAGAAGATGAAGTGCTGGAGTTGATACAGGAGTGGAGGCACTGAGGGTGAATGTGATGGAGATGCCACATACTTGAATAGTAGAGCATTGAGATATGAGACAGGTACTGGCCTGGAAGGCTGTACTGGCTACTTTGCAGAGTGCTGGAAATTGCTATGCATGCTTTTGGAGGAGAAGGTAACCATTATCAGTCTTACCTTGTAGAACCTGCAAGCTACGATGAGCACTGGTCTGACAAGTCATGCCCACTGGTGTAACAGTGGCACAAACATCGTGGGAATAACGAACCACTTTTTGAATGGATTTAAGCCCTGCCCCAGAAGATAAAACCCATATTTGGCTTCATTGCCCTGACGGCCATGAGTAACCATGACACCCGTGGCTAGAAAAGTCATATGGCCTAGGGGAAAACCTACTGCCATTATTCTGCTAAACATATGAGTAAATCAACTCCTAATGCTTTGTTGTTACCCCCATAGATTTATGCATCTCTAGCCATAATTTCAGAAGCTCCTATTTGTAGTAGATGGTGATTAACACAGAGACACACAAGTGGTCAAGATAGAGAGAATAAGAGACTGTAGAATCCTCATTTCTACATGGGACATCTATACTAATATCTTGCTTCCTAGGCTCAGGGATCACTTGGGAAGGGAAAGTGCAGTCAGTATCATAGCCAGAGACAATGGAAGACTCTGGGAAAACGGTGTCCTCTGGACATGGTAGGGGAGCTGTGCGACAGTTGCAACAGCATGCACAAGCCTGTGAATGGCTGAGCCAGACTGCAGTAATATTTTGGCTGGCAAG
This sequence comes from Arvicola amphibius, assembly GCF_903992535.2. Taxonomy (NCBI): domain Eukaryota; kingdom Metazoa; phylum Chordata; class Mammalia; order Rodentia; family Cricetidae; genus Arvicola; species Arvicola amphibius. Next base: position 63,972,173 of record NC_052057.2, read on the forward strand.
TTCCCCTTGATTTTGACCTTCAAGAACATTCATTTTTTTCTTATATCTCCTAGTATTGTAGATTTTTAAAGAAATTCAGAATACTTTGTTGTAGCATGAATTCTAACTGTTCTTAATAATAAAATACCCAGAGTCAGCTACAGCTGAAGAGAGAGAAGCAGAGTGATCAACCACTAGAGAGATCTTAATTTCTACCAATGCTCAGACCAAAGGAGCCATGCTGTCTTTATGAATTCTCCAGACTGACTGCTGTCTATGAAACTTCAGACTGCATCCTCAAACTGCATTGGAATGCATCTGAACTCCTGCCTCCTCTCCTCCCACCTTTTACTCCTCTTTCTGCCCAGCCATATCACTCCTGTCTCTACCTCCCTACTGTTGGTATTAAAGGCGTGTTTTCCCAAGTGGTGGGATCACCTTTGTGTGAGCTCTGTTTCTCTTTTTAGACAAGATTCAGTCTTGTGTAGCCCAGGCTGTCCTTAAACTCACAGAGATCCATCTGCCTCTGTCTCCCAAGTGATGGGATTAAAGTTGTTTGCCACCACTGCCTGGCCTCTATGGCAAACTAGTTACTTAGCTATATAGTCTGATCTTCAGGCAAGTTTTATTTATTAGATTACAAACAAAATATCACTACACCTTGTCTGGGGGGAAGTGGATAGTTGTTCATTGATTCAATATTTGTGAATAGCTGTAACATGCAAGACATTTGAGCTAGAAGTAGTAAATAGTCTTTGACTTGAGGGTTCTATAGTAAAGCTTTGGTTACAATTATTATGAACTGGACACAAAAATATACAGAATGGGTTCCCTGGTAACATGACAATGAGGGCAGGAAAGGTACACAGAGAAAGAACAAATTTATCCTGAAATTCATTAGAATAAGGTTTCTGATTTATGTTTTAAGGAAAGCATAAGAGGATAAAAGACAATACATTATTTTAGAAGAGAAAACTCCCAAAGCAGAGACTTCAGCAAAAAGGTGCTAAAAGCAACAGTGGTTGGAAGATCTGGTAATGGGAAGTATAGACACAGCCTAAGCCATGTCCACAGGGGGAACACAGAAGACACATGTTGGTGGCAACTAAACTTATATTTTATAATATAATAAGAATATTTCATCATTTCTCCCCATACTTCTCTCCTGTCTTCTCTTCCTCATTTTCTTCATCCTCCTTTTTCTCCTTCTCCTTGTTTTTCCTCACTCTTGATTTCCCACATCCTCTCAAAGTGTTTTTTTTCCAGTGTCAATAGTTCTGTAGACCAAAAATTGTGAGCAGGTCTGCATTTAAAATCTAGTAATGAAAAATGAATACTTTGCCTGCATGGAACTTGCATGCCATTTTTGAAGAAGAGAAAATCCCACTTCAAAATATATCCTTTGTTTAGTGAGGTCAATCATATAAAAAAAGTATATCAGAGATAAGGTACAGCATGATAAGATACAAAATGTTCCCTAACACGAGCAAAAATTAATATGCTTCCCTGCATGTGCATGTACTGAGATTTTCTTATATAAGGTCATCAAAGCTTTTTTATATGGCACCATTTGACCAGAAGAATATTGAGATCAGTTTAGTCTTATTATAATACTCACTATCGCAATATTCTCTTTATTTATGCACACAGATTACTTGGACATTTGCAGCAGTGAAACAATGAGTGCAAGGAAGGGAGATTCCTGCTCATTTGGAAAAGGTGCCTGGGGTTTGGGAGAAGGTAAGCAGAAATGGGGGTAAGATTAGATAGGCATCAGCACCAGAGGGGATGGATGTGCTATGAGGCTGGACATTTTCGTCCCTTTGTGGAGAACTACTTTGAAGAGCCAAGGGTCTATTGAACTTCCTGTATGAGACATCAGATATTTGATGATTTTACTCAAAGACTAATCTTTAGGCCTAAAATCTTCATGAAGAGAGATTTCACTGAAGTTCTGTAGTTATTTTTTTAAAAACTCCATCAAAGTAACAAGGGGTGAATGCAGAGGATTTTACACTTAGGGAACCACCATCAGGGAATGACATAGAAGATGAGGCCGGCTAAGGAGTGTAAAGGAAACTGAGCTCATATTCTGGGTGATTTGAAGAAGAAAGGAGCTAGCACTATGCTGGTGGTGGGACATGATGGGGTCCCAAGGATTGCAGGACCAGTCTTCCCTATGATGAGCACCGTTGAGTTCTGCACAGTAAGTCCCTTTCACCATATACTTGGGCACTGGTGAACAGAAGAGGCAAATGTAGAACCCTGAAGTATTGTTAGAAAGAACTGATTTGTGGGGCTTGATGGGATCTCTAGGTTGGGCTTGATTGTGTGTGTGTGTGTGTGTGTGTGTGTATGTGTGTGTGCAAGTGTGTTTGTGTGTGTATCTGTGTGTATGTGTGTTTATATGTTTGTGTGTGTGTGTATCCATGTGTATGTTTTCTAGATACTCAGTTGTGACAGGTCAAATAAAGAGGTGATTTTCTTCTACTTTAGAGTTGCACTACATTTTGTAATCATATATCAGTATACTATATAAATATTTCTGAGTGTGTAAAATACTGTTTGAGTCAATAGAAACCACATAGAATTTTTCTTTTAAAGTTCAAAACAATTAAATATAGATTTTTGAGGATAATTGAGTGAGTAATAGTTTGCATTCAGCTTCTTCTATTATGTTCTTTGGACTTTTCCATTTCAGAATCATAAGCTTGTGTAGCTCTTTCAAAGCAACTCATTTCATCATCTCCAGTGTCCTCAATCAGACAGCAAGACTTTCCTTATCATCTTAATGGCCCATAATGCTCCTGATGGCAAATGAACTTCCATCACAAATTATCTTTATCACATACTGGGTGCCGTGGTTCTTTTAAATTCCTTTTTTATTATAACTAAAACACACATGCTTACCAGCAGGAGGATGTCATTTGGAAGTCATACTTATTACATATCAATACATAGGAAAGGAAATACTCCCAATTTTATGTACACTATATGAAAGGTCATGTAAGTTAATATTTGCTGTGGGTATTTTACAAAGGACTTTACCACAATTTAAAGCATAGAGTGACCATAAAGTTTCTTTAGTAGAAAGCAGTCAGATGTCTTGGTAGTTCTTCTACAGTTTCTGCAGTTTCTGAATCATGCCTTCTAAGAACAACTAATAACACAGAAATGCTGCTCATATCAAAAAGCATTTTTTTGCCCTAAGGAGTCAAATTCTTGCAAAACACTCACAATGAAGCTTTCTCTCTCTCTCTCTCTCTCTCTCTCTCTCTCTCTCTCTCTCTCTCTCTCTCTCTCTTCTCTCTCTCTCACACACACACACACTCACATACACACACATACTAAATAGCACATGGTCATGGTCACTGATGTACACTGATGATCTTTTGACAGAAATTTTACTTGCCTTGGCTATGGCTGGAGAGAAATCATCATTCCTTTAGGAATATGTCTGATGAGGTAGTCTCTGATGTCTACTGTTACCATTCAAGGCTAGACAAATGATGCTCAATAAGACAAATCCCAAAGAATGCTTTCTTGGGCTTGATCATGTTTAGTGATGGAGGAAGGTCATCTGTCTATGTGTTACTTTCACTGGTTAATAAAGAAACTGCCTTGGCCTTTTAATAGGACAAAAAAATAGGTAGGCAGAGTAGACAGAACAGAATTGTGGGAGAAAGAAAGCAGAGCCAGGCAGATTCCTTAGGCAGTCGCCATGCCTCTCCTCTCCAAGACAGATGCAGGTTAAGATCTCTCCTGGTAAGCTACCACCTCGTGGTGCCACACACATTAATAGAAATGGGTTAAGCAAGATGTGAGAATTAGCCAATAAGAGGCTGAAACTAATGGGCCAGGCAGTGTTTAAATGAATACAGTTTCTGTGTAATTATTTCAGGTAAAGCCAGCCGGGTGGTGGAATGCAACCTGCAGCTCCACACAACAGTTTAGTTATGTTTCTGTAATGTGGATGAATTCCTTATCACTTCTACTTACATAGGATTGATTACACTTGAAAAGAAATTAAAAAGTCACACATTGGAAACCCACTAGAGGCTCAGTCAATGTTCTAATTCTCTGAATCTAAGTCCCCATACCCTTCACAGAAAATATGATTAGTAACCACTTCCTTTTTATACTTTTAATTAGAAAAAATTTCATAAAATATATTCTGATCATGCTTTCTCCTCTCTCAACTTTTCACATGCTTCTCTTTGTGAATGTTTGGTGCATAAGGAAACCAAGACACATGTCAGGTATGATGCAATTTGTTATCATGCAGGAGAATAGATAGTTTGAAAAACAAGGAATTCTTACACTGCTGCCAGCAACTTGACCATGTAATTGCAGATAGCGCACCACAAATGTTTCATGACCACTGAAAGAAACAGGACCTATGTTTGCTCCCTAGCACTGCACAGTGGCTCAGACCATTTATAACCCCAGTTCCAAGGCCTCAGATGTCCTCTGCTGACTTCACAGGCACCAAGCATGCATGTGGTACACACACACTTAGAAAAACTACTCATACATACACATAAAATAACCAAAAATTAAAACCCAAACATACACATTCAACTGAGATTTCATTTGTACATATGTCTCTACCTTTTTCCTGTTTGATTCTTGGTTTAAGAATACTTCCTTAAAAATCTCGCTTGAACACTGAAGTACAGCATGTTTACTCTATTAATACTTTATTGTGAGCTTCCAGAACACTGAGTTCCTGATACCTAACTTAACAGAAGTCTTAAGCTTTCTTGAATAAAACCCACCACAGCTTTAGGCTGCAGTACAGGGAAACAAAAACACGCACAAACTGCAAATAACATTTGACTAACCCAGAGTAAATGTTAACATAACTGCAATTACTTCCAATCAAAGACATAGATAACTCTGATTTAGAGAGATGGTAAGTGGCTTATTATAGACATGTTATCATTTTCTGAGTATGTGTATAAAGTTAGATGTTGAGTTGAGGGCATGTGAGGTTTGCTGCACTTCAAATGGAGCTCGACTCATTTCCACGGGATCAGCGGTTAAAAGACAAACAAGTATTGGTCTACTCTATGAAGCCGACCCTGCTTCATGGAGTGGAAACAGAACAGACAAATGTCTGCTATCCAAGATCGTTTGCTGCACTTGCTCTAGAAGCTAAGGCAGTGGGTAAGAAAGAACATAGGTATCATTGCTGGGGACCTCCACATGGACAGCTACCCTATGTAATAGTGAATGTGCCAATTCGGCCTATTGCATGCTTTAATGGAGTTGCAGCTACAAGATGAGTCAGACAGTAGTAGGTTTTTGCACTGGACAAAATTGCCTCCCTCCTGATAAAAGTTATACATTTTCTTTAATCTCCCCAACGATGTAAACCTAATATAAAACCTTACTTGGTAACTGACCATGGCAACCTAAGTCTATAATCCTAATACTTGAAAAGATGAGATGGGAAGACAGGTTAACATCATCTTAGACTTCACAGAAAGTGCAAGACCAGTCTTGGGCTATGTGTTGGCCAGTTTTATGCCAATGGGACACAAGTTAACGTCATCTGAGAGGAAGTAACTCAAGTTGAGAAAATGACTGCTTAAGATAGGACTATAAGCAAACCTGTAGGACATTTTCTCTCCCCCCACCTCCCTCTCTCCCTCCCTTCTTCCCTTCCTTCCTTCCTCCCTCCCTTCCTTTTTTCTTTTCCTTTTTTTTGAGACAGAGTTTCTTTGTGTAGCCCCAGCTGTCCTTGAAAACACTCTGTAGACTAGACTGGCCCAGAAATTAGAGATCTACCTGCTTCTGCCTCCCCAGTACTGGGATTAAAGGTCTGGGCACCACTGTTCAACATGACATTTTCTTAATTAGTGATTAATGTGGGAGGGTACAGACCACTGTGGGTGGAACTACTCCTTGACTGGCGGCCCTGGGTTCAATAGAAATGGAGCTGAGCAAACCCTGTGGAGAAAGCCAGCAAGTTGCACTCCTCCGTGGCCTCTGATCAAGTGTTGCCTCCATGTTCTCACTTAGTTTGACTTCCTGCCTTGGTTTCTCCTAATGGATTGTGATTCTGGTTGTGTGAGCCAGATAAACCCTTTCCTTTCTATGTGGCCTTTATGGTGTTTCATCGCAGCAATCTAAACTTTAAGACAGGTTATGATATCAAGACCCACCTTAAAAACAATAAAGAAAAAGCTTACTAAAATCTGTGCTTCTTTTCTTACAAAAAGTATGTACAACAAGAACTAAATTGAGAGCTAAAGGTGGAACTATATCTGATAATAATTTTAAGAAAGGTAGAATTATTGCTGCAAAAATTACTGTAATTATTCATATTACAATATGAGTCTACCAAAGGGTTTTATTTGTGATAATTCAAAATTCATGTATTGTCTCCATCTGTTAATATTAATAGAGATATAATGATAATAAAGGCAGAAGTATTTATTCTATTAAAATCTCTGTAAGCCCTTCAACTGAACTTCAACCTAGGATAGAGCATAAATAAACAAGCAGGGTTTTGGTATCCCTCCTTCTTCATTCCAGTTTGATAAATGTTGATAGAACAAAGGGAAGAGGTGGAAACTTTGGTGTTCATGATCGGGCTTGACAATGGGGACTCTCACAACAGATCATCTGGTTTAATCCTTGAATTTCTGTGCAGTCATGGGTAATGTGCTCAATTACTCTATGCCTCGCTGGCCCTTCTGTGAAGAGGAATAATACCGTGTGCCACTAGATTGCTGTGAGCGGAAATTCACTTGGCTTTAAACCAGCTTCAGCAGAGTTCACACACTGTTACTTCTCACTTCGCTGCTGTCTAGCGCATTATACATGGAAACATGGCCCTCAACGTGAGCAGCTGATTGGCTAAACTCAATTATTGCAATTATCCTTTTAGTTTCTTCTTTAAAGATTTATTTTAGATGTGTGCGTGTGTGTGTGTGTGTGTGTGTGTGTGTGTGTGTGTGTGTGTGCAGGTGCCCATATAGGCTAAAAGAGTATTGGATCCTTCATGGAGTAATTGGCATTTGAAAGCAGCCCCAAAGGCTGCTGGGACTAGGACTCAGATCTTCTTTAAAAGTAGCACATATTCTTAATGGCTCAGCCATTTCTCCAGCCCCATTCTTCTAGTGTATTGCTTTTTACAACTGAAAGAACTCAATTGCCAATCTCTGAAACTTTAGCAACCAATGTGCACACTGAAAATGTAAATCTTTGAAAAGGGTTCTCACTATCAGACATTAAAGACAATAAGAAATAACAGAGTCCAAGTTTCGCTTCACTATTTAGTGATGCCACATACAAAAACGTTTCAGAAAATTCATACAGAAAAGAAACTTCAAGTACAAAAAACACATTTGTTATTTCAATAACAGCAAGTTACTAATTCTTAAATGAAAACCTCTTGACTAAAGTTAAAGATACAAATTTATTCCTCTTCTTGCTTTTTTGCAGGAGCTGAAAGAATGCCCTACAGAGGAAAGACTATTTGAAAAAGCAGGCTATAGTGTTGACAATTCAGAAGCATTAAATAATACAAATCTCATAAATGAGTTATTTAACTATTGCATATTTGAATGATGCTTGACATGAATTAAATTTGTATAATGTAGTTATAGGAGAGAATTTTCTGTGCACTTTGGATACCTTTTTAAATGGGAGATTATAAAGTTATATGTTGCAATTAGGTTCAATTTACAAAAATAATGTTATAGTAAGGGAAATTAATCTTAAATTGGACCTAGTGAATGCGTATATACTTAAATCAAGTAATAAGATCTCAGTAATGGTAGAATTATGCAAGTACAAACTAGATTGGAATTTGTTTAAGTCAAGTTCATTGTTAGCACTGTCTGTGTTTGCTTACGCACACGGCAAACTTTAAGTAGTATGTGTGATATATTCAGAAGTAATTGATAATCAAAAGGTACACAAACTAGGATATGGTTGGGGGTGGTGCAGAAGACCGAACCACACTTACAAATCACCTGCCCAGAGGTCTTCCTGGTGTGATTACAGTGAGGATTGCCTAGGAGTTGGTACTCAGTAGCAGATGGAAGCCCAGTTCTTACTTCTGTGATCAGATCTTACTACAGCAGAGAGGAACGTACTGAACGGGCCATGCCTTAAAATGAGCTTGAATGTGGTTCTGCTGTTTATTATAGATGGATGCTCCTTAAACTGGCACATTACCTCCCTGAACTTCAAGTTCTCTGTCTGAAGCATGAGCGCGCTTCTTGTTCTTTCAGCTTCAGAGTCGGTATGGTCCAGGGTAAGCATGGACACTGCAGTGCTCTGAGGACTATCTAATGCTTCTAAAACATGACTGATTGTATTTATTCAAAAATGAAGATAATTCATCTTCTCCTGCTATATTCATAGTTTCAGCATAGTGATTCAGAAAACGTATGAAAACATTTACCTTTTTAGCATCTTTGCCTCAATTTTAACAATATTCAGCTACTAAATGCATCTGCAGGAGTAAATCCCCCCCAAGTGCTGGAAGCAGTGTATAGATATTAAGTGTACTTAGTACAGCAGATGAGAGCGCACTGACTCTCTCTTTCTTAACAGAGACTCAAGCACTGACAACTGATTTTTCCATTTTCAATTTTCTTTGGACCTTTTTTTTCAAATATATGGCATTCAAAACATTTTGTGAATAAATAGCATTGTAATGTTTTTGCTTGACACTTTATCAAATGAAATTTTGGTTATTCATATCTATGGTATTTCCTATTCCAAGCATCTTATAATTAAAGAAGTTTCTATAAGCTATTATTTTAATGAATAAAATAATATTAGAAATCCACATGTCTTAAAGAATATCACATTCTTGTACATATAATATTATCGGATGTTTCAAGGATGATGCCAATATTTGTTTTTAAATAAAGACCCTATACAGATTTTGAAATGTATTTTAATATGATGTTAAAGTGACTGACTCATTGGAAAGCTTATGTAAAACTCAAGATTTTTCCTTTTAATGAATTTTTATATTAGATTTAAAAGCAACAGAACTAGAGTTTTTAAAATCCTAAATGGACTTTATAGAAGGGTTACTTAGCATATATTCTGCTAACAATTAGTGAGAGTCATAATGTAAGACAGAATAAGCACTGAAATTCTTTGATAATTTTATTAAGGTCACAATTATATAATTTAAAAACATTTAGTATCAAACACATTTTATCAACAATAGTTACCTATCAGTTTATAAAAGCATTGTATAAGCTATATTCCCAAACCTTACATCATTTTACTATTATCTATATATCACTATTATTATCATTATTATTATTTGTTTTTGAGACAGGATTTTTGTAAATCTGGCTGCCCTGGAATTCTCTTTGTATGCCAGGCTGGTCTCGAACTCAGAGATCCACCTGCCTCTGATTCCCAAGTGCTGGGATTAAAGGTATGTGCTACCACTGCCTGGTAGGACATAAACTCAAATGAGAGATATTTTTCATTTTTAAAAGTTTTATTCCGATTCATTCTCTTTTTAAATTTTTTTTTTAAAAAAACCATCTTATTTTACATACTTCCAGTTTCCTCTTCCTCCTGTCTTCCAGCTTCCCTCAAATTCTCCCCACCCCACCCCCTTCCACTCCTCAAAGAGACTGAGGCCTCCTATGTTGAGTCAAAAAAGTCTGCCACATCACTTGAGGCAGGACCAAGGCTCTCATCCCTGTATCTAGGCTGAGCAAGAATTGATTCCAAAGAGCTAGTACAGTCACTAGGGATAAATAAATAAATACTGGTTCCAATGCTAGTGACCCACAAACTACCCATGCCATGCAACTGTCACCAACATTCAGAGGACCTAGTTAGGTCTTACACAGGTTTCCCTGTTATCATTCCAGTGAGCTTCCATTAGCTCAGGTCAGCAGTTTCTGTGGGTTGCCCCATCATGGTCTTGGCCCCTTTGCTCATAATGTTGCTTCTCCCTCTCTCTGACTGCACTCCAGGAATTCAGACCAGTGCTTAGCTGTGGATTGCTGCATCTGCTTCCATCAGTTACTGGACGAACATTCTAAGATTTTTTAATGATATAAAATTTAAAATAGCAATTCTAAGAAATCATAACAGTAACATCAGTAACCTTCAAACTTGTTTGACCCTGAAGTTGAAGCACTTTCACTTTTTGTTATTAATTTTACAGCTGTACTAAAATTCATAAACTATTATTGCTATTAATAAAGAGTTTACAAGGACAAGAAGTACAAACGACACATACAGAGTCATGGTGTAATCAACCTTCCATGAATAGACAACATCCAAAGCTAACCCAGGAATCAACATAACCTACTGCCACCTGTATACATATACTGAGACTATATACACTAGCCGACAGTGGTTGAGAACAAACCTACTTTATTGTAAACTGCTGAATTACAGTGTGATTATGAGGAACTGTATTTAAAGTTAGAAATAGCATGATTCTAGGGATTTTTGCTGTTAATGCAAACTTCAGTTGCTTTTAAAGTCCTGTAGTATTGAAAAATCTAAGTTGGACAATGTTAAATTGGGCAATATATATATATATATATATACTACTTCACAGATTAATAAAGTGTAAACATTGAATAATATAAAAAATATTTGTGCTCTAAAAGTAATTTCTGTTTATACAATTTAGTACATGATTAAATACACTATAAAAATGCCATTTCACCATAGTGCATTTTGAAAAGTGTGTCATAATGTAATTCTGTCACTGTAGGACTACCCTCAAGCATCTTCTTGTTAGTATCATCTTACTCCGAGGTAATGCAGAAGAACGTCAGTGTAACTTTGTAACTCATGGTATTTGTTAAATTAAGTCTTTACACGAAAATGTTATGATTAAGCTGGAGATATATATATATATATATATATATCCAGCAATTAGCTACTTTTAAAAATCTGGCTAATATTATCCTTGAGTTATGACTGTAGAGACAGATGAATAAATGTCAGTCCAGATTTGGTTTTCTGACTTAAAAAAAAAATCACAGCTCATTTGGTCCATGTCCTAGTTTGAGCTCAGTAATTTCCATTCTTAGATTCTAGTTTTGGGATGAGAGGGCACTCTGTCTAGACCAGAAAAGAGTGAACATCGCAGGACACAGCTGACCTCTCCCCTTGCTCTCCAAATTCTCTAGCATATAATGTAAGGGATCCATAACAAATTCACCCAATGACATGTAGCTGTTGTGGCCACATCTGCTCAAATATTAAGACTTGAGGGACACTGTGACACATGGCCTGAAACACAGACATACAAGAAAAATTCCTTTGCATTGGACAACATATTATTCAAAGAAGAAAATATGATAATGGCTAAAGAACCTAAGGATGAAAAGCCAGTCAAATTTAGTATGCTGTTCAAGCTAAAAGACCACGGTGTTCATGCTTCTATTCTCCCATATTTGAGTAGTAGTAATAAGCCAGTAATACACATTCATTAAACATTTAAGTAAATATCTATAATTAAAATGTGACATAGTATATGTGCAGATATTAAAATTCAAGTAAGTTTTCTTTGTAAAAATTTGTTCTGAAAAAATGTATTATTCAAATTTTAAGTGAAATTTCACTTTGTAGTGATCAAATATTTGAAATAGAAAGGTCTTGAATACATACATATCCATAATCTATAAATATTTATTCACTTATAACTAGTTAAGGAAAAAGAGTTTAAAGCACACATAAAACACTTCTTTTCACCTGTAATAAGTGGACAAATGTAGAAATATGTATCATTCATAGAGGTATTTTCCTTGTTCTCAATACAATATTTTAGAATGAGAGTAGGCCCCACATCAAGCCTTTGATGAACAACTAATGAATCTACTGTGCCCATGTGTTGGCTTTGGATTGAACAGATATTCACTAATGACTTACGCTTTTTACCTGAGGTAATGATGATATTCCATGCCCAGGTAAATATGAAGAGATCACCAAAAACAGTGAACTTGTGCAAAAGTAGCTAGAGCTGCCAATCACCACAAACATCTCAATTATTTTTAACAGAATATATGTATGTGGGTCTGTTTGTGGGTATGTGTATGTGAGTACAAGGGCCGGTGAAGGCCAGACGGGAGCACTGAACACCCTGAAGTTGGAGTTACGGGTAGTTGTAAATCTCTGGATGTGAGTGCTGGGAAACAAACCTGGGTCTTCTGGAAGAGCGACATGCACTCTTCACTGCTGAGCCCTCTCTCCACCTAAGATATATTAATTTTGAACTATGATTTGCATGCTAGATAATACATAGGGCCTTTGCTGGCCTTTGTAGTAGTTTCATTAAGCACAAATAAATGGTCCATGTAAATAAGAGAAAAGTCATCCAATGACAGCAAAATTGAAATCTGCTTTTTAATAATTCCCTTACTAGTCATTATAGCAGAGAATTTGTGTTTCAGGCATTGCACTTCTAAATATCAGTTTAAAGTTGTTGTTAATTAAATATAATTAGTTGTACCTAGTAACAAACCATTCTGTGAATATTAAATTTTGTAAGCTTCAAACATAAAAATATGTAACAAGCCAAAACCAGCTCCATGTCCAGCACCATATAGTTACAGATTAATTTTCCAGTTTGATAAGTTAACTATTTTGATTATCTATATATAATTTCATCCATTGTTACATATTAAAAAGGAATGTTCAAAATATGTTATAGTAAATTCTCAAAAAATTAAATAAAAATTTGTTTTCAAAAAGTTATGTCCTTTCCCCAGATGGTGAGCAGCAGGTGCCTAGGCTCTTCTTCGAAGAGGTGGGCATTAGAAGTGTTTATGGATTAAAGCTGTCCTTCCCTCAGGGAGTCAACACTGCCACTGGGGAAAGAAACAGCAACTGTGTTTCTCCAGGGAAGAGGCAGCTCCGTTTCTTCGTGGCACTTGGCTCGTGAAACAAACACCCTCACATAACATCCACACTGCCATTTCTGACAGACAGTGAGAAGTGTGAGCAGACATGCCACATAATTCAGGGAGGAAAGAGGATGCCAGCCACTTGCGTCAGATTATTCAATCAGCTGCTTGAATGGCAAAAAATAGAAGCTAAGTCTAATTCCCACAGGACTGCAGGATCAGAGCCCGTTGCTTTGAAATAGCATCCAGGGAGGCTCAGGCATGTTCAATGCTCAGCTTGGCTGATGTCAGGGGCTACTGGGCAAAGACCTGGTAATGAAGTCTCATTATGAACTCACAACAAAAGAAAATACTAAAAATGGGAACTCTACTCTCTCTTACTATTGCAGCTATCAGAATACAGTGAATTGTGTTTTTGTATTGTTTCTGCCATGGAAACCAGACTTAGCAGCATCATCCAGGCAACACTAGTCCTCTTGGCCCAGTCTCCTGAGTGTGTGGGTTACAGGCATATACTACCATACCTGGCTTGTTAAGATATGTTCTTTAATTATCATGACTACTCTGTTGTCCCTGTTTTTAATTTTAGGAAAAGAAGTTCAGAGCTAAAAGCAACTTACCATAACTCACCTTGGTAGCAAATGAATTACAAATCAGTTTTATTTGACACACTGAGAACCTAAGTGGTAGCCCAAACTACACAAACAAACAAACAAACAAACAAACAAACAGAAATGGAAAAGGAACTAGAGAGCCCAGAGGACAGTGTACACGTTTTAACTGATCTCAGAAACAATCAAAGAGCTGCATTAGGATGCTGTGTAAAATTACTGTCAATTTTCTTGATGAAAAGAATAATAAAACAAATAAACCCACACTACCCTTATACTCAAACATCCTAAAAATCAACTCAGTTTTTTTTCTTTCTTTCATGACATACACATTGCCTTCTCATCTCATTTCCCATGCTGCCCACTAGGAAGGAGAATTTAAACACTGCAAACATTTTGATTTTGATGTCTAAGATAACCAAGACATCAAGTCCCATCCTCTTGTTCAATGAGCTTGTCTTCTGTCAGATCATTTTGCATAAGGTTTTATTGGGGGTGAATGGTGTCCTTACAATGCTGCATGTTGGTATTTGAATTATTGGCTCAAACCATCATGTAAGTGAAATTGAATTCAAATGACTAGGTTTTTGCTTTTCAGAGAGAGGGGGGCAGAAAAAAGGGGAAGAGAGAGAGAGAGAGAGAGAGAGAGAGAGAGAGAGAGAGAGAGAGGGAGGGAGACAGACAGAAGGGGGGATTAATTGTCAGATCCCCTATGACCGAAGAAGAAGATACAGACAGTTGTGAGCCATGTGTAGGTGCTGGGAATTTAACCCGGATTCCCTGGAAGAGCAGCCAGTGCTCTTCTTAATGGCCTAGCCATCTTCCCAGCCCTAGTTTTTTAACTCTATTGAGAGCCATGACACTTGGTGACAAGGATCTGTCAAAATTCACTTTTGAGGAGAATGCTAACATAGTCTCTTCAGAATAAATCTTCTCAAAAAATCAGCAAGTGTACTTTATAATTAAATATATAGGCAGAAAAAAATAACAACATCTTGAATTTTGTAGGCAAATGAATGGAACTAAAAAACATCATTTTGAGTGAGGCAACCTAGACACAAAAAAACAATAATTATCACATGTACTCACTCATAAAGTGGTTTTTAAACATAAAGCAAAGAAAACTAGCCCACAAATCACAATCCCAGAAAACCTAGACAACAATGAGGACCCTAAGAGAGACATACATAGATCTAATCTATGTGGGAAGTAGAAAAGGACAAGATCTCCTGAGAAATTGGGAGCATAAGGACCTTGGGGGAGGAGGGAGGCAGGGAGTGGAGCAGAGAAAAATGTAGAGCTCAATAAAAACCAATTTAAAAAAGAAATATAAATGTGTAATTTTTTCTGAAAAAGTTGGTATTTTACTGACATATTACCAGTTAGTAGTTAAAATCTGCTAGTCTTTAAATTTAAGCTCAGGCTTGAGGACTAGGGAAGACGATTACTAGTGTTTCTTTCTGACACCCACCAACTCTTCGGCACTTCGGCTAAGTCTAGCAGGATGAGTTTGCAATTGCATAGAAAGAAGTTTTGAGATCTGGCTGTCCCCTTCCTATATTACAGTTATCAAGAGAAGCTGAGCACAAAAGGACAGGGATGAAAATATAAGAAGAGGCAATAAAGATATTTGCTGAATTTTCTGTTTATTCAGTTGAATATACAAGGTTATACAGAAAAAGGAATTTAGTTGATTGTATGCACTATAGCTATGATCCCAATGAAAAGCTTACTGCTTGTACCTTTATTCTCATAGCTGCCACCATGTATTGTTTAAGAAGTGCCTATATTGTTCACATAGGAAAAGGTCAGAATGGGTATTCTAAGTTTGCTTTTCTGAGAAATAAGGACAGCAGCAAGTAAGAAGAGAACTGTTCAGCAATAACAAAAACATCCATAAAAATACCATCATTACCTGTCTAGGGCCTACTTTGTGGAATGATTTTGTTCATTAAACACAAATTCTTACAACCAATTAGTTTTAAATGTCCCTTAAATATGCATCATAACATCCATTCTTTTATGATTATATCCGAGGATTTCCCCTCCCCTGCACGAGACAGCTAAGATACAGTTGGACAGTGAGTAGCCACATCCCTAGTTCCAGCTATGTTTTCCATATTTCCACACACTGGATTATTCAGCTCAAGTACTAGCTGGCAGATTCTTTAAAACTGTGTTTCAAGAAGAGAAAGTGGGGAAAAGCTTTAATCGCATTGGCAGAGGGTATAACTCCCTGAACAGAACACCATTAATACAGGCACTAAGATAAACAATTAATAAATAATTTTACATAAAATTGAAAGCCTTCTGTATGGCAAAGGACACTATCAACTGGACAAAATGACAGTATACAGAATGCGAAAAGATCTTTACCAACTTCACATCTGACAAAGGGCTAATACACATAACAACAACTCAACTCAAGAAACTTGACATCATAAAATTAAATAATCCAAACTAAAAAAAAAATGGGGTGCAAATATAAACTGATAACTTTCCATAGAAGAATCCCAAATGACTGAGAAACACTTAATGCAATGCTCAACATCTTTGGCCATGAGGGAAATGCAAATCTAAACAACTCTGTGATTCCATTTTATGCCTTTCAGAATGGCCAAGATCAAAAACACAAGTCACAGTTCATGCTAAAGAGGATGTAGACCCAGGGACCACTCCTCTACAGCTGGTGGGAATGCAAATTGTACAGCCATTTTGGAAATTAATATATAGATTCCTGAGAAAATTTGTAATCAATCCATCTCAAGACTCAGCTATAGCATTCCTGGACACATACCCAAAGGATGCTCCATCTCACTTTGAGGACAATTGCTCAACTGTGCTCATAGCAGCTTTATTTGTAATAGCCAGAAGCTAAAAACAACCTGGATATCCCTCAGTCTAAGAATGGAAGAGAAAATATGGTGCATTTTCACAATGGAACATTACTCAGCTGTTTAAAAACAAAACAAAAACAAAGCAAACAAAAATGAAAACATACACATGCTAAAACAAACAAACAACACCAGTCTTTGGTGGCTCAGGCCTTTAATCCCAGCACTCACGAGGCAGAGGCAGGTGGATCTCTGAGTTTAAGGCAAGGCTGGACTGCAGAGCGAGTTCCAGGACAGCCCGGGTTACACCAAGAAACCCTGTCTCAAAAAGAAAAACAAAAATAATATGAAATTTTCAGGCAAATGGTAACCCAGACCCAGAAAGACAAAAAGACAAACATCATGGGTACTCACTTAGTAGTGTAAAGCAAAGGATAACCATGGGACAGTTCACAAACCCAGCGAGGCTAAGTAACCAGGAGGACTTAAGCAGGGTGGTGAGGGTTTGGGAAAGTTTACAAGGATTTTCCTGGAAAGAGGAAATAGAAGAGTGTAGAAGAGTGGATGGGGGATGGGTGGGGTTGGTAAGAGGAGGAATCCAGTTTGGGCAGGGAGGCAAAAATTACTAGAAGAACCCCTGCAATTGGGGTGCATTTTTTTTTTTTTGGTTTTTCGAGACAGGGTTTCTCTGTGGCTTTGGAGCCTGTCCTGGAACTAGCTCTTGTAGACCAGGCTGGTCTCGAACTCACAGAGATCCGCCTGCCTCTGCCTCCGGAGTGCTGGGATTAAAGGCGTGCGCCACCACCGCCCGGCTTGGGGTGCATTTTGTAGGCAAGGTGGAAACCTAATGCAATGGAAACTCCACAGAATTTAGGAGAGTAACCCTAGCAAAGACTCGTAGTAATGGGGGATACAGAGCTTGAACAGGCTATCTCTGTAACCAGGCTAGGCTTACTCAAGGGGAGGAATTGGGACAACAACCAACCACGTAACATTTGACCTACAGTTTGTGCTGTTTTCGGAGGGTTCTTTCTGGGACTGGAACCTAGCAGAATCATCATCAACAAGATCAGAGAGACTTCATCCAGCAACTGATGGGAGCAGGTGCAGAAAACCACAGCCACACATCAGGCAGAGCTTGGTAATCCCTAGGAATAGCAGGAGGAAGCATCTGAGGAATCATAGGGGCTAGGGACACTCCAAGAACATAGCCCACAGAATCAATTGACTGGGACTCATGGAGCGCTTGCAGAGGTCAGAGAGCCTGAAGAAGTTCTGACCCAGGTCCTCTGCATATATGTTATGCCTCAATAGTTTGGTGTTCCTGTGGGATTCCTAACAGTGGGAGCCATTTCTGCCTTGTTTGCCTGCTTGGGGGATGCTTTTCCTCCTGTTGGGTTGCTGTATCCAGGCTTGATGTGATGGTATACACCAGGTCTTATTGTAGCTTGGTATGCCTTGTTAGATCTGCTCTTTTCTGAGGGGAGGTGTCTTTAGGGGGGGGGAGGGAAGGGGAGAGAGACAGGGGAGGGGCAGGAAGAGGAACTGTGGCCCGGATGTAATATATGGAAGAAGAATAAAACAAACAAACAAAAAGATAGATTAAAAGGCTACACCAGAACGACAAAGTAGAAGATTTACCATAAAGCTGGTCCATAAATTTAAACCTAAAAACAGAACATGCTTTAGATTAGGCTAGATACAAGTATTCATTTCTGGGACTTAAGACAAAGAAAAACTGCTACAGATCATTTTACATTAATTCATCGTTGTTACAAGACTTGACATCTGTGATGCACTGGCACCATTCTGAAATGACAAAATATGTGAGCCTTGATATCTTCCAATATTTATGCAGAGTGTTTTCCTTCACAAACTACAAACGACAAAAATGTGAGACTATCTCCTTACTCAGATTACGCTAGATGGATTCCCTTTTATTACTGGGTTCATTTACAAGATTGCTGGAACTGGTTCAGCAACAAACATAAATACTATCTGCTGAGCAAGATCACATTTTTTTAATTAGCTTACATATTCATGCGTAAATGTTTAGGCAGTTTTCCACCCAATGTAAAAGGCATTAACTTTTATGTTATATGTAAACAGTATATATAACTTCATGTTATATACATATAAACTGCTATATCTATAATAATATAAACATGACTTGAAGTCACAATAAAAATTTGAACTTAATACATAATTATCAACTGTTTTTGGCTGGATAAATTAGGACACACACATAGAAAACCAGTAAATATCACTTGCTTTCTAAAAAGTATAGTGCAGTATAAAATATAAAGTACGGAAAGTGTTCTGCTACCAAAAATTACAAAATCTAGTATAAGCATAGAATAAATTAGCTTTAAATTGAAATAAAATCCTGGCACATATTGGTATGGATAAATTCCGAAGGCATTGTGCTAAGCGTAAAAAGCCAGACAAAATAAGACAACGAATGTAATATTCCACTTTTTGTGACACAAAAGAGGAAATTCTATGGGCAGAAATAGAGAGCGTCCTGTGGCCTGAAAGGCACCGAGAATGATGGAGAGTCTGTTAGGGTAATGAAAAAGTTCCAAAAAATGGATAGCATGGGGCTTGTAGAACATTGCAAATATAGGTAACTAAATGAGTTAAAATGGTAAATTCCATGTGTTACATGACTTCAAATTTTATATAGTTAAATTACTACATTAATTTTAAGGTGAATACAATCTATACACTATATATGGTCTATTTTCCTAATGTGTGTACACTTGTCACGTTTTAAAAATTATAAAACATACTATAAAATGTTATCTCATAAATCACCAGCGGCTATGCCAGATAGCTCCAGCTTCTTTACATTCCAGCTCAGACTTTTAATGCACTTTTATTTATTAAAGGCAGTGTGTATCTCCTTAGACTGTTTGGCAGATGAATATAATTTATCATTGTTTCCTTCACTTGACAATGACAAATAAATCACCTCATATAGCAATATTAAGAATAAATTACAAGTGAAGGAGATATACATCTTTCCAATGATGAATGGGTGTGTCCAAAAGTGGACTACAGCAGTCAACTTCTGGCCACACTTGTCTACACGCTTGTCACACAGTCTTTTTGTCCCGACCAATCCATGACCATGTCCCTGGACACACACCTGAGCACTGTGAAATCGGCCACAGGTGATATGCTGATTGACTCCCAGGCTTTGTTTTAGATGTCTGTGTTCGATAAGGAGACGGTGCAAGTTCACACAAAAGGGCTCAAGACATAAAATCTATAGGGATTTAAACATGGAGAAGAAAGTTTATCTCATCAGAGGAAGCTTCACGGAAGAGTCAGAGACAGCTGTGAACACATTTCAAGGCATGGCAGAATGGCTAACCAGGCCTGCATGAGGAGGCATGAATAGGAATGATTTTATGTCTGGCTGGGCGTGGGCTACTTTGAGAGGGTTACTGAGCTGGATGACGAGCTGTCACTCTGCATGGTGTATATTAGTTATTATAAATACTGAAAAGAGTATTGCGGAACTCTATCCATTAAAGCACCACTGGTAATATTCAAAGTAGCTTTTGTGTTTAAGCAAGGGTCTCATATTCTAGCCCAGACCTCCAAGATAACAGCATTTCCCCTACTGATTCTCACTGGAGGAAATAGATAAACAAAAATGACATTTCTTCCTTCAGCTTTCCACTTCTCATTATTTCAACTTAAGGCTATTTTAGATGTCGTTAAGAGCAGCAAGACAAGACCACAACCTCTTCTTTTGTCATGAGAAGTCAACTCCGACCTCTTAGTTTTCCCTTGCTAAGGTTCTGCTATCACTGCCTGCTAGACTGTGCTCAAGGGGTTGGAGAGCAACTGACTGACTTCAATTCTATCTTGTCAAACATACAGGAATACTCCAGTAGCACTTATTCTGTGAAGGAGCCTATTCTCCACTTCATTTCTGAACATCAGTGAATTAACTCCCTTTTTCTTCCGAGAAACTTGCAAAGTAAAGGAATCTAGCAATAAATCAATCCTAGTCACAGCACCATTTATGTTTGGGTGTGTGTGCCGTGCAGTACATGTGAGTGTGCTGTGTGTGTTGTTTGAGTGTGTGTGTGTATGTGAATGGGTGTGTGCATGCCTGTGTGTGTGCATGCACGAGTGTGTAAGTTTGTGTGTGTGTGTGTTTCTACCTAGAGCTCTAAATTTATAACTATTTCTCAAAATTGTTTAAACATAACAAGGTCCATATTTGGAATTCCACATGTGTCCTGTCCTCCTCATTTGTACCAGGATGAAAATTATATCTTTAAGTTGCTTTCTTCCCTACAAGGTGCCCTTAACTCCCGTCCTTCACCTAGTGAATCAGTTTCCTGTGAAAACATTGGCAGGCATCCTACCAGTTTACCAAGCACCAGCCCCTTAATCCTGAACCGATTTCTTGCCAGATAATTCATTTACCTTAGAAACCAAATAACAGACCCTTAGAATTTTTAATCACCACTGAAATGTTCTTGGGCATCTCTCTCTTAACCAAAACATATAGCTCTTAACAGTACAGAGATTGTTTTTGTTCCTGTAGAATCAAATGACCATTATATAATTGAACTTCAATTTAGAATACATCGAGCTAAGTTTTAAAGAGAGAATTATTTATATTTATGTTATTTTTCAGAAAAAAGACTGAGTCATTAAGTATTTTTAAATCAGTAAAGGTCATGGAAGTGAGGACTCCCACCCCCATCTTATTCTTTGTTTCTTTTACTGGAAGATGATATTGAGTCAAAATTCTAGCATCTTAAGTGTTTAATACTTGATATACAATCCATATTCAAAACACAATATCATCAGTAAACAAACAGAAATGGCCCTCAGTTCCTGAAAATCCCGAAGACGGTGTGTGGAGTGGGCCATTTTGTGGTGGGCATCCCCTCCCTCTGCCCAGATACTGAAGGTGCAGACAAAGGAACGAACTCAATCTTCATAGAGAGGTTTTCTCAAAAGCGAATTTGTAATTAGAAAAGTGATACCAATGCACCCTAGAATTAGCCTGGCTTTAGAGAATCGGCAACACTGGAAAGGGGAAACAAGCAAAGGTGTCATTGTGGGTTAAATTATGCTCTCTTTTTCACCGCTTTGCCTATATACTGAATAGAATGGCAAGGCTGTTGAGTCAACCTGCCTTTCCAATTTCAAGTGTCGGATGACAGATCATTTAAATGAAACGGAATATTGGCTCACAGACTCCCCACAATTTGCCATACTGCAACTGCTCTCTGATGGTGAGGTACTCATTTGCAGGACCCACAACAGCCATCTTAACTGCTCCCATCTTATTCAGAGGTATGTCACTAGGTGACAACAAGAATAAGGATCGAGCTGGGGGCCAGGTGGGGAGAGAGAGCCTATGTGAGGAGACAAACCTGGGATGATCAAATAATCCAAGTCTAGGATTGGGCAGACCCCTGGCTGTCTGTCTGCCAATGGGAAAGCCCCAGTTGGAGGTTATTGAGGAATCCTGGGGCAAGAACACTACTTCTTGTTGGAATGGTTGCCCTAAACTCAGATAGCTAATTTTCTTACACCGCAGTGAACTAGAAATTTCAAAGAGAACTGGAAAGACTGCTGTTCCCAGCTTTCCTTTGCCTATGTCTGCACAGAGAGAACTGTCTGCACAACCCAATAGTCTGTTTTCCCATTCAAACCTTTGTGACTAGCCAGAGTGACTGCAAGAAAGGCAAGAAAGGCAGTTAGAGAAAAACCACATTGGTCCTGAGTTGAAAGCAGGGCATTTTATTCTATGTCTGGGGAATGGAGAAAGTACACCGGTGACGGTGTGTGAATGAAATTCCCAGTAAGGAACCCTGTGAGAGCAATGCCCTTTTTGGGTCCTTGATGAAGTCACTCACACAACTGAAGGAGGATTAGAGACGATGAGCTGACCTGTGAGTAGATAGAGCATCTCTGAAGATGAATGAACTGACTGACAGAGAAGATGGAAATGAAAGAAGCTGCCAAGTGCAGCTCACACCAAGCAGAACTCAGGAGGGCAGCGAAGTTTTCCTTCCACCCGGAGGGACTCCCAAAGCAGAGCATCTAAGCAAGCAGGTGTCATGACACTGAGAAGAGTGAAGGAACACCCTGATACCAGGGATGACAGAGAACCAAAGAGGACAACAGAGGGGCAAGATATTGATGACTTCCCCAACTGCTTCCAAGGACATGGTGCTCCCAAGCCAGGGAGCGGTGTCATGAAGGTTGAAGACACAAAGGTGAAACAGGAGCTTAGACTATTTTATGTTTCGGAATACTCCTTAGTGTCTACCAACAGGCTACGAAAATGGTTGATCACCTTTAAGAGCTGGAGGCTGAAAGCCCCTTTGTTTGCTCTGGAACATCTCTCTCCTCCCATGCATGTCCAATGCAAGGCTGATCAACCTTTCACTCACTTACTCCTTTTCCCACTGCAGAATGCAGCAGGGTTATCCCTTCTTTCCCGGCTCCTACAAAGCCAGTCATCAACCTGGCGGAAAGCCGGGCTCAGGGCGGCTAGCGTGGGCCCGCGGCTTACCTTCGGGATGAAGAGGCGCGGCTCGCTGCCCTGGGCTGAAGTCCCGCCGACTGTCCGCGTGTACTGGGATCTCTGGGCTCCTGCAGCCCCCGCCCCACCTGCAGCTGCTGCTGCCGCTGGCTACTCCAGGCGGGCCGAATGAAGTCATCCCCCGCCGGAGCAGCGCACTCCGTGCGAGCCGCGGGGGGAGACGCTCCGCTCCGGGTCGCAGGCTACCGCATCTGCCAGCTGCATCCGACACACGCTTTCCCCCTGTGTGAAGGCTGATCGTCTGTAAACGATTTTGCACACAGGCGGCATTGCCGGATTGAGCAACAAAAGAGAAGAGACAGATAGACTTTGTCTACAGGGAGTCCTTAATCTCTGCGCTCCCCTGTCACCGAGGCTGTTTGGACAGCTCCATCTGACTGTGTGGGTTTCCCACCCTCTCCATCTTCCTTATCAGTACTGTTCATTTCGCTGAATTTGAGGGCTGATTGTCTATTGAGATAAACAGTCAAATACTTCGGAAAAAAAATTAAGTGGGCAATCGGTCTTCTTAAATCCCCGCACAGGACGATTCACTTGCTTTTTACACACACACACACACACACACACACACACACACACACACACACACACACAGTCAAAACAGTAAAACAGTTGTGAAAGCTGAAAGCTTTGGACCTTTGATTTTCTTCCTATTGTGATAGAATGAGAATCTCTCAACTCAGTGAAGAGGGGCAGAACAGAGAAATTACTCAAGGACACAGAGAAGGGTCATCCCAGGATTTTAGTGCTGTTCCCTTGTGGACAGTGGACAGATGTTCCTCCCAACACCCTGCTCTCTCCTGCTCCAGTCCCTGCATTTTGGGAAACTGCCTGGGTGAAAGCCATAATATTTGAAAACCAAGAGTCAGAATTCATATATAGAGATGATTGTAACTCCTACCGGGTTTCTCAGAATTTCCCTTGGAGAAAAAAATAAACGCTGGTGCACACAAGCCTCTTCCTTGTCCTTGCCTCTTTAAATGTTCTCGCTTTTGTTTTCTTCCAGTTAGTGACCAAACCAACCATTGAGGGGCTTGGTAGTGTTAAGGGGGAAAGGGAGCTGAGGATTTTTAATCTTTGTTGCTTGTCCAGGGTTTCTTTCTCAATCAAGTCATTTCTAAGGAGGTATTTTCCTTACACCAGCATTCTGCAGGGTGGCGGTTCCTCATTTGACTTATCTTGGCTTCCTCTGTGAGTTTCATTATGTCTTGTCGGTATTACCCTGGGAATCTGTCCAGCATCTTATACTGAAGTTGTATAAGGTCACAGACGATACTAAATGAAAAATTCCTACTCCTCTATCAGTTCCAGAGCAAAGGAGGTAGTGTAACCAGCAGAGATACAAAACAAACAAAATGAAATTAATAACTCAGAATTTGGTGTGGGGCGTGTGAGTTTGAAATTTGGGACAGCTTAGTCAGTCCCTATGACTCATTTTCCTTAGATAAATCCCTCCATCCTATCACAAAATGCTGAATTCTTAACTTGCATCATAGGCCCGTGTGCATAAAGCTCATAATTGCTGAATAAGGTTGAGAAATAACATCTTACTTTCACTATTATCAAGCTTAAATTAGCCTTGAATATGTACTTCAGACATAAATGTGGGTAGAAACCTTGACAGTAGTGAGCATGTTGGAAGGTCATCACTAGTAGACATGGTAGATGATCCCTCAAAGCAGTGTTTAGAGCTAGATCACTATATTAGGTTTTTTTCAGAGATTAGTGGGTGTCATTTTAGCATGAGGTTGATGTATAGGTGACCTGGGGACTTAGTACAGTTTCCCACGGGTCACACTCCCTCTATTCTACCATGAAACACACAGAGATACAGCAGCTCCCTTACCTTAATAACGGGCACTCATGCATTAACATGAGGCTAATACAGATTTCTCCAGGTTTCATAGTGCCTCCCGCTCTATTCTATACTCCTGTATAAGATAGCATATTATATTTAATTGTTATCTCCCTTAAGATTCATGCAGGCTGTGACAGTTTCTCAGTTACCTTGTTTTTGATGACCTTGACAGCTGAAAGGTAGCAGTCAGTCATTTTGTGGAATGCCACAGTATTACAAGGTGGCTGATGTCTTTCTTGTGTCAAGACTCGGGATCTAGGCTACGGAAATGAGGACCACAGAGGTGAAGGGCCCTTTCAGTGCAGCATCTAAGATTACAGACCACCACGGTGACATTGTTGATGCTGGCTTTGGCCAGCTGACAGACAGCTGGGGCTTTCTGTTGTAAAGCTGTGAAGCCATCACTACTGGATTGTTGGAAACCAGCCACCACGTGACGTCAGCACCAACAGGGAGCTATGTTCAGCCGTGTGAAGACTGTGTGCAGGATGTGAAATAAGTGGAATTCTTCCACATAGTAGATATTTTTCTACACCCCCTTATGTAAAATTCAGCTCAATTGGTTAATATAGATGGGGTTTTATACATTTGGTAATAATCCAATATTGTCTTATTTATTTGTTCAAAATATTCCAGTTTTATTTGTTCGAAATATTCTAGCTCTGTTGGTTTGTAGCTGCTTAGTAATTTTTTTTACTCTTAATCACCTTAAATATGTATAACAATTCCCGGAGTTTTCAAGATGTCCCAGGTACTGAACTGCCTAGAACTGCAAACAGTCAAAGAGACCTTTCTTCAAAGAGGCCCATTTCCTCTTATTAAGGAATAATAACAGAAACTAAGGTATGGATTCCATCTTTGTTTCTAGGTAGTGCAGTGCTGATTAGGCCTTCAATACAAGAGAGCGGAGTTCTGTGTATGTGCACTGACTATGTGTATACACACACAGCAATAAATGTTTCTTTATGTACCATGTGTGCCTCTACATATCTTTAAACCAACTGAGAGCTATAAGGGCCTCAGATTACCCTATTATTACGAAGATCCCTCTAGCCCATCTCTGTCACTAATCTGTGAATGCTAACTCCAACAGCAAGAGATGAGACTCTACCACCTACTCTTATTTACTCAATTGCTGAATTCCAGTGTCTTATACAGGCATATCAGCCTTACTGTTATTAGCCCATCTTTATAATAATCATATTTTAGGTATGTAACTAAATAAAGTTATGACTATATATAACATTTGTTTGTTTTTAGGCAGGGTCTCTCTATGTAGCTTTGACTATCCAAGAACCCTTTATGTAGACCATGCTAACCTTGACTCTCAGCGCTCTGCAAGCCTCTGCCTCCCTACTGCTGGGACTGAAGTCCTGTACCACCAAGTCTGGTTCTACTAAAAGTTGCTTAAAAAGTTTCACTGTCTGTTCATCTCTGTATCATGATACTGTTTCTTAAATACTTTGATTACTGTACTTGGAATTAGTGGCTCTCCCTGTAATTCTCTAATGGCATGTTTTTTGATACCACCTGCATAATTGTTACTCTTTGCCTTTCCTTGACTGTTTGCATAAACTTCCCACTCGAAAGTTGTCGATGCTTCAGAACCTGGGCTGCCGTAACAATTTATAACTGAGAAGATAGCTTTGCTGGTCATAAAGTGCCACATAATCTCGAAGGGAAGTGGGGGTGGGTGAAAGGATCGAGAAAACCTAACTATGAAGCAAGGCTTCATAATTGGCTTGCCACACAGCCTGATTTCCCCCCCCCCCCCCGCCCACTCCGCATGTGCTTCTGTATGTGAGTGTAGGTTCCCTATGTGGTGTGCCTGTTGAAGTTCAGGGAGCCATGTCTGGTGTTAGTCTTCACCCTACACCTTTTGCCGAGGCGGGAGTCTTGCCATTCTCCATTGGATACTAGGCTAGCTAGCCTGTAATGGAGCTTCCGGGCTCCTCCCAGCTCCGCTTCCCATCTTAGCAGACCAGGGGTCAGATCTACTATCAAGCAGCTCTTTACTTGACTTCTGGAAATCTGTACTCTGATACTTACCTTTTAAAGACAAGGACGAACTATCTCCAGAGCCCTGGGTATTGCTATTTATTTCTTTGTAGAATCAGGGTGTGGATGCTGCCAGGGAGAAGACAAATGTAGGCATTGAATGGTAGGATTTAATCCTTCAGACAACAGTATGGTGAGAGGCATAGGGAAATGAATTTTTTATTGGTATCTTTTTTTTTTATTAAAAAATTCCGCCTCCTCCCCACCTCCCATTTCCCTCCCTCTCCCCCCTACTCCCCTCCCCCTCCCTCTCCAGTCCAAAGAGCAGTCAGGGTTACCTACTGTCCTCCCCCTCCATCCAGGTCTAGGAAGGTGAGCATCCACACAGGCTAGGCCCCTCCAAAGCCAGTACATGCAGTAGCATCAAAACCCAGTGCCATTGTCCTTGGCTTCTCAGCAGCCCTCATTGACCGCCATGTTCTGGGAGTCCGGTTTTGTCCCATGCTTTTTGAGTCCCAGTCCAGCTGGGCTTGGTGAGCTCCCATTAGATCAGCCCCACCATCTCAGTGGGTGGGTGCACTCCTTACGGTCCTGACTTCCTTGCTCATGTTCTCCCTTCTTCTGCTCCTCCTTTGGACCTTGGGAGCTCAGTCCTGTGCTCCCATGTGGGGCTCTGTCTCTATCTCCACCCATCGCCAGATGAAGGTTCTATGGTGATATGCAAGATATTCATCAGTATGGCTATAGGATTGGGCCATTTCAGGCTCCCTCTCCTCTGCTGCCCAAGGAAGTAGCTGGGGACATCTCCATGGATACCCGGGAACCCCTCTAGAGTCAAGACTCTTGCCAACCCTAAAATGGCTCCCTTAATTAAGATATATACTTCCTTGCTCCCATGTCCACCCTTCTTTTATCCCAACCATCCCATTCCCCATGCTCTCCCCATCCTCCCCTTCACATTTTTCTCTCCCCAACTCCCCTTAGCACCATCCCATCCCACCCCCAAGTTCCCCGATTTTTGCCCAGCAATCTTGACTCCTTCCAATATTGAGGAGGATAACTATATGTTTTTCTTTGGGTTCACCTTCTTATTTAGCTTCTCTAGGATCACGAAAAATGAAAGGGAATGTTTTGTTTCAATACACAGTGTTAGCGTCTGTGTTCTTAGAAACAGGCACTCGCGAGAGACCATGTGAACAAACAAACAAACAATAAAGAGCCCCCACCTCAAAAGAACAAGGGACATTTTCTTTTGGGCCAAATATGAATGACTGGGAACTCAGGTTTAGGTTACCCAAAACTCCATTCAAACATGGTAATGATCTGATAACGTTATTCTCGTAACAAAACAAAGACAGTCATAAGTTAAGGTACTTTTCCAATACATTAGTAGAAACATATAGTAGATGGGTATGACAGCTAGCTTTGGTCAGCTTGACATGGTGTTCCTGGGAAGCAGGGATATCCTTTGAAATATTGTCTCCATCAGAATGGTCTGTGGGACTTTTCTAGATAACTGATTGATGGTGGAGGGCCTCTTTCAACTGTAGATGGGTACCATCCCTGGACAGGTAGGCCCTAGGCTGTATAAGAAAGCAAACTGAGCCAAATGGTGGTGACACACACACCCCTTTAACCACAGTTCACGGGAGGCAGAGGCAGGGGGATCTCTGAGGCCAGCCTGGTCTATGGGATCAGTTACAAGACAGCCAGGGCTACAAAGAGAAAACCTGTCTCCCTAAAAACCAAAGAGGGATAGGGGAAGAAAGAAGGAAAGCATGCTAAATAAGTCAGTAAGCAGTGTCTTACTGCATGGTCGTCCAGGCCCCTGCTAGTGCAGCCCCTCCTGCGAGGACTGTTAACTGGTAGTGTAAACAGACATCGTCCTTTCCTCCCCAGGATGATTTTGGTCACGGTGTTTGTTACTGAAACAGCAAAGCAGTTCGGACCCACTGCTTTAGGCATTGTAGGGAAACCTCAGCTGTGGGCCTCAGAGGCTGTCTGACGGTGTTCTTCTTTTGATTGGGGAAGGTAGGTGTTGCCTATACAGTCAAAGGATTTGCCTCATGGTCAGATACGGGGGACGGGCGACCCATGGCTATTTGGAGGTCAAAGATGGCCAGGATAGTTTTTTTTTTTTTTTTTTTTTTTGTTTTTTTTTTTTTTTTTTTTTTTTTTTTTTTTTTTTCTGGACTTGCAGCTTTGGCATCCCTGAAGTGCAGGTCAGTTAATCAGCCATGCAGAAGTTCAGCAGCAGGCACGGTGGTACTTCCGCTCACTCCAGCTAGGTGGTTTCATCTGATGAGCGAGGTGGAAGAGTTCTTTTCATTTGTTTTTGCTTTCCGAGTTTTCAGTGCCGTGTATTAGAAACGGAACCTAGTGGTCAAGGGCTATTGTTGCCGTTCTGATGTCCTCAATTAGAGATCAAGTGGTCTATTGATACCAGCAAGGGACAGTGCAGGCAGAGAGCTAGAGCCCAGCCAGCAGGCAGAACATCTCCTTCGTTAAAGGAGCCCTTCCAGAAGCATTCATTTATATGTAAATGTTTTATCAAAAGGGTAACTGAGTATTTCATTAGCAGACATTAACAATTTAGCAGAGATTAGCGTTTCAGATTTATAATTGAGAGGGACTTCCTTCCAGCATCTGTCACCCCATTGACAGCCAGGTCTCCTACACTCCACACTCCATAGGAGTCTTTGGAGAGCTGGGACTCCACCTACCGGGAAAGACTTCAGTGCTTGGTGCAGAGCGGTCCCAATATTGTCTGTAATTAAGACTAGCAGAAGGGGGCTGGGCTCACAGGAGCGCTTCTATTTATCCTCTTTTTACCTTTGCTAGTGTGGCTAGGCTTGAGCTCTGATTCAATCTACAGACATCTTCTAATTTTATGTTAAGAATCTTGCTTCTTAAAATATGTTAAAAACAATATTATATAGGGTGGAGGTAGGGCAATTTGAGTATAGTAAAGCTAAGGGCCATACACATTTATGGTTATACTGAAGAAATAATGTAATCTAAGCTACTTTAACATTTATAGTATAGTTATACCTGATAATCTATAGCAAGGGAGATAAAAATTCCCTATGATATGTTATAACAACACTAACTCATGTGAAGGTTGATATTAGGTACTAGAGCATCAATGGATTTGAGCAGACACAACAGAAATAATTTATTGAGAGGGTAGTGATGGAAAGGAGCAAGGGGAGGCTGCATCCTTAGCTCCCACTCCCACCTCCTGTCTGCTTATTGGCTCCTTTGTCCTGGTAAGGAGTTGCCATGTAACCCTACACAGTACAGTATAAGGTGGAGACTGGACTCTGTGATCCAAGGTGAGATGAATATTTCCTTAAGTGAAGTGCTTACTGCCCAAATACCCAGGAGTGAGCTCAATCTGGACTATGGGAGAATTATTTCTAGTGGTTCAATAAACACCAGGATTCCTCAGGAACTTATGAAATGGTTCCCATCTGCCAAAAAAGAATATTTCCCTTACCTCTACCTGAATTTTAATATATTTTTATTTCATATCTGTTTATAATGCATTCTGATTACTCTCCCAAGCCCCTGACCTCCCTCCTCCACAACACCTTTCCTCCACACAAGTCCTTTTCTCACATTCATATTTTCATTTTGCTTTGTGACCCAGACTTTTAACCAAGGGTGCCTGGGTGAACACGGGTTTGGAACTGTCCATTGGCCGCTGTAGGCTCACCCATTGGTGCCAAGCAGAAGACAATGATTGCTCTCCCAGAATCTGTGAGAAGGATGAGGCCCTGTGAGTCCCTCCCCATTTGTGGATCTGTCTAACAAGCTGCGGGAGGTGACCTCAGATGCTGTGGATAAGGGTAGTAGTGGCTGTGTCAGGTTCGGAAGGTAGCATCTCCTAGCTCTCACGACCTAAGTGCTCTTTCCTTCTTTCTGCTCTCCCCTCCATGACGTTGCCTGAGCCTTAGGTGGGGAGGTATAAATGACGGGCTGAGCGCTGCACCATCACTTTCTCTAGACCTAGAGCAGCCGTAGGTCTCTGCATCTATGACCACTCTTTCCAAAGAGAGCTTTCTCAGATTAAAGCTGAGAGCAACAAGAGTCTGGATTGGAGGCCCATATGTGTAACTCTTCATTGACTTTGGCTGCTTCAAAGACATCAAATGTCTCACATAATTTTACCTAGAACTTAGTATCTCTCCCCTAACTTCACTGCAAGAAGGACCAGAGCAATGGAGTCATAATTAAATCAGATGTAGGAACAGGAATAGGGGTTTGCTTGTTTATTTGGAGATGGACTTTTTTTATGTTAATGAGAATATCTATGGCAGAGGGGAACACTGGCATGGCAGGGAAGAGGACACACTCTGGCAGGGAAGAGGACACACTCTACGAAAAAGCTGTATGTGTGTGTGTGTGTCCAGCAAAGACAACAGGGTTTGGTTTTGGATCAGAGACAAACATTTATTTTAGTAAAGAAGGAAGGACACAGAGTTCACAGCATCCGTTGGACCCAGACACAACAGTGGACTTGTTTAGAAAACTTGGAAAC
Organism: Arvicola amphibius; assembly: GCF_903992535.2. Classification (NCBI taxonomy): domain Eukaryota; kingdom Metazoa; phylum Chordata; class Mammalia; order Rodentia; family Cricetidae; genus Arvicola; species Arvicola amphibius. The sequence continues at coordinate 64,003,451 of NC_052057.2, forward strand.
TGAGCTGGTCCTATGTATGCTCCCAGTGATAAAAAGATAAAAAGAAGTGGCTGAAACTTTAGAGGGAGAAAATGTTGGGATTTGTGAGAAAAGTGAAGTTCTGTCATGTTCCTGCAGGTCGGGGAGAAGGAATCGGTTTGCGTTCAGATCCCCCTGAGCTCTGAGTTTGCTCAGGGTTGATGAGCATGAATTCAGATATGACCAATGGCAAAGGTGCTAGGCTTTCTCCAGCCCTGCTTGTCTGTTTGGTGCAGGTACTGAGTTGCCTTAGGGGGTCTTAGGCTTTTGCTTGTCCAGTCCAGCTGAGGTTGGTGGCCTTTGTATCAGTGTCAGAATTACAAATTTGTTCCAAAGTTTGTGGCTACAAACACTCATCGAGGAGTTAGGTCATTTCAAAGTCTTTCACTGGTCTTTGTTTTCTTTGATTTTGACTTTATGTAGGATCACAGAAGCTGAAGTTTTGGCTCCCAATGACATAGCAAGAACAAAGAGCTCACTCTATGTTCTAGCTGATTTTAACTGTCCACTTGACACATCCTTGAGCCATCTGAAAAGGAGTCAGGTGGCAGACTGACTGCAGTGATTGCTACTTATTGTGGGAGGGTCCCTGCTCTCAGTGGGTGGGGCCATTCTCTGGGCAGGTGCTTCTGAAAGCATAAGCAAGTTAAGCATGCACTTTCAAGTGAGTAAGTTTTTTGCAACATTTCTGCCCCAGTTCCCCCAGTGATTGAATGTAACCTGCAAAGAGGGCCTTTCCCTCCATAAGTTGCTTCTTGTCTTAGTATAATCCATCACAACAACCAAGAAGAAACCATAGAACCCTACACCACGAATTCCCCACAATGATGTCTTGAATCTTAAGCCAAAGATATTTATTAGGTGAAGCATGAAGTTTTAGTAAAAATCTTTTTGAGATATGTTTTATGAAATAACTTTTAGTGACAGATCTTCCACAACTTGATGGTGAGTGAACATATCCATCAAAATGTCAGTATACCCATAACTATGCGCAATTAAAGCCAACTTCAAATTGAAGTTGACCGCATAGAAATAAGCATTGTAGAACTTGCAGTGTTTTCTAACTCAATGCTCTTCTGTAATTGTATCTATGACTTTTTTATGCTTGATGACAAATTTATGTGATTTTTTTCTCTTGCTCTTGGAATAAAGACATAAAATAAAGTTAAACAAATGCTACTCTCAAATACAGATTCAGTGTTGTTACTGACTCAGTTTTTGCTCTTTCACATGAACCTGGGTTTTTTAGTTCGGGGCCTCTCCATTCTATGCATGATGCAAATCTGCCCTCTGGTGGCTAATTGTGGAACTGTAGACATGATTCTTTTTTTTTTTTTGTTCCCCCTCCTCCCTCTCCCCACACCCAACCACTGTTATTTTTCTTTCTTTCTTTGTTTCTTCTTCTTTTCTTTTTTTGGTTGTTATATAGTCAAAGAACAAAACTTCAGAAGTGGAAACGTGCTCAGTCATAATGTGAAAGATGACATTAAGAGCCATTCATTTTATTTAGTTTTCATTATTCTGTTTTGACCCTCCATGTCCCTTGCTGTTCTAACTCGTGACCTCCAGGGCCATCCTGTTCTGTCCTATCCTATTTTAATCTAATATATCCTATTCTCATTGTGTGTGACTTGGAACTTCATACACACTAGACAAATGTTTTGTCGCTGATCTTAATTCACATATGAGAATGCAGCATTTCAGAAGACAGTTTGTCTGGTCATTACTTAAACATTAAGGTGAAGGGAAGTTTTGCACTGATTAATCTTCACTTGTTAAGGATGCATGTAGATTATGGAGAGTCCACTGTGATAATCATGTGCACATCAACACCTGGCCTGGCATTAATAAATTGCTATACCAGTTTAGGGGGAAAAAACTTCCTGTGCTTACCTAAGCCTTCATGATTTTGTTTCTAGACATTACATGTTAAAAACACCACAGCCATCTTTCCTTCTGTATCCACTAACTCATTTATTTCAAAAAGGCTCTTGAGCATCTCCCATGTGTTTGACACTATTTTAGGTGTGGGGGTGACATTCATTTTCTTTTATAAAAGACTTGTGCTCTGGTGCAGAGGCAGTCATTGCGATAGAGCGGCAAGTGTGCTCTTGTGTGGAGGCGGTCATTGAGGTAGAGCTGCAAGTGTGCTCTGGTGCAGAGGCAGTCATTGTGGTAGAGCGGCAAGTGTGCTCACAGCAAGAATTCGGGGTGTGCACTTTAAGCTCTCTCATAGAAGGGAACAGCTGGACTGTCTTTATATTTACAGAGAAGAGGTGTGGGAGCTGGTGGGGGGGCAAAGGTCTTTCAGTACAGAATGCTAAAAGTTCAGAGGCAGAATCCTGGGACATGTTCGCGTATTGTCATTAGGGGCAATTGTTGGTAATTTGTTCATCGGCGGTACTGCAATTACCATATCGATAATGAATACTTATTGCTATGTGAGCAAGAAACTTTTAATACACTTACCTACATTTTTCCTTCATCCATTTTATGAATTCAGTATCAGAATTGCTCTCATTTCACCTGTAAGGAAACAAAATCTTAAAAAGGTTGTTGCTTGTCTGGGAGTTTCAGTGTCATGGTCATGGTTGCTTCAATTTCCTGGCAAGAGCTGAATTTTGATTAATTATAATAATCTCTTTTAAGGTCACCAATGAAGTAGTTTGTAGGTTGGCGAATGTGCCTAAGTAACCAGAGGTGAAGAAACATAGAAATGTGTAGCTAACAAAGCCAAGTAAATAGTTCCTTAAAATGATCTAACATTCAGTTATTAAAGCCTATATTTATTAAACAGTTCCCTTAAAATGATCTTGTGAAATTCTAATCTCTTGGTTCATAGCAGACTACTAAACACCATGGATAGCACCAATAGAGAATTCTGTCATGTGACAGGATAATGCTAAGGATGCATCAAAGGGAGCTGCAGCTTGTTGGTGAGATATGCTGGATGAATATCAGGTGGTGGAAATACTGCTTAAATTTTTGACATACAAAACAGTAAACTGTGCTTTCTAGGTTTTTTTTTTTCGAGACAGGGTTACCCAGTAGTTTCTAGAGCCTGTCCTGGAACTAGCTCTTGTAGACCAGGCTGGTCTCGAACTCAGAGATCCGCCTGCCTCTGCCTCCCGAGTGCTGGGATTAAAGGCGTGCGCCACCACCGCCCGGCCTGTGCTTTCTAGGTTTTACAAGAGACATTTGACTAATGAACTATGATGACGAGATAAACCAAATGTATGTGTCTATAATTTTAAATACCAGGAAATAAATAAAGGAATTAGGAATAGATGAGCTGAGACAAGGTGAGACCAGAGAAAACCAGGGTAAACAGATCATAGTAGAGGATTATTCCACGACACTGGGTGAAACTGCTTCAGATGGGAGTATGGAGATCAGATAAAATGATCAACATTTACACAATTAGACATTTCAACAGGAAGGTAAAGCATTTTTACATGGTGATCTCCCTGTGTCCCGGTGCTTTACATAGGAACTGTCTATGCTCTTTCGAAGGTGTACTCTTAGGGCCTTTCAGTGAGGGTCGTCCATGCTACTATTGTTCCCAGCTTCACACTTCTCATCTCCCTTTTAAAAATTATATTTTGCTATAAATTGCAAGTCTTTATTTTTTATAGATCCACATGTTATGAGTGTGAGAAGCAATCGTCCCTAAATCTTATCCTCCAGATTGAACTCCTAATATTCCTAAGCAAAGTGCTTTGCCTTCATGAGGAAGTGAAAGAGGCTCTGGAATTTGCACTCTTTCACTCTGACTACAAACACGACCTAACACTTCAGACAATGACACACAAGACTCGGGCAGTCTCTTTCCCTGCATGGCAACACTTTATATAACCTTAGTAACTAATCCAAGTCAAAATGTGGCAATGCAATGGTATGAAAAACGTCTCCTGTCCTCTGAGAGACTGGAACTTTGATTGGGTCTTACAGCCAGTTAAGCATACAACTTGAGGTCACGTAAGACATAGGACTGCTACTCTCCTGTGTACTCAGTCTGTTTAATCTGACTTTAAGAGAACAAGGTAGCAACCAGCCTTATTTGCCTTGGATTTGCCATTTAACCAACTTTTACAACTGAAACTAACTGATACACAGCTGTAACCTTATGTTACGTATTCTTCCATTCAGGAAGTAATGCATGCACATAATTTGTTGAAAACAAACACAGAAGTTGAAAGCAATCTTAAGAAATGAGTGTTCACCACAAACGCTGTACACAGCATTTGATACTGCTTGATTAACAATGATGTTTGTAATAGTGTTTGTTATCTGGGCCAGTTGTGGTCAGTTGGAGTCAGGGACTTAATTCCCTGTGAAATTCTGTTAAAGATTTCTATAAACTATCGCTCAACCCCACCTGCTTATAATCCTTTCTGTGCTGTTTGATAAACACAGAGCAAAGCCCTTCGTTAGAGACAGACACATACAGATGGGCAGATTCTCTAGTATACACTTACATACAGGGAAAGATTCACAATGCAGCCTCCAGGCAGGCATGGATTCATGCAACAGAGGACAAAGGATGGAGGAATACATAAAACTCCTATTTGTCATTGCTCTCGGTTAAATGACGCCAAGGGGAAGTGCTTTGGTTTATTTCTTTAATGGGGCATCCATGTGCTATCGGGGACTCTAAGTTTGTCATCAGTGCCTTCAAGCTGACTACATTTCGGTACTTCGTGTGAAAAGCATGAGGAATGGGTAAAACTGAAGATGCTTTAATGGGTTTAATGCGTGCAGCAAAGGATTCCCATTGGCATAGCATTAGTGACTATTTATAATCCTGCTCATACACTCTAAATTGTCTCCTGACTCACGTCCAGGTCACTTACTGTAGTGAACTACGTTGTCACTTTATGCTTCCCTATGTAGGACCCCTTATCAACTTTTATGACATTGGACTTGTGGGTGTGTAGCGAGCCCTTCAGGTTCAGGCTTTTGAATTCTTGCTGTGAGTTGAGGTCATTCATTAGTTAAACAGCACTGTGGTCTCTTATTCTTCATTGTGCACTTTGTCAGGGAGTGGGGAGATCTGTCCTTCTATTTAGTAATGTAAACTCTGATAGTTCAAAATAACTGTATTCATCTTCACACGCAGTAAGGACTCTGTAATTTCAGATTGCTCAAGTAATCCATTTCTGACTTCACTTTCCCCACACCAATTTTAGCTCTGTCAATAATGTCGTCTACCTCAAGGAGCTGCTGTGACTCCTCTCAGGTCTCCATTATTATCCCTGCCACGCCTCCCACGGCTACCCATTAGCATTTAACTCTCAGGACGGGCTGCCTCTCGCGCCTATTCACTATTATTTATTTAATTCTATCAGTGTGAAGGTATGGATAATTATTTAATTTTTCGGTTCTATTTAGTCTATTGATCACTTTCTTGTGGAGGCTCTTCAAAGTCATTCATCAGTTTCTTCCAGCCTCCTTCAGTGTAATCCTAAGATTTATTTGCAGCAAAGGTGAGGTCACTGGCTAAAGTTTGCAATGCATTTTGAATATGTTAGAATCCTGTTATGTTTTATTTCTTTAGTATGTTATGTACACATCATTTTTGTTTTTTGCTCATTTCCATCTCTTTCTGCAGCTATTTATTCACACACTTCTTTGGTTTATCCTTTCTGCATGTCCTTTGTATAAACAATGAGACACATATGCCTTTTGCTATATCCTCCTCTTTATTATGCAACAGAGAAGGTGCACATACATACTCCTTCCCATGGTACCTTTAGCACACTGTAGAAATTATCCTGTATCAGAAGCTAGATGTTTTCTTTAATTTGCCAATGCACTTAATCCTTATTCACCGCAGGGTGACAAAGCACGGGCTCTGATTACATCACTTCTGTAGCTGCTCCTTTGATTCCTTTTGGTGCTGGGATCTAGCACAAAGCTTTGCAGACACTAGATAAATGTGTTGCCTTCGAACGACATTATAGGTATAGACGAGTGACTTTGTACTTCAGATTGATGGGTCCACCAGCTGTTGATCCAGATGCTTGTTCACCACATAGAACTGCACCAATCAATCCTTACTAAATAGCCAAGACCCATCAGACTCTCTATGCTATAGCACTGTTGTGTGCCATGGCTCATGCATGTAACCGCAAGACTAGGAAGGCTGAGACAGGAGGACCAGGAGTTGGAGGAGCACCAAAGCAAACAGTCCTCTCTGATTCCCATCTCTCAGAAACCACTCTGGAATTTACTCATGACATCAGAGACCTTTGGGCATCTGCCTCTGTGGAAAAGTGTCCAGGAATGCCTTTTTTTCCCCATCAGAGCCTATAGCATTAATAGGCTGAAGAATTCATGCTACTGCTTTCTTACTTCAGAAATAGTTCTTGGGTATTCTGTTGAAATAATATGAAAGTCCATTTTATATATTAGATGCATTGTTTCCTTGTCCAACAATAAGTCAAATATAGTATTTCTCAATGAGGCTCAACTTGAAGTTTTGAAAAGCAATCCAAGCTTACTATTCACCATTATGAACTAAAAGTTTCAGTAAGGATGACAGCACCTGGAGAAAGTGTTTAATTGGTGCCTTTTATTGAAACAAAACCATATAAATCTAAGTCCTGGGAAACTTTCTGATGTAGTGTGGCATTGGCATTTTATACCACAGGATGGTTGCTCTATTTTTCATTGTTAAAATTAATTTTAAAGCTTTACTTCCTAAAGTGCAAAGTCAGAGTCCCTAGAGTGAGACAAACTATCCCTTGAATTCAAAACAGACAAAGAAGATCCATGTTGATGAGGGGAGGAAGAGAGAGAAGAAAGAAAGCAGGATTGGCTCCCCTTCCAATGGTCGCATGACACAGAGAATCCCATAGGGAGACTGAAGATGCTTAGATTCCTGGAGACAGAAAGCAGTCACGCAGTACAATTAAATATCTAGGGTATACCTTCCATTTACAAATAAAGCTTATTTGCCACCTGGAAAAAAAGAAGAGGGAAAAAGAATCTGTGAACAAACCCTTTTTATGAATTAAGTGAAGCCAATTATAATGACTACTTCATATTTAATGAATTAAAATCCCTTGTGTATCATATAAAAAGAAACATGGACCACATGGGTTATTTGCAGCTCTTTGAGTTGTTTAGCCCACACTCATTCAAAGATCATGTTCAGTGTTCAGTTTTATGCCGGTGATTTCATAAAAGTAATACATGGTTTATTATACCATATAATGGTTCATTATTATAATAATACACACACACACACACACACACACACACACACATAGTTTCAGCAGGTGGTCCCTTCCACAATTGTTTGATCAGGAGCCTAGGAGCTACAAATTTCTTTCTTCTTTTTAAGGACTGAAGTATTATAATAACTTTAATACAATTTTATTCTTTTATTTAATATTTTAAGTTCTTGAAAATTTTACACAACAGTACTATATTGGTATGCAAATATTTTCTCCTTTTCTACCAGGTTATTTCTTCAGACTCTTAGTAATATCCTTGGGTGAACAAAAGTTTCTAATTTGATGAACTTTAGGTTGACTCTTAGGTTTTTCTTTTCTTGCTTTTGTGTTTGATGTTCTAAGAATATGTTGCTCTAGCACATTCAGAGCAATTTCCTCTGTGTATGTTTCAAAAGTTTTGGCACCTATATTTGGTTGCTGATCAATTAGGGGTTGATTTTCATGGGATATAGTATCGGTAGTTTAATTGGAATGTTGAAGAGCAACAGTGAATGTGAGCATTTTTATTGATGTTTTGATCTCTGCCTGGATGCTCTCAGTCTTCTGCCATGAAGTAACTCCATATTTTATGTAAATGTAGTTTATCATGTTGAACTTGATTCTCTATATTTTGTATAGTGTTGAGCTATCTTTATATTTTTAAACATGAGAGACTGTCAGACTTTGCCAATACCTTTGATTCCTTTTATCCTTTGAGATGACCACATATTTGTTCTTTCTAATAATGTGGTATGTGCATTTATTTTATTTTATTTTTAACTCTTTTGCTTTTTGGCTCTGGGGGTGGGGGATCGCACCCAGCTCCAAAATAAATACACATGAGATTCATTATTACTTATAAATACCTGGTCATAGCTTGGCTTATTTCTAGACAGCTTTCTTTAACTTATATTATCCCATCTACTTTTTCCCTCTGGCGTTTTTCCTTTTGTTGCTTCTGTAATCTTCCTTTCCCTCTTATGCCACAACCAGATCTGTGACTGAGTGGCTTGCCCCTTCCTTTCAATTGCTCCTTGATTACTCCTGGTTCCAGATTTCTTCTCTTCTTTTATTCCTCTGCCTACCAGCCCCACCTATCCTTTCTTCTACCTTGCTATTGGTTGTTCAGCTTCTTATTACGCCAATCAGGTGTTTCAGAAAGGCAAAGTGTTACAGCTTCACAGAGTTAAACAAATACAACATAAAAGAGTGCAACACACTGTTGTATCAAAATAAATGTTACACAGCATAAAGAAATTTAATATAAATTAAAATAATATTCCAAAATAGATATATGTCACTAATGGGTAAGTTTTTGCTGAACTACTCTCACTTTCCCATGATATATATTAGTCTCTATAGTATTTTGATCATAATAATTTATTACAAGCAATTGCACATTGTTCAGTTTCCAGTGTCTTTATGCGATGTCCATCATTATTTTGGCTTCAGTTTAGTGAAATAATATGAGTATCTTTCATTAGTTCTGTGCTTCGCGTCCAGTCAGAAGGCTCGTGTAATTGCAGAATATAAAGTCTCTCTAGTCCCTCTGAAACCAGAGTCTTACCTGGGTTTGTCTCTTCTTGTCTCTGTCATACTGGGGAGGGGGTTTATACAAGACATAGGGGTACATGTATTTTCTATGGATATTTAATTTTCATCATTGAGTACCAATTGTGGAGAGAAAACCCTCAGTAACATCAAATTTAGAAGCAAGAATGTTTGGAGGCACATTTGAATAATTAAAATGATTCTCAAACATTCTCAAACAGGAAAATCATTTAGAAGGAATTTAAAAAGAAAATTCCACAAAGAAATCCAAAGATGACTTTCTTGTCAATTTATAAAAAAGGACCTATAAGCACAAATAAATATAATAATAAAAGTGGGCTCCAAAGGTAGAAAGTATGCTGCATTGGGAACTGGTTGCTAGTCTGAAGTCTAATTCTGATACTATTATTGCTGTCCATTTGGATCCTTACATCACTTAATTTTTTGGCACCTCTTCAGTTACTTGTGACATGGAAAGATTGAATTTAGTGATGTTTAAAGTGGCTGAAGTTTTCAATTCCATGAATCTATTTGATTCTTTACTCTTGGCATTCACTATGTGGGAAGTAGAAGGATCCCAGCTTGATATGCTGCAATAAAGTCATATTAACTGGGCTCAGGCCCAGGTGTTCCTTGACACTCTTGCATGCAGGGCCTATCTCTGGGAGTAGGAAGGCTGCAGAATATCTAGGAAGATTTATTCAGGGCAATGTACTGGTTAGCTGTTTTCCAATTTGGAAAACCTCATAAAGAAATAATTAACCACTCAAATTAGAATGAACTAAAAGCAGTTGAAAAGAGAGGATAATATGAACATAGAATTATAATGAATAAGACTTCCTGTAAGTATGATAATATTGATTACTATGAACACAGGTTTATAATAATAAGACTTCATGTAGGCATAACAAGCTTGATTTAAATAAGACTTTTAAAATTCTGGTTGTATAAAAACATTGAAACTCAATAGAGGTATATACACATTTATTACACATAGTGAAAATTTTCAGAATGTTGTTTATGAGTATAAGCACAAATATTTAGTAAATGTCTTGATGTTAGATCAATTTAGCTAAATGAATGTACTTAGTATTTTCCCTCAACAAGGGCCAAGGTCCTCATGCTATAAGTTTTAGAAATTCATGTATTTCCTCCTATGGGGCAAGTCTCAAATTCAATCAGAGAGTGGTTGTTTTCTTGACTGCCATTAGTGCTTCTAATGCATAAGTGAATGCATTATGCCTTGCAGGTTGATACAGTTGGGTAAGACAACATCCTTTGCAACCTACAAAGCACCTTCCATGACTACAACACTCGTTATCAGGAAAGAAGATTGTAGCTTAGTCACTGTTGCACTTTTCCACACTGTGCAAACAAAGTGTGTGGTATCACTTAGCCCTGGAGGCAAGGGGCAACCTAAAGGAATGCATGGGTTAAGCTGTTTTAAAACAAATCAGTGAAATCCTAACGGATACAGAAAGGACTGTCATAGAAGATAGGGTTTGGAGTTTCAGAGGAAATGTGTTTAGAATTATTGAATAATAACAATAATCTCAACATATATGAAGTACTTCTAGTTGCTTTTGAAAAAGGAACAGCAATAAATTTATAACACCTTTATGAACATGTATTTACATGGCCCGCCCTCTTTTCTAAGACAGAGTCTTGCCATGTAGATCAAGCTGGTCTCAACGTTGCCATCTTCTTGCCTTCAACACCATGCTTTACTCTGCTTATCTTGAATGAATGAGTACATTCCAATGATATGCTTGAACTACCTCTCTATGTCATAAGAGAATATAGAAATCTCGAAAGCCTTCCTTTCCTCTAATGAATATGTTTCTATAGAGTAATATCAGGAGAAACAAGATCTCTAAAAGTCATTCAATGAAAGTATATCCCAGAGTTAGCAATGTTAGGTTAAAAGATGACATAAGAGGTAATAGTTGAGCTGAGTCCTGGAAGAGAGAAACTGAAGTAACAATGGGGCAGAGTGAAATGGTCTCCCAGGCTAAAAGTCAATCTAGAGAGTGGCGTGTACCTTAATAAAAAAGGAGTGGTGTTTTGGTTAGAGTTCTCTGAGAAATTGTTTTAAATGAATTAGATACCTTCTAATCTCTCCTTTAGATAAGGGAGTCAGAAGAAAAGACTCCAAATCTCAACTGGAGTGTAGGTGACTTGTGTGTAACATGCAGAGCCTGGTCAGAGGGGAACTGCATCTGAGAACATTCTAGGATTATATTTTCATTAAAGAGAGCCTAGCAAATGGAGCTACTGAGCTAGTAATGGCAGCCACATAGAGGAGCTGTTTGATATGACTGAAAGGAGAAACTTCCAAAGAAAGGCCATATTTGGATCTGGCCCAGTGTTAGAAGTATGTGTAAGAGCTAAACCTAATGGTGTTCATGTTGCTTTTCCATGTTCTTTAAGCTCATTAATAAACCAGGCCTTTACACAAATGCACCTGTGTCAATCATTTTAATTTAGTTTATCTTGTAAACCTGTGATAGAGGACTATGAGGAGGATTAAGTTTTTTCTTCCCAAGAGGTGATTGGAAAATGCTTGTTTTGTGTTCTCAGAGATCTCACCCTGTGAACAGATAAAATAAGAGTCCATCAAGGGATTATACCTATCATTCTGGGCAAGCTTTTGCTGTAGCCTAAATACAGTGGAGCCTTTGAAATAGCTCATTTCTCCAACCTAGCATTCCTACACGTCAGTGTGAAGGTCTCTGTCTTTTTGCTTTTTTGTCCCCAATAATCTCTCTTATCTTCTGTCTGTTGATAGCATTACTTAAAGCATTCTGAGATGCTGCTATTGTTTATGTGCATTTCCTCTCCCATTACATATTCAGGAACTGGATTTTGATTGGCAAAGAGAGTTTCTCTTGAAAACAATACATGAGCTTCTGTTTTAAACAGGCTGTGTCCTCTGTTCCTTATGTGGGAATGAGAACTAAGGATCTATTAAGTACACAGTGGCTCTGTTAATTTTATTAATAGCTGTTTATAACTGCACAGCTTGGAAACACAGCTGCTGCATTCAGTCTTCTTCTGATTCGCTCCATTTTATTTTCAACAATTGTGCGAAAATATGTCTCTGTGTTTATCTTGTTAACAATTGGCTTTGGAAGCTCAATGCCTTGTCTCATTCTCTGACAATGTGTGTATTGTAAGACAGGACATTCATTGTTACAACACACATTGTAATCACACTGGATGTTGGCATATTACCATGTGTCAGCATCTCTATTTTAATGCTAATTCACAGAGAAAACTAAACAGCAACTTTTCCAGTATAATTCCAGCATCCAGATCAATATACAAGTATGGTATAAAATTTAAAACATTATATTATAAAGTTTGAATGTGTTTAGCAATAGGACTTTTCCCTCGGGTTGTAGGAATCAATAGCCTTGGTGACAGCTGATGTTTGCAGGTATCCTTTGGACCCCTCTAGGAAGTGAATCAGCAAGATGAAACCTATTCTTGGCATAAGAGTTGGCCTAATATTCTCAGTACAGGCACTGTCTCCTTCATTTTATGGTGACTCCATTTAAATTACTTTCATATATATATATATATTTTATATAAATTTATATATATATTTTTTATATATAAATTTGAAACTAAATTAGAGTCTAGGTCACCTTAGAATGATTGTTCCCAGTTCCATTCATTCACCTGAAACTCTTATGTTTTCATTTTTTAAATATCTGAAAAAATTCATTATATAAATATGTCAAATTTAATTATCCATTCAAAAGTTAATAAATATCTAAATATTTTCCTTCTTTAGGTAACTTCAGCAGTTATTTTTCTGTGGGTTCTGCATGTCCAGTTCATACAGCATGACTTCAAGCAGTCCATTGAAGAGCAGTCTCTTGCCCAAATGGCTAACAAACTCCATGAGGGGACTCTTAATGCCCATCTTCCTCCCAAAGTAGTTGGTACTGACAGAAGCAGATGTGTCTCACTGTTATGATTAGTCCTAAGTTCTTAAAACACTTAAATGCCACATTCTGTAAGTCTTTGAAAGATTTGAAGAATCCCTATCCATCTGAAATATAACTCTGTACATCTAGAAAACCTAACTAACATGATTACAGGTTTGACTATTATAGATGACTGTCTATTAGTCTGCTTTTCTTAATTATACATTACATTTTTAAATAAGTTGCACAAACATAATGCCTTAATCAAGAGCAGAAATATATATATATATATATATATATATATATATATATATATATATATATATATTTACCTTAAATTTGTACTAATAAACCAAGATCCATACCAATGCAAATTATTCATATATATAGCATAACCCCCTTTAAATGTAAACAAACATTTATAAATAATCATTTAGGGAATTTGGGCATAGTTCTCTCCAAACTGTTTCCTGCTTTTTGTTGGGGAGAGTAATTTTTGGGGCGTGTTCACAGTGACCTTTCTGGACATCTTGGTCCTTCAAACCACATTAGTCTGAAAGGATTCCACAGGTTCTCATCCTCTGTGGAAACAAAAGAAGAACCTCTTTTTCAAAGCAATGCATCCTTAGACCCAAATTCTGAAGTCAAGATACCTTTAAAATATCTATGTTGGTTTAGCTTAGCAGTCCATATGGTGAAATATCTCTCTGTACTTAGCTCCTTCATAGTCAAAAAGTTCAAAGAAAACATAATAATATACATTATTTAGACTGTGTATTTTCTACCTTTACGTGGCTTATTTTTCTTACTCTATTACTTTTCTACAAGTTTACTCTGTCTCTTTTAAGGACTTTGTATTTTTTTAAAAAAACCATTTACTTCTTTTTATAACTCTCTATAATCTTTTTCTTCTTTCTCCCAAGCCAATGTACATTTATCCAACACTGAGACCCATTTAGAGGTCTTTTTCATCTGAATCTGTCTTTATTGTACATATGTAATTACTTTCTGACTAAGATCATTTCTAAAATGCTAACTGGGAATGGCTGGGGCCAGAATGGCCTTGCTTGCTTGCTCTGCCAAGCCCAACATGGCAGAGACATGTTCACTGCCTCTGACAACCATGCTCACAGCCCCATTTTTAGGCACACAGAAGGTTTATGTTGTCATTAAGCAAGCTGTAGCACTCTGCTCACAAACTCCATTGAAATGCTCAATAGCTGGACCTCCTGAAAGTGTTAGAGCCATTAGTGCTGGCGAACCAGAAAGCTGCCATTTTTAAAGAAGCCATGCAGCTTTTACTGCACATCTCTTAAAATATCCGTGGTGCCCCTGCTTGCTGAGAGCCCTTCTAGAAAAAAAAATGTGGCTACCAAGAAACTGTGCTAAACTCTACTCTTCTGTGTCTAGAATTCCTTTTTAAGCTTTCTCAGGTTTTATGTGGATTTAGCCAGGAAGGTGGGCCAGTTTGTTGTAGGAGGCTGCTTGTTTGTTTCACAGTCACCCAGACTCCCAAAATAATCACATAGAAATTATATCATTTGCAATACTGTTTGGCCAGTAGCTTAAGCATATTGCTAGCTAGCTCTTACATCTAAATTAACCCATTTTCATTATTTTGTATTTTATCATGAGGTTCATGGCCTACCGGCAAGATTTCAGCTGGCAACTCATGTCTTTCCCCTCTGTCATCTCCCTGAGTCTGCTGTCCTTCTCCAAGCATTCAGTTTATTTCCCCCCACCTAACTATATTCTGCCCTGTCAGATCCAAGAAAGATTCTTTTTAACCAATGATATTCACAGAATACAGAGGGGATCCCACATCAGCATGCTACCAGAAGAGAAAAATAATCATCAATAACCCAGCTAATGTAACAGTAATGACCTGACTACAAAATATGTCCACTAATGCAATTGTGGCACAAATGTAATGGGAGGAGCAAAACACATTTTGGTCAGACTCAAGGCCCACTCTCTTATATTGCATCCATAACCAACATTACTGAAGTGGCTAATACTCTGAGATTAGAAAGCTAAGGACCTTGGGGAAAACCAAATACCACTGTTCTCCCAAAGGAACACAGCATCGAAATGATTCCTCATGACATTCTGCTAAACTTACAGATCAGTCTCTAATTCAGCCATTATCAAAGAAGCTTCTTCCGGCAGTATATGAGAAAAAATACAAACAGCTGGACAACATACAGAGAGTGAAAAACTTTGGAACACTCAATTCTAAATGTAATGTCCTCATCAAACCCCTCTCTTCGGCGCTCAAGGAACTATGCGAAAGTGGAAGCAGAAAAAATTTAAGAGTCAGAGTTGAGTCATGACACCAAAGAAATGGTGTCCTCCAGACACGACAGGACTTATAAACACATGAGCTAACAGACACGGTGATAATGTGAGCTAATATTCTTTTTGAGGTGGAAGTTCATGATCTTGAGGTCAATGGACCTGTAGCTGTGCAGTTCAATCATGTAAGCTTTCTCAACTTGAAGTTCATAACCTAGAAAAGTGGAAGCTCAAATGTTTTAATGTTTTTAATACTCTATTATCTTATTTTATAGTAATTGTTCTGATATATTTTGTTGCACATTTACATAATGGCAAATAAAAATTACTTAAGTCTTATACTTCATGACCAAAAGGAGGATTTACAAAAACGTCTCTTTCCTGCTATATTCTGAAAGAGTTGATTATACTCCAATTTCTCACTTTATAATTCATACACAAATGATATCCATTACTTGAAATTTTATGTTGCAAAGACCATCTGGTCTTTATAAGTGCTTTACCAAATATTGATAAATTGTGTGCTTTTGTGCTGCCAAGTACTTAGGCCTCTTTGTCATGGCTTCATACCAACTTCAAAATGAATATTGAGTACAATTATTCAGGAATGAAAGAATAATTGTAAATAAAACCATATGTTCACCAGAAAAACATCTTATTTATATAACTCTCAGTGATTTTTAAAAAAATTTTGTCCACTTATAATATAGGAAAATTCCCTCATTCATTATAACCATAGCTTGGACAGTGATTCTATTTGAATTAACAGTTCAAGTCAACTTGGGTTTGACTAGTATTTGAATTGGTTCTGTCCAGATACCAGATGGACCAAACTGGTATTTTGTTTTTCATTTACAAAGAACAAATGTGGGAAAAAGCAGATACAGGATGGTAAATACCATCCATCGGGCTCACAAGCAGCCATGGGATACTAATGCTAGCTAGCATAGTCTTGAGATGCTTGACCCTTAATTGTGACCATATTAGTCAGTTTTGCACACTATAACTAAACACCCAAGAAAATTCACTTATAAAGAGAAAGTATTTATCCAGTTTAATGTATTTGGAGGTTCTAGTCAAAGTGAGGTGTCTGTCTTGTGGGATCTGGGGAGACTGACACAGAACAGAGGGAGTGGGTGGCAGAGTGAATACATCATGAGCCAGTAAATGAAAAGGATAGATTAGTCTCCACAGTCATTCTCAGCTACACAGCCCAAAGATGGCTCCTTAAGTCTGTCTTCTAAAACTTCACAGCCCCTTGTAGCAGGGCCACCCTGGGGATGGAGGCATAAACATACACACGAGGGGAGGGAGGATAATAACACAATGGTACCCAAACCAAAGTGCTCACTATCTGGCTATCTCTCCCTGGACTTTCTCTCAGGAATCTAGATTTCTTTAGTTTTTCTTCCTCTTTCTCCATCTTTTGTGAGTCTGGCTTTATTTTTTTTAAATAAAGTGAGCACATATCATTTACTTAGGCCCTTTGAAATCATGCTATGGATATATTAACAACCCGGGATTGAAAGAAACCTGGATGTCAACTCGTTTATTGACTAAGGTGGAGAATTTTTTAAATTACTATTTATTTTTTATTTTTTACTAAAAATTTCCATCTCCTTCTCTCCTCCCACTTCCCTCCCCTCCCCTTCCCTCCACTCATACCCCCACTCCCTCCCTCTCCAGGCCAAAGAGCAGTCAGGGTTCCCCTACACTATGGGAAGTCTGAGGTCCTCCCAACTTACCCCAGGTCCAGGAAGGTGAGCATCCAAACTGACAAGGCTCCCACAGAGCCTGTCCATAAAGTAGAATCAAAGCCCATCGCCATTGTCCTTGGCTTCTCAGTCAGTCTCCACCGTCAGCCACATTCAAAGAGTTCCGTTTGATTACACGCTTCACCAGTCCCATTCCAACTGGCCTTGGTGATCTCCCATTAGATCTGTCCCATAAAGTGGAGAATTTGTAGTGAGAGAGATGTTATGAGTTAATGTGAAGTTCAAAAAATTAAAGTTAAAATATCTGGACGGTTTTAGAGCATAGGAAGTCACATTTCTTCAAATGTGTACCTAGAAAATGGGAGAGAAGAGCAGGGTGTGGGGGAAGATTACCTGGGAACTCTCAGTAGAGAGTCATTTCTAAGCATATAGAAGCCCAGGGAATTTCTGCTTGGCTGGCTCAAGGGAAAGAGAGGAAACGAAGGAAAATTCATGATCCATGACACAAACAATATAGACTCTGCTGCCATATTGGTTCCTCAGTATTTCGTGCTCCCTAGTGAACATGTATGAAGATTAGAGTGGATTTGCTGTCCTCTTTCCACAGTCTCTGCAAGCGTTTGAATGCACACATTAAAAAGAAGTTTCAGCTGGAGAAGCTGAGACTTAAGAAGCAATGACTTTTCTTATGGTTCTGGATGAAATACGCATGTGGAAGCTGGAGTCCTCTCACAGTCCACGGCGCCTGCGCATGTGGGAATCAGCAAGAGATTGATTCTGGTCCCGTGTTTTAAGCACGGAGAGGTTGGTGTTTATTGTGAATGAAAGGCACCCTATTGTGTGATTTGGCAATATTCTAAAATCCTTCAAATGTAAAATAAAGTATTCAAATGAGGAAGATGAACACATTGTGAAAAGTGGCAGAAGTCAGACTTGACTCTTTTATACATAATGGAGTAACGTAGTACAGGCCAACAGCTCTGCTTACCTACGGGCTACCTGATTAGACAGGGTGTGTAGGAAGGCCAGGAACTATAGGTTTAACTTTTACTGGTGAGGAAATGGAAGCAGATTTCTTAAAGCTTGAAACTTGCAGAATGACACAGCTTTCTGGGAATGCTGTGCTTATGTGCAGTTCCTTTCTATCTTGGTTTCCCTCATGTTCATTGTCCTAAGGCAATGTCTTCCTATAAATAGGTATCCATGTCACTTTACCTATCCTAAGACAACTCAAGGGCTCTGAAGAGCATCCCTATCTGGTCTCACCCTCAGACATTCTGAGTTAGTGTGTGGGGAGTATAATTCAACATGTTCAAGGCATTGCAGTGGTCTATATTAAACACACCCCAACCTGAAGGCTGCAGAGTAGAGTGTCAGCAAGTAGACATCTGAGATTCAGTTTCTAAGTGACTCTCCTAATGCAGCATTAGATGCAGCTGCCATCCAGCTAGCCATAGAGAAAGCTAGAAAGTAAGAAATACAGAAAGAACAGGCCAAAAGCCCCTGGGCAAAAGGTAGCTAAGGAGAAATAGGTTAAGTTAAAAGAGCTAGTCAGAAATGAGCCTGTTCTATATAGAAGTCTGTATCTTAAATCAGGCATCCTGATTTTCTGGCTCTTACAACCTTTCACTCCCCTCTTCTACAATGTTCCTGAGCCTTATATGCAGGGCTTATGTTGTAGATGTTTCCATTGGAGTCAGGTAACCCAATTGCAGCTTTCTTTACTTGTCTCTCTCTGCAGCAAAAGAGAAGCATTTTTGGTGATGGTAAGAGCTTTACTTATCTGTGGGTATAAGGATAGATATCTAGAATGCCTAAGTTAAAGCAGCAGGTTGACTATTAGGGCTCATGATCTCCCAAGCCCTGTTATTGCTTAGGTTTACAGCACCATGCATGAATCCCTCCTGTTGAATAGGTTATAGGTCCAATTAAACAGCTGTTGGCTACTTCCCAAATATAAGTGCCTCTATGGCCACATTTGGCATTGTGGTTCACAATGTGGCTAGGACTATGGATTGCTTTTCTCCCTTGAAGCTTGAATAAAGTCTTATGATACTGAAAAATCTTGTTCTCCGGAAAGAGGCTTTCAGGTCAATACTGGTTATATTTCTCTGAATCCTGTGTCTGAAGTGTATAGTATCTATGGCAATAGGTGCTTACCTTAGGGTTCTGGAAGGCCACCAATGTTTTTCTATTGCGAATAGTGACAGTATAAAGATTAATATACTACAATGGCAAATATTGACTGCAATATATATGGGAATTATATGTTTGAGACCAGTTGATGAACAGGTTAGTGACCCACCTGCCAGTTGGACTGCTTCATCACCCTGGAATCTGGTCCCCTGGACCAACTCTGTTTTCCATCCACCCCCATACCATCATCTTTCTAGTGGCCAGTCCTCCTCCCACAACTCCAGTAGACTCCATTGGTTCAAAGATAGTGAACACCAGACAGAAGAACAATTGTAGCTGCCCCACTGTTTAGACCCTGATGTCCATGGCACATTCCTTGGCTCTTCCCCTCCCATTTTAGCACCAGTACCACTGCTTGGCTCTGCCCCCAACTCAGGTGAAATTCAACTGCTCTGGCACACTGCTCACCAACAGATTGAAAGAAATTATCAAACCAAAGGCTGAAATCAATAAAGCAGAAACAGAGAGAACAAAACAATCAATGAAACAAAGAGTTAGTTCTTTGAGAAAATTAACAAGATGGACAAACTCTTATCCAAAATACTAAAGGATAGAAACAGAACATCCAAATTAACAAAATTAGAAATGAAAGGGGTATATAACAACAGACTCTGAGAAAATACCGAGAATCATTAGGTCATATTTCAAAGCTTGTATCCACAAAACTTGAAGACATTAAATAAATGAACAAATTTCTTGATAGATGCTCCTTATCAAAATTAAATGAAGATCAGATAAACAACTTAGTTAGACCTACAACTCCAAGGAAACAGAAGCAGTCCTTAAAAGTCTTCCAACCAAAAAGAAGTTCAGGGTCAGATGGTTTTAGGCATAATTCTACCAGACCTTCAGAAAAGAGCTAATACTGATACTTCTCAAAGTATTCCATAAAAGTGAAACAAAAAGAAAATTTGCAAATTCTTTTTATGAGGTCACAGTCACCCTGATAACCAAACTACATAAAGACTCAACAAAGAGAGAACTACTTGTAGATGGATTGTCCTTTGGGCTACTGGCTTACAAAAAAGGACATGGAGAATTATTAATTATGAAAGCTCAGCATTAATGTAGGTTTGTTTTTAGGTAGTTGCTATAACTTAAATTAAACCATATCTTTTAATCTACATTCTTTTACACAGGTTGGTTGCTTTTACTCTGTATTGTCCATCTTACTTCTTCTCCATTGGGCTAGTGAATCCCCCTTCCTTCTTCTCAGAGCTTTCTCTGTCTAGAAGTCTCTGCTATATCTCCTGCCTAGCTATTGGTCATTTAGCTTTTTATTAAACCAGTCACAGTGACACATCTTCACACAAGGTAAAGGAATATTCTAGAACAGCTACAGAACAATTTCCCTCATGAACATTGATGCACAATTACTGAATAAAATACTGGCAAAATGAATACAAGAACACTTCAAAAAGATCATTATCCACCATGATCAAGTAGGATTGTAGTAGGAGGAACTGCAGGCTGCTTCCCACCATCCAGCTAGCTTTGCACCCGAAATAATTACATGGAAACTGTATTCATTTAAACATTGCCTGGCCCATTAGTTTAAGCCTATTATTGGCTAATTCTCATATCTTGCTTTAACCCATATTTAGTAATCTGTGTAGCACCATGAGGTGGTGTCTTACCAGGAAGGATCTTAGCCTGTGTCCATCTCCAAGAGGAGAGCTATGGTGTCTGCCTGAGGCATTTGCCTGACTCTGCTTTCTTTCACCCTCAATTCTGTTCTGTCTACTCTACCTACCTAATTTTCTGTCCTATTAAGGGGCCAAGGCAGTTTCTTTATTAACCAATGAAAGTAACACATAGACAGATGACCCTCAAGTTTCATTGGGGAGATCCAGCGAAAGTTCAACATATGAAAATCTGTCAATGTTATCCATCATATAAACAAATTGAAAGTAAAAACATAATATCATATCATTATATGTTGAAAAGACCTTTGACAAAAGCTAGCACCTTTTCATGATAAAAGTCTTGGACAGATCAAGGATTCAAGGAACATACCTAGACATAATAAAAGCAATATTCAGCAAGTCAAGAGTCGACATCATATTTAAGAGGGAGAAATTAAAAGAAATTCCACTAAAATCAAGAACAAGACAAGACTGTCCACTCTTTCCATATCTATTCAATATAATTCTTGAGATTCTGTCTAGAGCAATAAGACAACTAAATGATATTAAGGGGATACATATTTAGAAAGGAAGAAGTAAAGTATCATTATTTTCAGATGATATGATAGTATACCCCAAGAATTCTACCAATGAAGTCCTATAGCTAATTAACACCTTTAGTGAAGTGGCTAAGTACACAATTAACTTTAAAAAAACAGTAGCCCTGATATATACACATGATAAATAGCTGAGAAAGAAGTCAGTGAAACAACATCCTTTACAATAGTCAAAAATGCTATAAAATATCTTGGGGTAACTCTTACCAAGCAAGTAAAAGATTTGTATAACAGGAACTTCAAGTCTTTGAAGAATGACAGTGAAGAAGATATCAGAAGTTGGAAAGCTCTCCCATGCTCATGGATCTTTAGGATTAACATAGTCAAAATGGCCATCTTACCAAAAGCAAGTTACAGGTTCAATACAATCCCCATTAAAATCCCAACACAATTCTTCACAAACCTTGAAAAACTAATATTCAACTTCATATGGAAAAACAAATAAACAAAAGAATCTTATATAATAAAAGAACTTCAAGAGATATCATCATTCCTTAATTCAAGCTCAGTTACAGAACTATAGTAGTAAAAGACAACATGATAGTGGCATAAAAACAGACAGGTGGTTTGGATTAGAATGGAAGACACAGATGTTAATCCATATACCCAGGGACACCTGACATTTGAAAAAGATGCCATAATTATATAATGGTAAAAAGAAAGCATCTTCAACAAATGTTGCCAGTCTAACTGGAGGGTGGCATGTAGAAGAAAAAATAGATCCCTATTTACAAACCTGCACAAACCTCAAGTGCAAGTGGGTAAAAACCCAATAGAAAAGAAAGTGGGAAGCAGTCTTGAATGCATTGGTTCAAGAAACAACTTCCTGAATAGAAAACCAGTAGCACAGACACTAAGATTGACAATTGACAAATGGGACCTCATGATACTGAAAAGCTTCTGTAAGGCAACGGACACAGTTAAAAGAACAAAATGCCAGTTTCTCCTTTGGCAGCAATAGAGGGAGGGGAAACTGCAGTTAGGATGTAAAATAAATAAATTTATAATAAAAAATAAAAGCAAAACCCCTTAAATTTAATTGTTTTCCTTAGTAAGGTTAAAAAGTAGATAATTGTATAGCTTCTCTAGGATTTTAAGTAGACAAGATTGCCGGACAAAAAATGGGAACATAGAGGTGGGGTGGGATGGGGGGAGGGGGGATGGGGTGAAAAAAAATAAAAAAAATAAAATAAAAAATAAAAAAAAAGATAAAAAAAGTAGATAATTGTGAAGTAGCCTAAACCAAATGGAAGCAAGGATATAGCCCCTCCCACATTGCACAGATGGCGGAGTTTAGTTCATTCCTGATTTTAGTCACTCAAGCAGAGGACACTGTGCCAGCACTTGCAGCGCTGTTCATTTCATTGAGAGTCGTGCTCAGGATGTTGAAAATTGTTTCAGGGCTTTACCACGAGACTGAAAAGTTAGGAAGATGGTTGAATGCACAGCTTTCAAAATCTCTTCCACTACAAATTCAAGGTTCTGTTCAAACTGGCCTCAAATATATGCGACAAGATTGCTCAGTTTGGGAGAGGCAACCGCTCCCTACTCCAGAACTTGAAGACATTGTTATTTGCAGGAAGAAATGATGCTGTTTTGACCAAAAGTCACTTCCACCAGCCTACATTTAAATCCCAGAATGTTACAAATTAGAGACTTTTAAAGAAAACGTATCCACATTAGCTTTCCATTGCTATAAAAAATCACTTGAGCATAATCAGATCCAAAAGAGGAGATTTTTTTTGGCTCCATATTTTGTAGATTTATGTTGACTTTCTGCTGGCCTCAGTGCTTCAGGGTCTGTGAGGAAGAAATGTATCAAAGTTGGATGTGTGGCAGAGGCACCTGCTCACCTCAGCTGGAGAGCAAGAGAGAGAAGTGACTGTGGGTCCTGTTTCAGTTTGTGATCATTCTCCAGTGATCTCAATTCCTTGCCATGGGCCCTACATTCCTAATGATCTTCCATCTTTTAATAGCAACATAGGATATGGACCAAGTCTTCCAGCCATGGCTTATTGCGGGGTATAATATATATGTATATATGTATATATATATGTGTGTATTTATATATGTGTGTATATATATACATATGTGTATATATATACATACACAAACACACACACACACACACACACACACACACACACACACACCTCACACTAGAGCACCTGCGAGCAGAAAACGGAACTATTGTGAGCCTGCTGAGGATTAATGCACGAAACAATCCCACACCAGTTTGGATTCAAAGGGTTATTTATTTGAAAGGAAAAACTTACAGAACACCATCCTACACAATAGCCAAGAAAGGAGTCTAGTCACTGGAGCAAGAATGTGAGCACAGGGCTGCCGCTGCTTTTTAAAGAGAAAAAGACCATGCCCCAGTGGGCTGGTATCTCAGCAGCTATTGGCTGAAGGAGCAGAAGGAGCTCCTACCGTACCTCTCCCTTTTATTTAAGTAAGAGAGCTCTAAACCTACTACAAAATTATATACAATAAGAACAGAAATCTTAACTAGCTTAAGTCTTATATAATAAATAACTTGGCCAAGTCATGAGAGGAAAGTAGCTACATTTATCTAGTCTTCAACCCCATCGAAGATCTGAGAAGGGAAAAAATGTTACCTGAGTAATTAGGAAGTGCAATCAAACAACTTCCAAAATAAACAACAAATCACAGAGACAACTGGCTACCTGGGCAATCACCCAAAGTTATGTTTGCAGCATTGAAGCAACCAACTTTGGCTAAGGCCTAGAATAACTGACAGATTATTTTTAAAGACAAGAAATTTGTGTGTGTGGTTTGATGGCTGCCTTGAGTTCTAGAAGTGTTTCTTTTACATAAGTGGGAGCTTTTATATTAGGGGCATAGATATTCAGGATTGAGACTTCATTCTGATGGATTTTTCCTGTTATGAGTATAAAGTGTCCCTTTCCATCTCTTCTGATTGATTTTAGTTTGAAGTCAACTTTGTTGGAAATTAGTATGGCCACACCCGCTTGTTTCTTAGGGCCATTTGCTTGATAAACCTTTTCCCAACCCTTTACTCTGAGTAGGTGTCTGTCTTTGTGGTTGAGGTGTGTTTCTTGTAAACAGCAAAATGTTGGATTCTGTTTTCGTATCCAGTCTTTTAGCCTGTGCCTTTTTATAGGTGAATTGAGTCCATTGATATTAAGTGATATTAATGACCAGTGGTTGTTAACTTCAGTCATTTTTAGTAGTAGAGTTTGTGTGTTTCCCTTCTTCTAGTTGTGCTGGTGAAGGGTCGCTAGATGCCTGAGTTATTGTGGGCATTGTTGGACTCCTTGGTTTGTGATTTTCCTTCTATTACTTTCTGCAAGGCTGGATTTGTGGCTGCGTATTGTTTAAATCTGTTTTTGTCCTGGAATATCTTGTTTTCTCCATCAATGGTGAATGCAAGCTTTGCTGGGTATAATAGTCTAGGCTTGCATCCATGTTCCCTTAGTGTCTGTAGCACATCTATCCAAGCTCTTCTGGCTTTCATGGTTTCCAATGAGAAATCAGGTGTAATTCTGATAGGTTTCCCTTTATATGTTACTTGACCTTTTTCCTTTGCAGCTCTTAATATCTGTTCTTTGGAGACTTCAACACTCCTCTCTCACCAATGGACAGGTCAATCAGACAGAAACCTAACAGAGAATTGAAAGACTTAATGGAGGTAATGAACCAAATGGACTTAACAGACATCTATAGAACATTCCACCCAAATAGGAAAGAATATACCTTCTTCTCTGCGGCTCATGGAACCTTCTCGAAAATTGACCATGTACTTGGTAACAAAGCAAACTTCCACAGTTACAAAAAAATATTAGTAACCACCTGTGTCTTATCGGATCACCATGGATTAAAATTAGAATTCAACAACAATGCTACCCCCAGAAAGCCCACAAACTCATGGAAACTGAACAGTCAACTACTGACCCACACCTGGGTCAAGGAAGAAATAAAGAAAGAAATTAAAGTCTTTCTTGAATTTAATGAAAACAAAGACACAACATACTCAAACCTATGGGACACAATGAAAGCAGTGCTAAGAGGAAAGTTCATAGCACTAAGTGCCCACTTAAAGAAAACGGAGAAAGCACTCATTGGTGACTTAACAGCACACCTGAAAGCTCTGGAAAAAAAAGAAGCAGACTCACCTAGGAGAAGTAGAAGACTGGAAATAATCAAACTGAGGGCAGAAATCAACGAAATAGAAACACAGAAAACAATCCAAAGAATCAATGAAACAAGAAGCTGGTTCTTGGAGAAAATCAACAAGATTGACAAACCCTTAGCCAAACTAATCAAACGGCAGAGGGAGAACATGTAAATTAATAAGATCAGAAACGAAAAGGGAGACATAACCACAGACACAGAGGAAATTCAGAGAATCATTAGATCTTACTACAAAAGCCTGTATGCCACAAAATTGGAAAATGTAAAAGAAATGGACAGTTTTTTAGATAAATACCATATACCAAAGTTAAATCAGGACCAGGTAAATGCTCTAAATCGTCCTGTTAGTCGCGAAGAATTAGAAACTGTTATCAGAAACCTCCCTACAAAAAAGAGCCCAGGACCAGATGGTTTCAATGCGGAATTCTACCAGAACTTCCAAGAAGACCTAATACCTATACTCCTTAAGGTATTTCATAATATAGAAACACAAGAGTCACTGCCAAATTCCTTCTATGAAGCTACAGTTACCCTGATACCTAAACCACACAAAGACTCAACCAAGAAAGAGAATTACAGGCCAATCTCACTCATGAACATTGACGCAAAAATTCTCAATAAAATACTGGCAAACCGAATCCAAGAACACATTAGAAAAATTATCCACTACGATCAAGTAGGCTTCATCCCAGAGATGCAGGGCTGGTTCAACATACGAAAATCTATCAATGTAATCCATCATATAAATAAACTGAAGGAAAAAAACCATATGGTCATCTCATTAGATGCTGAAAAAGCATTTGACAAAATTCAGCACCCTTTTATGATAAAAGTTTTGGAGAGATTAGGGATACAAGGGTCATTCCTAAATATAATAAAAGCTTTTTACAGCAAGCCGACAGCTAACATCAGATTAAATGGAGAGAAACTCAAGGCTATCCCACTAAATTCAGGAACACGACAAGGCTGTCCACTCTCTCCTTATCTCTTCAATATAGTGCTTGAAGTTCTAGCAATAGCAATAAGACAACATAAGGGAATCAAGGGGATTCAATTTGGAAAGGAAGAAGTTAAACTTTCATTATTTGTAGATGATATGATAGTATACATAAGCGACCCCAAAAACTCCACCAAAGAACTCCTACAGCTGATAAACTCCTTCAGTAACGTGGCAGGTTACAAGATCAACTCCAAAAAATCAGTCGCCCTCCTATACACAAAGGATAAGGAAGCAGAGAGGGAAATCAGAGAAGTATCACCTTTCACAATAGCCACAAATAGCATAAGATATCTGGGAGTATCTCTAACCAAGGAAGTGAAGGATTTATTTGACAAGAACTTTAAGTCTTTGAAGAAAGAAATTGAAGAGGATACCAGAAAATGGAAGGATCTCCCCTGCTCGTGGATTGGGAGGATCAACATAGTAAAAATGGCAATTCTACCAAAAGCAATCTATAGATTCAATGCAATCCCAATCAAGGTCCCATTAAAATTCTTCACAGAGATTGAGAGGATAATAATCAACTTTATATGGAAAAACAAGAAACCCAGGATAGCCAAAAAAATCTTATACAATAAAGGTACTTCTGGAGGCATTACCATCCCTGACTTCAAACTCTATTACAAAGCTACAGTATTGAAAACAGCTTGGTATTGGCATAAAAACAGAGAAGTTGACCAATGGAATCGTATAGAAGACCCGGATCTTAAACCATAAACCTACCAACACCTGATTGTTGATAAAGGAGCCAAAAGTACACAATGGAAGAAGAGGGCATCTTCAACAAATGGTGCTGGCATAACTGGATGTCAACCTGTAGAAGAATGAAAGTAGATCCATATCTATCACCATGCACAAAACTCAAGTCCAAATGGATTAAAGACCTCAATATTAATCTGAACACATTGAGCTTGATAGAGGAGAAAGTGGGAAGTACTCTACAACAAATGGGCACAGGGAACCGTTTCCTATGCATAACCCCAGCTGCACAGACTTTAAGGGCAACATTGAATAAATGGGACCTCCTGAAGTTGAACAGCTTCTGTAAAGCAAAGGACATTGTCACTAAGACACAAAGGCAGCCTACTGACTGGGAAAAGATCTTCACCAACCCTGCAACTGACAAAGGTCTGATCTCTAAAATATATAAGGAACTCAAGAGACTAGACGGTAAAATGCCAATTAACCCAATTAAAAAATGGGGCGCTGAACTGAACAGAGAATTCTCAACAGAAGAAGTTCGAATGGCCAAAAGACACTTAAGGTCATGCTCAACCTCCCTAGCTATCAGGGAAATGCAAATCAAAACAACTTTGAGATATCATCTTACACCTGTCAGATTGGCTAAAATCCAAAACACCAATAATAACCTTTGCTGGAGAGGTTGTGGGGTAAGGGGTACACTCATCCATTGCTGGTGAGAATGCAAACTTGTGCAACCACTTTGGAAAGCAGTGTGGCGGTTTCTCAGGAAATTCGGGATCAACCTACCCCAGGACCCAGCAATTCCACTATTGGGAATCTACCCAAGAGATGCCCAATTATACAACAAAAGCATATGCTCATCTATGTTCATAGCAGCATTATTTGTAATAGCCAGATCCTGGAGACAGCCTAGATGCCCTTCAGTGGAAGAATGGATGAAGAAACTGTGGAATATATACATGCTAGAATACTACTCAGCGGTAAAAAACAATGACATCTTGAATTTTGCAGGCAAATGGATGGAAATAGAAAACACTATTCTGAGTGAGGTAACCCAGACCCATAAAGATGAACATGGGATGTACTCACTCATATTCGGTTTCTAGCCATGATTATAGGACATCGAGCCTATAAGTTTGGGATCCTTGAGAAGATAATAAGAAGGTGAACTCCCAAAAAAGATATAGTAATCCTCCTGGATATTGGAAGTAGACACGATCGCCAGGCAAAATTGGGAACTTGAGGGTTGGGCAAGACTGGGCCAAGGGAAGATGGGGAGAGAAAAGTGTGAAGGGGAGAGCGGGGGGGAGCTCGGAGGAATGGGGTGCTTGGGATATAGGAAGGGTGGATATGAGAGCAGTGAAGCATATATCTGAATTTAAGGAGCTACCTGAGGGTTGTCAAGAGACTTGACCCTAGAGGGGTTCCCAGGTTTCCAGGGAGACGCCCCCAGTTAGTTCCTTGGGCAGCTGAGGAGAGGGAGCCTGAAAAGGCCAGCTCCTATAGCCATACTGATGAATTTCTTGCATATCACCATAGAACCTCCACCTGGCGATAGATGAAGAAAATGACAGAGCCCCACATTGGAGCACCAGACTGAGCTCCCAAGGTTCTGATGAGGAGCAGATGGAGAGAGAACATGAGAAAGAAAGTCAGGACCGTGAGGGAACCTCCAGCTGGCGACAGATGGGGAAGGTGACTGAGCCCCACATTGGAGCACTGGACTGAGCTCCCAAGGTCCTGATGAGGAGCAGAAGGAGCGAGAACATGAGGGAGAAAGTCAGGAACGAGAGGGGTGCGTTCACTCATGGAGACGGTGGGACAGAACTAAAGGGAGATCACCAACTCCAGTTGGAATGGGACTGATGGATCATGTGACCAAACCTGTCTCTCTGAATGTGGCCAACAGCGGGGGCTGACTGAGAAGCAAAGGACAATGGCTCTGGGCTCTGATTGTTCTTCATGGACGGGCTCTTTGGGAGCCTTCTCAGCTTGGTCGATCACCTTCCTGGACCTGGGGGGAGTTGGGAGGACCTTGGTCTTAGCATAGAGTGGGGAACTCTGATGGCTCCTTGGCCTTGAGAGGGAGGGAGGGGAGGTATGGGTGGAGGGGAGGGGAGGGAAGGGGGAGAAGGAGGGGAGGGAAGGGGGAGGAGGAGAGGAAGGAGGGGGGAGGAGGAGGGAAGGAGATGGAAATAATAAAAAAAATAAATAAAATTTAGAGACAACCACAAAAAAAAAAAGACAAGAAATTTTTCAAAACCATCTTACCCTGTCTTGGCAAGATTTGACAGTTCTGCTTATCCATTTCCGGATACTAGGTATTTTGTCAGTAGTTGAGGTATGGGCAGTTCCTTGCCCAGAGGCTGGTTTTGCCAAGAAGAAGACAAGCTCCAAGTAGTGTGTCTTTGGTGCTCAAAAATCTCTCGGGAATAGATCAGTGTTGCCAGGAGTGATTGTGTCTCACTACCACAGAACTCTAAATTAGCCTAAATGCCATTTTCTACAGCTCTTTGAAGAGGTTGAATATTATTTATACAGAATATAATCTCTATGTATCTAAATAACCTGATTAGTCTAACTATAAATATGACAGACATAGATGACTATTGATCTACAATTTTTAATACCTATCTAACTTAAAGACTAAGAGAATAACTGTGCAATAAATGAAGACAATGACCTCCAAATGTAAACAATGTATATAAATACATAAACAATATATAAGTATCTTAATCAGAGGTAGAAATATATTAATACATAAGCAATATATAAGAATCTTAATCAGAGGTAGAAATGTACACTGCAATATGGTAAATATATATCAATACAATATATATCAATACATAAATTTTTTAAACAGAGGTAGAGCATGCATGCATACAATATTCAATATAATTTAACTTTGAATCCATATACAAAAATCTATGCCAGTGTAATTATCTATAAACAATAACTCATAAATACCAATCTATTATCCCATCATCCAATTTTCCTTCTTTATTTTTCTCAAAAAGATCCCTGAGCTTATAAAATTCCTCCCCCAACCCTCGATCATATACTAATTATAACCAACTCCTAAATGGTATCCCTAAACCTGAGGACAAACTTTACTGGGAGAAGGGACGTCATCTTCTAGAATTACTTCCAGCTGTCATGGAGGCAACGTTCTTTCTGGGGGATCTTGTGAAAGTAAAATGATGGTTAAATCTCAAGATCAATGTCTTTTAAAATTGCAAATAGTCTCTGAGTATTTTGTGGAGGTCTGGCCAGAATGTTGTACAAGATGTGCACCATTTCAGCTAACTGAGTTGGAACCATCTGTGTGGCTGATACCCGAAATAGGACTTGTAGTAGCGCTATCAGTATCATGACATCATATCAACCAGGTGGAGTAGACAGAACAAGATGCTGGGTAGAATGCAGTGTGGCAGACGCCATGGCTCTCCAGCCCAAGACGGATGTAGGCTAGAATCTTGCCGATAAGCCATAGTCATGTAGTGATACACAGACTTATTAGAAATGGGTTAATTAAGATGTGAGAGTTAGCTAAGAAGAGGCTAGAGGTAATGGACCAGGCAGTGTTTTAAATGAATACAGTTTCTGTGTAATTATTTTGGGTAAAGCTAGCCAGGTGGCAGGACATGGCTTGCTTGCCTCATCACTACAGAGGATAATCTGCAAGTCTAGGTAGAACTTGTTGTTCTAGAATCACAGGCTTGTGCAAACTAAGGTGCTTTTAGGACCAGTTGCTGCTGAGATGTCATTTTAAAATTTTGAAATTTTTTGGTGAATATTAAATGAAAATTGATATATTAAAATTTTCTTTGAAATTTACCAAGAGATGGAGAGAAAGATCAGGAAAATGAAAATGATGGACAGGATTTGTGTTCTAAATAATATAAAACCTTTACAAAATTATTTTAAAATGCTCGTTGAATTTTGAAGTCTTGACATGGTAAAATTTCAACTCTATCTTTTCCGTGTTGAGTTCATGCAGAGATGTTAATATATTAACCATACTGAAATAAGCAAGACATTATGACCATCAATTTTACATATTTATTGTTTTTTTAATGTGAAATGACCCCGTGGATGCTCACTGAATCACACATGTGACACCATAGGACATTAACTGACATGAGTGAGCACAAGTGTGAACTGATCTTAACTGGTAGCAACTTATCTGCCCCAGATGCGCCCATCCGACTCTATTGTGATTTATTTTTATAGATTTTTAAGGAGTTTTGTCTTCTGTCAACTAAGGTCTTTGCTTATTCCTTAAGAAAGATTTTAATTGTCCATCTGCCTCTCCAGAATGCAAGTCAGTGTGTACCATACAGTGGCCATTCAGTAAATAATTCCTAAAACCAGAGTGCATTTGTAGAGACCCAACATTTAAATCAAAGTAGGATTTCCTCACCTCTTTTCTCTAATTTTAAATGTTATTTAAATTTTCAAATAAGGCACACTTAATACCAACTAAGAAACAATCCCATTATTTCCCAACTTCCTGGACTTTTATTCCTACTTACGTTTATTTTAGTGGGTGACACCTGTCTATGTTAACTGTTTCAAAAAAAAATTCTCAGAGCTAATTTAGTTTTTCTGAGCAGATTCTGTATTTGATGAGTGGCAATGCTCTCTTGATTGACCATACATGCCTCTGAATTCCTCCTTCCCCTTTCTATTGCCTGCTATGAATGTCCTGTGGGATGTGTCTTTATTTCCTGTTTGTGTTGTGCCATGGGGCTCTCTAGTGATCTCTAGAGAATGTGACTTTGGCATTGATGCCAACTTTACCCTTTATTACCCACATCCTTGACTGGCTGAGTTTCCCGTCAAAATGAGGCTGCCTTTGCATCTCATTTCTCATTTGTTTCGTCATTAATGATTCTAATTCATGAAAATTCCTATAAAACTGCAGAACACAACATGTGTTCTTTCAATGTTAAATACTGAAATTCTCTTCTTCTGTTTTTAGATTTCCCCTTTTAAACAACTATAATGTCATGAATCTGTCTCCTAACTATAAGCAAATTTTCTATTCTGTAGTTAGTGACCTCTACAGTACACAGTAAATATTTTTGTGGAAAGTATTTTTCCCCTTTAATTGAAAACAGATATTTTTCTTACATATATCTGGGTTCTTCTCCCTGTACGCCACCCTATTACTCCCAACATCCCCTCCCATCTATATCCACTCTATTTCTGTCTCATTACAAACAAGAAGACTTCTAGCAGTGCAGTATGAAGGAGTATGCATGTATTGTCATAACCAAGGTAAGGCAAAGCATATGATTACACCACCGTGTGTAAAGACTAGATAGAGTTGAGGTTCTGCAAGAGGTAGAGACATTCCAATATGTGAATTGAAGGCTGAAAATGCAGTGTGTAGATTATATTTCTTTCACTTTTGCAGTTTGACTGAGAGAACAGGACAAAAAGAAAAGAAAACCCATGGTTAATCTAAGCATCTTGTTGACCTCTATTGGTTTTATATGGTATATACATATGCAGCCAAGCAATGCTTCTATATGATACATATAATATATAAGGAATATACATATAATCCATAGGATATTTATACAATGTGTCGGATATACTATGCAAATGTTAATCATGCAAATTAATGCACTATTCTGATGTTTAGATATATGCATTCAGTGTGCTCTCATCATAATTATCCTCTACCACTTTTTCATCATTTTTACTCTTCAACATCTCTAATATTTCCTATAAAAAGTTTGAGTCTGTATGCATGTTTTATCTACACGTATGTGTGCCCCATGTGTATATCAGGCTCTTGGAGACCAGAAGAGGGTGTAGAATCCTCTGGGAGTGGAGTTGCAGGACATGGGTCCTCTGGAAGAGCAGTCAGTGTTTTTAACAGCCAATCAATTGGTTCAGTCTCCAAATATTCCTTACCTTGATTTCATTCTTTTCCTTCTAACTTCGACATGAGAGAATACATGTGGTACTTGTCTTTGGGAGATTACCCTGCTTACCCAACTTGATGAGCTTCAGTTCAATTCATTTTCTTTGAACTAAATAATTTTATTTGTCTTCCTGGACAATTAAATACCCCCTTTTTATTGATTCCATGTTTTCTTTATCTGTTTATTAGTGGAGGGCCCACATACCAGTTTTATAACTTGGCTATTGTGAACAGTCCAGGGGTTACCAAGGTGTATGCAAGTATCATTAAAACAAGCTGACTCTGTTTCCTTTGGCTGTACACCCAGAGGCATACTTGGTCAGATAGTATTTTTATATTTTTGAGGAACCTCCATGATGATTTCCATGGTGGCTAGACCAGTTTACTTCCCAATACCACTATAAAGATGCCCATGCCATAGCCAAAAGGCATTTTTAGTTTTAATAACAGTTATTCTAACTGGGTGACATGGATTCATGCTTACTTTGATTTGTATTTCAGTGAAGCGGAAAATGTTGGACTTCTTTGCTGGCTATAGGTTTTTCATATGGAAAGGGTTTGTCCAGCTCATTGGCCCATTTGCTGCTGCATTCTTTGTTCTAAATGTCAGTCTTTAATCTTTTGAGCTCTTTACAAAATCTGGATATTATTAGCCCCATGAATAACTGGTGATTTTTTTCTCCCATTTTGTAGGCTACCTTCACTGTACTGATCATTTCTTCCATTGTTCAGAACTATTAAGATTGAGGCAATCCAGACTGGAGCCTTTGCTCAATGGTCAAAATCACTTGCTGTTCTTCCAGAACTCCTGAATTCATTAACCAGCACCCACAAAACCTTCATATTTATCTGTAACCTTAGTATGGTAGAATTTGACTCCCTCTTCTGGCCTTTTAGGAACCTACAAGCATGAGGTGCACAGACATACATTCAGATAAAACACCTATATGCATACAAAAGAGTAAAAATAAAAAAGATACAATTCTTACTATTTCCTGGGGAATCAGAATACTTTTCACAAAACCTTTGCCTATTCTCTTATGTTCTATTCTATCAGTTTTTTTTGTCAAATTTAAATAAATTTTTGTTATAAGATGAGAGAGAAATAGGGACCTAGTTTCAATCTTCTGCATGTGAATGACCAGCTTTTCTAGCACCTCTTGTAAAGAGGCTGTCTCTTTTGCTTTTGACATCTTTTCAAAGAAAAGAATCAGATAGCTATAAGATGTGTGATTTCTCTTCTATTTGTTGCCCATAACATGCTATGCTTGTTCCTATGGCTCTACAGTATAGTTTGAAGTCAGATATTGTGATACATCCACAATTATATTTTTTCTATATTCAAACATTTTTTGTGTGACTTTTACAACTGCAGGGTTTTTCTATAAAGAATGTCATTAAGATTTTTGTGAGAACTCAATTCAAACCACAGATCATTTCTGTCAACACAGCCATTTTGGAAATTTTAATTCTAAAAGTCTGAAAATGAGACACATTTCAATATTCTATTTTCTTCTATAATTCTCACTATTCTATATCTGATTCCTGAAGCTCTTTAACATCTTTGAGACAGTTTTTGCCTAGATCATTTATTTAATCTTATAGAAGCAATTTTGAAAAAGAGATTGCTTCCTGCAATTCATTTGAGTAAGTTTATCATTAGTTTATTGGATATTCAGTGTTTTTATGTTGATTTTGAATGCTGTAATTTTTCCAAAATGTGAAAATAGTCTTCTTTTAAGTCTATTATATATGAACTCATATCATCTGAAAATCGGTTAGTTTGACTTCTTTCTGTCCTATTTATTGATTCCTGAATGCATCAATTCCTAAACTTTTCACAATGATATCCTTTCTTTTGTGTGAATACTGTTTATTCTTACCACTTTTTGATTTTTGTAATCTCTCTCTCTCTCTCTCTCTCTCTCTCTCTCTCTCTCTCTCTCTCTCTCTCTCTCCTTCTAGACTTTGTCACAGTTGAACTTCTCATTGAAATCATGAATAAGCTTTTTGTTTTCAGTTATCTCTCAGGTGAGTCATCATTGAGGTCATAGTTGATCCTGAAAACTAGACCAATGGCTCTTTGTGTGCCATTTAAGACATTTCAGTCTTTTGATTCAGTTATTAAGGTATTTTTAAACTTTGACAGAATCACATTACTTTGCTTTGTTTCTGTGATATGATCTGAGCACCTATAAGGATGAATACTTCTTACAGGATTTTGTAAGGTTTCTTCTTAGCATGTTGTGGTCATTGTGGTTAAAGGATCATTAACAAAAAGTACAAAAAAATAAGGCCAGATGATTTTAGTGTAAAATTCTTCCAGACCATCAATGAATACTTAATGCAAATACTCTTCAAATTATTTCACAAAGAGGAAACAGAAGTAAATTTAATGATGTTAAAGTTATTCTGATATGAAGACTATATAAATATTCAACAAAGAAAGAATTACAGAGAAATCTATCTTAGGAATATAGATACAAAATAATCAATAAAATACTTGCAGACTAATTCAAGAGCACATCAAAAAGTTTGTCCAGCACAATAAAGTAGACGTTATCCCAGAGATGCGGGGATGATTCAACGTACATGAATTGATAAATGCAATCAACATATAAACAAAGTGAAAAACAAAACCCATTTGATCATCTCATTTGATGCAGAACGAGCCTGTCACAAAAGTACAATGTCTTTTCATTATAAAAATCCTGAGGAGATTAGTGATACAAAGAGCATACCTCAGCATAATAAAAGTAGTTTACAGAAAATCTATAAACATTATGAACTTAAATGTAGAGAAGCTTAAAGAACTTCCACGAAAATCAAGAACAAAACATGCTTTTATACTGTGTTGATCCAATACTTGAAGTCTTAACTAAAATAATAGAAGGAGATAAAAGTGTTAAAAATTTTAAAGGAAAAAGTCAATTTATCTTGATTTACAGATGATATGATCATATGAATAAATGACTTTAAAATTGAACTGGGGAACTCTTAGAGCTGATAAACACTTTAAGCAAAGTAGATGGATACAAAGCTAACTCACAAAAATTGGTAGCCCTCATATATACAAGCAACAAATAGTTTGAGAAAGAAATCAGGGAAAAAAATACTTTCACAATAGACTCAACTAATACAAAATATATTGAGGTACCTCCAACCAAGCAAAAGAAAGACCTATATGATAAAAACTTCAAGTATTTGAAAAAAGAAATTAAAGAAGATATCAGAAGATAGAAAGATCTCCTATGTTAATGGATTGGTAAAATTAACATAACCATCCTACCAAGCAATCTACAGATTCAATACAGTCCCCATCATTATTTCAATACAATTCTTTCTTAGAAATTATATCCTTTATTCTTTTCTCATACACTACATTCCAATCACAGTTTTCCCTCCCTCTACTTCTCCCAGTCCTTTCAACCACCTCCCCTCTCCCACAGATCCATTTCCCTGATTAAAAAAAGGCAGTCCTCCCAGGGATATTTATCAACCATGGCCTAACAAGTTACAATAAGAGTAATCACAATCACTCATATCAAGACTGGATTAGGCAACCCAGTAGGAGGAAAAGGATCCCAAGCTCAGGCCAAAGACTCAAAGACACCAACTGCTCCCACTTTAGGAGTTCTACAAGAACACCAAGTTACACCACTATAACGTGTGTGCAGAGGAACTAATTCAGACCCATATAGCGACCATGCTTATTACTTTAATCTCTGTGAGCCCCTATGAGCCCCACTGAATTGATTCTATAGTCTGTGTTTCTGTCGAGTCTTCTATCTCTTAGGTCCTACAATCCTTCCTCCTCCTCTTCTTCAGGATTCTTTTTGCTCCACCTAGGGTTTAGCTTTGGGTCTTTGCATCTATTCCTTCCCATCAGTTGCTAGATGAGGACCATCTGATTACTAGTTTGGACTCCTTATCCTACACTACAAGGAGAATTCACTAGGGTCAGTCTCATAAATTCCAGAAGTTCCCACTGCACTAAGTTTCTGTATTGCCCTCCCAAAGGCCCCAATTCCAACCATCTCTTCTAATACTCTCTCCTTTTGTACCTCCCATTCCTACCCAATCCCTTATGTTCACATCTCCACCTACCCCAAGTCAACCAATAAACTCTATTTTTTTCCCCTTCCCAGGGACATCCCTGCCCTCCTTGTTACTTAGCCTCCCTGGGTATGTGGATTGCAGCATGATTACCCTTTGCTTGACAGCCAATGTTCACTTACAAGTGCATACATACCATGCTTGTGTCTCTGGGTTCAAGTTACCTATCTCACGATGATCTTTTCTAGTTTTCATTCATTTGCCTGAATATTTAATAATGTCATTTCCCTACTTAATGTGTTTATTGATTATTTGGGAATTTTACATCATGTATCCTGATCACACTCACTTTCCAGTCCTCCCAAGTATGCCCTTCTTACACTTGTAACTTTTCCACTCGAAGAAGAAGAAGAAGAAGAAGAAGAAGAAGAAGAAGAAGAAGAAGAAGAAGAAGAAGAGGAAAAGGAAGAAGAAGAAGAAGAAGAAGAGGAAAAGGAAGAAGAAGAAGAAGAAGAAGAAGAAGAAGAGGAAGAGGAAAAGGAAGAGGAAGAGGAGGAAGAAGAGGAAGAGGAAGAAGAAACATGTCCAATTGGTATTGATTATATACTCATGGTCAAACTCCCAGTGGCCAGCCCCTTAAAGAAAACTGAGTCCTCCCTTTACCACCCCTCCAGAAGTCATCAGTTGTGTATAGCTATACTTCAGCATTGTTATCACAATTTTTAAGAGTTCTCTTATATGATTTTCTGTCTAGACTTCTATTTTTTGGGGGGTGGTGTGGGGAGTGGAGTAGGGGTTGTCACAGAAGACTTCTTTGTCCTTATTTTTCAACTGTGAGTCTGTGGTGATGCATACTCTACAAAAGGAACTTTGTGGCCACTTATTTTTAGAGGAAGCATGGGTCATTGATGTCCACATTTTCTAATTTTCTGGAGACAGCACTGCCCAAGAACATTAACATGGCTTCAAGAGGCAGCACAGACCACAGACATCCTCACAACCTATAGTGGTCACACAGGTCATGGCCATCAACACAGCTCCTGGCTGCAGTAGGACCATCGACCTGGACATGACCCTTGGTGGCCCCATAGATCATAGGCATCAATATAGTCTTGGTCAATATTCCAGGCCACTCACATAAACATGGCTTCTATTGACAAACAGGACCATAGACTCTAACACGGCCTCCTGTGGTAACATAAACTACTGATGTCCGCTTGGGTAGCAGGGGTCTTAGACATCCACCTGGCCTCTAGTGGCAGTCCAGATTATAGACATCCACATGAGGCTTGATCTTCAATACAGGGTAGTGGATCATGACTACCAACATGGCCTCCAGGAGCAGCAGGGACCATAGAGGTCTTTCAAGGGGGTCCAATCAAGAAAATGAACCATTCCTCTTTTAGACCTTTCTGCTATTGCTCAGAGCCAGGGTGATTGTGTGGCTGGGCATCATGTTTGGGAGGCTGATTCTACACAAGCTCCAGGTTGCTACATATCCTCCTACAGGCTCTATGTGTTAAAGATGTGTACTCTGTTGACCACAGACTTCTATTATATACACCTGTTACTGCATCGTGTCTGTAGTTCTGCCTCTCACCACTGTTCACTCATGGCTCTATTCCTCTATCTTTCTTATCTTTCTACCTCATATTCACTCATCATAGCAGCACTGAAAATTGCAGTGTGTCAAACAGTATAGTATATACATTTATATGAATACATACATACACATATTATGTTTAAACAGCTTTACATGCAAATAGTCATTGCAATGAGTTCTTGGTCTGATTCAAGGTGACTGGCTTCTGATACTATAAATACTGGACTATTGCTGTGACTTTTTTCAGATATTCTGCAGTTGACCAAAATACAGATGATCTATGGTTAGGCCAGGCACCTGGGAGCAGGTTCTGTGTGATCTCCAGGCTACTGCAGACCTCACTTACCCTTGATGTTCCCATCTGAGACTCCCAGAGCTCAATGTTGTTCTTGTAGCCTGCAGGTAGCTCTACTACCCCACACTCCCTGTCTCCCAGCTGGCCATAGAGCATAGGTGGTAGTCACACACAGCAGCTGCATACTGGGGGTCTGTTGGTAGGCTTTAAGACTGGCCCTATTTAATAATGACATCTGGTTCTGCCTGACCAGTTCCTTTATGCCTTCCAGCAACTCATAGATGGAAGAGATGTTAGGGTGGATAGAGTCAAAGCACTGGTTCTGGGCCTGGATGACAGGATAAATGTTTCAGTCTGGGCTCGATGTAGGTGTGTCTTCTATCTATCTGTTGATTTCACTGGTTAATAAAGAAACTGCCTTGGCCCATTTGATAGGCCAGCCCTTAGGTGGGTGGAGTGTACAGAACAGAATGCTGGGAAGTTAGTCAGACTGCCATGCCTCTCCTCTCTGAGACAGACGCAATGGAGCCAGCTGCCAGGTCAGACAGGCTGAATCTTTCCCGGTAAGACACCACTCGTGGTGTTACATAGATTATTAGATATGGGTTAGTCAAGATGTGAGTAAGAAACTAATGGGCCAGGCACTGTTTAAATGAATACAGTTTGTGTGTTGTTATTTCGGGTGTAAAGCTAGTCATGTGGGAGCCAGGTGGGATGAGAAACAGGCCTGTCCACAGCTAATCACTACATGGGTTTATATTGTCATTGTTTTTGACAGCTGAGTAATATTCTCTTGTGTAAATGTACCATATTTTTATGCATTTTTGGTTGAGGACTATCTAAGTTGTTTCAGTTTCTGGCTATTATGAATAAAGATGTAATGAACATGGTAGCAAACATCTCTGTGGTAGGATAGAGTGACCTTTGGGCATATGCCCCAAAGTGGAATAGCTAGGTTTTAAGGTAGAAAAATTCCAAATTTTCTGAGGGACTGCCATATAGATTTCCATAGTGACTGTGTTACTTTACATTTCCACTAGCAATGGAGAAGTGTTCTCCTTGCCCCACATCCTTGCCAGCATGAGTTGTCACTTGTGTTTTTGATCTTGGCCACTTTACAGGTGTAAGATGGAATCTCATAGTCATTTTGATTTGCATTTCCCTGATGGCTAAGGATGTTAAACATTTCTTTAAGTGATTCTCAGGCGTTTGAGATTTCTGTATTGAGAATTCTCTCTTTAGATCTGAATCCTATTTCTAATTGTACTATTTGGTTTGTTGTTTAGTTTCTTGAATTCTTTATATATGTTGGATAATAATCCTCTATTGTATGTGGAGTTGGTGAAAATCTTTTCCTAATTTATAGGGTGATGTCTGTCTTATTGGCAGTGAATGATTAATAATCAGGTGAAATCATGTAGGACTCTACACTCGTGCTGTGTGCTTTTCTTTGTCCAGCTATCTGTAGAGTGACAGGCTTAGGTGTTTTGCTCATGCCGTCTAACAGAATCTGGCTCAATATCCACTCACATTGATGATACTCTACCATCACATGTTCATTGTGGGGGCCTTTTCTTCACTAGATATTTTTTGATTTTCAACAGGCAGATTTTGAGTATTGTGAGAAATCTGTCAGCATTCAGATTAAATCTATAAAAGTCATTATTCAATCATTACATAAAACAGTGATCATATATAAATTTCATCTGTTTATAAGAGTCAGCCCGTAATCTGAGAAATCATTGAGGGACATATGGTACTATTCTGGCTACAAGAATACCTTCAGTAAGTATCAAAGTTGGGAAGGGCAGAGAATTACAGATCTATATGCTTTCTCAGTGAGAGAAAACAGCTGTGGGATTTTATACAGTTAAAATGTAGGTATAAGAAAAGAAGAAATGCTTTAAATAGCTGAATGTGACCACCAAAAGAACAGGCTGCTAGCTTTAGGAAGTGTTAATAAAGACAGATGAAGATCTATCAGAACACTGAAAATTTAATTCAGAAGAATGTGTGTGTTGTAAATTCCCACAGCCCTACTTTTGGATTTCAGAGAAAGGTTGGTTAGTGACTCCATAGTTACTGATCTGTTAAAACAATACCTGCTTAAAGTTTCATCAAGGAAGACAGAGCAAAAACCAAGTGAGCCAACTCATCAATTTTTGCTTACAGAAGGGTTAATGCCAGAATCTGAGGACTTGTATTCTTTCTTTCTAAGCCACCAAAAGTAATTTTCTTATTTTATAAAGTTGAATAGTGTACTTATAGTCAACCATCAAAGTGACATTTACTATGTATCACCTCTTTTTCAGATCAAATGTAGTGTTGGGAGCTAGAAGGACTCATTTCATGTTGTCAGGACCTATCATGTGTAAGCTCAGGGGTACATCTGCAACATGTGCCTTTAAGATGCTCACTGGAAAGTGGGGTGCGTTAATGAGTAATCCTGCTGCACAGTGATCTATGGAAGGATGACAGCTACACACAGAGGACTTCCTCAAGGAATTACGAATTCCCAGAATTCTCACGAGAGTGAGAAGAACTGACCCAGAAGAACTAATGCAGACGAGGCTGTTCCAGCTAGAAGGAACAACATGTTCTAAGTCATTAACATGGCATGTTTTGCGATCTGTGTGTAATTTGATAATAAAGCAGTAAAACTGGAAAAGAAGGAACAGTGAGAGATGAGTGTGAGAAGGGAAGATCGTAACGAGCTTTGCACGCAGTTCTAACGAGATTAAACTTGTCTCAGGGCAGGATGAGCCAATGTATTACTTAAGCTTTCATTACCACTAAGTTTGTACAATCAGGAACATGAAGTCTGAACAATTGTGAAACTACATAAGAACTTCTAAAAGTACCCCTGAGGAAAAATGGATGATACTGACTGAAAAAAAAGGGTTCTAACTGCCATGACTCAGTTCAGAGAATGTAAATGTAAATGACCTATTTATCACCACTAAAATGCCAACTGTACTGGTTGACACCCCAAAAGCAATGAGCATACTTCTTTTATTTTCCTCAGGTGTAGTTAGTTAGATATACAAAGAGGAATAATGACTTGTGGTTTTCATTTAGTGAATTGATAGTCTATAGGGTCAGCTTGGTGTTTTTTTAATTTATGTATTTTTAGATAGTCTATTGTCAAACCCACAGAATCTCTAGATTGTTCAAAGTTTACACATGTTAAGCAAAAAGTTTTGAAACATGATACAGTAAATTGGTTATATTTAGAAAATACCCATTCTTATGTCTTTATATGAGTCTTACAGTGCGTTACTAGAATCTGTCATAATATGAGTAATAGTCAATGATTATTTTGACAAGGGAAATAATACAATATTTTGTTTTAGCTAATATGTTATATAAACAGTCCTTTAAGCATGAATATAATTTCTTAATATAAACCTTTTAAGTTCATTATTAAAACTTGCAAGTTGTGAAAGATTGAGGGAAAAGTCCTATGATATAGTTTATAGATATATTTACCTAAAGTGACCCCAATGCTGCATTTAGTTTTGGACTGTATCTAATTACTAGCAGTGAGAAATCTTCCTCTTCATGCTATGTTAGAAATGATCCTCTGCCTACACTGGAGATGAGCCCTTACTAGGAGCAGAGAAGAAAATGAGAAACTAATTTAGGTGAAGGTTGTTTCCACGGAAACTCTATTTTGAGCCAAAAGAAAGAATATTTCAGCTTATATAAGGCAAAATTAGTATTATTTAAACTGCACTTTCTTGATTTCAACAGCATGTCAGTAAATTTTTTAAAAAAATGTGTGGGTCTGTGTGTGTATGTGTGAGCACGTGCACACACCCATGCAGGTACATGATGGATAAAGGTCTTTTTGATTTGCAATTAAATCATCATCAATTTTAAACAATAATGTCAAACACAATAGGTCAGTCTGTGACTTGAAGGCATTTTATTAGGCTTTTACAGCTTTTCCTACTTTGATTTTGTCTACACAACAGATAGGATCATTTCTTTCCTACAGCCCAGGGTTCTGTGCAATAAGATTTTGTTTCTCTATACACCTGCCCCGATTTGATTGCCAGGAAGCTCTCCTCTGCTCAAGTTTCCTCACTGAGGGTGTCAGGTAAGTCTGAATGAGACTGAGAGGTTACAGATACCCTACTGGTGACTTCATCCTGCACAGTCCAGTCCCAGCTCCTTCAGGAATGTCACGGTTCCATTTTTTTTGCCATGTGACACTTTTTTTTTAGGCTTCTTTTATGGTATGTGATATACCCATTTCTCCAAAGTACAGGGGTTAGAGTAGCTTCCTTCTGCTGGTAATTTCCAGGTTTCTTCATTACTTATTTTTGTAATCTGTATAATGCCATATGTCTTACTTTCTTCTATAAATTAACCTTTTCTTTTTAGATTGTAACTATATCAGATGACTACATACTTAGTTGTCTCCTGAGATTCATTTTATCTTCAAAACTATGCCACAGAAGCCAGGGCTCATTTTACCAGTTTCTCAGTTCCTCTGTGATAAGTGACGTGTCCGCAGTATCTAATGTAACAATTTCTGTGTTTATTTGTGAATATTTTACTTGTTTGTTTGGGGGCAGAGTCTTTTGGTATAGTGCAGATTTGCCTGAAACCTATTGTCTCCTTTGTTCAGCAACCAAAATGCTATAATTATAGTTTTAGAATACAGCATGGATCTTCCAAGGATGTTTTTAAAGAGAATAACTTTGGAGTTTTTAGACCTTATACAGATTATCATCATCCAACCTACTCAGGGCTCAAGTAGAACTAAAACCTGCAAGAAAGGCAAATTGACTGTCTCTTTCTGAGCTGGGTCATCAATCATTGAGAGTTTTCTGTCTTTTTCCATTGGCATTACTGGTCCTTAGACTTCAGATTCAGGTCTTACACCACCTCTGCCTCTGGATCTCAAGTCCTCAGAATCAAACTAAATTCCTCCACTGGTTTTCCCCAGTCTCCATCTTGTAGATCACGAGGCACCCTCGCCTCC
The DNA here is from genome assembly GCF_903992535.2 of Arvicola amphibius. NCBI lineage: Eukaryota > Metazoa > Chordata > Mammalia > Rodentia > Cricetidae > Arvicola > Arvicola amphibius. Next base: position 64,047,392 of record NC_052057.2, read on the forward strand.
ATAAGTCCACTTGCCAATTTATAACCATTTTATAATTTGTGTGTAAACAAAGTATAGTCAAAAACATATTAATGACATTCATGCACAGGTATTGGATACACACATATACTACACATATATATATATCCATATATATAATATACATATATACCCATCCTACTGCTTCTATTTTTCTGTACAACCATAAATAATGAAATGAAGTAAGACACCACGTTGTAATGAAAATAAATCTTGTCATGTGAGATGACTGGAATCATAATGAGATGATATTTAAATATTTTAATATACAATATGATACAATATCAGAATAGCCTTGCCTTGCTAGAAAAAGGTTATAAGTGACCAATTGGCTCTCTTTGTGAGGTTTATAAACTTCCATTAGAAGTGCTTCTTTCAAACATTAGAGCATTCCCCTCCCCCCCAGAAACCGTCTTAGTTTTGGTAACTCCCATGCCCCACACTGGTGAAATGAGCCTTTGATAGTCTTCTTCTCAAGGATATACAACTTCTCTTCTTACTTCCCTGGAATAGATGTTGAAGGAGATGATCCATCTGCAGAAGTGTTACAGAGACTAAATATAGCAATATAATGAGTGCTGTGATTCTATTAAGAGTGCTGGGGGCCAAGGCACAGGAGATCACATGTCACTAACTGTGAGCAACTTCTTACCAGTTATCCACTCTGAGATAGAAGGAAAAAAGCACAGTTTGTGCTGCCTTGGTTCTAACTGCAATGAGTGGTGTCAGTTTTGTTTGGCACTGGAAACATGAGTATGTGGAATGTCAAGGACACGAGTAAGACTAGAGAAGAGTAAGTAAAAGGCAGCTAAACATTTGCTCAAGAGTTTTATTCTTTCTCCCCTCTGTGGCCTTTCAAGTAAAACAGAGGCAAGCAGGACAGATGTATAGTGCAACTTTTCGTCCCTTGTAGAAAGCTTGTATTTTACAGATGAGAAACTGCCACAATATTTAGTTTCTGCATGCGCTGAGGGCAAAGTGAGAGATGAGTACACAGAATTTGAAAATCATTGAGGAGAAGTCAGATTTAAGAAATAATGAAAAGATATCATTTTAGATTTACACATTTCTGCACATGAGCAAATTCAACCAACTCATTTAAAATTAAGTGAACTGAAGAAATAGACAAATAACGAACACACTCAACTAAGATACTTGTTAGTTAGTTAGTTAGTTAGTTAATTAGTTAGATAGTTAAGACTAAGAATGGAAAGAAACTGTTTATCTATTGATAAAGAGAGGGAAGCAGGAACAATGTGTATTTGGTTGAGATTTCTAATAAAACGTTTAAACATTTTGGATGTGGTTTGCGGTGAAGATTTCTAATCAAATGTGTAGTCACTTGATTGATTCTAAGGCTTTGAGTTTAACTAAGTCTAAAGTCCGTAATTGTCAGTCAGTCATTTTGATTGACAGTCTTTCTCTGGTACTCTGCACATTACCCAGTCACATTTTTCTGTTGTGATATTATTATGCTTAGAAACCTTAGAGGCACATGTCATTCTGTGTTGTTTGCTATAATTTGATATGAGACAGTGAAAATACATATAGATGGAAGCATAAAGATAAAACATTGTTGATTTAAGACATTCTCAAATTTTCATTTCTAAAACGCTTCAGATGTATCACTGTCTAACTTCAAAGCCTAAGTTTTGTATTAACCATAAATCCACAAAGCTTTAATTTCACACTTGAATGAAATTTCAATGTATATTTTATGTATAGACATATGAGTTGTAAACTGTTGGTTGGGGGATTTCAATTAACAGAGCAGGTAATTACATTTCTGAAATAAATTCCCACTCTCTGGGTAATTATATTTTGAATGAAAAAATATCATAACCTTAGGTTAATCTGTAGATCTGACTTTCTTAGTACTTTGTTCTTTTGGCCTCACGATGGCACTAAAGGGTAGGAAATAATCTTTATTCGAATTCTCATTTACTCACTGTGCTGCATTTAAAACAAAAAAGGATCCAGCAAAGGCAGCTGAATATGTATGCCTTTAATATAAAGCAAGAGAGAGTTGATGCTGTGCTTGGTAGGTTTCTTTGGTAAGCATGGTAACAATTCTTAAGCTTTTTCTATATGAAATACTTTCTGTCTCTTTTTATTCAATTATTGAGTCACCTTCCCAATATCCAACTACTAATTCACCTCCCTTTTTACAGCAAGAAAAATATCTAAGTGTAACAATTAAATTGGTTCTGAATAACTTTGAAAGACATGGGTTTAGCAGATGCTTAATAAGAAAACTATTATAAAAGGAAAATGTCATAGAAATACTGAAAAATGTCCTTTGATGTCAAGTCTCAGAAATGTTCTAGTATTTTATAGAGTATAGTTTGAGAATCTAATTTGACAACATAATAAATCTTGCTTAAGGTCAGTGGCAGCCATCTGAGCTATAGTCCTGTATTTCTCATTGGTAAATGGGATATAATGTTTGAGGTCAAATGAATTCACTGTTGTATAAGAAGTCCCAAGCATCGGATGTCTATGTGTCTGGAAAATTTACAGGGAATTAAATAAATGTAAAATGTATTTTAGAAATATTTAGACATAGTTAGAAAAGTATCTAGAAATAACAATAATTAGTAATTGTTAATAATAAGCTAGTGACTATTTAAAGGCCTTAAATATTAGTGAATAAAGTCTCAAAACATGCTTTGGGACTAGAAAAAAATCTCAAAATGCTATATGATGATTTCTGATCACCCACAATTATAAACCCATGAACAGAATATGTTTGGTTAAATGGTCTTTATTAGCTTTATTTGGGTTTTTCATTCTGTAAAATATAAAGATTTACATGTGTATAATTTTTACAGTTTTCAAGTCCTTTAGATTGATATGTAGCATCTTAAAAAGTTTATAATGCACTATCTACTCTTTTCTTTCAAGGAGTATTGGTTTCTTGACCATGTCCCCATGATGTGTAAAGTCAGTATTGCTGTTCCCCCTCCTCCAATCTAAGCAAGATGATGTCCATCAAAATTGCTGCTGATACCAGCTCAGTCTGGGTATGTATTTGGAAAATACTATTTGCTACTTCACTGTAGTGTGTATCACTCCTCCTTTCCAGGCTCCAGTAGTTACCACAGCAAAGAGAACACCCATGCAAAGAAAGCACCCATCACTGAAACTTGTAGAACGACTTTGCTCTTAGGCCCTATGAAATCCTGGGCTTGTCACTTTAAGTATTCTGTTTCCCCCATTGTCTCTGAAGCTGAAGGTGAATTTGGGAATCATAATTTTTTTCCACTTTTAAGTCTTGCCATTGAATAAGTATCATTTTTGTTTGTCAACCATATTTTTATTTTCGGTAAGGTTTTCTACTGGGTACAGTGGTTAGCTGTTTAAGGCATGGGCTCAATGATTTTATATATATATATATATATATATATATATATATATATATATATATATATATATCACAGTTGGTGGCCATTTTGTGCATTTAGTTATTTAGCTTCTAAATCAACATACATGAGACTGGAGAGGTGACTCGGTGATTAAGAGCATTCTATGATCTCATGCAGGACCTGGGTTCTCTTCCCAGCATCCATATGATGGATCAGATGCTAATAACTCCAGTTTATAGGGGACCCAATGCTCACAGTGGGCCTTTTTCAGACATTGCATAAATGTGGTTCACAAGAGAACTTGAAGGCAAAGCATTCATACACATATAAATAAATATACAAATATCAAAAAGTATATGGTATCTTGGAATTACTTCTAATATCAACTCTAAGCTATATCAGATATCTGGGTAGATGGATAGGTAGATAGACAGTTACACCAGTAAATTGCTTCTGATAGAGTCATCTTGTTTAGGCTCATGCTGTAAATTTTTTGGTTAATTAGAAATAATAAGAACTTTCAGATGACGGGAAACATAAGATAACAGAGAAAAATTAAAGTAAAAATGAGTTTCTTTTACTTAAATAATGCCAATATAAATTTAAAAAGTTTAAATGAGTCTTTTTCTGTAATATATAGTGATATAGGAGTGGAGCTATGTTCTTGCCCTTTCATTGGATAATATGCATTTTTAATGATAGATGTCAATCAAAGCCCTCTTCTGTGAATGGAAATTTAGGAGTGGCAATCCAGCAGTATGGGATAACAATGATATAATCATGGCTGTACTTTAATGAGTAATACAATAAGAAATAAACTTGCTAGTTATTTGAAAGTCATATTAAGAGAACACAGACTATTCAGTGTCTAGAATACAAGTGATTTTTTAAAGAATGCAGATGCATAGATTATTCTGCTTATTTACTTAAAATATGCTCATTTGCTTAAAATTTAGAATTATATATTGACAAATTAAGGCATGCAAAGTGCTCTTATGATTTTTAATATTGTGTGACATGACCAAATCAACCCAACAAACCTGTTAATCAGCCTATACATTTAGCATCTGTTCTCATAATGAAAAAAATGAAGCTCCTTCTGCCCAGAGACACTGAAACACACACAGCTCAGCTCTTGGCTACATTTGTCGTGCTCTCAGTTCTCAGAACCATGGGTCTTCCACCTACCCAACTGAGGCTCCACAATTTGAACTTTTACCTCCTTACTCCCCTGCTGCTTCCTCCAGATTCCAGTAATTCCTGTTTTTCTGCCTCTATAAAATCAATTAGTTTAGAATCTCCATGTAAAAAAGAACATGAGATAGAAATCCACATTTGACTCATTTCTCTAAAAGTAGTGTTCACCAATTATGCTAATGTTGTTGAGCACTTAGGTTAATTCCATATGTTGGATGTCATAAAACTTCAAAAAACTAATGTACTGATTTCTTTCTTTTGTTTCCATGGTTGAACATGCTTTACAATGACAGAAATTCAGGAAAAATCTGTATCTACAGAGGCTGAAATATTTGTAATTCTTGGTCCTATAATTTATTTTAATTTTTTTCTCTTTATCAATTACCAGTGAGTGAAAAATATTTCCAGGATTTCATTAAAATCAGATAATACTGTTTTTGAAGCTGATGGTTCTTCAAGTTTGTTTAAGTGAGTTAGTGTCTATTTGATAAAGATCATAACAACAATTTTGAAAATCACAAACGAAATACTGCTATCAATCAAGCTTGAAGTCCTCATCTCCAAATGAAGAAGCTGAGTGTTTAGGAAGCTTGCTGCATGCAGCCAACTGGTGATTGGTGTGGACTAGGGTCTAGATGGAACTGTCAAATATGGCTTTTTGTTTTGTTTTCTGGCCAACACAATTATTTTCTTCAAAAATAAAATAAAATGGCATGTGTCTATTGAACTAAAAATAGAGTGTAGCAAATTTAAAGACATAAGGTATAGTTGTGTTTCCTAATAAGAATATAGATTTTAAGTGTCCTAAATTTTCCTTCCTCACTCAAAGATGAAAAACACTAAATTATTACTAAGTTACCTTTTATAAACTGGCCCCTTTATCTGTTATAAGAGTAAAAGTATAGCATAAATTCAGTAGCATATATATAATCTTAGCAATTCATGCATGTACTCATATTAAATATTTGAATAAGCATTATTTAATTCATTTCATCAAGTAAGTTTATTTACACTTGCATATATGTGTGCATGCATTTACCTATGTACGGAAATACATGGATGCTTAGAAAAATGCACAAATCTACATACATACATGAAACCTCCTTTATTAAAAACATTTATAAAGTATTTAGGCATTTACTTAATTCAATGTCCTCGAAACAATATCTGGTCTACAGTAAGCATTACCTCACAGTTTCATTTTGCTATAATGATTGGGTGTGTAATCTAGTAAACTAGATTTGGGATCCATAAAGGACAATAAAAAGTCATAGGCTTATTTTACTTTAAAAATGAAAATTTCTTTTGTGTACAAAGTTATAAAATGTCTCTACTATGGTTTCAAAGTTTCTGAAGACATTACATTTACTGGACAGTAAATAATGTGTCCTAAATGAGTGGTATGGAAAATAAGGCTTGTGGAAGTTTAAAGAAAAAAGATTGCTTCCAGATGAAATGGTCAAAGACTGTTTTACAAGAAGGCAGGATTTGAACTGCACTTTGAAAAATGGGCAGGATTTGGGTAATCAGAACAAGGAAGGCTGGGCGCGAGGTGTTACAACAGGAGGGAAGTGTAAAAGCAGCTTAGCATGCCCTTCTTTCTGCCTTGGGCTTGAGAAGAGATAAACATATTCAAACATGAAACATCAAGGGAAATAGTTTTCTTTTCCCTTTTCTTTGACTTTGGACCTCTCCCATTATCACAGAATAATTTCCAAAGTAAAACTCTCTGGACAATTCTATTTTATTATGATCCCTCAGTTAAAGGTACATTAATTTCAACCACTTTGAAAATAATACATTCCCATGATTGTGAAACTTTCATATTTGCTGCGGAAAATGAAAGCAAGCATGAGTTATTCTGTAATACGGGTATTGTGTTGCTTGGTACAACCCAGTTTCCCTAGATCATCAACCAGGTGGTTCTGCACTCTTTTCTGTCGGAGTAGAGACAAACGTATCTATCCTACTCAAGAAAAATAAACAGAATTAAAATATAGTTAGGCACTAGAAGACAAGAAGACAATAATGTTTAATCAACTCCGTGGAAGATGTCTGGTTGTAAGAGGTCGTTACAGAGATTGGTCTCTATGGAAACAGCTCACAGTCCAGCTTTCCAGAACTATGGGACCAGTATCAACTTAAACAACAAAGGACACTTGTACACACTTATTCTAGCCAATGAAATGATTCGATGACTTAATCACTACTAAAGTGTAAAAAGAAAGAATATTAATTTAAAAAAAATTACAAATGCATAATTTCTGAAAAGGGGTTTTTTAAATGCACACCCAGATAAAAATAAGCAATTGGGGATTTTCTACTTCTTAGGATTATGGCACTATAAAAGGCTCTACTACTCTTTGTAATCAAGTGTTCACTTAATTTTTCTGCTAGAAATAAAATACAGCTGTAAGAATATGTCCTGATTATAGTAGAAGTATCAGTGTAGCTCCTCTAGATTGATTGCTTGTACAAATAAAAGTATCCTATTTTCTATTTTATTCGGTAAAATTTGTCTTGAAAACCACTTATATAAATTTGGATTAATATATGAGAAGAATTCTTTAGCTAATAGCAGATATGGAGAAAATCAGTTACATTTTATTTTCTGTAAACAGTGTCTCATTTGCTAATATGTACCAGTTTAATCTGCAGCATTTCTGACACGTGAGAAATGTCCTGTGACTGCAGTGTTAAGGAGTTACTTAGATGTGATTAAAGCCCAGAGCTTCAGCTGCACAAGCCTGCAACATTTGTGGCTCCACTTTGCACCTTAAAACTTGCATTTGCACCTGCAAAGGCTGAAATAGATCGCAAGTCAGCACATGTGCGTTCCATTATTCATTTCTTATGAGCAGATGTGGGTGATGTGGGCAAAGAGTTGGATGAACTAATTGAGAAAACCTGTGGAAAAGTTACCCCTAAATCTCTCCCAGGGAACTGACTTAGAACACTACACCCCATGATTTGGAAAGTAGGAATCAGACCCAAATGTGGACCAGACAATCCAAACGTGAACAGTGCCTGTCAGAAATGAAGATTAAGGACATTAATCCTCAAAATTTCTTTCTTTCAAATTTCTCTATGAATAATACTGTGTCCATTAGGGTTTTTTGTTTTGTTTTGTTTGAGTGCTCACTCTAAAATAATGTAAACCATCAGGATTAAAGACATGAAACACACTGGTATTTATTTTAAGGAAACTAAATTGGTTCACCAAATGATTTTTCCATTCTCTATTCATAGGGAAAATCTTAAAACTGTACACTTTGGCTTGTATTTTTCCATTGCCTGTATCTGACATTTATTTATCTTTGGAAGTTTGTTCTGTAGAAGATACCTTGCTCATTGTGCTTGTAAACACTTGAGGTAGAAATGGATGGTGCACAGAAGTGGCCATGAGGAAAGTGTCTGTACCAGTACTGCTGATAATCTGGGCTGCTCTAGAGATTTTAGCAATGACATTCCTCTTGCTTGGATTCAAACCTCTTCCATGTAAATATATTATTAAGATAAGGCTTTCCCTCAAAATATTAATGTTAAGACAAGGATAATAAAAATAACTATACCTAATAATTCATTCATGAAAACCCAATATAAAATATGTAAACTGTGATATTACTATCAAAAATGTAATGTGAGGAAAACTTAAAGGTAGAGTTTTATATATAGCAGAAGTTCAGTAATTGTCAGCTTAATATAGATAATTACAATTTAAGAATCTTTACATAAGAGCGAATCTGTGCACAAAGAAGAGGTTGTATACAAAATAAAAAAATAAATCATATTCTATAAATTTCACTTGAAAAGGAAGACAAGAGGACAAAACAGTAAAGAAAATGATAAGAGCAGTCCCTATTTATCACTAATTACTTTCATATAAATTAACTTAACACAAAACATAGAGTCACCAAATAGATTCCATTCTGTGTTGCCTAAAAGAGGGTTGTTTTGTCTTAAAGGACATACATGGGCTGGGGGGTGGCAAAAGGATGGTGAAGGCAAATGCTGATGAAAAGTGAGTAGATGTAAGAATGTTGTGTCAGATGAAAAGACTCTAGGTGAAAACTGTAAGAAGAGATTAAAGGTTCTTAGGTAAAGATAAAGGGGCAGATCATTAACAACATACGACAAACCAAACTGTATATCTTCCCAACATCAGAACACCTCGAAGTACCAAGGACAATGGACTCAAGGAGAGAAGTCATGATAGAAGAATACCAGGGAACATCAGTACTCCACTACAGGAATGATCAAGTGGACTAACATATGTACACAGAATAATCTAAGAAAGTAAGTCAGAATATGGATCATTTTGTGTAATAGAATCTTCTCAAGTAGATCATTTGTTCTAGGAAAATAATTGCACATACAAACAAACAATTCAAGAAGACTGAAATCAAATATATGATACTAGCACAATGATATGTATGTAGACATTAATAAAAGAAAAAAAAAGGAAACTCACAAATATGTAAAAATAAATAGCACAATTCTAGCCATGAATGAGCCAAAGAAGAAATAACAAGTGAAACTTCCAAATAAAATGAGGATTAATAAGAACATAATATGCACAATACAACTGGAGCTAGAGAGAATATATTGGTTTGTAGTGATACACACGTACATGAACAGAAAAGAAATGCATTGATCTTTACACCCGGCTTTGTACCACACAGGAACAGAAAAAAATAACAAACACAGCTTTTATTTGTATTAAGAGAGAAAATTATAAAAATTCATAGAATAAGTAAAATGTAGACAAGGAAGACTCTAGGAACAATTAAGAATGCTAAAAGTTGATTTTTTAAAAATATAAAGTTGACAAAGCCTTACATAGCCTGCGATAAGGAGAGAAGACAAAATCAGAAATAAAAATAGGATACTGAGACTTATATTCCAGATATAGAAAGATCATAGAAGATTACAATTAACAAATAAGTAAAACTAATCAGATTAGCTGAAGAAAATAATAAAATTATTAGAAACATGCAATGTATCAATACCAACTCATGAATAGAAAATCTGAACATATTAGTTATTAACTGAGAAGCAGAGTGACCGCTAACTCAAAAAAGCTCATAAAAGATGTTTAGGGCCTGACTGGTACACTGAAGAAATATACTGCATATCCACAGGATCATTGCTAAATTTTTCCAAAATTTATTGATGAGGAGGAAAAATGTTCATATTCATTTGACAAACCTATATTTACTCCATCATTTTGGCAAATCTAGAATACCTGGGAAAGCAAAGGTAAGTGGGAAGAAAAAGAAGAGAGGGGGATGGTGGAGAGAAGAGTAGCAGAAGAAAAGAGAAAAAAATAAAAGAGGTTTTGATGAATGCCCACGCAAAGTTCTTAAAAATTTAATGGTAAGCTGAGTTCAAAAGCACATTCATGGTGTTATTAACCAAAGTAAGATTGTGTTGATATTTTGTAGGCAAGGGTAATTTTTAAATGCAAACAAATTTGTGATTAATTAATATGAGGAATTGCATTATAAAAGCCAGGTGGCATGAATATAGTTACTATCATACTCTATGGTGGAAGTTGAAAAGGTTTTCCCTGTAGGTACAATAAGAGTAGCATACCCACTCATGGCATTTATACCTAATATACTACAAAGCCTGTCCAGTACAGAGCATCCACTAGAAATAGCCATTGTGCCTTTCAGTCACAACTCAAAACCCTACAGTGTAGAATCATTTCCCAAGGATGAGCTGAATCTTTGATACGTATGAAGAGATTATTCATGAAATGACGACACCATTGGTTAAAAACCTCAGTGGTTAGCTTGTGAAACGTGAGTTGGCTAAATCTTCAAAAATATTTTACAGCAGTCATAGATATTGAGTGTGAGATTTATGATTTGGATCTTAATTGTCTTTGAAAAGTGCATGTATTCAAGGTTTTTCTTAAGTTGATGGCATCATTGGGAAGGCTTAGAAATCAGAGAGGGCGGTACAGTTGGAGTAAGTTAGATCTCTGGAGTCAGGGTCTCTGAGGTGATTTTTTTCATGGTTTATTTATTTTTTTTATTTAAAAATTTCCATCTCCTCCCTTCCTCCTCTCTCTTCCCTCCCCTCCCCTCTACCCATACCCCCTCCCTCCCTCTCCAGGCCAAGGAGCCATCAGGGTTCCCTACTTTATGTTAAGTCCAAGGTCCTCCCAACTCCCCCCAGGTCCAGGAAGGTGATCAACCAAGCTGAGAAGGCTCCCACAGAGCCCGTCCATGCAGAAGAGTCAAAGCTCAACACCATTGTCCTTGGCTTCTCAGTCAGCCTCCACCGTCGGCCACATTTAGAGAGTCCGGTTTGGTCCCCTGTTCCATCAGTCCCATTCCAACTGGAGTTGGTGATCTCCCGTTAGTTCTGTCCCACCGTCTCCATGGTTGAATGCACCCCTCACGGTCTTGACTTTCTTTCTCATGTTTTCCCTCCTTCTGCCCCTCATCAGGACCTTGGGAGCTCAGTTCGGTGCTCCAATGTGGGGCTCAGTCATTTTCTTCATCCATCGCCAAGTGGAGGTTCTATGGTGATATGCAAGATATTCATCAGTATGGCTATAGGATCTGGCCTTTTCCGGCTCCCTCTCCTCAGCTGCCCAAGGAACTAGCTGGGGGCATCTCCCTGGAAACCTGGGAACCCCTCCAGGGTCAAGTCTCTTGACAACCCTCAGATGGCTCCCTTAATTAAGATATATGCTTCCCTGCTCCCATATCCACCCTTCCTGTATCCCAAGCATCCCATTCCCCCGAGCTCTCCCCATTCTCCCCTTCACGCTTTTCTCTCCCCATCTCCCCTTGGCCCCGTCTCACCCCACCCCCAAGTTCCCAATTTTTGCCCGGCGATCTTGTCTACTTCCAATATCCAAGAGGATTACTATATGTTTTTCTTTGGGTTCACCTTCTTATTATCTTCTCAAGGATCCAGAATTATAGGCTCAATGTCCTTTAATTATGGCTAGAAACCGATTATGAGTGAGTACATCCCATGTTCATCTTTTTGGGTCTGGGTTATCTGAGGTGATTTTGAAATGTCGTTTCTTCTCTTCTCCTTCTGCTTTCAGCCCAGGAAGAAGTGCCAAAATCACTCTGACTGTACCCCTTACAATAATGCCCTTCCCCTCCACACAACAAGAGCATTGGGACCAAGGACACACAAACTTCCAAAACCACGAGCTCAAATAAACCTTTTTCCCCTTTAGAAACCAAACATTTATTTATTTCTTAAATTTTTCCATTTATTTTACATCCCAACCACAGTTTCTCTTCCCTCCTCTTCTATTGCCTCCCACTAAATATCCCTCTGTTCCTCTTTGCACACCCATCCATGCCTCCTCTGTTTCTGTTCAGAAAGGGGTAGGCCTCCCACAGGTGTCAATAAAGCATAACATATCAAGTTGAGGCAGGACTAAGCTCCTCTCTTTGTATAAACCTGAGCAAGGCAATCCAGAATGAGGAATAGGTTCCTCAATGCCAGCTCAAGTGTTAGGGACAGGCCCTGATCCCACTGCTAGGAGTCCCATAAATAGATCAAGCTACACAATTTCACACATATGAAGAGGGTCTATGTCAGTCTCATACAGGCTCCCTAGCTGTTAGTGCAGAGTCTATGAGCTTCTATGAGCCCAAGATAGCTGTTTTTGTGTTCTCTTGTGATAACCTTGACCACTCTTGGCTGATACAATCCTTCCTTCCTCTCTTCAACAGGACTCCCAAAACTTGGCCCGTTGTTTGGCTATGAATCTCTGTATTTATTTGTAGAAGACAATTTTTAATCAGATGTGGTATTCATAATGATGGACAGGGAATAGAAAACTCTGAAAGAAAAAGAAAATAAAGTTAGAAGAAGTTGGGTCCAAATTAATTAGCAATGGATACAGGCATAGAGGGTTTGGATACAATATTGGAATGTGAACTATGCATTGGTAAACAAGAGAGATGCTGTTCAGTACCATCCTTGTAGACCATCAAACCCATACATGAATCAATATGAACCTGATGAAACCAACCTCAGCCTTGTGTCCATTCATTTGGCGTGGCTTGTTGGGCAAGGCATCTCTTTCATTTCCCAGCTGACAAGACTGAAAATAATCACACAGAAATGATATAATTCAATACTGTTTGTCCAATATCTTAAGTGTATTTCTTGCTAGCTATCCCTTCTATCTTAAATTAACTCATTTCTATTATTTTATATTTTACTACGATGCTAGTGGCCAACTGGCAAGGCTCCGGCTGCCAGCTAGTATTTTTCTCCTCTGTGGTGTAGGAGGTCCTTCTGTCTATGTATTGCTTTTATTGGTTGAATAAAGAAACTGCCTTGGCGTTTTGATAAGGCAGCACTTAGGTAGGCAGAGTAGACAGAACTGGATGCTGGGAAGGACAGGGTGGCAGACACCATGAAGCTCCTGCCTGACTGAGATTGGTTAGAATCTTTCCCAGTAAGCCATGACCTCGTGGTGTTACACAGATTGGTAGAAAAGGGTTAGATCAGGATGTGAGAGTTGGCAAATAAGGGGTTAGATATAATGGGCCAGGCAGTAATTTAATACAATTTCTGTGTGGTTATTTCAGGTGTTAAGCTAGCCTGGTGGCAGGTCATAGCCCGCTACTCCTCCACCTCTGGTGGCTTCATGGCTTCTCCCTGACTCCATTTACTCTTTTTATATCTTTTCCGGCCTGGTTGTATTCTTTTAAGCCATTGGCCGAGAGCAGCTTCTTTATTCATTAACCAATAAAAGCAACAAAAATACAGGACTTCCCACACCCATGAATGAATCTCAGGGTTTAAGATTCTAAGAATCCTTATAACTGCAAATAGAACAATATAAAGAAAAATATGCTTATAGCTCAGTTTAGCTGAAATCTTATTCAGTTTCTTATGTCCTATATGTTTACCTACTATTTTCCTGAAAAGTTATGTATTAATATTCTCTGCACTTGATGATATGCTCATTTGAAGATATGTGTTATCTGTGGTTGGCTGTGGCAGATTTCTTACTGATTGCAAATGTCTTCTATTGAAATATAGCTATTTCCTTCTCAATTGTCATACCCCCTCTCCATCATGGAAACAGTGCTGCTGGGTCACTTCATCTGTTTGTCATTGTCCTATCATATCAGGAAAGGTCATGTGACAACTTCTCTTTCCTTTTATAATATTATAAACTTTAAAAGTTAAAAGCCCGAGAAACAGTAACACACAGTATGGAATGCATAGAAAAGCATTTGAAAAGGGTGATATAACAGAAATGTGTCATCTAATAATTTTGTTGTCATTTTCTGATGATACATCCAAATAACAAATGGGCTGTTCTCTTACTTAGCTTCCTCTTGTCAGTTCAAGGATGGCATGAATGATGACCATGGGATGTAATATATGAGGAGGCAAATTAATCCAAATATGAAGAAACTGAGAGATGAAAAGGCCAAGACAGAAATGGAAGCTGTTGGAGGAAGAGTAACGCAGAGTGGCAAAGGCAGAGACTAAAAGGGACATGGAGTAGTATGCCTTAGATTCAAACACTGAGGGAAATAAGGAATTATAAACAAAGCTTATTTTGGTTGTGAACCTAGCCTTTAACGACTGAGCAAAAGCAAAGAATATCCAGGCTACAATTCACAACCCCAGAGAAGTCAGATAAAAAGGAGGACCCTAAAAGGGAAACCCATGGAGGACCCCAGGAAAAAGAAATAGTTAAGATCTCCTGGTTAAACTGGGAGGGGGGTTAGAAGGGAGGGGATGGGAACACAAAGGCTCAAGATGTTCAAATTGGGGAAGGGATGGAGAGGGAGAGCAGTGATAGATGGAACCACTATGGGGTTAGGGAGAACCCAGGTGCTAGGGAAATCATCATAGAACCTACATTCAGTAACTGATAGAAGCAGATGCAGTGATCCACAGCCAAGCACTGGGCTGAGCTCCTGGAGTTCAGTGAAGACAGGGAAAAGGGAATCATATGTGCAAAGGAGGTCAAGACCATGATTGAGAAAACCACAGAGACAGCATTCCCAAACTGGTGGGGGCTCATGGATTCTGGACTGATATTTGGGGAAACTGCATGGGACTAAACTAAGCCCTCTGAATGTGGATGGAAATTATTTGGCTTGATCTGTTGGGGAGGGGAGTGGATGCCAGTGGAACCAAGACCATTAGCTGGCTTTTTGGAGCCCTTTCCCTATGGTGGGATATCTTGCTCAGCCTTGATAGAGGGGAGTCTTGATTCTGCCTCAACTTGGTATGCCAAACTTTGTTGACTCCCCAAGAGAGGCCTTACACCCTTTAAGAAGTGGATGAGGGGTGAAATGGAAGGTGGTAGAGGCAGGAAAAGAGAAGGGAGGAGGGAACTGGGGGTGGTATGTAAAATGAAAGGAAAAAAAGAAACAAAGTTTAATGCCTGCGTTATAAAAGGGCATCTATTCCTTTGTTTTTCTTTTTTCACATGTGAATGCATACACACACACATACACACACACACACACACACACACACACACACACACTTTGAATACAAGTAGTTCCTAGATACAGAAACCCAGCCATGACAAAAGAACTAATTTATTATGATCATATGATTACTAATAATTATATATTTTTCATTTTGATCTTTACAACTTCTAACAATCCCATGTTCTCTTTTATCTCCTTTTAAGATAGCAGGAATTTCTTCCAACTCCTTCTAATATGTTTCAATGAGTAAATCTTTGGTTTCTGTTTAAGAAATAATGGAAGTAGAATTCTGTTCCCTTTGATTTTGTGGTTGCTGGTGCACCTCATCCTTGTTGGAACTCCTCCTCATCAGCATCTTTTTTGCAGATCACACAGAAGTCACTACTGTCATAGGGTGGCTTGCAATAACCAGGCCAGGCCATAGGCACACCACTCTAATGGTTCTTTTATCTCTTTTCCCCGGGACTAATAGGATTAGGAAGTAGATTGAACGCCATAGAACTTATCCTATCTAAACAGTTCATTCCAGGAAACTGCTTCATTTCTATTTCCAGCCAGCCAGAGTCGCATAAAATGATTTGACTTAAGTAGTATCATCTCTAAAGCTTCCACCACAAAAGATTTGATTCCAGTGCTTGACCCACTAAAATGGAGGATGAGCTAAGGCACCACGAGTCTTTTGAAATGAATATCAGATTCTACAAATGTAACTGATTCTAATGAAAAAGAATATAAGAAAGATCATATATATATACATATATATATTCAGTCCAATAAGGCAGAAAGAATCCAATAAGATATAATTTTAAAAGCATTGATACAAATGATTATCTTTATATTTAATTAAAGTTAAAAAGTAGTATAACAGAATAGTGTAAGACGTGCTGTGGATGCTTAGAAGTGCGATAAGAAAGTTGCTGTCTTAGCAAACCCTGGTCTTTGGATTTCAGCAGTAATGGTGAGTAATTATTTAGCTGCACCATTTGGAAAAATGGAGAAAAAGTCTCAGACAATTATGCTTGATAAATTTTTATTAAATTTATTAAAAAGGCATCAGAATATGTGAGGTTATACATGTCTTGAGGGCACTGGGTTTCTGTTGCTTATCTTGGTGTGGCAGCATAGCAAACATAATAGGTGCTCAAAAGTGAACTACTGTATGTACTGGCTTTGTGGGAACCTAGTCTGTTTGGATCCTCACCTTCATAGACCTGGATGGATGGGGGAGGAACTTGGACTTCCCACAGGGCAGGGAACCCTGACTTCTCCTTGGACTGGAGAGGGAGGGGGATGGGGGATGGGGGAGGGGAAGGGAAATGGGAGGAGGTGAAAATTTATAAAATTATATAATTCAATAACAATAAAAAATAAAATTAAAACTTACTTATCAAAAAAAGAAAAGTGAACATTTGACTCAGTAAGGGAATGACTGTGGAACTGATCTAGTAATATTTGGTTACCTAAGCACAATTGTGCTAAAGCAAATACGGCAAAGAACCTTTTGTTAATATACCATGACACTTCTGTCTTGAAAGTTTTTTGTTAAGCATGAAGTTGGCTTTGATACATCTTTTTATTTAGAACCATACTCATGTTTATTATCATTTAGACTGAGACATGTGTCAACACTGTTGGCCAGCACATACATCACAGATATTGGATCTCAATGATTGATGCAAGGTTTTCCAACTTCCTAAAGGTGTACAGACCTTTAACAGAGCTATTTTGCATTATAAAATTTTCTAAAGCATTAGAGGTATTGTTTGACTATTTTTTGTAAACCATACAATGGATAACTTGAGGTTGCTTATTTACTGAACCAAAACACTTTGACTTTATATATTTAGTTTTATTTCCCAATGAACAGAACATCTTTGGCCTTACAATGAATGGATCAGAACTGAGAAGAATCTTACATGATAGTTTTTGATACAGATTTCTGCTAATGGACTATACAATTAAGATGACCAATTGCAAATGCAGTTGGAGAAATTTCAGGAACTCTGATATGAAGGCTACCAGTTCTAGTGTACTTTCCACTGACAGAAGGGGAATAATTCTTTTCGTTGGTTTTACTGAGACCCTTGAACAAACTTAAGAATATTTCATTCATATGGAAAGAAATACCATTGTATCTTTTTTCTCAGTATAGTACAGGAAATGAAAGAGTCATAGCTCATGTCTAGGTATCGTAGTTCTATCTGATACTTCTTTATGTAATAGTAATTGCATAAATATACTTTATCTAAGAATACTGAGTGTATATAAATAGCTTCATGATAAATTGATATTTTTTAAGGATTAATAAATAATCAAACTCGAGGTGAAAGTCAGGAGTAATATACCCGATGAGTCAATTCTTTTTAGGTATACAATATTGGTAGGTAATAAAGCAGGTTTCTTATAATTATACCATTTTATTCTGCCTTATTTTCACTGCAAGATTTTTACTTGGTGCTCAATAAATGTTTATGGAACTAGATTGATTCATCAATAACATAGTCATAGTAAAATATTATTTTAAAAAGTATGGTTCCAGTATTGACCTCAACACAAGTATTTTAAAACATATAATTTTCTTTTAATCTCTAGTGCTAAGCATGGAATATAATATTCAATTTTGAGTCAGCTATGTTAATTGAAAGAATGCATGAATAAGTTCCCACTCTTCAATTAGCTGTGATCCAAACTTATTAACTTTGTTAACATGTATTATTCTAAAATAAAATTGAGACTTATGAAAAAGAATTTCATATAATATCGAGGCAGGTCATTTGGTTGTTGGTTTTATATTATTCTTCATATTTTCCATTATATTAGAAGTAGTGAGACATTTAAAAAGTTATTTATTTTGTGTTTCGCCTGTTAATTTAATCTGAATGTTCAATAATGTAAATAAATGTTATAGAATATTCATACCCACAAACACTTTCATACATAATGTAGTGTTGGGAGTATAACTGCATTAAAAGCACAATTTTATTTCTTTCAGATTCTCTCTGCATATGTTGAAGTGTGGGATCCCTCAGTGTTTCAGAAGACGTAATTAAAAGATGAAAGATTTCTAGGGTGCTTTGTTTAGCTTGGTGAGAAGAAACATGCTGAAGCTGAATAGGAACTGGACTTTTGAGGGTGGAAGTAAGAGAAACCACATCTAAAAAATCTCAAAATCTTTCCTCTTGAAAGGCCTCTAGTTCAAGCTGGAAATATTATCCGGAATCAGGAATAGCCTGATGTGGTGAGAACTCTAGAATTCTTGACCTTGAAAGGAGGAAACAAGAGAATTATGTTTGAATGTGATTTGAATAAAGATTGTACCCATAGACCCATAGATTTAAATGCTTGGTCACCAGGGAGTGGCACTATCAGGAGGTGTGTCCTTGCTGGAGTAGGTGTGGCTTTGTGGAGGAAGTGTGTCACTGGGAATCACAAGTCTAAACTTTCATATATGAAAAACAATTGGTTAGCTCTAGTTTAAATCTTTAGAGTTTATACCCATTCATCAATAGATTTTTATGCCAGGAGATTGAGGGAAGAAATGGCTATATGGAATTAATCACCACCTTTGGAAATCAACCAATCCTAGAATGTCAGGTAATGATAATTGGACTTCTTTGTTCTTGTTCCCTGGGTCCAGGTTGCCTCACTCAGGATGATAATTTTTAGTTCCATCCATTTGCCTGCAAATTTTACAGTGTTGTTTTTAACAGATGAATGATACTCCATTCTGTAAATGTATCATATTTTTTATTCATTCTTTGGTGGGTGCTTGTTTGATTCCAGTTTTTGACTATTATGAATAAAGGTGCTATCAACATAGTTGATCAAGTGTCCTTGTGGTATGGTAGGGCATCCTTTGGGTATTTGCCTAAAAGTGGAAATGTTGCATATTTAGGAAGGTCAAGTAACAGTTTTCTGAGGGAATACCATATTGGTTTCCAAAGTGACTGTACAAGTGTTACTCTCACCTGCAGTGGAGGAGTGCTCCTTTTGTTCCACTTCTTTTTTAGCATGCATTGTTACTTGTGTTTTTGATCTTAGCCATCTTGGCAGGTATAAGATAGAATCTCAGTGTCATTTTGATTTCTATTTTTCTAATGACTAAGGATGTTAAACATTTCTTGAAGTGTTTCATGGAAATTTTAGATTTCTCTGTTGAGAGTTCTCTGTTTATATCTGTATTCCATTTTAATTGAATTATTCAGTCTTTTGATATCTAGTTTCTTGAGTTCTTTGGAAATACATATTTTGGAAATCAGTCCTTTGTCATATATGAGAATGGTGAGATCTTCTTCCAATTGTGTAGGCTGGCATTTTCTTCTTTTGATGGTGTCCTTTGCTTTACAGAAGCTTTTAAATTTTGTTAGTTCTCATTTATTAATTGTAGATCTTATTTCATGTACAACTGGTATTCTGTCCAGGAAGCTGTCTCCTGTGCCAATGCTTTCAAGCCTATTCCCCAGTCTTCCTGATGTCTTCCATCAGGCTCAGTGTATCTGGATTTATGTTGAGGTCTTTGATTTACTTGGATTGGAGTTTTGTTCAGGGTAATAGACATGGATCTGTTTGGATTCTTTTACATGCTAACATCCAGTTAGATCAGCACAATTCATTGAAGGTGCTTTCTTTTTTTCATTGTATATTTATATTCCTTGCTTCTTTATCAAAAATCAGTTATCCATAGTTATGTGAATTTTGTCAAGGTTGATTCAGTTCTACTGGTCAGCCTTTCTGTTTTTATACCAGTATCATATGATTACCACAGATCTGTAGTACAGCTCGAAATCAGGGATGGTGATACCTCCAGAAGTTCTTTTATTGTACAGGATTGTTTTAGCTATACTAGGATATTTGCTTTTCCTTGTGAAGTTGGGTATTGTGCTTTCAAGTTCTGCAAAGAATTGTGCTGTAATTTTGATGGGGATTGCCTTGAATCTGTACATTGCTTTTGATAAGGTAACCATTTTTAGTATGTTAATTCTATTAATTGAGAGAAATCTATCCATCTTCAGATACCTTCTTCATTTCTTTCTTCAAAAATTTAAAGTTCTAGCCATTCAGGTGTTGGGCTTCATGAGGCACAGGTAAGTCCCTGCTTGAGCATTAAATGAGATTCTGCTTTGATAGACAATGGGCTCAGTGGGTGTGTTTTTCCTCAGTGGCCAAGACGGGAGGGCATCTGGGTCGTGCAACACTCACCATCCTGCTCAGCCTCGGGGAGAGTCCTGTGGTTCCGGCTCTGACCCCTGCTCTTCTGCCAGAGAACCCGCCATACAGGTCTTTCACTTCTTGGTTAGAGTTACACCAAGATAATTTATAATATTTGTGGATACTATGAAGGCTGTTTACGTAATTTTTTCTCAGCCCATTTATTGTTTGCATATACCAGGACTACTAATTCATTTATTTATTTGAGGTTTTTTTTTTTTTTTTTGGTTTTTCGAGACAGGGTTTCTCTGCAGCTTTAGAGCCTGTCCTGGAACTAGCTCTTGTAGACCAGGCTGGTCTCGAACTCACAGAGATCCGCCTGCCTCTGCCTCCCAAGTGCTGGGATTAAAGGCATGTGCCACCACCGCCCGGCTTTGAGTTTTTTTTTTTTTTTTTTTTTTTTTTTTTATCAAGCCACTTCACTGAAGATGTTTAGGTGTTTATCAACTGGTGGAGTTCCTTGGTGGAGGTTTGGGGGTCACTTATGTATACTAACATCATTTGCAAATAGTGAAACCTGGACTTCTTCCTTTCCAGAGTGTACTTCCTTAATTACTGCTAGTTGTCTTGTTGCTCTAGCTAGAAATTCAAGTGCTATACTGAGTAGATATGGAGAGATTGGACAGTCTTTTCTTGTCTGTGATTTTATTGGAATTGCTTTAAGTTTCTCTCCTTTTAATTTGATATTGGCTATTGGCTTGCTATATATTTCCATTATTATGGTTAGAAATGTTCTTTTTATCCCTGATTTCTCCAAAACTTTTATCACAAAGTGAGGTGAATTTTGTCAAAGACATTTTTGGCATCTAATGAGATGATTATATGGTGGATTACATTTTTTCATATAATGAATCATCCCTGTATTTCTGGATGTAACCTGCATGGTCATAGTGGATAATCTGTTTGATATGTTTTTGAATTTTTTCCAGTATTTTATTGAGCATTTTACATTCATGTTCATGACAGAAATTGTTCTGTAATTCTTCTTCCTTGTTGAGTCTCTGTATGAGTTGAGTATCAGAGTAACTGTGGCTTCATTAAAAGAATTTGGCAAAGTTTTGTCTAGTTATTTTTTGTGAAATAATTTGAGGAGTATTGGTACTAGGTACTAGCTTTTCTTTGAAAGTTTGGTAGAATTCTGCCCTTAAATTTTTGTTTTTGTTTTTGTTTTGATTGGAAGACTTTTTATTAAAAGCTTCTACTTACTTAGGCCTTATAGGTCTATATAAGTTGTTCATCTGATCTTAATTTAACTTTGAGAAGTGATAGCTTTGGAAAGTGGACAGTTCTTCTTTGATCTTCCAATTTTGTGGAGTACACGTTTTTGAGGTGTGACCTAACAATCCTTTGGATTTCCTCAGTGTTTGCATTATGCTACCTCTTTTGTTTGTTTGTTTGTTTATTTGTTTACTTATTTTTGTTAATCCAGGTCTTTCTCTCTGTCTTCTAGTTGGTTTGAATAAGGGTTTGTATATCTTGTTGATTTTCTCACAGAACCAACTCTTTGTTTCATTGATCTTAGCATTGTTCTCTATGTTTCTCTTTTAATGATCTCAATGCTCAGTTTGATTATTTTCTGCTATCTGCTCCTCTTCGGTGTGTTTGCTACTTTTTGTACTGGAGCTTGCAGGTTTGCTGTTAAGTCACTAGCATGAGATATCTCTAGGGTTTTTTTTTGGGGGGGGGGCTAAGTGCTACTTTTCTCTAGCACCACTTTCACTGCATCCCATAAATTTGGGTGTGGTGTGCATTCATTTTCATTGAATTCAAAGGAAATCTTTGATTTATCTTTTTTGTTCTTGACTCTGAGTTGATGCAGTAATGAGTTGTTTAGTTTGCATGAGTTTGTAGGTTGTTCTTGAAATCCAGCTTTAATCCATGGTAGTCTGAAAGGTATAAGGTGTTATTTCAATTTTTCTTGTATCTGTTAAGATTTTCTTTTTGATCAAGTATATGGCCAATTTTGGAGAATGTTCTGTGAGGTGCTTAGAAGAAGGTATCTTCTTTGTTTTGGGTGAAATGTTCTGTAGGTATCTGTTAGGTTCATTTGAGTCATAACAACTGTTAAGTACATTATTTCTGTTTAGTTTTTGTCAGGATGGCCTGTTTACTGGTGAGAGTAGGGTGTTGAAATCTTCCACTATTAAAATGTTATGTTTGATGTGTGATTTAAGTTTCAGTAACTTTTTCCTTTCAAAAAATGGATATCCTTTTATTTGGGAAGTAGATGTTAAAAATTTCCACATCTTCTTTGTGGATTTTTTTATCCTTTGAAGAGCAATGAAATATTTTTCTCCATCTCTTTGATTAAATTTTTAAAGAAATATATATATATATATATATATATATATATATATATATCAATGACCATTGATTCCTGTTATTTTGTTGTTAATAGTGTTTTTTTTGTGTGTGTGTGTGTGTGTGTATGTGTGTGTGTCTGTGTCTGTGTGTTTATCTTCTTTGGGTTTTGCTGTGTGAGGTTGTTTATTTCCTGTTTTACTTCCATGAATATAGTTGGAGTTTTCCTTCTAGTACCTTCTGTGTGGCTGGATTTGTGGGTAGATATTGTTTAAATTTAACTTTGCCATATATACCTTGTTTTCTCCATCTATTATGATTAAAAGTATTGCTGACTATTTTAACCATGGTTGACATCTGTGGTTCCTTAGGGTCTGCCAGACATATGTCCAGGCCCTTCTGACTTTTACAGTCTCCACTGAGAATTTGGGAATAATTCTAAAATGTCTGCCTTTATGTTACTTGGTCTTTTTTTCTGTTGCAGCTTTTAATATTCTTTCTTTGTTCTCTATGTTCAATGTTTTGATCTTTATGTGACTTAGGGACTTTTTAAAGTACAATCTATTTGATGTTCTATAAGTTTCTTATACTTATTGGCATGTCCTTTCTTAGGTTAGGAATATTTTATGATTTTGTTGAATATATTTTCTGGGCCTCTGAAGTGGGATTTTTATCCTTCTATTTCTAGTATTTTTAGGTTTGATCTTTTTATAGTGTCCCAGATTTCCTGGATATTTTTTGTTGGGAAATTTTTTGGATTTAACATTTTCTTTGACTGATATAATATATATATTCCTATGGTATCTTCAATGTCTGAGATTCTGAGAATGCCTTACTGAGAAAAGGTATCAAACAACATGGCTAAATATAGACAAGAATTATGGATTAATTTAAGTTGTAAGAGTTAGTTAATAATAAACCTGAGCTAATAGGCCAAACAGATTATAATTAACATAAGCCTCTGTGTGTTTCTTTGGTACTGAATAGCTGTGGGACTGGGCAGTACAGAAATTTCTATTTACAAATGGCACCCAATATCTTTCCACGTAAATCCTGAAAATGTTTACAAAAAAGGGTTCTAGACAGAAAAGAAGAGAGTGAAGCACAGCTTCTTGGTGACTGTCTTTCTTCTAATAGTCTCTGTTTGCTGGTGATGAGCAGAGGCATAAATCCTTTAAGAAAAGCTTCCTGACCCAGTATTAGGGACAAAATCCTCCCAGCTCTTTTAAGAGGCCCTGCCACCAAACCCTTAAATGGTGTCCATTAGCAGCCAGCTGCATGCTTCTTGGTGGTATCATGGACCTAGAAACTCCACAGAGTCATGGCAATAAACGTGGTTCCTGCCAATACTTTCACCATAAAGCTAGACTCTCAGGAAGTCAAAACTGCCACTTTGATGTTAGCCATATCACTTGGCAGATTAAAAACTCATTTGAACAAAATAAGATAGGTTATACAGCAAAGACATATTTGGAAAAATACCTCTAAGCGGTTTACAGTATTTTTTAAAAATGTATGAAGGCTTGAAAGAAAAAAAATAAAAAGAATAGAAAACGTCCTTTATAAGGAAATAGAGTAAAAAACAAGCCACATAAATATGGGAAATATACAGAGAGTCTGGATACTGCATGTTATGTTATCTTTGAATTGTTTGGCTGCTGAGGAAGGGGCAACAGCTGCTAAAAGACATTTGATTATAAATGCTGTTGGATTTATTTAACCTATATATTTTGAAAATGCTGGGACTTCAATATTTAATTCAAAAGATATGTTACTTTAGAGAAAAGGTTTTTCTTTCTTTCCATAGGACATGAGAGGCTGTGGATACATTCTTGGTTAAGAAAATTAAGGTTTGATCAAGGAAGACCCCCTGAAAAATCTCGAATGTAAACAGATGGCTTAGATGAGCCAATGTTGCAGAGAATCTCTTTTGCAGTATCCACTGAGTTCTTCATCCAGAACAGCCTTAAGACTGCTGGCTGAGATGACCCAGCCTCACAGAATACTCCAGTCAGGACTTGACTACAATCCTAAATTTGCTTTGGGTCCCCATAAGATTATCAACTCTGCCAAATCATCAGGTAATAGCCTAGAAAATGATGCCCAAATTCCCCCTCAAATGGATTATGGATGTTTGCCTTTGTTTCATGTATTGGTTACAAGTTGTTAGTGATAATAATCAGGAAAAAAGCTAAATAAAGGAGATTAGATTCAGGGTTTTTGTTTTGAAAAAAAGAGGTATTGCTGTGGGATAATGCTCTTGCATTCAGTGAAGATTTTTAACTCATTGGTTTAATAAAATGCTGATTTTTCCAGTAGCCAGGCAGGAATTATAGGTGGGATAAACAGACAGGGAGAATTCTGGGAGAAGGAAAGGCAGAGATGCAGTAACCAGTAAGACCCAGAGGAAGCAAAATAAGAATCCTTTCTAAGAAAGGGTATCAAGCCACATGGCTAATTTTAGACAAGAATTATGGGATAATTTGAGTTTTAAGAGTTAGTTAATTATAAGCCTGAGCTAATAGGCCAAACATTTTATAGTTAATATAAGCCTCCGTGTGTTTCTTTGGAACTAAAAGCTATAAAACTTGGCAGGACAGAAACTTCTGTCTACAAGATTCTATGATCCATCTCTTATACTCTGTTGATGATACTTGCATCTATAGTTTCTGTTTTTTGCCCAGATTTTCCATTTCCAGAGTTCCCTTTGTTTGTGTTATTTTTAATGCTGCAATGTCCATTTTTAGGTTTTTAATAGGTTCATTCACCATTTATATTTTTTCTTAGCTTCTTTTGCATTCTTTAATGGATTTATTGATTTCCTCCTTTTTTGTTTGTCTTTTCTTTGATTTACTTAAGGTAGTTTTTCATTTTTACTTTAAAGATATCTATCATCCATAAAGTTAGTTTTAAGGCCATTTTTGTGCTTCAGCTGAGTTGGATTGTTCAGGTCTTGCTCTTACAGGATAACTGGACTCTGATGATGTCATATTCCTTTCCTGTTGTTGATTGTATTCTTAAACTGGTATAAAGGTCTTTGGATATGAGATAATGATAGGTCTAGGTGTTGGTTTCTGAGTTTATCTTTGTTGGATGGGTGTTTAGTTCCTTGTTTTCTGTTTTCTCTCTGTTTTTCTGGTCTAAGTGTCCGGGGATTCTGATGACTAGTGAGTCTTTGAGTATGATAGGTTGTTTCCAGTGGATTTTTTAAAGGCCTGCATGACCTCTAGGGTTCCTAGAATCCACCTGGCCCCTGGCAAAGCAGAAGGAGTCCAGGGAATGGGGTCTACTTAACATTTTTCCATTGTAAAACAATGTCCTTAAATGGACACAGTCCACGTGTGAGTCCATGAAGGGTCATTGCCTTTTTGGGAAGCTTGAATTTTAAAGTGTCTCTTTCATTGATTATTCCTTTGAGATATAGTTCTTTATAAGTGCTCGTAAGCTTAGTGAATTTTATTGTTAAACAGTAATCTAAGCTATGAAAATTTGAGAGTGTGGAGATTGTTAAAATAATGCATAAAAATATTCTGATTTTGAAGCTGAGAATATGTGGAATGTTGATGCAGTGTTCCTGAGTCTCAAAAATGATACACCAGGAATTTGAGAACTCTCAGGAAATTGTTTGCTTTTTTCCCCATTGTATACTATAATTTTAAGTTGCTTCATTATTGATGAATACATGTATTTTTTTCATCTAAAGATTTTATAAAACTTTTAACTTAAAAATTCAATTTATAGTTTTAGGAAAAATATCCCACAAGAGGATGTAAAAGAAACCATAGAAATTTAGCATGATGTCAATAAGTCTACGAATTATGCAATGAACAAAACTTGGTAATGAATAGAAATAAAAAGTATTCTTAACTTTGTTAGAAGCCAGAGAAACATATTAAAACCATAACTACAATCTCATACTTAATCATTTGGCAAAATTTAAAAATTTAACAACACACTGTCCCTTCCCAGCTCGCACCCAGAATCCTCCCCCCCTCCCCCTGCCTCATCCTCCCGTCTTTGGGGCCACAAAATCCCACAGCTCAGCCTGTTTGGGCTCTGGGGACCTGGAATTGAGTGCACCCAGGCCGGTGGGAGGTCCCCTCCTTCATTTGACTGCCCGGAGCAAGGTAGGCCTTTGTCTGAGAGCTGCTTGGCCTGCAAGGGGACCTGAAAGTCTGCAGGAGGATCCATCGTTCTTTGGGGTGAGTGAGGAGTGAGTGCCCGAACCTCGGCAGCTGCCCGGAGAGGGACCACCGACTCTCCACAACCCCCCCTGCCACCAGCACACTTCCTGCTCTTCCTGCAGGGGTTATTCTCCCCGGATACTGCCTCTCTCTCCCTGTCCCTTCCCAGCTTGCACCCAGAATCCTCCCCCCCTCCCCCTTCCTCATCCTCCCGTCTTTGGGGCCACAAAATCCCACAGCTCAGCCTGTTTGGGCTCTGGGGACCTGGAATTGAGTGCACCCAGGCCGGTGGGAGGTCCCCTCCTTCATTTGACTGCCCGGAGCAAGGTAGGCCTTTGTCTGAGAGCTGCTTGGCCTGCAAGGGGACCTGAAAGTCTGCAGGAGGATCCATCGTTCTTTGGGGTGAGTGAGGAGTGAGTGCCCGAACCGCGGCAGCTGCCCGGTGAGGGACCACCGACTCTCCACAACTCCCCCTGCCACCAGCACACTTCCTGCTCTTCCTGAAGGGGTTATTCTCCCCGGATACTGCCTCTCTCTCCCTGTCCCTTCCCAGCTTGCACCCAGAATCCTCCCCCCCTCCCCCTGCCTCATCCTCCCGTCTTTGGGGCCACAAAATCCCACAGCTCAGCCTGTTTGGGCTCTGGGGACCTGGAATTGAGTGCACCCAGGCCGGTGAGAGGTCCCCTCCTTCATTTGACTGCCCGGAGCAAGGTAGGCCTTTGTCTGAGAGCTGCTTGGCCTGCAAGGGGACCTGAAAATCTGCAGGAGGATCCATCGTTCTTGGGGGTGAGTGAGGAGTGAGTGCCCGAACCACGGCAGCTGCCCGGAGAGGGACCACCGACTCTCCACAACCCCCCCTGCCACCAGCACACTTCCTGCTCTTCCTGCAGGGGTTATTCTCCCCGGATACCGCCTCTCTCTCCCTGTCCCTTCCCAGCTTGCACCCAGAATCCTCCCCCCCCTCCCCCTTCCTCATCCTCCCGTCTTTGGGGCCACAAAATCCCACAGCTCAGCCTGTTTGGGCTCTGGGGACCTGGAATTGAGTGCACCTAGGCCGGTGGGAGGTCCCCTCCTTCATTTGACTGCCCGGAGCAAGGTAGGCCTTTGTCTGAGAGCTGCTTGGCCTGCAAGGGGACCTGAAAGTCTGCAGGAGGATCCATCGTTCTTTGGGGTGAGTGAGGAGTGAGTGCCCGAACCTCGGCAGCTGCCCGGTGAGGGACCACCGACTCTCCACAACTCCCCCCGCCACCAGCACACTTCCTGCTCTTCCTGCAGGGGTTATTCTCCCCGGATACTGCCTCTCTCTTCCTGTCCCTTCCCAGCTCGCACCCAGAATCCTCCCCCCCTCCCCCTGCCTCATCCTCCCGTCTTTGGGGCCACAAAATCCCACAGCTCAGCCTGTTTGGGCTCTGGGGACCTGGAATTGAGTGCACCCAGGCCGGTGGGAGGTCCCCTCCTTCATTTGACTGCCCGGAGCAAGGTAGGCCTTTGTCCGAGAGCTGCTTGGCCTGCAAGGGGACCTGAAAATCTGCAGGAGGATCCATCGTTCTTTGGGGTGAGTGAGGAGTGAGTGCCCGAACCGCGGCAGCTGCCCGGAGAGGGACCACCGACTCTCCACAACCCCCCCTGCCACCAGCACACTTCCTGCTCTTCCTGAAGGGGTTATTCTCCCCGGATACTGCCTCTCTCTCCCTGTCCCTTCCCAGCTCGCACCCAGAATCCTCCCCCCCTCCCCCTGCCTCATCCTCCCGTCTTTGGGGCCACAAAATCCCACAGCTCAGCCTGTTTGGGCTCTGGGGACCTGGAATTGAGTGCACCCAGGCCGGTGGGAGGTCCCCTCCTTCATTTGACTGCCCGGAGCAAGGTAGGCCTTTGTCTGAGAGCTGCTTGGCCTGCAAGGGGACCTGAAAGTCTGCAGGAGGATCCATCGTTCTTTGGGGTGAGTGAGGAGTGAGTGCCCGAACCTCGGCAGCTGCCCGGAGAGGGACCACCGACTCTCCACAACCCCCCCTGCCACCAGCACACTTCCTGCTCTTCCTGCAGGGGTTATTCTCCCCGGATACTGCCTCTCTCTCCCTGTCCCTTCCCAGCTTGCACCCAGAATCCTCCCCCCCTCCCCCTTCCTCATCCTCCCGTCTTTGGGGCCACAAAATCCCACAGCTCAGCCTGTTTGGGCTCTGGGGACCTGGAATTGAGTGCTCCCAGGCCGGTGGGAGGTCCCCTCCTTCATTTGACTGCCCGGAGCAAGGTAGGCCTTTGTCTGAGAGCTGCTTGGCCTGCAAGGGGACCTCACAGTCTGCAGAAGGATCCATCATTCTTTGGGGAAGAGATGGGCAGGCGCCAATGCAGGAGCTCCTCCAACAACATGAAAGGCAACATGACATCACCACAAGCCAGACATCCCGAAACAACAAGAATTGAACACCCTACCCCAGAAGATATAGAAGAAACCGACATTAAACAGTACTTTATAAAAATAATAGAGGACCTTAAACAGGAGGTAAAAAACTGCCATAAAGAAATGGAGATGACAAACAAAAAGGTAGACGAAATAAATAAATCTCTCAAAGATACCCAAGAAAAACAAGAAAAACAAGAAAAAGCAATCAAACAGGTAAGGGAAACAGTACAAGACCTGATAAATGAAATGGAGGTATTGAAGAAAACACAATCTGAGGGACGACTGGAAATGGAAACTCTGAGTAAACGAACAGAAACTTCAGAGACAAGTATTTCCAACCGAATACAAGAGATGGAAGAAAGAATCTCGGACTCTGAAGATACTATAGAAGAAATAAACTCACAGATTAAAGAACTAAACAAATCTAACAAATTCTTAACACAAAACATTCAGGAAATCTGGGACACCATGAAAAGACCAAACCTAAGAATAATTGGGGTAGAAGAAGGAGAAGAATTACAACTCAAAGGCCCAGAAAACATATTCAACAAAATTATAGAAGAAAACTTCCCCAACCTAAAGAAGGATGTTCCTATGAAGGTACAAGAAGCCTACAGAACACCAAATAGACTGGATCAAAAGAAAGCATCCCCACGCCATATAATAATCAAAACACAAAACATACAGAATAAAGAACAGATATTAAGAGCTGCAAAGGAAAAAGGTCAAGTAACATATAAAGGGAAACCTATCAGAATTACACCTGATTTCTCAATGGAAACCATGAAAGCCAGAAGAGCTTGGATAGATGTGCTACAGACACTTAGGGAACATGGATGCAAGCCTAGACTATTATACCCAGCAAAGCTTGCATTCACCATTGATGGAGAAAACAAGATATTCCAGGACAAAAACAGATTTAAACAATACGCAGCCACAAATCCAGCCTTGCAGAAAGTAATAGAAGGAAAATCACAAACCAAGGAGTCCAACAACGCCGACAATAACTCAGGCATCTAGCGACCCTTCACCAGCACAACTAGAAGAAGGGAAACACACAAACTCTACTACTAAAAATGACTGAAGTTAACAACCACTGGTCATTAATATCACTTAATATCAATGGACTCAATTCACCTATAAAAAGGCACAGGCTAAGAGACTGGATACGAAAACAGAATCCAACATTTTGCTGTTTACAAGAAACACACCTCAACCACAAAGACAGGCACCTACTCAGAGTAAAGGGTTGGGAAAAGGTTTATCAAGCAAATGGCCCTAAGAAACAAGCGGGTGTGGCCATACTAATTTCCAACAAAGTTGACTTCAAACTAAAATCAATCAGAAGAGATGGAAAGGGACACTTTATACTCATAACAGGAAAAATCCTTCAGAATGAAGTCTCAATCCTGAATATCTATGCCCCTAATATAAAAGCTCCCACTTATGTAAAAGAAACACTTCTAGAACTCAAGGCAGCCATCAAACCACACACACTAATAGTTGGAGACTTCAACACTCCTCTCTCACCAATGGACAGGTCAATCAGACAGAAACCTAACAGAGAATTGAAAGACTTAATGGAGGTAATGAACCAAATGGACTTAACAGACATCTATAGAACATTCCACCCAAATAGGAAAGAATATACCTTCTTCTCTGCGGCTCATGGAACCTTTTCGAAAATTGACCATATACTTGGTAACAAAGCAAACTTCCACAGTTACAAAAAATATTAGTAACCACCTGTGTCTTATCGGATCACCATGGATTAAAATTAGAATTCAACAACAATGCTACCCCCAGAAGGCCCACAAACTCATGGAAACTGAACAGTCAACTACTGACCCACACCTGGGTCAAGGAAGAAATAAAGAAAGAAATTAAAGTCTTTCTTGAATTTAATGAAAACAAAGACACAACATACTCAAACCTATGGGACACAATGAAAGCAGTGCTAAGAGGAAAGTTCATAGCACTAAGTGCCCACTTAAAGAAAACGGAGAAAGCACTCATTGGTGACTTAACAGCACACCTGAAAGCTCTGGAAAAAAAAGAAGCAGACTCACCTAGGAGAAGTAGAAGACTGGAAATAATCAAACTGAGGGCAGAAATCAACAAAATAGAAACACAGAAAACAATCCAAAGAATCAATGAAACAAGAAGCTGGTTCTTGGAGAAAATCAACAAGATTGACAAACCCTTAGCCAATCTAATCAAACGGCAGAGGGAGAACACGCAAATTAACAAGATCAGAAATGAAAAGGGGGACATAACCACAGACACAGAGGAAATTCAGAAAATCATTAGATCTTACTACAAAAGCCTGTATGCCACAAAATTGGAAAATGTAAAAGAAATGGACAGTTTTTTAGATAAATACCATATACCAAAGTTAAACCAGGACCAGGTAAATGCTCTAAATCGTCCTGTTAGTCGCGAAGAATTAGAAACTGTTATCAGAAACCTCCCTACCAAAAAGAGCCCAGGACCAGATGGTTTCAATGCGGAATTCTACCAGAACTTCCAAGAAGACCTAATACCTATACTCCTTAAGGTATTTCATAATATAGAAACACAAGAGTCACTGCCAAATTCCTTCTATGAAGCTACAGTTACCCTGATACCTAAACCACACAAAGACTCAACCAAGAAAGAGAATTACAGGCCAATCTCACTCATGAACATGGACGCAAAAATTCTCAATAAAATACTGGCAAACCGAATCCAAGAACACATTAGAAAAATTATCCATTACGATCAAGTAGGCTTCATCCCAGAGATGCAGGGCTGGTTCAACATACGAAAATCTATTAATGTAATCCATCATATAAACAAACTGAAGGAAAAAAACCATATGGTCATCTCATTAGATGCTGAAAAAGCATTTGACAAAATTCAGCACCCTTTTATGATAAAGGTCTTGGAGAGATTAGGGATACAAGGGTCATTCCTAAATATAATAAAAGCTATTTACAGCAAACCGACAGCTAACATCAAATTAAACGGAGAGAAACTCAAGGCTATCCCACTAAATTCAGGAACACGACAAGGCTGTCCACTCTCTCCTTATCTCTTCAATATAGTGCTTGAAGTTCTAGCAATAGCAATAAGACAACATAAGGGAATCAAGGGGATCCAATTTGGAAAGGAAGAAGTTAAACTTTCATTATTTGCAGATGATATGATAGTATACATAAGCGACCCCAAAAACTCCACCAAAGAACTCCTACAGCTGATAAACTCCTTCAGTAACGTGGCAGGATACAAGATCAACTCCAAAAAATCAGTCGCCCTCCTATACACAAAGGATAAGGAAGCAGAGAGGGAAATCAGAGAAGTATCACCTTTCACAATAGCCACAAATAGCATAAGATATCTGGGAGTATCGCTAACCAAGGAAGTGAAGGGTTTATATGACAAGAACTTTAAGTCTTTGAAGAAAGAAATTGAAGAGGATACCAGAAAATGGAAGGATCTCCCCTGCTCGTGGATTGGGAGGATCAACATAGTAAAAATGGCAATTCTACCAAAAGCAATCTATAGATTCAATGCAATCCCAATCAAGGTCCCATTAAAATTCTTCACAGAGATTGAGAAGACAATAATCAACTTTATATGGAAAAACAAGAAACCCAGGATAGCCAAAAAATCTTATACAATAAAGGTACTTCTGGAGGCATTACCATCCCTGACTTCAAACTCTATTACAGAGCTACAGTATTGAAAACGGCTTGGTATTGGCATAAGAACAGAGAAGTTGACCAATGGAATCGTATAGAAGACCCGGATCTTAAACCACAAACCTATGAACACCTGATTTTTGATAAAGGAGCCAAAAGTACACAATGGAAAAAAGAGGGCATCTTCAACAAATGGTGCTGGCATAACTGGATGTCAACCTGTAGAAGAATGAAAGTAGATCCATATCTATCACCATGCACAAAACTCAAGTCCAAATGGATTAAAGACCTCAATATTAATTTGAACACATTGAGATTGATAGATGAGAAAGTGGGAAGTACTCTACAACAAATGGGCACAGGGAACCGTTTCCTATGCATAACCCCAGCTGCACAGACTTTAAGGGCAACATTGAATAAATGGGACCTCCTGAAGTTGAGCAGCTTCTGTAAAGCAAAGGACATTGTCACTAAGACACAAAGGCAGCCTACTGACTGGGAAAAGATCTTCACCAACCCTGCAACTGACAAAGGTCTGATCTCTAAAATATATAAGGAACTCAAGAGACTAGACGGTAAAATGCCAATTAACCCAATTAAAAAATGGGGCGATGAACTGAACAGAGAATTCTCAACAGAAGAAGTTCGAATGGCCAAAAGACACTTAAGGTCATGCTCAACCTCCCTAGCTATCAGGGAAATGCAAATCAAAACAACTTTGAGATATCATCTCACACCTGTCAGATTGGCTAAAATCCAAAACACCAATAATAACCTTTGCTGGAGAGGTTGTGGGGTAAGGGGCACACTCATCCATTGCTGGTGGGAATGCAAACTTGTGCAACCACTTTGGAAAGCAGTGTGGCGGTTTCTCAGGAAATTCGGGATCAACCTACCCCAGGACCCAGCAATTCCACTATTGGGAATCTACCCAAGAGATGCCCAATCATACAACAAAAGCATATGCTCATCTATGTTCATAGCAGCATTATTTGTAATAACCAGATCCTGGAGACAGCCTAGATGCCCTTCAGTGGAAGAATGGATGAAGAAACTGTGGAATATATACATGCTAGAATACTACTCAGCGGTAAAAAACAATGACATCTTGAATTTTGCAGGCAAATGGATGGAAATAGAAAACACTATTCTGAGTGAGGTAACCCAGACCCATAAAGATGAACATGGGATGTACTAACTCATATTCGGTTTCTAGCCATGATTATAGGACATCGAGCCTATAAGTTTGGGATCCTTGAGAAGATAATAAGAAGGTGAACTCCCAAAAAAGATATAGTAATCCTCCTGGATATTGGAAGTAGACACGATCGCCAGGCAAAATTGGGAACTTGAGGGTTGGGCAAGACTGGGCCAAGGGAAGATGGGGAGAGAAAAGTGTGAAGGGGAGAGCGGGGGGGAGCTCGGAGGAATGGGGTGCTTGGGATATAGGAAGGGTGGATATGAGAGCAGTGAAGCATATATCTGAATTTAAGGAGCTACCTGAGGGTTGTCAAGAGACTTGACCCTAGAGGGGTTCCCAGGTTTCCAGGGAGACGCCCCCAGTTAGTTCCTTGGGCAGCTGAGGAGAGGGAGCCTGAAAAGGCCAGTTCCTATAGCCATACTGATGAATTTCTTGCATATCACCATAGAACCTCCACCTGACGATAGATGAAGAAAATGACAGAGCCCCACCTTGGAGCACCGGACTGAGCTCCCAAGGTCCTGATGAGGAGCAGAAGGAGAGAGAACATGAGAAAGAAAGTCAGGACCGTGAGGGAACCTCCAGCTGGCGACAGATGGGGAAGGTGACTGAGCCCCACATTGGAGCACTGGACTGAGCTCCCAAGGTCCCGATGAGGAGCAGAAGGAGCGAGAACATGAGGGAGAAAGTCAGGAACGAGAGGGGTGCGTTCACTCATGGAGACGGTGGGACAGAACTAATGGGAGATCACCAACTCCAGTTGGAATGGGACTGATGGATCATGCGACCAAACCCGTCTCTCTGAGTGTGGCCAACAGCGGGGGCTGACTGAGAAGCAAAGGACAATGGCTCTGGGCTCTGATTCTTCTTCATGGACGGGCTCTGTGGGAGCCTTCTCAGCTTGGTCGATCACCTTCCTGGACCTGGGGGGAGTTGGGAGGACCTTGGTCTTAGCATAGAGTGGGGAACCCTGATGGCTCCTTGGCCTTGAGAGGGAGGGAGGGGAGGTATGGGTGGAGGGGAGGGGAGGGAAGGGGGAGAAGGAGGGGAGAGAAAGGGGAGAAGGAGGGGAGGGAGGGGGGAGGAGGAGGGAAGGAGATGGAAATTTTTAAATATAAAAAAAAATAAACCATGAGAAAAAAAAAAAATTTAACAACACAGTATTGCTATAACAAATTCAAGTCTTCTATACTTTCAGAGAGAGTTTGGTTTTATTAAACCATAGTGTAAAGTACATAGTGTAAAGTACAGTATGTTAAATTAAAGATGTTAAAATTCATTTATTAGTAATGATTTTTCTAGAAGTTGCTAATATGACTTACTAGAAATAAATAAATGCATCCATATGATTTCTAAAAATAAAAAGGAGACATAGTACTAATATCCAAATACCTATAGACAGAAAATTACATGCTTTATCTAATCATATACAAATACATTAAACTGTGCAGTAACATATCAATATAAATGGTGTAATATTATATCAGCATACACATTATTTGTTTCCAGATACTTAAATTACAGTGGTGGGAGATGATAATGCTGAGATGTATGGAGTAGAAGGAGGATTCGTGAAGAGGTGTGGAGAAAGTTTTAGTGTCATTAGTAATGTATTCCTTAAACTAAGTGAGAAGATTGCTTAGCTTTACATATAGTACAAATGTCCTTGTGTCATATTAATATTCAAAAAATTGTAATAATTTCCAGCAGGCTGTTCTACACTTTGTGGGTGGAAGTTTGAAAAAAGTGTAGACTTCCACTGTTGTGGAGTGTTTGTTTAAGATATGTTACATGTGTTTATGTTGGGAAATATTTGTTTAATGATAGAAGATATGCTGCATTCTTTTATGTTGCATTTGCTTATCTCTGTGAAACTGTGTTACTTTGCCTGTCTAAAATACCTTATTGGTATAATAAAGATCTGAACAGTCAATAGCTAGGCAGGAGAGAAACAGGTAGGGCTGACAGGCAGAGAGAATAAATAGGAGAAATCTACGCTCTGGAAGAAGAAAGCAAGGAGCTAGTAAAGGAGAAAGAGAGGAAGGCGCCTGGGGCCAACTACCCAACTACACAACCAGCCATGCAGTAAAAAGAAAAGAAAGATATATAGAATAAAGGAAAAAGGTAAAAATCCAAGAGGCAAATTGTATACGAATAGAAATGGCATAATTTAATTTTAAAAAGCTGACAAGAAACAAGCCAAGTGAAAACTTGCAATTAATAAGCAAGAATAAGTCTCTCCGTATTTATATGAGAGTGGGGCAGGACCCCAAAGAGAAAAAACAAAAACAAACAAATAAATAAAAAACCAACTATATTCAACCATAGATGCATACTATTGATAAGTCTATGAGGTAGCTATTTAAAATACTAATAGTTTTTGAAATATAGAGAGAAATAGGATATACATGAGAGAAGGCATGAAGAATTTTAGCCCTTGTTCTTGCTGTTGCAGTATTCCTGAAATTCTAGAAAATACTTTTTTTGAATTCAATATATATTTTGTCTCTGTTACACTCCTTAACAGAAATCTAATGCCTTTTGCACTTCCCAAATGTAACTTCCAACATTCCAACTCTATCTGCAGCAAAAGCCAGCTCTGGTTTTTAGAGATGTTTTTAAGGTATAAATATCTTTAATCCTCAAGCCAATTAAACACACACACACACACACACACACACACACACACACACACACAATTTCCATATACCAATAGCCTGTAAGTTAATCTAAAAGTCTGTAAATAAGTTTCCCTTTCCTGAGAGTGGGTAGCAGAAGAGGCAGACTCCAGTGAGGTTTCTGTATACTCATCTTCCCACAGCTAATTCTTTCCACAGAATTATATACCATTGCTTCAGTCACTGAGCTGCAATCTATTTTCCAATCTGTGAATTTTGCTCAACTTATGACTTGTTTGTTTTTGTTTTATTTTGGACAGATTTTATTTATTTATTTATTTATTTATTTATTTATTTATTTATGACAGAGGGAAAACCAAGCCAAACTATACTAAACCAAACCAAACTATACTAAACCTAGATGCCCTTCAGTGGAAGAATGGATGAAGAAAGTGTGGAATATATACATATTAGAGTACTACTTGGCGGTAAAAAACAATGACATCTTGAATTTTGCATGCAAATGGATGGAAATAGAAAACACCATCCTGAGCGAGGTAACCCAGGCCCAAAAAGATGAACATGGGATGTACTCACTCATAATTGGTTTCTAGCCATAAATAAAGGACATCGAGCCTATAATTCGTAAAAAATCCTAGAGAAGTTATATAAGAAGGTGAACCCAAAGAAAAACATATAGTTATCCTCCTGGATATTGGAAGTAGACAAGATTGCTGGACAAAAAATGGGAACATAGGGGTGGGGTGGGATGGGGGGATGGGGGGATGGGGCGAGAAAAGTGTGAAGTGGAGGATGGGAAGAGCTTGGGGGAATAGGATGGTTGGGATATAGGAAGGGTGGATATGGGAACAAGGAATTATATATCTTAGTTAAGGGAGCCATTCTAGGGTTGGCAGAGACTTGACTCTAGAGGGGTTCCCAGGTGTCCAGGAAGACGCCCCCAGCTAGTTCCTTGGGCAGCTGAGGAGAGGGTCCCAGAAATGTCCAGATCCTATTGTCATACTTATGAATATCTTGCATATCACCATAGAACCTTCACCTGGCATTGGATGGAGAAAATGACAGAGCCCCACATAGGAGCACCGGACTGAGCTCTCAAGGTCCTGATGAGGAGCAAAAGGAGGGAGATCATGAGCAAGGAAGCCAGGACCGCGAGGAGTGCTTTTACCCATTGAGACGGTGGGACAGATCTAACGGGAGACCACCAAGTCCAGTCGGAATGAGACTGATGGAACAGGGGACCAAACCAGACTCTTTGAATGTGGCTGATGGTGGAGGAGGACTGAGAAACCAAGGACAATGGCAATGAACATGAACTCTACAGCATGGACGGGCTCACTGTGAGCCTTGTCAGTTTGGTTGCTCACCTTCCTGGACTTAGGGGGAGCTGGGAGGACCTTGGACTTAACATAGTGAAGGGAACCCTGATGGCTGTTTGTCTTTGGAGAGGAGTGGAGTGGGGGTATGGGTGGAAGGGAGGGGAGGGAAGGGGGAGGAGGAGGGGAGGAGATGGAAATCTTGAATAAAAAAATGAGGAAAAAAAACTGATAAGTATTTGAGATTATGGATTGCTAAATACATGAGTTGATCACTCTCCAATGTATCCATGCACTGAAATATCATATTGCACCCATGGATATCTCTAATTATTGTTTATTAACTAAAAAGAAAAAGCTTTTTTAATATAAATAAACTTTAATCATAGAAGGTTTGTTTTTAGATAAAGCAAATCACCAATGTAATCAGCAAGTCAGTCTTTTAGTTAAATAAAAATTTCTTGGAAAAAAAAAAGAAAAAACTCAAAAAAAAAGAATAGGAGATGAACATGCCATGCTAATAGAGGTACACCACATGGCAGAACTTAAATAAGGAATATGGGAGAACTTACAAAGTAAGAGCTAGTTAGTAATATGTGTAAACTATTGACTGTGTATTTATAAGTAATATTTAGTTACAGTGTCTTTATTTGAGAGTTTCTGGTAGGACAGAAACTTCCACCTGCAATGTATTCAAGGTTTCAAGCAGTAATTGTATGGAGAAGGGTCTATTTGCCTATACAGATAGTGTGAAGGTCACTATGGTTTGTGTGCTTTGAAAGAGAAGACATGGGTTTGGGAGATTCCTCACCTTCACACATACAGTCAAGAATACAGATGGTGAAGCTGCAATTTGTAGACCAAGTCATGGTTGACAGGTCTTGTTTTTTTCATAAGCTAAGAAGAATTTGTATGGATTAAAATTTTAAAACAAAATTGGAAGAAGAAAAATATTTACTGCCTTCTCTTCATTGAAAAGGGGTACAAATCACTGATACACAGTGTAGCTAAGTCAGACACATGTGTGATCTTTAGATTATGTATAGCTGAAAATATGTCATGCAGATTGAGCAGGTTATACTTGTATATACATATTTAAGAATATATATGTATATATATAAGTGTATGTGTGTATTCATGGACACATGTGTGTGTATCTCAGAAAGTAGGAAAACTTTTAATAATAGTCAAATGTAGCAGAAATTTAAAGAGTGTGTTCTATGGAAAAGTTTTAAAAAATTAAATTCAGTTGTAAAGAAATTGAATGTTTTTCTGTCTTTCCCTCCTCATTTCTCTTCCTCTCTCTCTCTCTCTCTCTCTCTCTCTCTCTCTCTCTCTCTCTCTCTCTCTCTCTCTGTGTGTGTGTGTGTGTGTGTTTCACTTTTCCTGATGCCTTAAAGTCTATGGATAAAATCTCAATAAACCTTTGTTGAGAACTTTAGAATTTGGAAGTTTTTCTCAAATAATTTACTACTGCCAGAGATGAACGAGCTGCTATCTACCATGTTTAAGGAACTCCACACTTTTGGGCTGTGGTATCTTAGCTTGAATTCTATGATGATATTAATTAATATTTAAAGCATTAGAACAAAACACTCATGTTTTCCATATTACGTCTGTATTCATTGTTCTTTCTTTCTTCTCCTTTTGCAGAAATTACCATTGCCACCAACCTCCACCATCTTCTACCCAAATGTGATCAGAAGATGCCCCACATAATGCTACAGTATAAGATAATATAGAACACAAGAAGTCCAGCCTTTTCCTACACAGATCCATTATAGATTCATATTTCTTTACTTAGTTTAGCAAAAATCTTTGTTACTGTTTAGCTGTTTATTGATAGAACTGAATCTTGGGATAGATTCTTTATGCTCTACAATATAATGAAGATATATAGTAAAGGTTTTAATAATAAATGATATATTAATACAAGTAACTGGCCAAGCTTCACAAGTCACTTATTGATTCAAGCTACATTTATGTGCTCATAAAAATAAAATTATCAATGTTTCATTGCTATAGTCTCAGTTATTATTCCTAATTAGAACAGTATCTCTTTGTAGGGTGAAAGGCGAGTGAAAGAAACACATCCTTGCCCTGAAACCAGAAAGAAAATGTTAAAAGGGTCAGTGTGGGAAAACACACACACACACACACACACACACACACACACACTTTGACCCTGAAACCAGAGTCAAAAAACATACAATCTGCCCTTGACCAACTCAGAATGTAAACCAACCAGTCTCCAAGAAGGACAACCAACCAATCCTTGAGTACATAATCCAGCCAATCTCTGAACTTGTCCAAACACCATGAAAAATCTAAACACCATGAAAACTCTTCACCCTGGAAAAACTCCTCCCCTAAGAAGCCCTAAAGAAAAATCCCTGTTCCTATTTAGATGGAAGATGTCTTTTTTCTACCCTGGCAGAAGGAGCCATTTAGCTGGGTCCTTCCTCTCACTAAATCTTTTGAATGAAGTCTGTGTGAAGATTTTATTTCACCAGACCTGAGCAGAGCAGAGAAGTAATAACTTTCCCTTGAGCTGGTGGTGAGCTCACTGGAACGAGAGAAACCTTCCCATAGTGAGCAGAGTAGTTACACTCCAACGGATCTGAACAAAGCTGCAGCAACTTCCCTGGGAAATGCATCCTCTGCTGGGGTAGAGTTTTACATTGGGAAATTCTATCCCTGGATCAGAGCTATAAGCTGCTAAGTTTACAGTGACTTTGTGGTATTTCTTGGCTCCCAACTGCCAGGATACTTTTCATTCCAAGCTGTAATGCTTAAACTCTTTATTTGGAAGGGAATAGGACATTTAATTTATTTCCCAAAACGAAAATGAAAACTTCTTTGAGATTTCATCTCACTACACAATGATAGCTATTTTCAAAAAATCAAATGAGGGGCTACAGAGATCCCTCAGTGGTTAAGAACACTAGTTGCTCTTCCAGAGGTCCTGCCTTCAATCACATCACCCACAGAGAATTTCACAACCCTCTGTAACTCCAATTTTATGGCTCTGACACTTTTTTCAGTGATTTGCAGGCATCAGTCATATGTGTTCTGCACAGACATATATGCAAACAAAATATTTCTATGCAACATAAGTAAGATAATATATTAAAGGAC
Source organism: Arvicola amphibius (assembly GCF_903992535.2). NCBI lineage: Eukaryota > Metazoa > Chordata > Mammalia > Rodentia > Cricetidae > Arvicola > Arvicola amphibius. The sequence goes on from NC_052057.2 coordinate 64,088,500, forward strand.
ACTAAGACAAACAAATTAGATAGAAGTGGTGAAAGAGAAACCCTTTTTCACCCCTGGTGGGAATTCAACTAGTATGGCTAATATGAAAGTCAACACAGAATTTCTCAAACTGAAGAAGTGGAATGGTTTATGTCACAGGTATAACATCACTATTCTGTAACATATGTTAAAAAGAAGTGTTACAAGACCAATATTCTATTTTCTGCATTATACTAGTCTTAGAATGCTGGGATTATTAAACAAAAATCATGATGCAAAACATCCTTTGTTTGCCGGGCGGTGGTGGCGCACGCCTTTAATCCTAGCACTCGGGAGGCAGAGGCAGGCGGATCTCTGAGTTCGAGGCCAGCCTGGTCTATAAGAGCTAGTTCCAGGACAGACTCTAGAAACTACAGGGAAACCCTGTCTCGAAAAAAACCAAGAAAAAATCCTTTGTTCAATTGTAATTCAATAGCAATATTGATATATTTATGTCCTCCATATCTGATAACTTTATATTCAAGTATTCTAATAATCTAATAGGATAAATCTCTGTAAAATTTTTATGTGTTAAAATATAAAACAGAGTCAAAGTACTTGTAATAAATTCTCTTCTATTCTTACTCTTATATATAAATTGTTTATAGATATTTTGCTCTAATTTATGGTTTCTAAGGTGCTATGTTTTGCATTTTAAAACCTATATAGTAAAAATGCATCTTAGAGTAGGTGACCCTGTGATGATTAAATTGCTACACATTTTTTTCTAGATGGATCAAGCTATAATGTGCTAATACAACCCTGACAACTGCTACTGGGTCTCTCTTCTCTTGAACTCTAGAATGGTTGGAGAGTGGCTACCCACTGTTCTCTATTGCTATTTGCTTTCTTTTCTTAACAAATTATGTGATCATAGAACATATTTTACTTCAAAGTTTCTGGCATTTGCATTCTATGACTGACCAAACTATGTACCTTACCTAAATTATTCCCCTAGAATCTAACAAAGGTCAAAGAACATAATGCAGTGTGTTAGAACAGGGAGAAGGACGGAAGCTAAGTTCCCCAGAATGTTAGTCAGTGACTGTCGTAGCATGCTTATCTTTAAGTTAGAAGTGTAGAAACTGTTTTGTTTTACTCTCAGCAACTTAATCTAACATAATATGTGATTATTCACAATGTACCTTTGAAAATTAGGCTCATGTTTACGAGCTGTGAGGAGAAATCTTGAACTTGTAGCCTCCTTTTTCATTTATAAAAGGAAAATAATGATATCTATCTCATTACTAGTATCAAAAGTCTCACTGTATTCACAAAAGTTGCCATAGAAACGACACACAAGAATTTGTTATTGTTGCAGTTATGAACGTTTTGATTCAGAAGTTTAGAATAAGTGTTTAATTATATTTTTAATAATTGATTTTATTTTCCTTGAAAAACACTGTAAATATGTGAAATAAAGAAATTCATTTGAAGAGTAGGTTTTATTAATTGTTTTGTTTCATTCAACAAATATTTATTTAGCATCTTGCAGGAACTCATTACATTATATTGGACCATGGCGAAGGAATAATGAGTGAGGCTATGATTATCATTCCTGTTCTCACATGATTACTGTACAAGCAGATGTGAAATTCTGTGAAGGTAAACTGGTGATCATGGTGATGGCTTTGCATGTAACCTCATTCATTTTGCAGTAGGTTAAGTTTCAGGAATGCAATCTTTGAGGAAAGCAGCAGTCTGCAAGACAGAATTATCCTACCAGAGGGCATAGTGACAAGAGAAAACATCAGATGCCCTGACACTAAAATAAAAGGGTCTTACTAAAATACCTCACATTCAACCTGGTGGATTTCTGTGTGGATTTGCTCTGTTGCTTCCACCCGTTGGTGGTAGCATAATAATCAAAAAGTTAGTGAAACACAAAATAACATCTACAATGGTAAATATTTGTTCCAAGAATTGAGTTTAAAACTCGCCCTCTCTCTGGCAAAGATAATTGCAGTACTTACAGTTTTTTTTTATGTCTTTTATTCCAGATTGTATCTCAGAGACTCTGTATACAAATAATTGCCTATACCATTTATGATTAGGGTTGCTTTTTAATTTGAAATGGCATTATTTTAACTCTTTTCTTTTTTCTTTTTTAATTAATTAATCATTTATAAAGAAAACAAACTACCTTTTTTCATTATACATGCCAATCCAAGTTCTCACTCCCTCTTCTCCCATTCCCTCCACATACACTTCCATCCTACCTGCATCCAACCTCAGAGAGGGTAAGGCATATTGCTTTGGGGAAGGTCCAAGGCCCTCCCCACTGTATCTAGGCTGAGCAAGGTATCCATCCAAAGAGAATAGGTTACCAAAAAGCCAATGTGTGCAATAGGGATAAATCCTGGTGGCATTGACAGACCCTTAGTCTGCCCAGCCATGCAACTGTCAACCACATTCAGAGGGACTGGTTTGGTCCTATGCTTGTTCCCTTTCAGTATAGGTGGAGTTGGCAAGTTCCCCTTAGCTCAGGTAGACTGTTTCAGTGGGTGTCATGGTCTTGACCTCCTTGTTCACAATTTAATTCCTCCAACTCTTCAACTGGACATTGGGAACTCAGTCCAGTGCTCCAAGGTGGGTCTCTGCCTCTTTTCCATCAGTGGCTGGATGAAAGTTTTATGGTGATATTTAAGATATTCGTCAGTTGGACTATAGGCAAGTCAAGATCAGGCACCCTGTCCTCTATTGCTTAGGTCTTAGCTGGGTCATCCTTGTGGATTCCTGGGACTTTATCTAGAGCTAGGTTTCTTGCTAACCCTATAATAGTTCCCTCGATCAAGATATCTCTTTCCTTGCTCTCATCTCTGTTCTTCTTCCATCTCAACTATCCCATTCCCTCAAGTTTTGCTAACACCTTCCCTTCTTTCCTTCTCTTCCCCATCCACCCTCCCTTCCCCCCCCCCCCCGCCAGGTTCCCAATTTTGCAAGGCAACCTTTTCTGTTTTGACTTTCCAGGTGGATCTATATATGTTTTTCTTAGGGTTCACCTTATTATTTAGCTTCTCTAGGATCATAAACTATAGGTTCAGTATCCTTTGTTGACAGCTAGTATACACTTATGAGTGAGTACTTACCATATTCATCTTTTTGGGTCTGAGTTACTTTACTTAGAATAGTGTTTTCTAATTCCATCCACTTGCATGCAAAACTCAAGATGTCATTTTTTTTTCCTCTGAGTAGTACTCTAATGTGTAAATATCCCACGTTTTCTTTATCCATTCTTGGGTTGAGGGGCATCTAGGTTGTCCAAGTTCTGGCTATTACAAATAATGATGCTATGAACATAGTTGAACATATGTCTTTGTATTATAATTGAACATCTGTTGGGTATATGCCCGAGAGTGGTATTGCTCGATCCTGATGTAGGTTGATTCCCAATTTTCTGAGAAACCACCATACTGATTTCAAAATTGGTTGTACAAGTTTGCATTCCCACCAGCAATGGATGAGTGTTCCCCTTACTCCACTTCCTCTCCAGCATAGGTTATCATAACAGTAGAAGAACTTCAGTGCTTCTGTTTTTATCATCTCCAGTTACTCAGCACCATTGCTCATTGCCTGGAGTGGCTTGTACTCTTTCAGTTACACACTTTGACTGACACTATCCAAATATTTATAGAAAGAGTATTCAATGTAGCCATCAGTTATCAGTAGTTGCCATGAACTTTTTTTGACATGATAGACTATATACAGATGATACAGATTTTTTTTTTATCTATTAGGAAGGCAAAATTTTTCATGACTCATATCTACTGTCAATGAATGCACTTTAAAAGTTATTTTGAGTGGATGTGGTTTCTGCACCAGGACTAGTATGATCATTTTCATTATAATTCATATAGAATTAAATGGTCTATAATAAACAATAGCAAAGGCATCTGCATGTTATTTCCTAGAATACAGATAGATTCAATGGTACTTATTTTTGTTTAAGAGTAAATGATATAAGATATTTTCTGATACTTTTATGCTCTGGGAAGAAGTGATAAAATAGTTTTAGAGTTTCAGCAGGAACTGTTCTATTGAGTATGCTTCCTCTTTTGATCTTCCTTCAAAAAAGAAGGTATTTCTAAGTCCATATGCAGTCTATGCATCCATGGATACACCAGCCATCCCAATTCATCTGGTTGTTGGCTTATAGGATGGCTGCATCAATGGCCCTGTGGTATGAGACTTCATCTCAAACCTTTCACATAAGCAAGAGGTAATGAACTTAACACTTTAATCACATGCTTTGCTTCATACATATTAACGTTTCCCCCCCCAGAGTGCACAAGAAAATTGCACAGGTTTGATGTTCATATAATTGACTTTAAACTGTTGACAAAAGATATATATAGAGAGAATGGAGAAGGTCATGTCTTCCTATAAACTTTCTGTTTAAATCTTGCCATTTACGGTCCAGTGCCTTAATAGTTACAGCAAATAATAAGAATCTTTTAAAAGAGAGTTTGTGAGGTTCTTCCCCTTGCCTTAAAACAAGGTTCTCCTAGGACTGGAATGTAAGAGGGACAGGTAGATGGAGTAAGACTACCTTGGGTTCGGCCCCCACCTCAATTTTTTCTAAGAATTCTAGGATATTTGTATGCTATTTCTAACCTTCACCATCTTTTCACAGTTATGAAATATAAATCCTAGCTTTTCTGTTCTTGAAACAATAAAACTGTAGTTTGAGTCTTTGTAATTAGCAGGACATAATCAATCTCTGCTGACTTCTTTTTCTTTATCTTTAAAACAATTATGACAATGATTCTTTTATCATGTTTTATTGTAAGAAATAAACAGAGGTGCCCATATTAAATCTTTAAAACACAGCATGAAATGAAATAAATGCTCAGTTAAGGGAATGCTTATATTGTTACTATGATATTTTGAGAACGAAGGCAATGTTTAGAACCTGAAACAACTATTTCCTTATTGTAAGTAAAAATGGCATGAAAATTTGCATTTTAGCAAGATCAGACTAGTTGTATGTAAAAAAGGATTGTGTGGACTGGCGCTTACTGTGGCGGTCCAAGGCAAGATCCTCCAATAAGGTGGAACAAGTGAGATATAGGCAAGACCAGTAGGAGGAATACTGTGCCTTTCTGATAGTAGCTTTGGAAACAACTGATAAATGGCTATATAGAGAAGACAATAATCCTTTTTAGCCTTTATAGGTAAAAATCATATGTTTGAAAGTCAAGTCAGATAAAGTCGTTAGAGAAGCTGAACAACTCGAGGCAGAGTTGCCGAACTGGTGGTTATATTCAAAAAGAAAATATTGAGTAGACGCTCTTTTGGAAAGGCAAATGGGTCTTAGGTACCTGGATGAAAGCAGTGATGAGGAATAGAAAATTCCAACGTGGCTCACAACATTTCTCTGAGTTTGACCCAGTACTTTGGCCATACTTTTAGCTGTAGGGTCCAAAGATTGTTGATCTTCCCAAGAGAAGGTTTTGTAGGTGTCTGTTCATCCTGGAAGTGTTTATGGGTAATTGTCTTTTCTTTTTTTTCTCTTCCTATGAACTCATGATGCAGTGAGGAGCAAAGGAGTTGGAAGGATTTTCTTCAAAGAGAAACTGAACTAATGGGGGGGGGGGGCGAAGAAGATTAAGTAAATGCATAATGCAAAAAGCTGCAGCCAAACATTAGGTGGAGATCAGGGAATGCCTGCCCCCAGAAGAGGAAGAAGAAGGGTTGCAAGAGCCAGGGATTTGAGGACAGCAGCAGAACAAGTTTTCCAACTAAGCAGGGCTTATAGGGGCCCTCAGAGACTGAAGCAGCAATCAAGGAGTTTGCATGCTTCTGAGTTATGTCTTCTGCACACCTGTTGGGATTGTTTAACTTGGAGTTCTTGTGGGACTTCTAACAATTGGAGTGGGGCTGTCTATGACTCATTGACCCACTCTTGGGACTCTTTTCCTTCTGCTGGGTTTCCTTGTTTATCCCTGATATGAAGGTTTTCTCCCAGTCTTATAGCATATTGTTATGCCCTGTTTGGTTGATAACTCTGGGCCTTCTTTTTTTCTGAAGACAAAATAAGAGTGGATCTGGGAGAGAGGGGAGGTGGGGGTGGAAACTAGGAAGTATGGAAGGAGAGGAGGCAGTGGTCAGGATGTATTGTATGAAAAAAATTAAGAAAACTAAAAAAGAAAGTCTTTTGGATCCACCAGTAAAGGGCATTTAAAACATTAGAAATGGGAGGGGAACCAGAGGAGGCAGGTTACAGAGTAAACCAGACATTGACATCATGATTCTTATTACCAAAACTTTTGGTAATTTGGAACTGGTTATTGAAGAGCTCAGAAAGTGTTAGAAAATTAAATAATAGAAAGCATTTTTGACACATCACAGAAAGTAATCAAGAGAGTCTTAGCTTGTATACTCAAGGAAAACCTCATTTGAGGAGATAGATTTTCAGGTACCTTACAGAGGTGGTAAGCAAAAATCATTGAAGCAGTCTGAACCGAGCATTTAAAGAATTTTGTGTGTGTTCTCATGATGAGCCACCATTATATGCTTTTAAAATAAATACATGTGCTGGGGTATGTTTATGTCAGACAATAATAAAGTACAGAAAATGAAATTGATGTTATAGAACAAAAGAGCCAGTTTCAAAGGTGAAATCTATGTGAGATGACTCCAGCAGAGTAACCACACCAGACTTTTGTGGAAAATGGATTCTTCCTCTGTCTAGGGAAAAGATAATGAAGAAAGGATTGCAGAACCAAGAACATTGAGAGATCTGTTGATAGGCAGGTGAAGTCCCTTTGTCTTGTTTTCATCTTTTTGGTGCTTGCACCATTATTCCAAAACAAGTAGGGAAAGGAATTTCTGAGCTGTGTAGCCTAAGCTGATGCAGACACTTCAGTCTTCTAATTCCTTATTAAGGCTTTTCCTGTGCATAAGACATTCATTTAGTATAAACACAGACACACTGAGAAGTTTTAAGAAACAAATGTCTTGAGCAAACTATCAGTTCTCTAAGAAGGTCTATACACAAACACTGATCAGTGTTGTAAAGACTTGGGGTCTCCTGTTGCCTATTAGAATATTTATTCAGGTTATATATGAAGTATTTTTTATGGTCACATTCTAATTGTCTTTGCATGCCGATAGAGAGATATTACATATTTTATATCCCAAATATCCTCAAAGTACAAGTTTCTTTCTTTAATACTAAAAATAACAAATTGTAAGCATTCCATAATAAAAAAAATCTCAGTTTGTGAAAATCCCATCATCTCTATCTAAGTATACAATTGGGATGTGCCAGAAAGATGTGTAGTATTTCAGTGTGATTGTTCACTTGGAAGAGCATGGTAATTCAAGTAAGAGGTCACATTTCACATGTTATTTGATGAATCATGATGCTACTTATCACATAAATAAAAATTTCCAGTCAAATGTAGTCAGATCTTATTTCTTAAATACCAACAATAGAGACTTATAACTTTCTGTTATCATTTAGTTTTGCAATCCTCTCCCTGGCCAGTCCTGAGATAATTCAAATTATTCCTTATTAACTCTATGTGCATACATTTTACATAATAAAAGTAAATATATTCCTAAATGTAAAAGAAGTTTGTAAAACACAGGGCTGTTTCAAAATTTCTGACTTCCATTATATATTTCAGTCATACCCCTGGTAAGTTAGGTTTTCTGTTAATCCATTCACTCATTTTTTTACACACTCATCCATTTATCAAATACATATTCAAATCATTAAACATAGAGAAGAAAATAAGCAGAATTATTGTTTCTAGTGGCTGAATTTTTATGTTATAGAAAACAGATATTTAACTGATGTTTTCAAATATTATGAGCACTAACAAATAAAGACACAGGACTGTGTTACTGGACAAGACTGGCTTGCATTTCAGAGAACAGAAAAAAACAGGGAAGCAATCAGATAAAAACATCTTTACCGTCCAATCAGTTCTTGACCTGAATTTCCAAACACCACTTTCACAAACTCGGCTGCAAACACTTCTTACATAATTTTGGAGAATGATCATATTATGGATACATGTGCTATGTGTACTTGCGTTCATGGAGCAAAATTTATACTGATTTTATGCAATTATGGCATATTTAGTTCAGTCAGATAATAGACCTTTTCCTAAAGTTGTCCAAACATCTTGTTTCTAGAAATAGCTGCATGTCTCCAAACAAATCATTTCCAATTTTCTTGTGGTAAATGTACTGACAACTTGAGAACTACCTTCCATAATGACTGTCAGAGGATAGAACAGAGCTTCTACTCCATACTCTTCTTCTACATTTGCCAGATAAACATTTTCAAACAGAGGATGTGTAAAGAGCAGACAGGCTGCTTTTCCTCAAGAGGAGAAGTGAAATCATGCACTAACTAGTCAGATATTTAAAAATAATCTAATTGTCCAACTAGATTAAAGACATAAAAACATAGAAATGTTCGTGTGATCAGAAGAAGTGGGGACACCTTGTTCACTCTCAAGGGTACCCATGACAGACCACAGACATAAATCCACCCAAGTCTAGCTTGGTGAATCACAATGCTTACTAAGCAACACGGGTGACTCAAGGCAACTGTACATAGAATAACATGCATGAGAAGTCATAAAGATGGGCCATAGAATCTGTGGCATAGCTTGCTGGCAGCTCCACTAAGGTATCTCTCCATCCCCACAGTTGTTCAATGTTTACATCACCTTGGAAAGAGACCTCTTGAGTGCTATAAGTATCCGGAGTCTGGTAAGTTTGTGAGCTTCTTTAGTTTCTTTTGTTCTTCTCCAGGAAGGAACATTTGAATTCCAAAGAGAATCTGAATAAATATGTCACAGCACCAATAATGATAACATAAACTCAAACACAATTTCATGCAAAGAAATATCAAATACATTAATATCAATGTAATCTTAAGACTCTCCCATAAAACTGCAATAGACATACATACATACATACATACATACATACATACATACTATTGGGAACTGTGTCTTTACTTCTAGAAATGCATATTTAAAAATCTTATTTTGGGATGGAGGGCAGGATGGCCTTGGTCCTGCCTTAACAAGGTGATAGGACAAACTTAGTTGATTTCCCAGGGGAGACCTTACCCTCTCTGAAAAGCCTTTGAAGGTGAGGTGGGGGGAGGTGGAGGAAGTGGGAAGAGAAGAGGGCAAGGTGGGGGAGGTGGAGGAAGTGGGAAGAGAAGAGGGCAGGGGAACTGGAGTTGATATGGAAATAAATAAATAACTAAATAAATAACTAAATAAATAACTAAATAAATAACTAAATAAATAAATAAATATTCTGAACTCAGTTTATCAAAGTGTAGAAGTATTGCTTCTTTTTGCTTGATTTCAGAAAGCACTAAGGGTGCATAACTATAAATAAAAAGTTGGGAATGAAGTGTTTACTTCTTAATAAGTAGAAATTAGTCAGGGGTTGATGGCACACACCTTTAATCCTAGCACTTGGGAAGCAGAGGAAGGTGGGTTCCTGTGAATTTGAGGCCAGCCATGTCTATAGTGAGAGTTCTAGAACAGCCAGGACTGTTATACAAAGAAACCTGTTTTGAAAAACAAAAAGAAGTAGAAATTAGAGTTCTCTTACTTATTCTGAAGTCACCAGTAAAAATATACTATACATGATATAAAGTATTCTAATGACTAAACTTCTACACACACTTTTGTATATGTGTTTAGGAATAATCAAAAGAATTAAAATGTGCAGTTCTTAAAAATGTAGTTTAATTTTTTATGATCAGAATATGTTTGGGAAGTCCTGATAGAAAGGCGATGGCTTGGAACTGCTGCGTAGAAATGGAGACTGACGGATGATAAACACTGACGAGGGAAAAGACATGCAAGTCACAGTTAACTAAGGTTCTTATTAGTCAGCTATTTTATTCTATATCATTTATTCAGTCTGTTATGTGCATATCTATTTTCCTTCAGTCTAAAGCAAAAGGTATTAGTGTTAATACAGTGTCAGTCCTCTTCGGTAAGCTCCTAGGTATCTCTTTGTAAATCTTTATCTTCACCACAAAATCTCTAAAACCCATCAGAGAAGAAAACAAAAACAAAAGATAGAATTCAGAAGAGGTTGTTTCTGAAAAAAAAAAATCAAGGACTAAGAGTAGGGAACCCTGACTGATGGCTCCTTGGCCTGGAGAGGGAGGGAGGGGGATATGGGTGAAGGGGAGGGGAGAGAAGGGGGAGGAGTAGGGGAGGAGATGGAAATTTTTTAAATATAAAAAACAAACCACAAAAAAGGAAAAAAGAAAAAGAAACATAAATACAGATGGTAGATGGCAAGAAGAGAGATAACTGAAAAATTTATGAGATTATGGGGATAAATAATTTTATTTTTGAAGATGAAAAGGGAAAAGAAGGAAACAGAAATTGTGAACACAGTATCCTCAAGTAAAAAAGATACATTTATCTACATGAACACCTACCTGGTTACCAAATAATGAGATAATGAAGCATAGTTCTATGACATTAAGACTATCACAAAGGAAAACATTCATTCTAATTCCACACAACACAAAGTAAACAGTATCTTGTATGGTATTATGAATCAGAACTGTGGCAGAATTCTCACTATTGATACTGGAAACTAGAATGGCACATTGATACATTCAGAACTCTCTCAGTAAATTATATCTAGCCTAGATCTCTATATGTGTGCAAATACTAATCAAGCAGATAGAGAGAATAAAGATACTCGAGATATGCAATTCAAAGCATACCCCTTCAATATGCTATTCCTCGTGAATAAGTTGTGGGTTATGTCCCATAAACTTGTAGCAAACCCCATATGAAGAAAATCAAGGATACTAGAGAGAAGAAGTTCAATTGGGAAGAGGTGAAGAGAACTACCAGTATGGTAGTAAGGCTAGAACACTGTGGAGATGAGAAAGGAGAGGAGAGAGTTTGTTTGATAGCCATCCGTTATTGCAACACATTTGTGAGTGCTTGAGGACACATGGCTCAGAAACTCACCATACACCAGCGTTTGCAAAAACCAGGTCAGCATGGCGACAAGAAATGTATCTAATATTCACTTATTTTCTATACACTTTGTATGTTTTCAGTTCATGAAAGATGGATGAAACATTGTTACCTTTCTTTGATCCTTGAATGAAATATGGAAGAAAACTAATATCATTCAAAGAAAGATATTTATTATCCTGGACATGTTTGATTACTTGAATTAAAGAATGGAGATTATTTGTGAATTTACTTATTTATTTTTCTCTATGAAGTGCTTTGGATCATCAAAGGAAGCTTGTACGGGTGCTGTTATTTAGAACTAGAATGTCTCTAAAGGCTTGCACCTTACAGGCTCTTTCTTCAGTTGGTGACATTAGGAGGTCATCTAACCCTTTTGTGGAGGTTTCTAGTAGGAGAATTTCAAGTTATTTTTGTGTGTCAATGGAGAGGATGATGGAACAAAGGATTTTCTTTTTTTCTCATTTTTTTATTAAAAATTTCCATCTCCTCCCCTCCTCCTCCCCCTTCCCTCCCCTCCCTTCCACCCATACCCCCACTCCCTCCCTCTCCAAGCCAAAGAGCCATCAGGGTTCCCTTCACTTTGTTAAGTCCAAGGTCCTCCCAACTCCCCCTAAGTCCAGGAAGGTGAGCAACCAAACTGACAAGGCTCACAGTGAGCCCGTCCATGCTGTAGAGTTCAAGCTCATTGCCAGGAAGTCAGGACCGTGAGGGGTGCATTCACACATTGAGACGGTGGGACAGATCTAACGGGAGACCACCAAGTCCAGTTGGAATGGGATTGATGGAACAGGGGACCAAACCAGACTCTCTGAATGTGGCTGACGGTGGAGGAGGACTGAGAAACCCAAAACAAAGGATTTTCTTAATCATTATTTTTGTTTCCTGGATGAGGAGGTAAGTGGTTTTGCTAAGGTACATTCTCTGCCATGGTTGCACTCACTAAAGACTCAATTCTTTCTGGATTATTGATAATGCACTGAAATATTCAAGTTTTGTGTTCCAAAAAGCCTTTTTTTATAAGTTGATTTTGCCAGATATTTATTATAGTGAAAAAACCTGACTAATGCTATAATCAGAATTTTGGGAGATGAGAGGAAAAAGGTTGTATAAAATACATCTTATTTTTATTGGTTATCAATAATAATAATAATGTACAACTTGTATAAGCAGGGTTGAAAATTAGTGAAGATCTCAGTATCATTACACAATGGAAGAAAATTTGTTGCCAATAAACAAATTTATTTATTAAAACTTAGTTCTTTAAGTACTACAAAAATGACTCATAGGCATAAAATAGCATTGTGAAGTAACCTAAACTTATACAAGGAAGTAAGAAGCATAAGTAAAATTACCTATACAGTATTTAAAATAAACAACCCTACCAGTATTATACTGGATGGCAAGTGGCACAGCAGCTAAGGTTTTGTACAGTGGTAAAGAAATGCTGATATTCACCAGAATAGGATAGCATACTAAGATGGCAATTGCAATGATTAGGGAAGACATAAAAGGAATTGACCAAAAGTATAGTAAGAGTTAAGTATACTGAACATAGTACACTAGAAAGCAATAAATCTAACTAACTAATAAATAACTAATAAATAACTGTTATGTACAACATGGCTTGGGGCTGGAAACGTGACTGGAGTGGTGAGAGTATTAAGAAAGGAACAGTCACAAGCAGAGAAAATCTAAGGTCAGTTGGGTTGCGTGTATTTTGGTGAAGTGGTCCCCATTGGATAACCATCCAGAAAGAACTTCAGGGATTTTATCACATAAAGCACAGAGGCATTGAGTCTTGGTAGAAGGTCACTGTATGTGAGCCATCTCAAGCTGTGAGAGTACAAGAAGATAATAACTAATCAAAACTTTGCCATGTATGCTCATGAAAACTCATACCATCGTTAAATTAACTATCTTAATGCTTGAGAAACACCCTCTTTTAAGAATGTATTAGAAGATTGTACTGCTTGTCTCGAGCAATCAGGGCATTGTATATATTGAAGCAATCCCTATCCCAATCCCTGGGATTTCTTGCATAAAGTGACAAGCTGACACAAAAATTCTTACGGACTTTCATGAGACATGGAAGAAGCAAGGCAGTCTTGATAAAGAAATAGAAATATATAGAAATTATGCTTCCCAACTTCAAAATATACTGTAAAGCTATAAGAATCAAAAACTGTTAAGACCAGCATAAGGGTTGGAGTAAGCATTTGCACACAGGCACACACACACAGACACACACACACATTCACACACACACACATAATATAAATATATCATACTCAGTGATAAAAGTAAGTAGGCAGAAGATTGCATTTAAAATTTATTATTCATAGATTAATGATAAATAGAACTCAGATCCATAGATAAGCCAACATAGCTGCGGTTAATTGATTTTCAAGAAAATTGCCAGTATCATTCAAAGGCTCTAGTGTGATGAGATATGTATGTATATGTAAAAGAATAAAAAATAAAACTTACTCATGTTGTATGTATAAATTAAGATGAGTAACATATAAATGGAAGTGATAGACCGAACTTTTAGAAACAGCATGTATCTTAGAAGAAACAAATATAAGCCAGAATATCAGGATATTTTTTGTGAAATAATATCTTCTACATATGACAAGAAAGCTGAATCCAGAAAATCTTAATATTATCTAAACAACACCTGAAAATGATCACATCAATCAATATGACAATGTGGAAGGGAATTCTCAAAGGTGTCACCTGTAGATGCAGAACTATAGGCAATTAATTGTTGCTGTAGACAGAGAGAGAGAGAGAGAGAGAGAGAGAGAGAGAGAGAGAGAGAGAGAGAGAGAGAGTCTTCACCAATTCCAAAAGGTCACGTCTAAATACACATGAGCTTCAGAAACAGATCTGGATTCTATTTATTATCTATCTTTGTACAATGGATTTTAAGCACATTTTCTGCCTACTTACTTTATCAGCAAGTTTAATACATACATATGATGTGTGTACATGTGTGTGTGTGTGCCTGTGTGCAAATGTATATACCAACCCTTATGTTGGTCTCACACACAGTAATTACACACAGTAATGCCTTATGTGGCATTACTATATATTTTGAAGTTGGGAAGCATAATTCCTCCATTTTTTTTTGTTTTTTCAAGAATAGTTCAATATTGTCTTATAAGAACACAGAGGGTACCATTTAAAATGGATAAGGAAATAAAAAGTAAGAAGTTTAAGTGTGCTATTTTAAATAACAGAAACATAAATTTTGTTTAAAGAAGATTATGACTGAGATTTTCTGTCCTGCCTGGTTCCCACAGTTGTTAAGTCTGAAAGATTCATACAGAAGTCTATATTAGTTATAAACCAATTGGCCTAGTGGCTCAGACTTCTTATTAACTCTTATAACTTATATTAGCCAATTATTCCTGTCTATGTTAGCCACGTGGCTTGGTACCTTATTTGGCAAGGCAGTCACATCTTGCTTTTCCTGTGGCTGGGTCACGAATGCAGACTCCTCTTCCCAGAATTTGCCTGTTCTCTTCATCCTGCCTCTACTTCCTGCCTGGTTGTCCCACCTATACTTCCTACCTGGCTACTGGCCAATCAGCATTTTATTAAAGTACAATTGACAGGGTACAAACCATTGTTCCACATTTCTTTCCCCCCTTTAAAAAAAAATCTCTGGATCTGAGGAGTTGATTTCCATGTGACCTTTTAATTCCTTTTTTTCTCTCTAGATTTTGGGGTTTCTCGTAAGCCCATGGACTTTGATGTATGTCTCACAGTTTACTTTCCCCCTGAATCTTTGCTTTCCTTCCTCCTTCTCCTTGTCTTAGCATCTCTCCAGGGGATGTGGAACTTTCTTTTCCTCACATTCCTTTCTTGGTTTTTGAAAATAATCTTCTCATTCTAGGCAGAGGGGCATATGATGTAGTCCCAGCTATTTGTGAGGTTGAAGGAGGATTGCTTAAGGTCAGCCTGGGCAGCATAGCAAGAACCTTTTTCACAAACAAAACCAGAGCCCAGTGGGGTGACACACACCTCTCTAACTTCAGCACTGGGGAGGTTAAGATAGAAGGAACAAAAATCCAAGGCCATATTTAGCCATAGTAAGATTACTCTCTTGAGAAAAGAAAAAGGGAGGCCAGTACAAGTATTTAATCCTGGTACTTGGGAGGCAGAGCCAGGCAGATCTCTGAGTTTGAAGACAGCCTGATCTGAGTTTTAGAACAGCCAGTGCTACACAGTTTTCCTGTCTTGAAAGAGAGAGAGAGAGAGAGAGAGAGAGAGAGAGAGATACCGCAGAAGAGAGGGAGGAGGGAGGAGGGAGGGGGGAGAGGGGTAGGGGGGTATAGAGAGTCTCTCGCTATCTCTCGCTCGATAGAGCTCGTCTCTGAAGGAAATTAAAACACCCTCCCTCTTTGTAGGCCCCAATCCTGACACTGCAGAATGCAGAAGATCTTTATGGTTATACAAATGAGGAGTTAGTATATATGAAATCAGGAGAATACTGTTTTATCTTTTATTATTTTACATCTTGAGCAGTTTCCCATCCCTCTTTTCCAACCTCCCACTACCCCACAACACCCAGTCAAATGCCTCCTCCACTTTTATTCAAAAAAGAGCAGGTTTCCCATGAATATCAACAAAACAGCACATCAAGTTGCAGTAAGACGAAGCACTTCCCCTTGTATTAAAGCTGTACAATGCAACCCTGCATGAAGAGTAACATCCCAAAAGTAATCAAAATAGTCAGAGATAGTACCAGCTCTGACTAGTAGGAGTCCTACAAGAAAACCAAACCACATAACTGCCTGACAAAGCAGAGGACCTAGGTCAGTCTTGTGCATGTTCCCTGGTTTTTGGTTTAGACTCTGTGAGTTCCTATGAGCCAGGTTAGTCTTTTATGTGGGTTTTCTTGTGATGTCCTTACCCCTCTAGCTTCTACATTTCTTCCTTCTTCTCTTCAGCAGTATTTCCCAAGCATGACCTCATGTTTGACAGTGAGTCTCTGCACCTGTTTCCATCAGTTGCCGAATGAAGCCTCACTGATGATAATTGGACTAGGCACCAAACTATGAGTATAGCATAATCTTATTATATGTCATTACATTGACTTTTTTTATCCAGCCATATTTGCTTCTAATTCTCTGTGTCATCCAGTCTCTGAATTTTGGAGCTCCAGGCACCACCAACAGGGGTGGGCTCACACTTGTGATATGGTTGTCAGACTGGACGAGTAATGGTTGGCTGTTCCCACAGTCTCTGTGCCTTGGTACCCCATCACATCATCTAGGAAGAACAGACTAAAGGTTTAAGATTATATGGCTGGGCTGGTGTCAATATCCCATTACTGGATGATTTGCCTAGTCACAGGAGATGGCCAGTTCAGACTACATACTCCCTATTGCTAGGTGTCTTAGCTGGGGTCATTCTTGGAGATTCCTGTGGGCTTCCCTTGTACCAGATTTCTATCTGACCATGAAATACTCTCCCCTGCCCATTCCAGTCCTTGTTTTCAGTTGTCTCTGTCCTACCAGTTCCCATCCCTATATGCCCCCAGTCCACCCATGAAATCTCTTCTATTTCTCCTTCCCAGTGAGATCTGAGTGTCTTCTCTTTAGCTCAGCTTGTTACCTAGGAACTCCAGAGTTCCTACTTCTGTGGATTGTGGCATGGTTATCTTTTACAGCTAATAACCACTTAGAAGTGAGTATATGTCATGTTTGTGTTTCTGGGTCTAGGTTATTTTTTGTAGTTCCATCCATTTGTCTGTGGATTTCATGATATCATTGTTTTTTAACAAATGAGTAATACTCCATTGTGCAAATGTACATTTTCTTTATCCATTCTTCATTTGTTTTTAAGTTCTGGCTTTTATGAAAAAAAGTTGTTGTGAATATAGTTGAGCAAGTGTCCTTGTGATATGACTGAGAGCACTTTGGGTAAACCAATTCTAAATTTTCTGAAAAACCACCATATTGATTTCCAAAGTAGCTGTACAAGTTTACACTCCCATCAACATCCCTTGCTCTACATTTTCTCCAGCATGAGTTATTACTTCTGTTTTTGATCTTAGCCATTCTGACAGGTGTAAGAAGATATCTCAGAGTCAGTTTGATTTGCATTTTCCTGATGGGTAAAGATGCTGAGCATTTCTTGAAGTGTTCTCAGCTGTTTGGGATTATTTGTTGAAAATTCTGTTTATATCTGTACCCCATTTTTAAGTTGGATTATTTTTTTATTGTCTAGGTTCTTGAATTCTTTATGTATTTTGGAAGTCAAACTTGTGTTAGGTATGGGGTTGGTAAAGATATTTTCCAATTCTGTAGGTTTCATTTTGTCCTGTTGATGGTATCATGTGTTTTACAGGAACTTTTCAGTTTTATGTGGTCCTACTTATGAATTATCATTTTTAGAGTCAGTTTTATTGATATTCTATTCAAGATGGTGGCTCCTGTGTTCAGGATATTCAATGCATTCTGTTAGTTTGTTGTAGTTATTGATAGTGATTTGTGTGTATGCACTCACACACATGCATGTGTATATACATGTGTGTATGCATATACATGTGTATGTGTTTTCCCTCTCTGGGTTATGCTGGTGTGAGCTTATTTATTTTTTGTGTTTTTATGGGTGTAATTGATCTCCCTAGTTTGGAGTATTCCTCCAGTATCTTTTGGATGACTAGATTTGTGGATAGATATTGTTTAAATTTGATTTTATCTTAGAATATCTCACAATTATGTTTAGACCTCTGGATTTGTAGTGATAATAGGTCTAGTTGCCAATCTCCGGATTTGTCTTTGTCAAATGGGTATTTTTTTCTTGGTTTCTGTTTCTTCTCTGGTCTTCTTGCTGCCATGGCCTACTACTGTGGGACAATAATCTCGTAACCTGTAAAGATTTGTCACTTGTATTAGTTTAATGAAACACTGATAAGCCAGTAGCCAGGCAGGAAGTATAGGTGGAGTGACGAGAATATGAGAATTCTGGGAAGAGTAAAGACTCAAGTCTGTAGTCATCACCCAGACAAAGAGGAAGCAAGAGGAGAATGCCTTATCGATAAAAGGTACCAAGCCACATGGCTAACACATATAAGAATTATGGGCTAATTTAAGATATAAGAATTAGTTAATAAGAAGCCTGAGCTAATAGACTAACCAGTTTATAATTTATGTAGGTCTCTGTGTGTTTTGTTAGGACTGAATAGCTTCAGAACCAGGTGGGACAGAAACTTTTGTCAACAGCCTATAGTTGAGTAGAGAGTCTCAGCCTACAGTGGAGACTGGACATCTCTTGGTATAGATGTCCTTATCTAGCATGGGGTTGCTACCCAAGTATAGGGCTGAAGTTATGGCTCCATGTGTGGCCTATGATCTGGCCAGGGGTCCTCGAGGTTCAGGATGCTGGCTTGGTTTCTTGTGGGTTAGAAGGCTTCAGTCTGTTTTCCAGGGAGTTGGCCTGATTTCTGGGGTTCAGGATGTTGGCCTGGTCTCTGATGGAGTGGAAGACTTCCACCAGAGGTGTTGACCAGGGTATAAGGATTAGGAGACAAGGGTCATTTGAAGCTATGCTGGGTGATCA
Organism: Arvicola amphibius; assembly: GCF_903992535.2. NCBI lineage: Eukaryota > Metazoa > Chordata > Mammalia > Rodentia > Cricetidae > Arvicola > Arvicola amphibius. The sequence continues at coordinate 64,107,096 of NC_052057.2, forward strand.
TGAGCGTGTGTGGGGCTGTTAACCAGAGATTAGGGATGCTTGCACGACCTCTGGTAGAAGGGAAGACTTGCATGTGGTGACAAGGAGAGAAGAGGATTTTGGAGTTATGTTTGGCAGGCATGGGTGGGGCAGTGGGGACAGGTGGCTTAACTGGTTTTTAGAAAGCTGAGAATACTGTTTTTTTTTTTATATATGAAATGTGCATTAAGAGTCTCTATAAACATTTCACCAGTCCTAGTTTCATCCATGAAAATTAACTCTTCATATACTTATGTTTATGGGAAAAAGCCATCCGTCATAGTTGCAGTTGTGCATAATTTTATGACTCTTAGTTATTTGGCAAAGGTAAGTTCCCTGATAAACTGCAGATGTCATACCAGTAGTCACATATTGGAAATCAGGGAAGAGGCAGGTTTCAGAATTGTCAATCAAGTTCAACAAATGGGTACTTAAAACTCGAGGAAATTTTTTCAAGCTATGTAGAAAAAGGGCCATTCTCTCTGCACAGTGCATGGGGGTGGGGGAAGGGCAGGGGAAGAGAGGGCATGATCTAATTTCCTGTCTAATTTCTGTTCATCTTTGTCAATCCTTGGAGTTTTTTGCTTGCTGCTTCATCACTACCTTTCCCTCTTTCCATCACATCCAGTTTTCTCTACATAGCTATTCTTATGTTGTTTCTTTTGTAGATGCCAGTTATATTAAAATTCCAGGCTTTTGATGTCACAGTAATATATTGCACTTACAAAGAATCTTATTTACAAATGCAATCACATTCTGACATAGTTGGGGTTAGGATTCAAATATACATTTTATAGACAGAAATAAATTCCCAACGAAATAGCAGAGCACTTATGAGCACCGTATTCAAATACCTTCTCTTAGCAGTCTGACCCCTTCAACCCAACAACATTAACCAGACAGAAGTTCTCTTTTGAGTTATTTTTATTACTAACTCAAGAAGAAACATTCTACTCAATCATACAGTTTCTAACTGAAATTTTACAAATAGTATTTGTAAATTATTTGAGAGATGAGTGATTGTTCTTAGCAATATGGATTAATAGATTAAATCATTTTTTTAAAAAAATATCAGATCAGTATCCAGATAAATGTCTAGGTGTATACAGACATTGTTGGGTCAGTTAAGGAAATGGTGGCTGGCTCTGACCCTTGGTGCAATTATCTGAACAGGACATGGTGACTGAGTTATCTCCCAATCCCTCTGTCCTGGAGGAGGGAGTGCCAGCTCCTCCAGCTCCATGGTCTGCAAGGAGAACTACTGTGCCTCCCACTCCATTAGGATGTGCAACCCTTGATTTAGTGGTGTGCCTCTTGCTTCCTCCTGGCCTGAGCAGATTGAGAAGGTGAATTAAATCCTCCTTTTTAAAATTTCAGGATTGATGACACTCAGGGTAAATAAATGTCCCTTCAGCGGAAAAATGAATCTCTTAGAGTTATGATTTAGGAGAGAAATTGAGCCTTATATCAGAACATGATAGCCAACCTCCCAGAAAGATATGGATTGAAAATATTTCCTGTCTCACCATGATTCACTGTTTCTGTCCTGTTCTGATAATACTATTCTTCCTCTGTCCCACAGAATCATCTCCCAATTTAGAAGCTTCTATTAATTAAGAGTAAACTAATAGTAACACAAACAGAAGCAATAGAGAGAAAAACACCATAAGGTTTTTAAATGAGCAAAAACAAGTTGGAATTTAACTAATAAAGTCAACATGATATTACAAATCTAACCTTTGTGATTAGGGTATTTTTCTTATCAGTACTAAAAGTATGATATGGAGACTTGAAATTTCTTTGAAGATTTTAGAATTTATTATAAGAAATACATGAATATTTAAAGTATATTAGTTATTTTAAATTATGAGTCTTGGAGCTTCAAATATTTTCTGATAATTAAATGTAAAACCTGTCACATTTTATTGTAATTTGAAAATGATCATTTCCCTTTTATGTATATTCTTTCAGAAATGTGTACAAATTAACTTACACTAAAAATACAATGTTTTTATGGAAAATGAACAAATAAATAAGGTAGTGACTTATACCACAGAACTGTAAGTAATGATAAACTTTTTTTTGTTGTTTTTAATATTCCAAGACAGGGTTTCTCTGTGTAGCTTTGGAGCCTGTCCTGAAAATCACTCTGTAGGTCAGACTGGCCTTGAACTCACTGCGATCTACTTGCCTCTGCCTCCAAAGTGCTAGGATTAAAGGCATGTGCCGCCACCACCCAGTCCATGACAAACTTATACTCATATAATGTAGTAAGACTACATAATAATAGTTATACATGCTCTCTATCAATATAATTTTGATGAAAAGAACATAACTCAGTCAATTGTGATTCAGTGTCAAATGCTTAATAGATTTGCTAGCCCAGGTTTCATTACTTGGTTTTAAGTATCTATTGACAGAAAAGTTATGTAAATATAAGTTCCTATTCTTTAACTAGAATTGGACTTACAATTTTAGGAGTGTGCATGTGCATTTGTGTGTTTAATGGTGAAAAACAAGGCATGAGTTTCAAGAAGAACAAGGAGTTTTATATGGACGGGTTAGGAGGGAGAAAATGATAAGGGACATTGTTGTGAAATTTCACTCTGTATGCTGTGAATATGTTTTATTGCCATTGGTTAATAAAGAAGCTGCTTTCAGCCAACAGCTTAACAGAATAAAGCCAGACAGGAAATATGAAAAGAGATGTAGAGAGAGAGTAGATGGAGTTAGAGAAGCTGTGTAGCTGCCAAAGGAGACAGACACCCTGGAACATTTCCAGTAAACAACAAGCCTTGTGATAAAATATAAAATAATTTAATATGTAATTAGTTAATTTAAGATGTAAGAGTTAGTTAATAAGAAGCCTAAGCTAATAGGCCAAGCAGTGTTTTAATTAATACAGTTTCTGTGTGATTATTTTGGGTTGGGGTCCAGGAAAGAACTCAGTCTCTATCTACAGGTCATGCTCTAATTATAATTTCAAAAAAATTAAAAACTGACTGCTACATGCTACTGAGATAGTCCTTTGATTTCTAACCAACACATTTGCCCATAATTTACTGGAAAAAAACAGGAGCCTCCTTTGATCTGGCATGCTATGACCTGACTAAGCAAGTTCTATGACTGCATACTTAGCTTAAACATGTATATTTGCATCAAATATAGAATTTGAGAAAGTTTGCACCCACATTTCCTCTTCCATAGTGTTTTTTGTAGGAGGAATGGCAGGCTACGTCCCGCCACCTGGCTAGCTTTACACCTGAAATAACAACACACAAATTGTATTCTTTTTTTTTTCACTTTTTTTTTCATGGTTTATTTTTTTATATTTAAAAATTTCCATTTCCTCCCCTCCTCCTCCCCCTTCCCTCCCCTCCCCTCCACCCATACCTCCCCTCCCTCCCTCTCCAGGCCAAGGAGCCATCGGGGTTCCCTACTCTATGTTAAGACCAAGGTCCTCCCAACTCCCCCCAGGTCCAGGAAGGTGATCGACCAAGCTGAGAAGGCTCCCACAGAGCCCGTCCATGCAGAAGAATCAGAGCCCAGCGCCATTGTCCTTTGCTTCTCAGTCACTGCCTGGCCCATTAGTTTGGCCTCTTATTGGCTAATTCTTACATCTTGCTTTAACCCATATTTATTAATCTGTGTAGCACCATGAGGTGGTGGCTTACCAGGAAAGATCTTAACCTGTGTCTGTCTCAGAGAGGAGAGTCATGGCGACTGTCTCACTTCCCTTCTTCCCAGCATTCTATTCTGTCTCCTCCATACACCTATGTTCTGACCTGTCAGGCCAAGCAGTTTTTTTTATTAACCAATGAAAGTAACACATAGGCAGATGACCCTCCTCCATCAGTTTTAAAATGAGAAAAATCAAGGTAGTTTGCCAAGTGATTTAGACTTTATAAGTCAAGTTACTAGTACATCAAAATGACACATAATCCTGTTCTCACATAAGGTAGGTATTTTAAAATTAATTCAAATGACTTGGCTGTATTTCACCCAACATTGCCATTACATGATCAATTGTGGGTTGACATGGGCTGCCCATATGCACTGTTGGTTGTCTGCCTATACATTCACACCCACCCTGGATGTTTGTAGCTATGATCAGAACGTGAATGTTTCTAAGCAGCAAGTTATCAGCAACAGCTGCCTTCAGAGTCTGACCCCATCCTCCTTGTCTGGTTAAGGTCTAAGTAACACCTAGGCTGAACACTTTCAATCTTTATTGTCTATGACTCTAGAGATAAAATATGTTTCTTGCACAGACCTTCACATACCATGCCCCATTTTTGACAAAATATCATAGTTAGGAACTATTGTCTGAACTGAGCCAAAATGACTATGTTCAAGCTAAGCCACTTATTATCTGGCTGTAAACAAAGTTAAGTGATTTTTCTGCATTTTAGTTCCTCCATCAGTAAGTTGGGGATAAAGTCTTTAGTAAAGCACCTGATGTAGACTAAGAAGTCAGTAAATGCTAGATGCTAAAAATAATGTTATCTAGAATACAGTGTTATTATCAGTCCTTTGTTTTTCTGAGAAACATGCCTGAAAGTAATTGTTCCCTTAAAATGAAATATCAAGAAAATTTAGTAAAAAACTGAAAATCTGTATTAGTTCCTTTTCTATTACTGTAATAAAACACCATGAGCCAGGCAACTCATAGAAGGAAGTGTTTATTTGGGGCATATATTTCCAAAGTCCATAAACATCATGTGCAGAAACATGGCAGCAGGATGGCAGTATATTCCTAGAGAAGCAGCTCAGTGCTCATATCCCAATATACAAACAGGGAGCAAATACAGCGCTGTGCCAAGGATGGAAGGAGACTTTTACCCTCAAAGTTGACCGTTGTGACACCACTTCTCCAATAAGCTGTGCGTCCTCACCTTCCCCAGCACTTCCATCAAACGTGGACCAAGTATCCAAACATATGCTTATCTGGGGGACAGTCTCATTTAAACTACCAGATCATCTTCTTTCTAAAGTATTCATGTTCAGTCTCTACTAACTAGAATTACCTCCTACAAGTGATTTTTAAGTTCCTCATACTCCTAACATATATATCAATACCACTCTCTTATAAACATCATGCCTTTTCCACTTGAAGAATTACTGACTTTTAAATGTCATTCAGATTTTAATCTACTCTCCTAGGTGTGCATATTTCCTATACACTTGGTACACCTGGTCATTGCAGGGGAATAACTACTACTTTTCATAGCTTAATCACTAAGATTCAAAGAACTGTTATTCCTACTATTTTTCCATAATGACTATATTCTGCAGAGGTGGAATTTTAAGATATAAATATTGTACATTTCCCCCCTCAAACTCATTTCTCTTATAATAGAGAAGTACACATTCAACAATAATTTACTCATTTATAACCTCTTAAGTTATCAGATACAACCTATGTCACAAAAATGTGAACCGTTGCTTTTATGCAAACAGCCTCTGTTTTCACCATGTGATTCTAAGTTTTTTATTGATCATCCTATTTTGTCAAAAACATAACCCCAACTCCCTAACACCCCTTTATACAAAATGTCCAGATTGTTTAGTTGGGGGCTTCACTCCAGCTCTAGAGGGGTTCCCAGATGTCCAGGAAGATGTCCCCAGCTAGTTCCTTGAGCAGCTGAGGAGAGGGAGCCTGAAATGGCCTGATCCTATAGCCATACAAATGAATATCTTGCATATCACCATAGAACCTTCATCTGGCAATGGATGGAGATAGAAACAGAGCCCCACATTAGATCACCAGACTGAGCTCCCAAGGTCCAAATGAGGTGCTGAAGGAGGGAGAACATGAGCAAGGAAGTCAGGACCTCAAGGGGTGCACCCACCTACTGAGATGGTGGGGCTGATCTAATGGGAGCTCACCAAGGCCAGCTGGACTGGGACTGAAAAAGCATGGGATAAAACCGGACTCCCTAAACATGGCAGACAATGAGGGCTGCTGAGAAGCCAAGGACAATGGCATTGGGCTTGGATCCTACTACATATACTGGCTTTGGTGGGGGAGGGGCTAGCCTGTTTGGATGCTCACCTTCCTAGACCTGGATGGAGGGGGAAGGACTTGAACTTCCCACAGGGCAGGGAACTCTGACTGCTCATTGGAGTGGAGAGGGAGGGAGAGGGGGAGGGAAATAGGAGGCAGGGAGGAGGTGGAAATTTAATAATAATAATAATAATAATAATAATAATAATAATAATAATAATAAATACAAATTAAAAAAAGAATAAAACTTCAAAAATGGACCCAGAGTCTAGAAAGCTCAAAGACCTAGAATAGAGCCAAACATGTTTAGAGAAAAAAAAATCAATGTAAAGATACCTAAAATAATTTGCTACACTCATAGATTAGTGATTACCCCAATTATTAGCAGAGAACCTTGATGCAGTAATTGATGGAAACATATGTAAAGACTCACAGCCAAAATGAGTTTGGGGAATCCTGCTGAAGAAAAGGAAGAGGGATTTTATGAGCCTGAGGTGTCAGGGATTTCATAAGAAAATGAACAGAATTGACTAACCTGGGCTCATAGGAACTCAGAGTCTGGAGGAGCAACCAGGGAACCTGCATGGGATTAACCTAGACCCTCTACATACATGTGACCATTGTGTAGCTTGTTCTACTTGTTGGACAGACAGCAAACAATGGGAGAAGGGGCCAACCCTAATGCTTTGGCTGGCACTTGGGAACTTATTACTCATATTGGATTGCCTTGACCAACCTTAATACAGGGAGGGGGTGCTTAGTACTACCACAAATTGATGTGCCTTGCTTTGTTGATACTCTTGCAAGGCCTGCCCATCTCTAAACAGAAACAGAGGAGGAGGAGTGGATGGGGGCCCAGCGAAGAGGTAGAGAAAGGGCATTGGAGGAGAGGAGAGAGGGGAAATTCTGGTCAGGATGTGAAATGAAATTATATTTTTCTTTAGTTGGTAACCTGAATTTCAACAAAACAAGCTGAGTGTAGTTGTTATATACTGCAAAATAAAGATTATAAGATGATCATAGTGTCTGTATACATTATGTACATAAACATATGGTATATGCATGTGTGTGACTATCCGTGGGCATGTGTAAGATTACTGGGGAAATAAGATGCGTGTCAAGGAAAGGAGGACTGTGACACATGAGCGGAAAAGTGTAGCAGACTCACTGATGTCTCTGACCTATGCCTGGGAGTAGCTTTATTTCCCACCATCCTCTATAATCTGTTTCCCAGACACCTCTGTCACTGAGCCCCAAAGGCTTGTCGCTGTCCATGTATGGGATATGGTACCTTGACAAATTTCCTATACATGTTCTTTTACGTTTAAAGGGGGATATGATATAGATATGAATAATTTTCAGTGGTATGTATCTGGCTTTATTGATATAAATTTAAGGTCAATCTTGTTATATGTATATGTATTTCTGATCTTGATTAAGGTATTGTGATTGTGTAGATCATTTAAAAATGTAATGTATAATTAGGAAATACAGGTTGTTAATGGATAATCATCAATAATAGTCAAGCTTGTAGTCATGTTAGTTAGATTTTCTAGATATATAAAGATAAATTTAAGTTAAATAGGCATTCTTCATATCTTTTAAAGACTACGGAATATGGCATTTTAAATGTTTTAATAACTTAGGGCTTTTCATGACAATGAGACACATCTGCTCCTGACAGCACCAATCTACTTCAAGGGAAAGATGGGCATCAAAGAGGCTCCTTATGGAGTTTGATAGCCATTTGGGCAAGAAACTGCTCTTGCCTGGACTGATGCATAAATTGGACATAAAGAAACCACAAAGAGAGGACTGCTGAACTTGCCTAAAGGTGAGATGATTCTTCGGGGTTCCTGATTCATGAAAGTGCTTGGATTAACCCCTATACAAATGGGGAACAGACCTGCTTGGGGTCTCTTTATCTGCTTATTCCCTTAAACAGATATGAATAATTTTTATATTTACTTCAGGATTGAAAAATAATCCTGGAAAGAGTTGTTTGTGTAAATCCTTAAACTTACAATCTCTGTTTTCTCCCAGAACGTAGTAGACACCTACCTATTATCTGAGCTCCTGATAATGAAGAGAACTTCAAAAGATGCATTGCCTTCATGGTCCATTCAAATGAATATTTCCTTGTTATTAGGTCCAATGATAAGGACTTTGGGAATTACTGTTCAATGTTAATTATTCTATTTGAGAACAGCTGAGGGCAGGCAGACTTTAAATAAAGTTGTTAAAGATATACATTCATGGAGTACACTTAGATCATTCTTTTTTATAATTTGCTCAGCATCTGACATGAAAAACTGTGATATCTAAGTTTTGTCACAGGATGGTTTCTGTGCTGATTATTCTTTTCTTGCAAACATTAGGAAAAAGGTGTCTAATACTGTCAGCTCACACTGTACATTTTTGGTCCACCTGTTCATCATTAGGATAACAGCCTTCCTTAATCACATTCTTTCTGATGCAATGGACTTTATTAGCACTGAATCCAAGCTAAGTCTTACAAATGGCCAAAAGTACCAACATTCAAAACCCAGTTATTACTAACATGCTGAGAACCTCTCCATCTTGGTAGATCCTGGCAATGGATTAGGCGCCACCATTGGCAAAGGCAATGGTTTGGGGTGATATTCTAAATATATGGCTAGTAATAAGAAAATTGAACCACAGATTGCCTGAAGAGTGCTTAGCCCTCTTCTAATAAATATGAGTTATGAGTAAGTGGGACACATACTTTTACCAGTGATGAGTCATGGTCAAAACTATTTCTGATTTTTCTAGAAGGAAAAATGTTTGCTTTCACCCTATCAAACCTCAAAGCAAAGAATGGCATGGAGCGACCACAGAGATACCAGCAGGAAGCAAAGGAGAGGGTCCTTTAGTGTGGGAACAAATAGCTCAACGTGTCTCTTAGAGAGCCCCTAAAGCATGCTTGGGATTTGATAGAGTATAATAATTAATCTCTATGGTTTGGGGTATTTAATAAAGCAGAAAGACAATCCATTTAAAAAGTTGATCAAATAATATAAACATTTTGTAATTTTTCTAAAGGAACAGCAAACAAACAAGATGGTGGGATAAAGGGCATGAGCAGTACATGTTCCTCTTTCTTTATAGGACTATTTCTCCAGCGTTAAAGAAGTGGTAATTTTTCTGCATTTGAGATGGGCTTGGTATATAGGTTTTGGTTATGACTTACAGTTTGTATTATTGCTGACAAATCTGTCTTCTTAGATGAGCCCCCTCTTTAATAAAGTCTTCAGAACTAACAATTGTGTAAAACAACTTGCTTATTCTCAGAGCAAGCTGGCTAGCAAGATAGTGCTAGCTGCCCGTTTTCTCACACTGGACTCATTGTCTCGCTGCTGAGACTAAAGGGAGGGCTCAGGGAATTGAGAGGCATGAAGGACTGAAATACAGTCTCACTGCAGAACCTCAAAGCGCAGGTGGCATGCTCATTTCCTGTGGAAGAAGAACTGTGATTTAATGGTCCATATCAGAGTCCAAATTCCAATTCAAGTCTTGCTTGAAAGAGACTCCACCTTGGGCAAATCACAGAAGGATCATTTCCCAGGAGGTCAGTGTTCGTCCTATTTAAACTTTCTTTACCCTAATGAAAAACCTCATTAAAGGTTTTTAAGTTGTTTAGTTTTAAATAAAGAACAGCTTAATTTTGTACTAAGGTAGAACCTTAGGTAATGAAGGAAAGGCTGATGAATTCTGACTCTAACAAGAAATCAGTAGTTTCTTCAACTGGAAAAATTATAAACTTCATCTGTTTGTTTCATTAAGAAATAGACCATTTAGATGCTGGAATACTTTGGTTCACACATTTCATCCTGCAAGAACTGTTAATTAAGCTAAACATTTTAGGTATAAAAATCCCTATTTTATTTGGAACAATGTTTTTGAAACATGTCCCACAACTACAAATTAAAAAGACATTTCGCTTCCAAGCATGTGTTCACTATCAGAAGATGGGGGAGGGGGGAGTGGATTTCTTTTCTAGTCAGAGATTTCCAGGCTACCTCTATTCACTAGTCATAGCCTATTTCAAATGTCATTTATTTCCTTAGTCTGAATAGTCTGCTTCTGTAACTGTTTATATTCAAACATATAACGAGGAGCACTCATTGTAAGAACACTGGTGTAGGATGGAGAAACAAATGTTAATTCTAGCCAGAAGATTCTGTCCTCTGCTCTTTGGTGAACTTATTTTGGTTAAATATATAAACATCTAAAACTAAAATAAAATAATGACTCTGAAAGTTACAGCATAGATCTTGAGAGTGTGTAGAAAGCTGATAAGGTGATGCTTAATTCATATATATACTGAATCTATACAGACATATACACACATACATACACATACACATAGGCATGCATACACATACATACATACAAATGGTAAAGATTGGTTTCATTTTTTAATGTAGTCATTTATTAAAAACTAAAAATGAGTTTTCCCACTTTACATGACTGAAAGAAAAACTTTGACATTAAAACACTCATGATAAACCATGAGAAAAATATAAGTAGTATGCAGAGTTTTGAATAGGCAAAACTACCTTTATTCTTAACAGTTAAACTTCAAAACAATAATATTTATTAACAATGCTTTAGGAAAATTCTTTATCATCTTGATTTTACAGACTAAAAGTTTAAATAAATATCTTGTCAAAATGAGTAATATTGCTAATCGTCAGTATGTTTTAAAATATCAAATATGATTTCATGGTTGACCACTTATCTTAGATTATTGAATAACCAATTGGAATCTCCCGAGGATTACCATCTTTCCCCTTCTTCGCATTCCCTAGTTTCTTACAGTACTTTGGCCAGGCTAGAAGTCCTACGATCTTTCTTCTTTCACTCTGATGAGATTCCATGAGTGTAGCCTCTGACAATTCTAAGAGAAACACTCTCATGGCAAACGTCTTGCTCTTCTGGCTCTTACAGTCTTTCCAGACCTTCTTCCTATCTTTCAAAGCAATATTGTGAAATCCAAAAAAACTGTTGTACCAAATACTCAGTACAAGAGATATTAAGAACTAACGTTTCTTTCTTTGGACTTAGAAAGTTTATCACTGTGTAGGGCCGACTGACCTTGAGCTTACCAGGTACCCAGACTGGCCTTGAATTTGCTGCAATTCTCATGCCTCCACCCCGGGTTCTGAAATTACATGCTAACATCATGATATTCTGCCACAAATTACATTTCTTCAACTGTTTAAACAAATAATGCTTTCTCTAAAACTTAAAATAGGATTCCTCTTGGATCCTGAAGGGTTATTTTTTCTTTCCAATAACTAGAATTGCCAGAGGCTATTTCTTGGCATCAAAAAATCTGTGCATAGTGGTCCCCGTCTGACTGACCTCAGATTCTCACTCCCATTATCCTTGGTGAATGAGATGGATGTGAGAGCCCTTGTGGTTTGGCCCACAAGTACAGCTCTTGATGAAGGTTAACTGTGTGGGCCACTTTAAATCTTACACAGCAAATTGCTGACATCTGGGTTTCCTATCAAGTTTACCAGATATTTGACAGTAATTTCTGTGTTTATACATGATAAAAACACAGGTATTGAGTTTAGGAAAGATTTTAATATCCATAACACTTCTATACAAAGGTTTGTAAAAGTTGTGAACAATTAAAATATTTCTTGTTAAAAAACTATTGGCATCTTTGGAAGCTGCTGATGACACTGATGATATCTGAATGCACTAAAGGCACAACATTTGTTACTTATACCTTGCAAAACTTATTTTTTATGGATGCTGATTCATTTATGACTATACTGAAACTTTCCAGGGCTGTATTTTCAGCATTAAAGGAACATTTCAGTTCCACTTTTTTAAGATGTACACATCTGTTACAGAAGTTACTTGATATCAGCAGTTTCACTTCTTCTTGCAATCAAGTAATCTGAAAACATTGAGGGGAAAAATTCCACAAGTAAATAATTTATATGTTCTTTAAAATAGTACTCCATTGTGATCAGCAGGAAAATACATCACTATCTCTTGTTTCATGCTATTTGGGACATCAACCATGTCTTTGTGAGTGTCTCTACACTCCTTAGCCTCTTCTTATCAGCCAGTAGCTTGATTGGTTTAGGATCAGTTGTTACAGTAATGCCATGCTATGTTAAATAACTTTCTCTTCAGATTCTACCTTCTTTATAAAGCCTACACCATGTACCTCCATCTCACCAGGCAGGCACTGTATCATCTCAAATCACCAAAAGAATGGTGAGATAAGCACAATAAGATGCATCCAGATCACGCTTATATACCTTTTACTAAAATATGTTGTTAGAGATACATTTTGTTTTCATTATTGCTCTCTCACTGACCCTAATGTATGTATTAGATCTTACCATGGACATATATTTAGAGTAAACTGTTGTAGATTACAATAGAATAGTCTCACACTAGCTCAGAATGAAGTATAATAACTCTCACAGCAAGAAACTCATAATAGACATACCGTTTGATGGTGTCTGCAGCTGCAGCATCCACTGAAGATACAGATGCTCATGGGGAGGGATTTTGGAACAGATTGTTCTACTACATTATCAGCTCCAACCTTGATCCAGAAACATAAAAAGTAAAACAAAGTAAAACAAAGTAATATATATATATATATATATATATATATATGTATATATATGTAGATTTCACTCTGTTATCCTCTTTAAAATGTGAAGAGAAGTCATTTGTAGACCACTCAAAGAGACTTGGGAAGTTTGAAAGCATCTATGCTTCATTAGATTATTGCAGAAATTACATATTTCCTTATAAGTCCAATTTATTTCCATTTGGACAGGAAGACTTTTCTACAATATCTATTTTTATCCATTTTCCTGAAGAATTTTTTATTTTATTTTATTAAATATTATAAAATATGTGTTAGGAAATACAAGGCAAGGAGGAAACAGAGGAGCCATGAGAAGATAAGGCTTTCTAAAAGCCCCAAGTGAGATGAGCTTATTCCATTTATCTCCCACCCCCTTCATCATGCTCACTGAACACATCCACTTTCTGAGAGGTTATTGCATCCACTAATTTGATGGATCACTGTGGGAGCATTCTTAGGAAGCATCAGTGGTCACTCTGGAAACTGGTTAGTTTGTGCAGTTAAAGCCCAGGAATGAAGCAAATGCATTTAACATAATGTTCTTACTCTAGTTTTCTTAATTAGATTTTATTTCTTGAAAAATGTTGATTTTTGTTTTGACAAGGAACAATTACATTCGTTACCCTGCAGATCATAAAACCAGGCTAGAAACATTTCGGTTTTCCATCCTTGAAGAATGTATGAGATTTAAAGCTCTTTTGTTACTCCTTCCGCTTGGAGCTATGGGAGTCCATTAACTGTGCTAGTTAAGCAGTGTTAATAAGTCCACTTCCCTTGTTTTCTCAGCCAAACTGCATGCAAATCCCAGGATGAATGTTTTCCACACCACAGGCAGCTGAGAGAGTATGGTTGGCTCACCACTGAGGTATAAGTAACTATTTATATTTTCCCCATAGCTGACATTGATTAGGGTGTTTGTGGGAATGACAGACCCCCACCCCATTACACCATTATTTTGCTTTTTGAATATAATACAATGCAAGTTATAGTCTTTGCAAGTTCCTTTATGATGGTTAGATGAGCATGAGCAGGAACAAGCAAGCAAGTGAAAACCTTTTATAGTTTCTACTGTGTTTCTTACTCTGACTTACTTAACAAGGACTGTGACCTCGGTGTGTCAAGGGGTCACTCTTCCCATTTGACTCTAGGTTGCACACCAATAGCCTGTAATCAGATTTCTTTCTGAATGTAAACTGCTAACACAAAATGCAGAGGAGGTTGTTGGAGAACTTTGGGCCTTCCTTAAGTCCCTCAGGTACGGCATTATTGAGATTCACCTCAGTTCAAATACAAGAGAGTTAAAAAGATTATATTTATTTATTTCTGAATGGGGAGCCATAGCTTCTGTGTGGAGATCAGAGGAAACCTCACAGCGATCAGTTCTTTCCTTCCCATTTCTGGGTCTGAGCGATCACACTCAGGTTATCAGTCTTGGCAGGAAATGCCTTTACTCATTAAGGCCTCGCATTGGTCCTAGACAGATTTTTATTCAATGCAATGTTTTAGGACAATTTTCTACTGAAAGAATGCAGTCTCAATTTTTGAAAATTAGCCTCTACATTTGAGCCACAAGAGTCAGTTGCAGGAAACTTCATGATAGAAAGCACCATTTTGCTCTGTAATCAGTCTACTGAAAACACTCAAAGGCAACTTATTGGTGCCTGCAGTTAGCACACTGCGGTGATTTATAGAATTGACTCTCAATTAGATAGGGATCTTATACTTTCATCTTGTGCTAACATGCCTCGAGATTTAAGGGGATGGCATAGAATTTCTCTACATAAATAAATTCAGCAAAGATTTTGTAGTATTACTCTATATACACATAGGTTAAAATATGTCCTAGGAACAATTGTTCTTTTCAATTCTCCATCTGGTTCATCCATCTTTTGCAGAGCAAAACTTGGATTAGAATACTGAGGGTTCTTAGTTCTTTTGTAAAGATAATTTTTAATACTTGACATTTATTTAATTAATTTGCTCTCTCTCTCTCTCTCTCTCTCTCTCTCTCTCTCTCTCTCTCTCTGTGTGTGTGTGTGTGTGTGTGTGTGTGTGTGTGTGTGTGTGTGTGTTTGGTGTATAGCTACATTCTCAAGTAAAGTATGAGTAAAAGTTGTGGAAGTCAGTTCTCTCCTTCCATTTATTGACTTTTGGGAATTGAACTTTGGTCACCACAGTTGACACTAATTGACTTAACCTGATGACCCATCTCATCAGTCCATAATGACAGTTTTTGAAGAGAGAATCTGTTTTTTATTTGAACTGCTTTCATTTCAGAGGATGAATGTTCATCATCACAGGGTCTGATTCTAATATAAATATGACTGACTCGGGTCAGCAGCTCCTGTCATTAGACTTTGCATGCAGGGCAATATAAGTGGCAGAGTGTGATTCAGATTGGCGCTCAGTGGGATTCTACTCTGTTGTGTCACCTTGAGGAATTTTAACATTATGCATCTTCACAGAATAGGATCGAACTCATTGTTATCTTAACAAAATAATTAAATGCTACCCTTGTTTGGTTTTCCCTTCTGTGCCTCCTATCCTTTGCCTGAGTCCCAGTACACGAGGAAGATGTTCTATTTAGTTCTGATGGATCTCTTACTCAGAGTCTGATAGAATCTTATTAGAGCTGGCAATGACCAATATTTGCTTTTGATTTTTCCAGAACTATTTATATTTTATACAAGGATCATGTTTTGCCCAATAACACGGGGATGGCTTTCAAAAAAAGATCAGGAAGTAATCTATCCAAGAAAGTGTGAACTCCGAAATCTGAAGAAAAGCCTGCCTCTGTATTGTCAGTGAGATACACACAGAGGCAAAGAAATCAGCAGGTTGTTAATTGCATTCTTCTTTAGAAGTACAGAATTCCCAGGGCAATCTTTGAGCAAATTACATCCACTGGGTTTTCTAAAGCAAGGCACTATTTAGGATTTAGAATTTTATAAGCCACAACTTCTAGTATGTTCTGTGTCTTTCTTATGCACACACAGAGAAGGAGACATAAGTCCTGAGTGAGGGCTGGGTTCCCAGGCTTCAGGGTCCATGTATCCTGAGACTGCTGTCCTTATACTGTTGTTTTCAGAGGCTTTGAAAGTTCATTAAGTAATAAGTAGTCACAACTCAACACATAGAGAAGAGTGCTTTATTTAAAACAGGGGAGAATGAACATTAATCCGGTATTTTTCAAATCACTTTTAAAGTATCTTTTGAATCAAGTTGCTTTGACTTATTATATTTTCTTATTTTCTCCTAGCTCCCCTTACTTGTGCCTCCTTTCCTTTTCTCTTTCCCATATGAAATGTCTATGGTCTCAAAAGTAATTACTTCATGAGGGAAGTTTTCGTGGATGCTAAATGCTACTTAATGGAAGCCATAAGCATGGAGCCTGCTAACATTTGGAGTAGCATAAAACCCATGCCAGGTGGGATCAAGTGGAAAGGAAGACTAATCATTCTTTTAAATTGGCAGTGTTGCCAAAGGTGGATTAATATTCCTTCCGACTCCCTTATGTGCTGTAAGCTCCTTCGTCACCATTTTTGTGCTCATGGTTAAGATTGTGAATTAGAGGCATCTCCTGTGGTCAGAGTGGCCAACTCCCTTAATCCCTCTGGCCATATTGGTGATAGATTTTTCATTTCACTATATCATCTTTTTTTTGTAGGCACTGTTGACTAAACCAGACTCCAGTGTGGGTACCCAGGAAATGGAAGAATCTTTTTTTGATAATTAGTCCCAGCCCTTTTCACTGTGAATAAGGCCTTTACCCAGAGAAACGCAGCAACTTGAGGCAAAACAAAATGTTCTCTGTGCCCATGGAGCATGGAGCACTGTCGACCTGTCAGCTCTGGCACAGCATGCTTTGTCAAGATGCTAAAGAACAAAATGTGAAATTGGCATCGGCTAGCCTCTCCTTGCACAGGAAATCTCTGTTTAAATCTGACAACCAGAACATTGTACCATTTGAAATCCTTGTCATCTGGTTTGCTTTAGTTTCCTTCTTTGAAAAAGAAAGTTTTCAGGATCCTTGTTTGAAAATCTATGCTTTTTATGGTGAGTCTTAACCAGATCCATTGAGGGTCATCAATCATCAAGCAAGGACCAAAGCTCCAGGTACAGGCTAAGCACCTTAACAAAGGCAACCAAGACAGGTAAAGACAAACCATTGTTTTGAGTCTGCTGTAAATGTTTGGATGCTGCTCTCTGCTCTCATTTTTTTTAAAAAGCTGATTTTCTGAAGGAAAAATCCCTATAACTATTGGGCTCACTTAGAGTTTGTTCTTTAGCATCATGGACTCCTTTGACTCCTCATGAAAACATCAACACAAGACACTGAGAATCTTCTAGTCTCTATGAATAAACACAGTAGGTGTAAGGTTATAACCGAAATTCAAGGCCAAAAGTCCAAGGGGCAGTTATCAATATGCTAATTAGGAGTAATGATACTAAAATAATAAAGGATAAAATTTTAGCTTCACGAATAAGAAATGGTCTGTTACTGGGAGGATTTATAAAAGAAGGCTAAAAAATAAAGGACTAGTATCTGGGGAAACTGTGTGCATGAGCTTTCTAGTTTATGATGATACTAGTTTGGAGGGCCACCTCTATACTACTAGAAGCTTTTAGGAAAAAAGGGTTAATTTAAAGTCACACAAAACCAAGCAGTTATAGAATATTACATCCAGAAATTGATTTTTTTATATAGTTAATGTTATCAAAGCACCCTCTACTACACATCATGTAATGTGCTCATACAGCAGACAGAGCCAGGGCATTAAATTGCAGAGGAACTCAAGACAATGAAGGGTAAACACATATCCCTAATAATCCAGCAGCTACGTGCCACTTAATAGTCATAAAAATAGCACTGGAAAAGAAGGGGAAGGAGGCATCCCTGTGAAAGGCCATATATATCAGACTTCAACAGTGAGGAGTTTGCTGAGCTAGGATTTGAATATGGGGAGGAATTTTTAAACTGAGCAAAGGTAAGGGCACACCCATCTTAAAGAACAGTCTAGAAGGGAGTAAAACAATCACAAGGGATCTTTTCCTCCCCGTCTGTTTTAGCATAGGCTGTACATGGCTGTGGAGGGAAAATAATGTGTAAAAAGAGGTTGATCTAAAAGTACAGTGTCTTATATTTCCTATGAGAAAAAATGATGTTTTTTTTTAACAAAATATGTTACACAGGACTAATTTAGAGGAGGTGATTGCAGAAGGCTTAAGATCACGCATAATACTTGCATTTAGCATATGCCACAGTGGCCAAAACTCCTGTGTTTTATTTTCCAGGTTAGATACTATTACAATTATTTAACATTTCTTTCCCTAACGAAGGCCATATGGTGTAAGACCTCTTGTTTTGGAAAGTTTTGCTCTGACGTTTATCTATTTAAAATGTAAAATCTAATAAGTTTGGTTGCCTGAACTACCTGCTCTAATTCATCATGTGTCAGAATGGCAGTACTCTATAACTCAGCAAATGGATTATTCTTTTATATCCATCATAGCCATAGTTAATGGTTATCAAACAGTTTTATGCTCTTTGTACAAAATCACACAAATAGTCATTTTATACTTTATGTATTCTGATCCAATAGGTCTTAAAGATCCGCAAGAATGTACATGTTGCACACAATAATAACCAGATAATTTTAGTTACACCTGAATTTATAACCTTTACTCTGTGATCTGCAGACATACAGAAGGCTATGTTTACTATGGTTGTGCACTAGGGAATGGTGTGTGTGTGTGTGTGTGTGTGTGTGTGTGTGTGTGTGTTTCCACAGAGATGAGGAAATGGTTTCAAATTCCCTGGAGAAGATGTTTAAAAGAACTGTGAGTTTTTTGACATTGATGTTAGGGCATCAGGTCCTTTGGAAAACAAGAATCACTTTTAACTGCTGAGCCACCTCTCCAGCTCTGTAAACATTATATTTTTGCTGTGTGATGATGGTGCATGCCTTTAATCCCAGCAATCAGGAAGCAAAGAAAGGTGAATCTCTGAGTTCAAGGCCATCCTGGATAAATCAAGTTCCAAGACAGCTAGAGCTACACAGAGGAACCCTGTCTCAAAGAAACAAAAAGAAAGTGCATTTTTATTCACAGTATGGAGACTGATAACTTTCAGATTTCTTTTTTATTTCTTCAGTACCTAACTTGTGCAGTGTACAAATGGTCGGTGTAAGAAGAGCTCAGGCTGAAGTGTGAGTGCTATGATCAGCACTAGATAAGATCATCCACGCCCAGCAGAAGACAGCTGGAGAGAACATCTCACATTCTTACTAGGTACAGAAAGAAAGTGCCCAACCAGAGACTGATGTGATTGTCCAAACATAGAAAATGGGAATGTAGATTAAGATGTCATGATTGGGAACCTGTTTGCTAGGATGAATCATGTTGCCCATAAGACTTGATGCAGGGAGAAGTGAAACTTTGGTCATTATTTAAAATAAATGTAAAAAATATTAATTAAATAAAATTGTAAAACGATGTCATGATTAAGGTGATTTTTTTTTGAGCAAAGCATCAATTGCTATAGAAGGTTTGTGCTCACAAAACACTATTCATGAGATGTACTTACAAAGTAATTGGTGGTGAATGGAACTTTAATGGAGATAGGTAAAAAGACACTAAGACTGCCATGGGCTCCAAGTCTCACCCAAGGTGAGCTCAAGCACATGGATGAGAGTAATACGTGCAATGCGACCAACTCGTCTGCCAATCCAGAGACTTTAAAAGGTGGTTAGAGGCTCAGTGGCATCAATCATGAGCGGGTTACAATCGGAAAGAGAAACAAAGAGGTATTCACGTGTTCATACACCAAAGTGAAAACAGCGATAGAAAGTGTAAGGAGCCAGATGACTGAGAAAAATGAATGCAGGTTCTCAAGAAAAAAAGGAAATCAGTTTCATGGGACCTACAGATATAGTATCCTTTTACACACAAAAAATTTTCTGTGAATTAGGAATTGATAGACAATGTGCCACAAGAAAGTGTCTACTCATGTAATTCTCTCTGTCCTTTTCTCTCGTTTTTTAAAATTTTAAAAGCATCATTGTAAGTAAATTGATGTTCTTTAATTAATTAATTAATTTTTGCCAATAGACATTGAACAAATTCAGTACTGAGAGTCTCTTGGTGAGAGGCAGTGCCCTCTCATATATCTGGTGACCAATAATACACCCTGATGTGGGAGAGTCTTCTGTTTGAGTTGATTTCATTGGCTAATAAAGAAACTGCCTGGCCCATTTGATAGACCGCCCCTTAGGTGGGTGGAGTAGACAGAACAGGAAGAGGAAGTGAGGTAGAAGGATCAGTCAGATGCTATGCCTCTCCTAAGTTAGACAGACCGCCGTGCCTCTCCTCAGAGAGAAGCCAGATGTGATGAAGCTCCAGCCCAAGATGGACGTATGCTAGAAACTAAACGGTAAGGCACCACTTCGTGGTGCTACACAGATTATTAGATATGGGTTAGTCAAGATGTCAGTAAGAGCCTGAAAATAATGGGCCAGGCAGTGTTTAAAAGAATACAATTTGTGTGATGTTATTTTGGGTTTTAAGCTAGCCGGTGGCCAGGAGCCAGGCAGGATGAAAAGCAGGCCTGCCCGCAGCTCCACACTACAGAGTGGCGCCCAACGTGGACAACTGAATCCACAGAAAGCTTGAGAAAGCTTGGGAAAGAATAGAGTAAAGCATGTTTTCTTGATAACAGCAACTTCTCGGGTCTGAGCAAGCGCTCTCATCTAAGAGAGGCTTCCTGACTCAGCTTCAGCTGCAAACCCTGCAGCTCATTAAGAGGTCCTGCCAGAAAACACTTAAACGGTGTTGATAAAAGCTGAATGCATGCTTGTTTGTTTTCAGCGGTAGCAGGAAAAAAGTGCTGTTTTAAAATGCTGGCGTTCTGGTCCGTCCTGCCATGGCAAACTCTGACTCTTTCAAGCAGGCGGTCCTAACTAAGGAGCTTTTGATTGTTGTTTAACACTGTTGCAGCTTGCTTGCTGGCAAGTACCTTGAACCACCACAGAGTTGTGGTGATAAACATGGCTACAGCTGGTACCTCTGCCATGAGGCTGGAAAGCTAAGGAATGGGCTGGATCTAGCTGTCAAAGTCACGGCTTTAGTCCTACCGATATTGTTTGGTAAAGACTCATGAGTCAGAAAGAGAGATATACAGTAAAAGAAAAATTCAAAGTCGAAGAAAATGTCTAAGTGGTTTACACTGTGTTAAAAATATATGCAGGCTAAAGGTTAAAGTTCTTAAAAGTAAAAAAAAAAAAAAAAAAAAGAAAAAGAAAAAAAAGGAGGAAGTAGTTTGTTGTGGTGGTACACACCTTTAATCCCAACACTTGGGAGGCAGAGGTGGATTGACCTCTGTGACCTCAAGGTGTGGCAGAAGACACCTTTAATCCGAATGCCTGGGAGGCAGAGACGGAAAGATCTCTGTGAGTTCAAGGTGTTGTAGCACACACCTTTAATCCCAGCACTGGGGAGGCAGAGACAGACGGATTTCTGAGAGTTCAAGGACAGCCTGGTCTACAGAGTTATTCCAGGACAAAGATATACAGAGAACCTGTCTCAAAAAATAAAAGTAAAAATAAACGAAATAGAGGTTAAAATAAAGCCGCACAAAGATGGAAAATACACAGAGAATCTTGATACTGTATGCTATTATGCTCTTTTTGAATTGTTTGAATGCTGAGGAAGGAGCAACAGCTGCTAAAAGATATTTGTTTACAAATGCTGCTGAACTAATCCAAGAAAGATATCTTGAAAATACCTTGACTTTAGAATTTGGATCTAAGGATATGATACTTTGGAAAAGAGATTCTTCTTTTATTTTTACAGAAAATGAGACCCGTTGGATTGCTTCTATCCCAATATGGTATGATAGACCACGCCCTCCTGAAAGGTTGCTGTGAACACCTTCAGAAAATTACTTCACCCAACTGATAACTGAGATGAACCTGGCACACAGGTTACACCATGAAAGATCTGATTAACAGCGTCCCCATTCAGCAGGAAGCAGTTTGGAGAGAAATAACTACGTCCATATTCCCAAATATTGTTTATAAATGTTCTTTTACATTTAAAGGGGGATATGATATAGATATGAATAATTTGCATTGGTATGGATTTTAAGGTCAATTTTGTTATATGTATATGTATTTCTAATCTTGATTAAGGTATTGTGATTGTGTAGTTCATTTTAAGAATATAATGTATAATTAGGAAATATAGGTTGCTAATGGATAATCATTGATAATAGTAAAGCTTATAGTCATGTTAGTTAGATTTTCTAGATATATAGTTAAGTTAAAAAGGCATTCTTCATATCTTTCAAAGACTACAGAATATTGCATTTTAAATGTTTTAATAAGTTAGGACTGTTCATGACAATGAGACATGTCTGCTCCTGGCAGCACCAATCTACTTCAAGAGGAAGATGGGCATCAAAGAGGCTCCTTATGGAGTTTGATAGCCATTTGGGCAAGAAACTGCTCTTGCCTGGACTGTTGCAGAAACTGGACACAAAGAACCCAATGAGAGAGGACTGCTGAACTTGCCTAAATGTGAGATGATTCTTTGGGGTTCCTAATTCAAGAAAGAGTCTGCGAGACATTCTGAAGGACACAGCAGATAGTGACTGAACTACCTTTGAAATTTCCTGATCATGGAAATGTCTGCTGGAAACTATGGGCCTGTAGGCTGAAGATGGATGCCCCAACAGTACAAAAGAACTTTGGGTGACTGTCCAGGCAGTGAGATGTCTCTGTCATTTCTAGAGTTTTGGAAGTAGCTTACTTCTTGTTCACCTAGGTAATATTGTGTCCTTCTGGAGTCTCTGATGGAGTTGAAGAATAGATAGATAGTTATAGTTGTTTTCCTTTGTTATGATAAAGTAGATATAAATATTGTAACTGTAATTCTTACTTGATAACTTGTTACATGTAATTTTGCTATGTTAAAGTTAAAGCCTTCTTTTTTTGTTTAAACAGAAAAAGGGGAAATGATGTGGGAGAGTCTTCTGTTTGAGTTGATTTCATTGGCTAATAAAGAAACTGCCTGGCCCATTTGATAGACCGCCCCTTAGGTGGGTGGAGTAGACAGAACAGGAAGAGGAAGTGAGGTAGAAGGATCAGTCAGATGCTATGCCTCTCCTAAGTTAGACAGACCGCCGTGCCTCTCCTCAGAGAGAAGCCAGATGTGATGAAGCTCCAGCCCAAGATGGACGTATGCTAGAAACTAAACGGTAAGGCACCACTTCGTGGTGCTACACAGATTATTAGATATGGGTTAGTCAAGATGTCAGTAAGAGCCTGAAAATAATGGGCCAGGCAGTGTTTAAAAGAATACAATTTGTGTGATGTTATTTTGGGTTTTAAGCTAGCCGGTGGCCAGGAGCCAGGCAGGATGAAAAGCAGGCCTGCCCGCAGCTCCACACTACAACACCCCATTCTTCATGGTCTAGTGGCACGGTCAGGACTGCTTAATCTTTACAGTGATTGACAGAACAGAGAATGACCTGTATTCTACTGAAGTTATTGATCTAAATGATACCTTTTTATTGGTACTTGAGAAAACAGTGGATTAAAGACAAAGAAAGATAAAGTTGGAAAGAGAAACACACACAAAGAAAAAGAAGGTGTTATTTTAAATTACAGTGTGGAAAATTTGTAGAACTAATAGTGAACTCAAAATGGAATTGGGAATTAAGGTCAAAACAGGGATAAATTCTTAATTCAATAACATAACGAACATGTGCACAAGAGAAGGGAAGATGACTAGTGCCTGTGGAACAGGTCTCTAATTCTCACTCTGGAATCTGAGGTCGGCAGCTGTGTAATGGAGGCCAACCAGATCTTCTACATACTAAGAACTATTGTTAGTTAGTCCCCTGTACCTCGCAACACAGGCACACACACACACACACACACACACACACACACACACACGAAATGGAAGAAGGAAAAAGGAAGGAATGAAAGAAAGTATGGATAGAACAAGGGAGGGAGGAAAGAGAGAGAGAGAGAGAGAGAGAGAGAGAGAGAGAGAGAGAGAGAGAGAAGTTTAAAAGTTTCCCTTCAATTAAGTGCCTAAAGACAAAAGACCACTTGGGGTCACTGAAAAAGTAGCTACAAGTTTTTAGGAAACCACACAAGAAATAAATGTTATGGCACCTAAATCTTGAATTTCTAGCATCCAAACTTTAAGAAAATGCATTCCAGTTGTTCAATTCATTCAGCTTATATTGTTTTGTTAAGGCAATCTGAATAGAGTTACACAGACATTCATGAGCATTAACACAAATAGTAGAGATGCATGAGGCTGTGTATGCGTGACACACCCTAAATGAAAGTGTGTCACAGCTTGGTGTATTGAGTGAGAAGGAGCAGCTGTTATACAATAGTTATGGCAGTGAACTTTCTTCTTTTGAGACCATGTAAAAACTGAACTGAAGTAGGGAAGCTTTGATGGGGAGTCTTTCACAGAAGGGACATACCCAAGCCTCTGCCTTTCAGCTTAGCATTTCTAGATTCTTGACGACAAGTCACTTCAAAAATTCAGTGGGAGTATGAGAGTCTGCGATTATAATTTTGAATAATTTTACTTGTACAAACACTACATTTTGATATATAGTAAAAGGGACAATATTGAAATAAATTATTTTTCATGATTTCTGAAAGCTATGCTTGCATTTTGCCTTCACATTGTCTCAGAATTTTTGCAAAGACCTTAGTTTCCTGCCTTCTTAGCACTATTAATGAAGTGATTGAGTACTCTGAGGCACGTTTCCTATGTTAGAGTCACCTTAGAGTAAACTCAGAATTTTAGAAAAGTTAAAAGATTTGTAGTGCATCCAGAGGCTTCATTAGATCTGTACATTTTCAGTCAATCTTTATTCTAGAGAGAGGGCACTTTTTGAAGGTTTTTTCCCCATCTAAAGTAAGAGGTTTTTTTTTTTTTTTTTTTTTTTTCTCTCAGAGTGTTTTTTTTTTTTTTTTTTTCCTGCTAGGTGGTTTGACGCCCCAGGGCTGACCCAGGGAAAGTCCCCATTGCTAAAATCTGTATTCTCTCTACTTGGTTTAAGTTTTCTTTTTGTACTTAATGGTGATGGCAAACAGCTTTCATGAAGTTTGCTCATTTTCTTTCTGTCCAAAGATACCTTTTGCATTCCTCCAAAGTCTTGTCTCACTCCTTTAAGAGGCTGAGTTAATAATGTACAGAGCGGCGCTGAACGGGCAGTAAAGGGAGCTCTGCTTGGGAGATGTGTCCTTCAGAGAGTTTCCCTTTCCAAGTAAATCCTGAATTCCTTTGGAAAACATTTCCTCTTCAGATCTTAAAAACATCCATGAGGCCTGTCACTTAAGCCCACTCCTGAGACACATGATGAAGAGAAAAGGCTCTGAAAAAAAGATAGAAATGTACGGTAGACACAATGAGAGCAGCAGAGACGTCCCAGGGGGGCTTGTCTCTTCCATAGAACACACTGAATGGTATCTATTTAAGCATGTCTTTTTATTTTAATATTCAAAACCTTCCTCTAAACAGGAGAATTTTTTAAAAGAAATTGTAGCGCTGACTGCTTAGGCTAAGGAGGGCATACCATGGTGGTGGCTCCAACCACAGTGCTTCAGTCATGAGTATAGAGAAGAGAGAAGGGCACACTGTAAAGTAAACATGCTGTGCAGACATAGACGTGTCTGATGCTTCCAGACAAACTCATTGCAGGATACAAATAGCTCTTTTATAAGAAAAGACTTTAAAACTAATGTCTCCTTTTTAGTATTTTCTACCCCAAACCTTGGGCCATTTTAAAAACTAAAAGAGACAGAAGTTGAATAACATAATAAAATCATCTATTAAGACAAAACAAACAACTTGGTTCATGATAGAGAAACAGTTATTGAAGTTTCTTTCGTTTAGGGTACAAACTGAGATATATAAAAATTGGCATAATACATCAAAATAATATAGGTGTAATGTGGAAGAACTCACATTAATTTCTTTTTAACCAAAACAAAATGTGTCAAATGAATCCCAATTCCTTCATCGGAAAAATGAGGAAAATTATCAGACAAGCTTTATATTATACTTATATATCATACTAGGTCAAGATCATATTGTAGTTTTTATTAATAGTTTTGAGGATCTATTATTTGAGCACTGTGTGTTAATATTAAAATTAGAATATTAAAATTATGTTACCTTCAGAGCTGCAGCAAAAATTTCCTTTTGCCTGGTGAATTGTCTGTCTAAATACAATAAATTCTAAGTACAATAAATGTGAGATTAGTATTCCCTTTCCCACTCCTGGATGAATAGAAAAAAATCACTGGCAAAAGAAGACTTGAAGAAAATCTCCTTTCTTGTTCTTTCATAATATTTATTTAGCATTGAAAATTTCCCATAGTTCAAGGTTTAGCTTGTATTTACAGTTAAACCAAAAGTGAAATGCAAAGGGACCAACCGGTAGATTATGAAAAGCTAGGAAGAATAATCATTATTCCCTGTGATATGCTGAACACTGAAAGTGACTGTCACAGCCTTTAAACAAGAATCATCTAATTTAAAAGTAATTGTGAGTGTGAATGTAGAGACATTTGGCTGGAGAAAAATATGAAAATTGAGAATAAGTAATATTTTCAGTTACAAAGTTTAAATGAGTCCAAATAATATTACTGATCTGGCAAAGCCATTCACAAGGGAGAAATAAGAAATCTCAATGAGAGCTAAATAAAGAAATTTAAACATTCATAGTAAAAATTCAGCTAGTGGAGAAGAGCAATATAAACTTCAGCTGGCGACACTGAAAACATTAATAATTCACTGTTGTAAGTGTATTTCTCAGAATATACAAAATTAATCTACTTCAATGACAAAGTAAGAAACAACCAAAATTATATAAATTTTAAACACCCAAAGGAAAGGCAGTGTAACATAAATATGAGAAGTAATCTGTATGTGAATGTAGTATAATATTGTTCATAAAACTACGCATATGTAAAAAGAATGCTGTTATTCTTTGTTATTGCTAAATTATGTAAATAACATTTATAGCATTTTCTATTTGTTTTTAAAAAACATAAGGCAGAATGTGTAGCATGAGCAAATGCAAGACAGAGAAACAGTGCCCTCTGCATGCATTTAAAATTTAGGAATCTGTTATGTGCTTGCATTAAGCAGAATTTGAGTGACAGAAGATGATTATATATACAAGATCCTAAACTCGGGCCCTGCCTCTCTTTTGAAAGACAAAGTACGACCAAGAGACATTTGACATTAATGTAAAAAGTTGATTCGAAGTTCTGGGAAAGAATGACAGTGACATGGATTGGGGAGTGAATGGGTCTCTTTTGTGAAGTGGATGCTGTCCTTAAGTAGTCAAGTAAAGGCAGAAAGGAAAAGTCTCATTCTGCCCATTTCCATCTCTGAGGTTAAAATGATTTTATAGCATTCTAAAGATCTGGGGCATGGAAGAAACAGGATAAAGTATAAGTGACATCTTTGACTCTTTGCTACCTAGCACACATATTCTCTTTAATTCTGTACTTTTCTATGAACTTCAGAGAATAAGTGGGCAAGACCGTAACTGTGTAGCTGTTATTTAAACACACATTCCTGCCTTGATTAAGCATAGCAACATTTCCTCCACAGATCGAGGCAAGCAAGGGTGCAAAAGAGAAGACTGAGTGTCTTTGAGTGGTCAGCATGGGAGTTTGTAATTTCTATTTATGATCAAAGCCAATCTGGTTTTTGCAACCTCAATTTGCCATACTACGGTAGACAATTTCAACATAAATGTTTATTCCTGGGTTTTTATTCAAGAATTCTGTGTATAATCAAGAAATAAACTGTGCATTGTTTTTACTAGTAGATACAGAATAGAAATCATTATGACTCATTTTTTAGATGTCTAATAAATGCATATGATTACACAAGTGCTAAGTTTCTGGGCTGTGATGCTGGGACTGAGTTTCTGTGAATCTCTTTACTTTCTTCATATCTTAGAACCAGAGACATGGAGTAACTTTATTCCAGAATATCTTTTTAAGCATATCTGTAGAATCAATCACTTTTGAAGATACACAATTTCCCTTGTCAGGTAAAACTGATTTTCTGACAATGAAAATGGTATATTTGCCTCTATTACAGTATGAAAAGATTTAAGTCCTTGATGCTGGAATTCCTCATCTGTTATGCATACTCACTGGATTAATCTGCTTTGTTGTAGTATGACAAAGTGACATAAAGACTTTATAAAGAAAAGAGGTTTATTTTGACTAGTTTTCCAGTCCAAGATTAAGGGATCACATTTAGCTCTATGTCCTTTTTCATATGAAAGTGACAAGGTGGCATGGAGACTCAAGTGGCAATAATAAGGAATGCATATGGCTTTGTTAGTCTTCTGCTGATGAGGTCACAGCAGCCAACCATGAGGATACATCATATTGACTTTATCCCATTTTCATTACTTCTAAAATATCTAGCCTCACAAAATAATAGTCAAGTTCAATTTTTTATCTTCTTAAGACTTCAGAGTGAGGATTAAATTTTAGCTCCTAATGCCTTGGGGAGCACACAAGCATAATGTATGAAAACCACAGCACTATCAGAGATACTTAAATATATGATAGATAGAGCAGCAAGAGATAAGTGATTGATAGACAGACAGATAGTTGGTAGACAAAAAGAACCCAACTTTGCCTCATTTTGTGTTCTTGTGATGTTTAAGGTCCAAAAGAAGAAGTGTCTATTGTTACTTGATCCTAGTATGTATGTATTCTGATAGCATGTCTTAAACCATGACAGAGTAGCTTAATAGGTAGGAGTTACGTTAAAATCACAGACTCCTTGCCACTCCAGAAAGATGAAAGAATAATAGAAAGGACAATACTATAGATCCTGTAGCTTAGATCCTCATTGAAAGCCAATAATAAATAATTCAGCAACAGCACGATAACTTTTTAAACAAAAAAACCCTGCAAAATCAATATTCTTAGACCCTGAAAATTAATCCATCTTCCAATAATCCAAGAAAAAGCTATTCAAAAAAGGTTTAATAGTTATAGAGACAGAGGGCTTAAACTTGTTCTGCCCTACCCTATTTTCCCCAGAGCTAAGGAGGTTCTTGAATAACAACAGCCTTATGACCACTCCGGTGGTGAAAATCAATAATGGTATGCTGTCGAAGCAACTGAAAAGAACAGAATTTGCTAGGAATGCTCCAAAAAATCCTTTGGAATAGAAATATCACTAGCTGACATCTCTGGCAGCTTTTTAGAAGATGCTTCCAAGATTGTCCCCAGGTGGCCTAACAAAAACTTTGCTGTCCATGAAAAGCTGACTGACAGTGTAACTGAAGCCGAGTTAACTGCCTACCTTCTCCCAGTCTGCGCCAAGTGTTGACCAGGTTAGGTTAGCAAGAAGCAGCCCAAAAGTTATAAAAGAAGGAGTAGGAAGAAACAGAGCAGGAGGAAAAGGAGGAGGAAGACGAGGACAAGGATGAAGAGGAAAAGGTGGAGGAGAACAACAATAACAAACAACAACACCCCCAAAACCCTGCGGCATAGGAGTACAGAGAGGACTGTGAAAATCCCCAAAACACTCTGGACAGACAGAATTTGGAGTGTATAGAGCTATATTCATGAATAGGTTTATAATAGACTCCAGAAGACAATAAACATTCATCTTATTGGAGTTGGAGTTAGACGAAGGCAGAGTTATAAGTTTGTCCCTCAATATTAAGAGCATCCAAAAATACAAATGCAAGAATCTACACTGGAGCATGTTGCCTTAATGGAATTGATAGACACCTGTCTGATCACTACTGAGCAGTGACTTCACTGGCTGTATAGTAAAATGATGCTAACACATAGAATTAACCCAGAGTATAAGTTAGTCAATGAACAGTGTCAGCAACAAGGAATGCTGAAGGCTGCTAAGCTTATAGATATGATATGGTATTTTAATGATAAATGTACATTTTTTCCTTATTATTATTATTATTACTATTACTACTACTACTACTACTACTACAAATTTTTAGCTCCTCCCCTCCTCCCATTTCCCTCTCCCTCCCCCCACTTTCCCTTCCCCTTCTCCAGTCCAAAGAGCAGTCAGAGTTCCCTGCCCTGTGGAAAGTCCAAGGTCCTCCCACCTCGACGACCTAGGGTTAGGAAGGTGAGCATCCAAACAGACTAGGTTCCCACAAAGGCAGTACATGGAGTAGAATCAAAACCCAGTGCCATTGTCCTTGGCTTCTCAGTCAGCCCTCCATGTAAGCCACGCTCAGAGAGTCCGGTTTGATCACATGCACCATCAGACCCAATCCAGCTGGCCTTGGTGAATTCCCATTAGATTGGCCCCACCGTCACAGTGGTTGGGCGCACCCCTCGCGGACCTGACTTCCTTGCTCATGGTCCAAATGAGGAGCAGAAGGAGAGATAAATGTACAATTTTAAACACCAAGTTATAACTGTAATGAAACAAGAAAGTTGTGTCTATATATGATGAGAAATAGTAAATAAAAGTAGGTATCATAATTTCCTTTGTTGGTGGTGGGATTGTTTTTGGTTTTGAGGCAGGGTTATGTGTATCTCAGGATGCCTTCAGAATAACTGAGTAGTTAAAGATGGCTTTCAGCTTCTGATGCTCCAACCTCTATCCCCTGACTGCTGAGATTAGAGGTATGTACCATGATGCCCAGTTTTATGTATGGTTGGAGCTCAAACTCAATGCTTTCTGGATTCTAGGAAAGCATCTTACCAATTGAGTTGTATCCCAGTGTCTTCCTTTTAAAAGCTAAAGGACACTTTGTGAGAATGGACCACAGTAATGAATAACATAGCGTGATATATCCAAGAGTACAATAGTGGCATATACATTAAGGGTAACCACTAGCTATCTAATTGAACTTTAGGTCTGCTCAATAGAAGGAAATTCATGTCTGGTACTGTAAACCTAGACAACCAGCAGGAACTAATAAGTCCAAGGGTTTTATAGCAGAGCCTACTATTGCAATTTTTCTAAACTAGTATAATTTATTTATTTTATTTTTCTTATTTGAATAATATTTTTCACTTATTTTACATACAGATCACAGTTCCCCTCACTCTCTCCTGTCCTCTTCTTGCCCCCCCCACTTCTTCCCAACTCTCCCACTCTCTTCCCTTTCCATTCCTCCTCAGCCCCCATTAAGAAAGGAGCAGGTCTCCCATGGGCTTGAACCAAGCATGCCACATCATGTTGAGGCAGGACAGAGGTCCTTCCCTTGCTTCAAGTCTGAGCAAGGCAATAGAACATGGGTAGCAGGTTCCTAAATCCCAGCAAAGAACCAGGACAGGCCCTGATCCTACTATTAGTAGTCTTTTTTTAAAAAAAAAATAATTTTTACTGAGCTCTACATTTTTTTCTGCTCCCCTCCCTCCCTGCTCTCATCTCCCCTTCAACCCTCTCCCATGGTTCCCATGCTCCCAATTTACTCAGGAGATCTTGTCTTTATCTATTTCCCATGTAGATTATATCTATGTAAATCTCTCTTAGGGTCCTCATTGTTATCTAGGTTCCCCGGGATTGTGATTTGTAGGTTGTTTTTCTTTGCTTTATGTTTAAAAATCACTTATAAGTGAGAACATATGATAATTGTCTTTCTGGGTCTGGGTTACCTCACTCAAAGTGATATTTTCTAGCTCCATTCATGTGTCTGCAAGGTTCAATATGTCGTTATTTTTTCTGCTGTGTAGTACTCCATTGTGTAAATGTACTACATTTTCTTATCCATTCTTTGGTGGAGGGGCAGTTAGGTTGTTTTCAGGTTTTGACTATGACATTCACGTGTCTGCATGTTTCAAGATGTCGTTATTTTTTCTGCTTTGTAGTATTCCATTGTGTAAATGTACCACATTTTCCTTATCTACTCTTCGGTAAAGGAATACTTAGGTTGTTTCCAGGTTCTGACTATAACATACAATACTGCTATAAACATAGTTGAGCACATGTCCTTGTGGCACGATTGAGCATCTTTTGGATATATGCTCAAAGTGGTATTGCTGGGTCTCAAGGAAGGTTGTTTCTTAATTTTTTTGAGAAATCGCCACACTGACATCCAAAGGGGATGTACCAGCTTGCACTCCCACCAGCAATTCAGGAGTGTTCCCTTTACCCCACCAACTCTCCAGTATAAGTTGTCATCAATGTTTTTTATCTTGACCACTCTTACAGGTGTAAGATGAAATCTCAGAGTTGTTTTGATTTGCATTTCTGATGCCTAAGGATGTTGAAGATTTCCTTAAGTGCCTTTCAGCCATTTTATATTCCTCTATTTAGAGTTCTCTGTTTAGGTCTGTATTCCATTTTTATTTGATTATTTATTCTTTTAATGACCAATTTAAGTTCTTTGTATATTTTGGACATCAACCCTCTGTCTGATGTGAGGTTGGTGAAGATCTTTTCCCATTCTGTAGGCTGTCATTTTGTCTTGTTGACCATATCCTTTGCTTTACAGAAGCATTTCAGTTTCAGGGGGTCCCATTTATTGATTGTTTCTCTCAGTGTCTGTGCTACTGGGGTTATATTTAGGAAGTGGTCTCCTGTGCCAATGTGTTCAAGTGTACTTCCCACTTTCTCTTCTATGAGGATCAGTGTGCTGGCTTTATGTTGAGGTCTTTGATCCATTTGGACTTGAGTTTTGTGCATTGTGAAAGGTATGGATCTATTTTCATTCTTCTACATGTTGCTATCTAGTAAGGTCAGTACCATTTTTAAGTATGCTTTATCTTTTTCCATATGATATTTTTTGCTTCTTTGTCAAAAATCAAGTGTTTGAAGGTGTATAGATTAATATTTGGGTCTTTAATTTGGTCCCATTGGTCCTCCTGTCTGTTTTGATGCCAATACCAGGCTATTTTCTGTACTGTAGATCTTTAGTAAAATTTGAAGTCAAAGACTGTAATGCCTCCAGAAATTCTTTTACTGTTTGGGATTGTTTTAGCTATCCTGGGTTTTTAAACTTTCCATATGAAGCTGAGTACTGGTTTTTTTTTTTTTTTTTTTTTGAGGCTGTGAAGAATTACGTTGGGCTTTTGATGGGCATTGCATTGAATCTGTTATATTGCTTTGGGTAAGAATGCCATTTTTACTATGTTCCCATTTTCATTTCTTATTTTCTTAATTTGGTTATTCTATCTCTGCCTTTTGGTTAGTTTGGATAAAGTTGTGCCTATTTTGTTGATTTTCTCGAAGAACCAACTCTTTGTCTCATTGATTCTTTGATTTGTTTTCTTTGTCCCTATTTTGTTGATTTCAGCTCTGAATTTGATTATTTCCTGCTAACTACTTCTCCTGGGTGAGTTTGCATCTTTTTGTCTAAAGTTATCAAATATTTTGTTAGTTCACTAGTGTGGGCTTTTTCTAGCTTCTTTATGTATTCATTTAGTGCTATGAACTTTCCTCTTAACACTGCTTTCAATTGTGTCCCATAAATTTGGGTATGTAGTGTGGTAATTTTCATTGAATTTTAGGAAGTCTTAATCTCTCCCTTTGTTTCTTCATTGACTCATTGATGATTCAAGTGAGCATTGTTTAATTTCCATGTGTTTGTGGGCTTTCTGGAATGAGTGTTGTTGTTAAATTCTAGTTTTTTTAAATATGGTTTATTTTTTTATATTTAAAAATTTCCATCTCCTTCCTTCCTCCTCCCCCTTCCCTTCCCTCCCCTCCACCCATACCCCCACCTTCCTCCCTCTCCAGGCCTAAGAGCCATCGGGGTTCCCTACTCTATGTTAAGACCAAGGTCCTCCCAACTCCCCCCAGGTCCAGGAAGGTGATCAACCAAGCTGACAAGGCTCCCACAGAGCCCGTCCATGCAGAAGAATCAAAGCCCAGCGCCTTTATCCTTGGCTTCGCAGTCAGCCTCCACCGTCGGCCACATTCAGAGAGTCCGGTTTGGTCTCCTGTTACATCAGTCCCATTCCAACTGGAGTTGGTAATCTCCCGTTAGTTCTGTCCCACCGTCTCCATGGTTGAATGCACCCCTCACGGTCCTGACTTTCTTTCTCATGTTCTCCCTCCTTCTGCTCCTCATCAGGACCTTGGGAGCTCAGTCCGGTGCTCCAATGTGGGGCTCAGTCATTTTCTTCATCTATCGCCAGGTGGAGGTTCTGTGGTGATATGCAAGAAATTCATCAGTATGGCTATAGGAACTGGCCTTTTCTGGCACCCTCTCCTCAGCTGCCCAAGGAACTAGCTGGGGGCGTTTCCCTTGAAACCCGGGAACCCCTCTAGAGTCAAGTCTCTTGACAACCCTCAGATGGCTCCCTAAATTAAGATATATGCTTCCCTGCTCCCATATCCACCCTTCCTGTATCCCAAGCATCCCATTCCTCCGAGCTCTCCCATTCTCCCCTTCAAATTTTACTATAGAGCTATAGTAATAAAAACAGCTTTGTATTAGCAAAAAAACAGACATGTGGATCTATGCAATTGAATCAAACAACCTGACATAAATTCTCACACCTATGAAGACCTATTTTTTGACAAACAATGCATCTTCAACAAATGGTGTTGGGATAACTGGATGTTGATATGTAGAATGCAAATAGATCAATATCACTGCCATGCACAAAATGCTAGCCCAGTGGATCAAAGACCTCTACATAAAACCACCCTGATAGAAGACAAAGTGGGAAGTATCCTTGAACACATTGGCACAGGAGACTACTTCCTGAATGTAACACCAGTAGCACAGACATTGAGATAGGCAATTGAAAAATAGGACCTCATGAAACTGAAAGGCTTCTGTAAGGCAAAGGACACCGTCAATGAGACAGAACAGCAGTCTACAGAATGGGAAAATATTTTTACCAACTAGTATAATTTCTAACTGCATCTTAAATATATATTCTTCTATCCACAGATAAATAGCTCTCACTCATCATCAAGTAATCTTTTTTTGTTTGTTTTTTTTCCATTTTTTATTAAAAATTTCCATCTCCTCCCCTCCTCCTCCCCCTTCCCTCCCCTCCCTTCCACCATACCCCCACTCCACCCCTCTCCAAAGACAAAGAGCCATCAGGGTTCCCTTTACTATGTTAAGTCCAAGGTCCTCCCAGCTCCCCCTAAGTCCAGGAAGGTGAGCAACCCAACTGACAAGGCTCACAGTGAGCCCGTCCATGCTGTAGAATTCATGCTCATTGCCATTGTCCTTGGTTTCTCAGTCCTCCTCCACCGTCAGCCACATTCAGAGAGTCCGGTTTGGTCCCCTGTTCCATCAGTCCCAATCCAACTGGACTTGGTGGTCTCCAGTTAGATCTGTCCCACCGTCTCAATGGGTAAACGCACTCCTCAGGGTCCTGACTTCCTTTCTCATGATCTCCCTCTTTTTGCTCCTCATCAGGACCTTGGGAGCTCAGTCCGGTACTTCTATGTGGGGCTCTATCATTTTCTCCATCCAATTCCAAGTGAAGGTTCTATGGTGATATGTAAGATATTCATGAGTATGACAATAGGATCTGGACATTTCTGGCACCCTCTCCTCAGCTGCCCAAGGACCTAGCTGGGGGCGTCTTCCTGGACACCTGGGAACCCCTCTAGAGTCAAGTCTCTGCCAACCCTAGAATGGCTCCCTTAACTAAGATATATAATTCCTTGTTCCCATATCCAACCTTCCTATATCCCAACCATCCTATTCCCCCAAGCTCTTCCCATCCTCCACTTTACACTTTTGTCTCCCCATACCCCCATCCCCTCATCACACCCCACCCCCATGTTCCCATTTTTTGTCCGGCAATCTTGTCTACTTCCTATATCCAGGAGGATAACTATATGTTTTTCTTTGGGTTCACCTTCTTATATAGCTTCTCTAGGATTTTTTACGAATTATAGGCTCGATGTCCTTTATTTATGGCTAGAAACCAATTATGAGTGAGTACATCCCATGTTCATCTTTTTGGGCCTGGGTTACCTCACTCAGGATGGTGTTTTCTATTTCCATCCATTTGCATGGAAAATTCAAGATGTCATTGTTTTTTACCACCGAGTAGTACTCTAATATGTATATATTCCACACTTAGAAATACCCAGCTCATCAAAATGCAAAGAATAGCTTTTCCCAGAAATCCTAGCATACATCTATATCACACTTTCTGCACCTAAGTCTCCTTTAGTAGAAGAAAATGTGAAAAGATCCTAGGAAATAGAAGACCAAGACTTATGCTAAGAGACTGGATGCCCTATGTAAGACAGGAAAGCTCCACCCATGACATATCAACAATATGACTGATAAACAAGACCTGAACAATGACCAGTTGACATGCCAATATGAATGAGGGAAATATCACAGGACCCCACCTTTATAGGAAGAGTTCTTAGCAATTAACAACTGCCAAAAGAGGGAGAATTAGTCATCTCTAGGAATAAGTTCACAGATAATTATATATGATACACACACACATAATATATTATATATATTACACAATATATTATATGTGTGTATCCAAGTGGCCAGCTCTAAAAATCTAAATATATGCATCTGAGCAATACTAAATGGACTCAACAGATTTTATGTCTGTCTCTATATCATCTATCTATCTATCTATCTATCTATCTATCTATCTATCTATCTATCTATCTATCTATCATCTATCATCTATCTATCTATCTATCTATCTATCTTCTATCTATCATCTATCTATCTATCTATCTATCTATCTATCTATCTATCTATCTATCTATCATCTCTGTCTCTCTCTGTCTCTCTCTCTTTTATCTACCTATATATAATCATTTATTAGCCATCTGTACATATGAAAATAAATTTTTCAAAGGAAGCAATCAATTTAGGAAGGAACAAGGGGTATGAAAGAGATAGAAGAGAAAATTGAGGAAACATAAATATGGCACATATATATTATTAAAAATTAGTAAGAAGAACATAAAAGAAGCTAAATCTAAAAACTAAAGAAAATGATAAAACAATGTTGATCAAATAAAGAATTTCCTTGTTTTCTCATGTAAAGTGAAGTAACTGAGAAGTCACAATGAAGGTCGTAGCCAAAGAACATAGGTTCATCAGAAAACTGAGATTAAATCACAAGTGCTTTAGACTACTTCCATTCAACTATATTTTCATAATGCCCATGATATTCCTGTGCAATAATTAAATTTACAAGTGAAGGAACTATATTTCCCACTTATTTAGAAAGAAGTGTCTAGAGAGCTCCAAATATGCCATAAGTCGGTGTGTGTGTGTGGGGGGGGAATAAAACCAAATGAAATAATTAAAAAGCCAACCAAACAACCAAAGAATTACAAGGATGCTATAAGAAATTTAGGTTTTGATAAATACACTTTAGTGAATAGGAAACACAACAGAACTCGTCAGAAATATATGAAACATCTCACTATGGGTATATTTACTTCACCTCTATTTGTCAGCTTTCCACAAAGCCAGCTTTATCAGCTCTTCACAGAAATGTTTACAAAACCATCTAACATGCATAACAAAAAGACAAGGATAAGAACAGTGTAATTAGAAGCATACTCAATCTGTCAGGGATACTAGAACTCAGATTGAGAAATGAATACAGAATGGAATACGGTGAATGAAAATGAGAAAAGAGGAAAGAAAATATACGTAAAAGAATCAAAGAAACAATTGTGTCCTATAGATAAAATGTAATGGAAGCATGCCTTTTTTTAAAAATTGGACATGGCTTAAGAAAGAAAAAAAAAGAATAATAAGAAAATAGAAATGAAAAGAAAGAAGAATAATATTATAATAACTTAAAATGTGTAAACATTCACAGGGATGAAGCAAATGTACATTGAAAATTCAGAGGTAGAAAAAAAACAGAATTTTTAATCTTAAAAGTTTTTTATGTGGCCAGATTGTGGGGGCACACGCCTTTAAACCCACCTCTCTTGAGGTAGAGGCAAGTGAATCTCTGTGAGTTTGAGTCCAGACTGGACTATAGAGTGAGTTCTAGGACAACCAGAGTTACACAGATAAACCTGCCTCAAAACAAACAAACAAACAAACAAAAAACCCCACAAAAACAACAAAACAAAACTTTAAAAAAAAGCATTTTAAGGAATAATAATTGAGAATTTTCCAGAATTCACATTGGGTAATAAAATGGAGAGGCAAGAAATTCAGAGAACTAAAAGTATGCCCAAACTAAAATGTTAGACAAAGGATGTCTTCAAAAATTGTTATAGAATTAAAGGAAGTTTAGAAAGAACACAGGAAAGGGAGTGATCCTTGCCTTTGACTGGCAAAGATAAGACTGTCATTGTGCTTGTCCTTAGGAATGAGGCAGCAGAAATGAGTGGCAGGTAGTATTTAGTGTTGAAAGAGGGACTCACTAATTGCAAAGTCCACATTCAGATAGTTGTTCATAACATTTTCTAAGAGATATCTTTCTGAGAAAAAGAAAAGGGAATTTGAGGTAAACATAGATTATATACCTGGGACAGGGGGAGGATTACTTGTATACATGTGTGGTTGTGTGCTAATGTGCTTGTAGGTTTGCTTGCATGTATGTGTACATGCAAGGGGAAGTCAGAGTCAATATTGAGTGTTTTCTTCAATCACGTTCTTCCATAACTTTTTGAGACATGATCACTGACTGAACCTGGAACTACTTACTCACCTAGACAAGCTGAGCCACGTGCACAAGAAATTTGTCCTCCTCTAACAACTTTGAGGAGTGCTGCGGTAATATGTTCTGAGTTCAGATTTCACTTAGGTGCTGGGAATATGAACTATGGCTCTTGTATGAGTATATTATATTATATTATATTATATTATATTGACTGAGCCTTCCTTGAAAGCAACATTAAAACACATTATTTGGGAACAAAGAAAATGATGGCCAAACATACAGATTTACATTTCTAGAATAGGTATTAGAGAAAGAATAAATGAGGCTCTGTTATTAATTTCTCATTGATCATTATATGATTACTTATACCAATTTAATTGGCAAGCATGACAAACCCGAGCCCCAGAGTTGAGTGCTAAACAGTTTGGTAAACATTTATTACTGCTGCAAATGACTTAACATACACCATTTTGTTTCATTTGTAAGATTGTCCGTCAATGAAAAACTTGCATAAGTCAGTGATTCCCTTTCCTACTCTCATTTCTCAAGTCATGCTAGCACACATTCATTTCCAAATTATAACAACAGTCAATCCATTGCTATAGATTCACTGCCTCTTATATATGGCAGATATTTTCAATGGTGGCTAGTCTATGCCTGAAACCAGAGGCATTTGCAAACTCTTCCCTTTTGTACTTATCTATGATAAAGTTTTTTTTTTAAACTGAAGAGCTATTATTTTACATTTGTGTATGTGTATGTACATATGCATGTGTGTATCATGTGTATGTAGATGCTGGTGCATAAAGAAGGCATTGTCTCTCCTGAAACATAGTAATAAATTGTGAATGGTTGTGAATGGCTGAATGTGGATGGGGTAACTGAATTCAGGTTCTCTGCAAAAGCAGAAAGTACTCTTAACTGCTGATCTATATCTTCAACCTCTATGACAAAGCTTTAAGAATTTAGAAATGTAAAAAAAAATGCAATAAGCACTGTGATGGTTACTTTGTAACTTGATGGGATTTCAAATCACATGGGGTGTAACCTTCTCCTTCTCTTGTTAAGGAACCTTCTCCATCTCTTGTTAAGGGTGTTTCAAATCAACTTTAGCTAAGGAAGAAAGACCCATTCTGAATGTAGATGGTACAATTCCATCAGATGAAGTCCTGAACCAAATAATGAGAAAGAACACTGTCATTCATCTCTGCCTACGTGTGAAGAGAATGAACCAACTGTCCTATGGCCTGCTGCCATGTTTTCCTTATTATAGTGGTTTGTTCTCTCATACTGTGAGCCAAGTTTTGCTCTTCATTCTTTATTGATTCTCGTCAGGCATTTAGCTAGAACGAAAAGGAAAGTAATCAAAACAATTGCTGCTAATAAAACAGAAAAATAATAATTATAACAATGTAGGCTACCTATATCTTTCTAGAAATGTTAGTATTTTGTGTTTGTATAAAACCTGGCCTTGTCACATGATTTTCAGCATTGGTCTGTCCTTTCCTATTCTAAGTCCTCATTCCTCCTCATCACTTTTGCCAATGTAAATTCTGCTTGTCATGTGATTCTAGTAGAGATCAGTTTCTTCAGAACTAAAGACTTACATTGCATTTGATTCTCTTTGCCTTCACTTTTGATAAAAATTAGGCCACAAATACCTCAATATCTCAAATACCTAAGGAAAATTATTTCAAAATAGGGGAAAGAATAATTTTAACTTACTGTTTCAGTAGCTTCATCCCATAGTCTTTGACTCTGTTTTTGCTGAGACCATGAGAATGTGTGTTATGGTAGTAAGGTACATAGGAGTAAACTTTGGGGATCAGGAGCAAAGAGGAACTCAGGTCCCTCACAGGACCATGATCCTGGTAACCTACTTCTAACTGGTTACCAAATTCAAAAGTTTCTTAATTTTTCCAAAACTGCACCGTCATCTGAGTACCGAGATTTTAGTACATGAAGAAATACTAAGTTTGGAGGGGAGGGGCACTTCATATTACTACCATAACAACTTGCCAGTAATTTCTATATCTTTCAGTTTAAACATATTTCATAATCTGTGCAAAAATCTATTGCTTACTGTCCATAATGACATCATTTGTTCTTACTGATCCTTTACTGAAGGCTTCAAATAAACTCAAGGCATTCTGGGCCAACATGATGCTCTCAGTCAGAACACAGATTTTGCTCATAAGCTCAACCTGCAAATTTAATGCATTTCCATTATTCCCATAAATATTTGCAGTTTGAGATGAAACCATAACACTAGCACAAATGTATTTTTATTTTTCTACACGTTTCTGTGCAGATAATTATGTTTGACTCATGCTTAAGATATGATTCATGCTTAACATGTATTAACTTGAGGACCTTTGCCTTTCATTTATTTACTTTCCTACATATGTATATGTATTTGTGGTCTGTGTATATGTATTTTTGTATATTTGAGATTTCATATGTGTGAAAGTCATAGTATATAGAATGTATCTTTCTTGATGCCTTTCCGTTTTACTTATTGGGACTGAGTCTTTCATATCATAAAAAAATCCAGCTTGCTGAACAGCTACTCTGGCTACCCAGTGTGTTTTGGAAATCCTTACCAAAGTCTCCTGGATGTCGGGGTTATAGGCCTGGTTCCACAGGTATGATAGAAGGGGACCACAACTCTGGTCTTCATGCTTACATACATGTTCATTGAGCCATGTCCACAGCTACTCTCTGACTTTTTAAATTAAAGAAAACCCTTTATATCCTTTCTCTGGCATATTTGAATGGTTAAATTCATTTCTCTTGTGCTTTGGGGCCAGTAGTAAATCATGTAACTCATTTAAGCACAGGCAGTACAATATCATGTTCACTGATCTGATAACTGAGATAGCTACCATGTGAGTTATGGTACAAGCAGGTAGCACATACCAAAAAGCTCACTTCCTGAGCAGGAGTGAATAGGGCAGCCCAAGAGTTCATCATGCTACTCACAGCACCTTGCAATTTAAAGCTTATGAATGATTCATTTCTTGAGCATTGCATTTAATATTTTCAAACCTCTGTTAGCACAGGAGGAACTGAGACCTCAGAAAATGAACCCACTGCTAAGGAAATGTGACATCACATTTGTAAATCAGTCATGAGCTTCAGCTCTGTTTCAGCCTTCAGTTGTTTTAACTTTGATCAGTCCTCCCTCTTATTAAGATGATGAATATTAATATCAGTTTTTCTACAAAACCTTTGGGGATCCCTTGTATTAGGGGTGCTTAGTTTTAATTGTTAGCCTGACAGAAATAGAGTTATCTAGGATGGAAGTCTTCATGAGCAATGCGTGGATTCATTCTTCTCTTGACTATATATGGCAGATGACTTGCTCCTCGAAGTCCCTTCCAGCACTGATGGGTGATAACTTGGGGTTATGAGCAAAATAAACGCTTTCTCCTTTAAGTTCCTTTTGTTGGAGTGCTTTTATCAGGGCAATGGGAACTGAAACAAGGACAGAGCCGTAGTACACATTTTTTTATTTTTGAGATTTAAATATAATTACTACACATTCCCTTCCCTTTCCTTATTCCAAACTGCTCATATATTCCTCTTTGCACTCTTTCCAATTCATGGGCTCCTTGTTCATTAATTCTTGTTATACGCATACATTTATATGTATATAAAATAAATATGTATTTCTAAATATAATCTGTTCAGTCCATGAGATGTTCCTTGCATACATGTTTTCAGAGCTGACCATTTTGTATTGGTTAACCGATTGCTGAGTTTTTCCCTGGGGAAGACTATTTCTGCATACTGAGCATTTCTTAGTTGGCTGTGGCTCTTTGTGTGGGGGTGAGGCCTTCTGGGCTCTCCCTTGTCCACCTTAGCATGTCTATCGATACC
Organism: Arvicola amphibius; assembly: GCF_903992535.2. NCBI lineage: Eukaryota > Metazoa > Chordata > Mammalia > Rodentia > Cricetidae > Arvicola > Arvicola amphibius. The sequence continues at coordinate 64,149,262 of NC_052057.2, forward strand.
ACCCATTTTCAGGTCATGTGTAGGCAATTATGCTGGTGGGATTTTATTGAAACAGAATTTCTGCACCTAAGTTTAAATTACGCTAAAATGCTTTCAAAAGGCACAAGCAGAAAAATTATTAAAATGCATTGAATAGATTACTCTCCACCCCACCTTACAGCCCAGTTAGTGTCTGCACTCTCCCTCCTCCGTGGAACTTTGTTTATTATATGTTTTTCCAACATAGGGTTTATTTTTGTTTTTAATCTCTATGCAAGCAAGCAGCCACCATCTCTTTTCTCTGTTTAATACAAGTCTTGAACACCCTGTATCTTGTTTCATCCTCTTACTATATCTTGAAATATTCCACATCAGTATCTAATAAATTTACTAAGTGTTTATTTAAATTGTATAGTATTTGATTTTATGTATATACCCAAACTTAATATACTTACAAATTTTGCTATTATTAGCATATAAATATCTTTTAATTCACCGTGGTTAAATGCCATTTTTGTTTACGTTGACTGTTTTAAGCACTACACCAAGTTCCACAACTTTTCTGTTGGCTCTTTCTTCAGAGTCCATTCAACGCTGGTTCGCTTTCCCTTGCCTTCACCAATCACGCTCTGCTTCCCCAAGGCCACATTTGCAGGAATGAAGTATTAAGTCCTGTTTTGACATCTTCGAGTCTCCCAGCTGTCTAAAACTCCAGTATTAGTCACTTTGAACTTGTCTGGCATGTCTATTTCCAACAAAAAAGTTCCCCTGCAAGATAATCTCTTTAAATCACATAATAAAGAACCTGAACCAGCCACCTGCTGGAACCAGGAAAAGCTTTTAGTGCTAGAACTGGTATACCAACCCAGGCACAAAACATCCCATCTTTCTGGTGTGCAAAGATACCTGCTGGTACAAATGAGGCACAGAACTTGTGGGAGTGGCCAACCAACAATTTTTCTAATTTGAGGCTCATATTACGAGAGAGATCCCATGCCAGACACTACCTGGATGACCAGGAACCATAGGCTGGATAGTTAAGGGACCAGGATAGAAAAAAATAACAAAAACAATAAAATGACTCTTATTGATATCTGCTATACTCATGTATTAGTTCCCACACAAATTTTAACCAGAGAGACCTCCCCTGATAGCTGATGGGAGCAGATGTAAAGACAGACAACCAAAGAAGGAGAACCTGAATTGGACATTGTCACTGTTCCCTCCCTTTGGAGCTCTGGAACCTGTAGAAGATGGGGAGGAAGACCTGTAGGAGTCAGAGAAATCAAGAACACCAGAGATCATGGTCCTAGAATAAACTAATTAGGGCTCATAGAGTCTCACAGAGACTTAAGTGGCAATCACAGAACCTGCAGTGGCTCTGTGCTAGGTCCTGTGGATAGATGTAAAGGCTGTTAGACTACTGTTCTTGTGGAACTCCTAACAGTAGGAAAGGCAGTGTCTCTGACTTGCCTGCTCCTGGAAGCCTTTTCTTTCTACTGGTTTGTCCTGCCCAGCCTTGATATGAAGGTTTATGCTCAGTCTTATAGTAATTTGTTATGCTGTGTTCTGCTGATATCCCTGGAAGACCTGCATTTTTTATGAAGGAAAACAGAAGGATGGATCATGGACAGAGGGGAAGTGTGTGTGGAGGGGAGGTTGAGAGGAATGGAGGGAGGGGGAACTACAGTTGGGATGTATTGAAACACACACACACACACACACACACACACACACACACACACACACACACACAGAGTAGCTGTACTTACCAGTCAGACTAGCTGCATTTCCCTGGTCAGGTTTCACCTTCTCCCTAGCATGAGGAATTGTTTATATAACTGACCTGCTCCAGAAAACTAAGGTGCCCACCTCCCTAGTTACATTGCCAGAGCCTGCCTTCTGCAGCTCCTATTGGCTGGCTCCCTTCACAAACGCACTCCCCACAATCCTCTCCTTCCATTCAAAACTGTGTGGCTAATAAGTTTCTGTGTGGCTAATAAGTCTCATCTTTGATGGGTCAAAGACTATGCTTTTGTTTATTTCAAATCATGGTGGATTCTGTTCTGTCAATTAGATGAACATCAAGTAGTCAGCACAATCACCATATTAACATTTCCCCTCTTGTAACAATTGCCTCTCACCACAAGCTCCATTCTTCACAAGGTAATGATCTCACTGAAATACAAGTGACATTTAGATATTCTCTAGTACAAGCAATTTTGTAGCTCCCCATTTCACACACAAACCAATCTATGTACAGCACAGAAGTGCAAGCATCTTTCCAGAATCCAGAGCTGGGCACCGCATTAAGTTGCTATCTTTCATTCACCCACTCATGTGCCATCTTTGTCTTCTGCTCTGTGATTCAAATATTTGTTGTCTTTCGCATCTCCCTTATGTACCTTACAAAGTGGCAAGGACAGAGGGCTAAGAGCACCACCCACGTGATTCAAGTGGATCCCTGGTGACTATTTAAAACTTAGACCAAAGCAGATTGAGTTATGAAGGACTGTTTTATCACTGATACTTTATGCAAGTGTTGATGTTGGTAAAAGTTAAATTTTATAAATTTGTTTTGCATTCTAAAATTTTTATGTATAATGCACAACTTATTGTCTGGCCCATTGTGAGAAAAGCCTACTGACCACTCTCTTCTTTGGTGTTCATGTTTCCACTTAATGTATTAGCATCAAGCTATTACTTTACCTAAATTGCTTTCACTCTAAGTCTTACATTGCTTTTATTTCTGTTTCTTTCAGGTCATTGGTTAGGTGTTTTCTCACTGAATCCTCTGTGAATACCCTATTTAAAATGGCAATATTGCTCCCATCTTCCATGTGATTGACTTTAAAGGGGAAATATTTCAAGTTCAGAATAAAATTGTTTTGCAAATATTTATCTTATTTTCTTTTACAATTCAATTTCATTTCAGACTATAGGTCTATTTTATGCCCACTTCTGAGAAGTCATAAAATGGAGGGATTGTGATAAGCCATTTGAGTCCAATCCTAATGGCTGTCAATTTAATTACATACCTCATTAGATACAAGATCATCTGCAGACCTTTACTTTCCAAGTAAAGCTGAGACATAGTAGGATGAAGAGCAGAGTGTGTTTGACTTCAATTAATTCAGATAATATCCAGAATATAGTAGTAATAATTAGAATATTAACTGATTAGCTACCTACCAGAGAGTACATCTCTTTTATATGATTGATTTTATTGCTGTAGTGATTTCATGAAATTGGTCTTTTTATGGTTTTCTTTTAAAGCTAAGAATAGATAAGCAAAATGCCTTTAATGTTCTGGTCAAAGTTGTCCAACTGATAAGAGGCTGTCAAGCTATCAGGAGGGCCACACTGTCTGGAGTGGAGCCTCATTCATCTTTGTGGAGGGAACCAGGTGAGGTGACACATGGAAGATGTCTATGTATTACTAATGCATTAATTCAGATTAATCAACAGCACATCAAAATTCAGTTAAAAGAGAAAATCAAAAGAGAAAACTTTAGGCACATAAATCTGGGGTCAGTAATGCAGAGATCTGTGTGGTTTGTTGCTTGGTGAAATGACCTACGGATGCTAGCTAGCTCTTTGACAAGTAGAAATACAGCCCGGATCCAACGTTAATGCAATGGATTCAAATGCTGCTTCATATTACTTTGGTAACTGCAAAGCAAAGGTCTGCAGTCATTTGCATGAAACATATAAATCAGGGATTTTACTTGCATGTTGTCACTGACATAAATTTCGTTTATTTTTTTCTGAAAGGCAGAACTTGGCTATGAACATTACAGATGACTTGTATGACCATGTTAATCTTTTCACCTCATATTTCAAATTTTATGGGAACTTTATTACTAAATAATATATCTCCAAGCTCTCTTTTTGTAGCTGTGCTGCCCATTACTTGCCTAAACTACACTCTGTCATTACTTGCAGCGATTTTATGCCTCATATACTGCACAGCCATGATGGCTGTCTTCCTAATAAATTCTTTCTCACTTTCAATGTATTCATCTGCATTGCAGCTTCATTAATATCCTTTCATTTCAACATCCACGTAGGCAGCACCCCGCCAAGGGAAAGGCTTTAAAAAAATTAATTAGGCTACAGGTACCTGAGTTTGGGCTTTATTCAATGTCATAGAATAATGCAGGCACTTATATAATACTGTGACTTTTGAATAACAGATTAATTAGGAGCATCCTTACATAGAAGAATAAATAGGGTATTCATGACACGACTTTTACTGCCACAATAAAATGACAAAACTCAATATTCAATCAAGTTTCAATCTAACTATTCTTCCTCGGTGTGTGCTCATTTCTAAGATGCAGAAACTTTCTCTAAGCGGTGGTCTAAAAGATCTTCTGATTATTATCTTGCCACAATTCTTTGTTTAAAATATTGTACTGTGAGAGGTAACCCAGAAACAGAAAGGCAAATGGCCTATGCTTTTTTTTATTTGCTTCCTAGCTCTGATTCCTAACTGTGTGGCTATAAACTGAAGTTTTCCCTGAAACCAGAGAAATAGAAGGAGCCCATGAATGGTGAGAGAAGTAGTTGTAGAGAAAGGGACACTGAAAGAGAAATTCTTAGAAATCTCCAATTTCCTGGAGAAATTAACTGGAGAAAGGTGTGATAACTGAGAGGTAGGAGGAGAATCAATACAGAGGCAGAACATGGCATTTAAAATGTTTTAAGAACTTAGACTTTTCATGACTATAAAACTCATCTGCTCCTAGCAGCACCAATCTACTCCAACAGGATAATCATCACCAAAGAGTCTCCTCATGGAGTTTGTTAGACGTTTGGGCAATTGACTGCGCTTGCCTGAACTGCTAGACTGGACTTGCAGGACCCACAGAAAAATGACTGCTGAAGCTGCCTAAAGAAGGTGAGACCATCCCTTGGGTTTCCTGCTTCATGAAAGAACAAAAAGAGTCTACCAGACATTCTGCAGGACACAGGCAAGAAGAGACATGAGAAGTGATAGTAGGCAGACTGGTCATATTTATAACTGCTTTAGTTCACTATAAGATGTTAAAAAAAGTTTGACATTTCCAATGAGTGCTTGGATTTGACATATTTGATAACAATTTAGATTTTGATACTACTAAAAATTAAAAATATACTCTAGACCAATTTTAAACAGGACATTCCCAACCTTGGTGATCCCCCAATCCTTTAATTAGAAGAGACTGATTAGATAAACTCTTTGGCCAGAGACTTGTCTCAGAGACACAGAGCCCAGAGGTACTTTCTCCCTTAACCCTTTGCTTACAGAGGTTGGCAGACAACGTTGGGTTTAATCCTTTTTCTCCCAGGTGACTACAACATGGCCATGCATAATTGGAATGCATGTACCAAAGACAGATAAGTCTGTAAAATGAAAGTGTTAATCGAAGGCAGATGCAATCATCTCTCCTATTGCAGAAGCACAGGCTCCATTAAAATTAACAAAATAGGAGAAATTGTGAAGTCCAAAAATATGAGCCTATTTCCACCTTGTCTGATGGTCAGAGAGTTTGGAGATTGCTCAAAATTGTTAACAAAAAGTATAGGAACATATCCTGACTCAGGATGTGATTACTTGGTTCTTTTGACATTAAGATGGCTCACACAATTAGATCCATTGCATCCTGACAGATGATCAGGATATGCAAACTTACTTCTGATCCTTCTTTTGTAAAGAAGGGGGAATTGCTGTCTTCAGGATACTTGGTCTAGAGTGGCATTAATACCTACACAAGAGAATGTTAATGACTTGATGTCTTAAAGTGTTAAAGCAATTAACTGTTTGAATTGTCCTTTGCATCATGTTAAAGAAGTCTTTTATTGCCTTCTTTCCTCTTTTGTGTTGGAGTATAAAGGCATATGGAAAGTTAAACATGGGCAGTTTCAGTATTCACTGGAAATCCCTCCTGGTACCGCTCTATGATTTTCATTTTATTATTTTTAAATGCATCTTTGTATTCTTCACTTATATTTGTGATCCTCTCAACCCCACCCTGGTGTTTTTTTCAGCCTGGTCCCCAACAATTGTTAAAATCATTAGCATTATTAAATGTATGTGAAATCCTTTGCACTGAAACAATAAAAGTATACCCTAAGGACTTCTAAAGATTTTACCAAATCCCAATCACCATAAGCTCTAAGTATAAAATTCATTTGACAGTCTTTACATAAAATAAATAGGACCACTGGGTACCCTGTTTGCACAGAGAGACCTAGGGAAGTATTTATATGTTTTGGACATGTAGGCATTTAAATGCTTCTACAAATATTGTCTAAAGGTGCATAAATACTGTTTGATCTGTTAGTAGACCTTGACATCATCAACCAGGTGCTAGTTTTTCAGGCATGTGGAATGGAAGAGCTTCTTGGTATTGCAACTTCCTATAAGATTTTAAAGGAAGACTGAGGAAGTCATGAAACAGGTCAGGTTCATCATCTGTGAGATCTCTATAGACAGTACTTAAATGAGCTTTGTTTGAAGCTGTGAGACTGAGTCCTGAACTGAGATGAAGACCACAGGATATTGTACATGCCAAGAATACAGAGAGGATGCCAATAGAAGCTGGAGGTAGAGAGTACAATGATTCAAGATAGAAACTATGGGGTTTACAAAAAGGAAAAACCATGAATGAAGGATGCACTAAGATGATGGAACTTACATAACACTCTACATTCAAGTAGCAAGACAGTGTGGTCTCTGAGATCTAGTGTCTTTCCTGTTTGGTTTTGTATTTCTTGTCTCTTATTCCCCTTTTGGAATGTAATTGGTTTCTTGGTGCCACAGTAAGTATGAAATTTGTTTTAGATTATACCAGGACTTATCTAAGAGTTATTTTGGGCCTCAAAAGATTTTAACTTTGGGTTGTTGAATAATACTGCAACTGTTAATATCATAGAATTCACTTAGAGGGATTGGAGAATTAGTGGAGTAGTTTGGATATTAAATGCCCTCTTAAAACATTAATTTGTTGGGAACTTTATAAACAGATGGTGGTGGTATCCCAGGAGCTTTTGAACTTTAGGGTTAAATGATATTGGAACTGTTTTATGGGATAAATTAGAAATTATTTGAATTAGACCAATATTGTCCTAATGCTATCAGCAAAGATACTAGACAATTCTGGTGGAATCCACCACTAAGATGAAAGTTTAAGGATATCTGTCCATGACCATTGGCTTTCTCTCTTTGTTCTTGATATCAGTGTTCTGAAATCTCTGCCTTGGTTGATTATCATTCTCAAATATAGGCTAAGCTAAATCAATCATTCTTTAACTTGTTTCTTTCATATATTTTGTTATGGCTAAATAAAAGTAGCTAATATTTTAAATATATGAGTGTTATAATGTTCAATGCTTAGTTTTTTCTTGCTAGAAGAAAAGCATAGCTATTAAAACTTCCTCTTTGTTTCTTACGCTATCTCTCTAGACATTTTTACATTCTTCTACATTCTTCACAAGGACTTAGAGAAATGCAGTTTTCTAGCCTTGTGATTTCCTCACTTTGCTTTCTTTTTGAATTAGCTACAACCTGTTGTTCTCTCCTTTTGCACTAGCATAGCAATTCTGGTTTATGGTGTAGGAGGTTCTTCTGTCTATGTGTAGCTTTCATTGGTTGAATAAAGAAACTGCCTTGGCCTTATGATAGGGCAGACTTAGGTAGGCAGAGTAGACAGAATTGAATGCTGGGAAGAAGGGCAGACAGAGAATTTCCATGGAGTTGTCAGAGTCAGACATGCTAAATCTTAACCAGTAAGCCACAAACTCATTGTGAACAAAGATTATTAGAAATGGGTTTAATCAAGATTTGAGAGTTAGCCAATAAGAGGCTAGAACTAGTAGGCCAGGCAGTGTTTAAATGAATACAGTTCCTGTGTGATTATTTCAAGTTTATTCTAGCCAGGATGAAACAAAGGGACTTTCTCTCCATTCAACAAGTTTAGGTCATCAAAAACAGACTATCATTAATTCCTTGGCAACTCTTTTCCAGGTGTCATTTAATGAAAGCAGTAGTTGGCATTGTCACTGACTCCATTTTTCTATAGAATTTTTACATGGTTTCAATACTCTGAATTTTACATTTCTATTTGTTCAATACCCCTTCATTGTGTTACAAATATATTTTTTCCAAGATAGAACACTTGTGCAGCTTCTCAAGGCTGTTGGCACTGGATTTCATTTTAAGCTCCAATCTCTTCTCTGAGCTCACACATGTATTCTATTTCCATTGATATCTTCTGTTACTATCTCAAAATCTGTGTGTAGGTGCATTTATGAGTTTCATTTTCCACTTAGAAACTAGTGTGTTTCTTTATTCCTAGTCACTCTCAAGCAAAGATTCATCTATAGTCTCTCTCTTTGTTATATCTCATATCTATTTTTAGTTTTCTTTGTAACTATTCAGTTTAATATTTTATCTTGATTTTGTTCAATTATTTCTTTATACAAATTTTTATCATTTTTCTTAAGTAGATTTGCTTAATTTGTGGGGGTGTCTCCATCAAATGTCTTCAATTGCACATTTACTGTGAAACTAAATGCATTGTTTTGTGAGTATAGACTTTGGGATGACATCCTCTCTGTAATACTTGAAAATATTTAAGTAGCTCTTCATTAATTCTGGTGCACAGGTAAGGTGGCACATACAGTAGTCAACGTATTCCACAGCCTGACTACCAAAGGATTCTAAATATGCCTTCTATCTGCTCCTTCGAGGACTCTTTCTAATTTTTCTTAGTCTTTCTAGTACTCAATGCTGAAAATTATATCCCATTCCATACCAGAAATTCCTTCTATAAAATGAAAGAAAAAGTATAGCTTACTGGACACCAAGCAAAGAGAGTTGTAATTTCAAACACAGTATCTACTAATGAAGAAAATGTCTTGGAGATTTGGGAAGGAATATATTCTGACATAAAGATGGTTGAGATTTTCCTTTTTACTCACTGAGGTATGAATAGCTCTATGATCATCAAGTAATTTCCTTTAGCAGCAGAAAAATTAAGTAATATTATGAGTTTTACTTATGTCACATTGTCCCACATTGTGTCCCCTTGTTTACTCTGTATCAGATATGAACGCTTATGATTTGAAATTTAGTTTTACACATTCCATAATGCAATCAAGGGAAAGTGAAATTTGGGGCAGGCAATTTCTGGTGATTGACATTAGAGGCAGACTAGTTGATACAACAGATATCTACCAATTGACAATATATTTTGAGTTAATAAAATTTAGTTTTATGACTATTAGGAGGGTAGCTGCTGATATGTGTGTGAGAGCAGTTGATGTTGTTTGTTGAAACATTCATTAATCAAATGTAAAATTCACTTTTACTTTATGTATTATAATTAACCTGAACCTAACCTTCAGCTAGGATTAAACAAAAATGTTGTCAAAGAATCAAAGAACCACAAATTCTTGAAAATTGCATATTATTTGTATTACATCAAAAACTGAGCAGAATATGGGAGGCAAGAAATGAAAGTTGGCATATCCATGAATTCACAGCAGGTAGAACAGAGTTTCCTGAGTATTTTCATTCTCAGAGCCTGCGACAGAAACCAAGAAACAAAATACCAATCCAATGAAGACAAGACCAGATATTACCTAGAATTAAAATTATCCAGAACACAGATGTCTAGACACCAATATAAAAACACAATTGATAACTGCCAGGACAATATGTCTCCACTAGAGCCCAACAATCCTACCACAAAAGTCTCTGAATATTCCAACATCACTCAACACAAAATAAAGACCTCAAAATAGCTTCTATGAATATGATAGAGACACCTAAAAAAGGAAATTATAAATTCTGTCTAGAAACCAGGAAAACACAAACAGTTGAAATACATGAATAAAACAGTTCAGGACCTGAAAATGGAAATAGACTCAATAAAGACAAACAAAACTGAGTGATATCTGAAAATGAAAACTTTAGGAATTCAAGTATAAACCTCATAGGTAAGCTTCACCAACAGAAAACAAGATACAAAAGAGAGAATCTCAGGCTTTGAAGACAAAATAGAAGGAATGGATACATTCATAAAAGAAAATGTTAACTATAAAAAACATTCTAACACAAAACATTCAAGAAATCTGGGACACTGTCAAAAGAACAAATCTAAGAATTATAGAAATAGAGAAGAAGAAGAATCCTAGCTTAAAAGCCCAGAGAATATATTTAATAAATTCAGAGAAGAAAAATTTCCCAATCTGAAGAAGTACATACCTACAATAGTACAAGATGATTACAGAACACCAAATAGATTGGACCATAAATTTTACTCATCACATAACACTAAACATGCCAAACAAAAAGTGAATATTAAAACTGCAAGGGAAAAGGGTCAAGCAAAACATAAAGGCAGACCCATCAGACTATCATCTGATGTCTCAATAGATAGCCCCAAAGCCAGAAGGGCCTGGCCAGATGATCTACAGACTCCAAGAGACCGCAGATGCCAGCCCAACAAAAACTTCTATTCACAACTGATGGAAAAAATAAGTCATTCCATAAAAAATTGAAACAATATCTAGCTAAAAAGCAATATCTAATTTAAAACCTTTTTTATGGTAAAGAAGAAACATAATTTATATATATATATATATATATATATATATATATGCACACAATTTGACTTAAAGTCTAGTCTATGATATGAACCAGTACCAAATATTGGCTTGAGACTAAATAATCCAGAATTTATGGTAAAACTCAATATCACAGTTCTAAAATTAGCAATAAAATGATATTAATTAACTAATTAATTAATGACATTGTGTGATACTCAAGAGACCAGTGCCTTGTTTAGCCATCATGAGAGACATTTCTTTCTGCAGTAGAAATGGGTCCAAATACAGAAACCCACAACCAGTCATTATGCTATGAGTGGGTGACTTTTACTGGATGGGGATCCTAGAACTAAAAGGAGAAGTAGATACATGTTCCCATCCGTAACTCAGAAGCCTTCTCCAACTGATAAAGACTTGCAAGTTGAAATTTAATTACCTCTAAGGAAAACTTACTGGGGAAACAAACTATTCTTAAGGGTAGGCTGCATGCCAACAGAAAACAAAATCAATGATATCTTGGAAGTTCATTGTCTTATAATGTTGTGTAAAACACTTTTCCATTTTTTAAATTTAAATATCTAGAGATTGATATATCCATAAAGGATACATACATACATACATACATACATATGGACATACACACACATACATACATATATATACACACACACATCTACTCTACAAGTATATATTATCACTTCTAGTTTAAGTATTTTAATAGGTAGTGAGGAGGCAAACAAGTGAGTCTCTAATTTTTTTGCCCTCCTCTGGGGCTCTTTTCCATCTCTTTGCTTGCTTTTTCCTATTCTGATATGTTAGTCTTTGTTTATTATTATATTTTATTTTATTATTATCCCCTAGAAACATGTTTGATTTCTAATGAGGAACAGAAAGTTGGTGGATTCAGATGGGAGACCATATGGAGAAAAACTGGGGTATAGGAAGGGAAAACTCTAGTCAGGACATATTATGTGATAATAATGTCTGGTTTTATTAAAGGGAGGCCAAGCAATACATATTTAAATGGACTACAGTGAGAATATTGAGCCTGTTAATCTTGTTTCTGAAGCCACTTTCTTGAGTCCTTGCTTAAGAAAAGAACCCCCTCTGCGTGCTCATGTAGGCAACCCCAATTAAATGTAGTGGGCCAAACACAAAATATGACAGTAGGAGGGGTTGGAGGGGGGTTGGGGAGGGAAACAAAGGAATTCTATGGAAGTAGGAGGTGGAAAAGAAAAGATACTGGAGAGGGGAATGTGGTTGAGGTATAGTTACACACATTACACAATTGTGAAATAATAAGTTAAAGTCAGAACTTGTTAACTAATGTCATTTTCTCCAAGATATCATTTTGACTACCTGATGTAGGAGTAGCGTCCTACCTTCTTAAGGCTTCTCCCATTATTTCTGTTATCATGTTTCTTTATTTTCCATATCTTAACACTCCATGTGAAAGTTTCTAGTAACCAATGCATCACTTTTTTAAACTTCCATATCTCAGACACCAATATTAACCCATGATGGTAACATACCAAAATGTGTGTATATAGTGAATTATTAATTGAACTCCATGTTTTTGCTAATATAGTATTTAAGTTGAATATTTTGCTAGCAAACACTGAGAAATTTGAGACTATTTGAATATTTATTTTCAGATTCTTTTTTTAAAAAAAATTTTAACAAACACAAGGGTAGTGCTTAGTAGGTACTTTTATTTCATTTTACATTCCAACCCAGTTCTTCCTCCTACCCCTTCTCCTAGCCCATGCCCACCTACTCTTCCCAAACGGTAAGGCCTTCCATGGGGAGTCAACGAAACCTGGCCCTTTAAGTTGAGGCAGGATCAAGCCCTTCCCCTTTGCATTAAGGATGACCATGGCATCTCACTATAGGGAATGGTCTCCAAAATGCTACCTCATGCACCTGGGATAGATCTTGATCATACTGCCAGGGGCTCCTCAGACAGACCAAACTACACAACTGTCTGCCATATGCAGAGGGCCTAGTTTGGTCCCAAAGAGGCTCCACAGCTTTCCGTCTGGAGTTCATGAGTTCCTATGAACTTTATTAAGCTGTCTCTGTAGATTCTCTATCATGATCTTGAGCCCCATTGCTCATATATCCCATTCTCCTTCTCTTTGACTGGATTTCCCAATAACTTTCCTGATTTTTGCTTAGATTGCAACTTATACTATTAGTGATTATCAGTGCTTTTGTCTCATGGAACCCCCTTCTGATAAAGTTGGTATGGAAGCTAATAAGCCTAGGATCCTTCAGAAATAGATTGGAGACATTTGACCCTTATTTTTCTACATTTTCAGTATTATTTGTACACAATAGTTGTATATAGTAATTGACTTCACCATGACATTTTCATGCATTTATATTATTTAATTTAGTTGTATTCACCCCACTTCCCTTCCTCTCCCTACTGCGGTTGATGCCAACTGTCTCCTCACTTGTCTCACTTGACGTTTCATGCCATTTTTCTTTAAATACCTCATCAAAATTAGTAAAATGTCTTTTTGTGTTTTAGATTGAAATTTTGTTAACTCTATAGATTAATTTGAAATCACACCTGTGAAATGTGTTCATTACATATTTCTAAGTATTTTTTATTTTCTTTATAATAGAAAGAAATCAGAACAAGAACAAAATATGTCTAATCTACTTGCAGATTAGTAAAATTACCTAACTTTGCAGTATGGTAAATTGTTCTTCCGAGAACCAATGGCTAACATTTTCTTGTTTGTTTGGGGTTTATAAATATTTTTTGTTGTTTTGTAGTTTTCATATTGTATACACAAAACAGTGGTTATACTTATGTGCTGCTACTTATGGGTTTTCTCAACCTGAGGATTATTATCTTACTATCTGCAGTCCAATGAGGAGCAGTTTCTTTCACAAATGGGTAAATAACTCCATGAGGAGCCTCTTCAATGCCTATCATCCTCTTGAAGTAGATTGGTGTTGCTAAAAGCAGATGGGTCTCATTGTCATGAAAAGTCCTAAGTTCTTAAGACATTTTAAATGACAAATTTTGTTAGTATTTGAAAGGTTTGAAAAATACCTATCCATTTGAAATATATCTCTAGAAATATATATATCTAGAAAACCTAACTAACTTAACTAACACCTTGACTACTATGGATGACTATCTATTAACTTATATTTCTTAATTATATATTACATTTTTAAATGAGCTGTACAAACAAAATGTCTTAATCAAGAGCATACATATACATATAACAAAATTGACTTTAAATTTATATAAATAACTGAAGATCCATACCAATGCAAATTATTCAACTCTATAGCACATCCCCCTTTAAATGTAAACAATCATTTATAAACAATCATTTAGGGAATTCAGGCATTGTTCTCTAGACTACTTCTTGCTAATTGGGGGCACTGTTAATCAGGTCTTTCATTGAGTATCTATGTGGTAGGTCCATCTCAGTCAGCAGTCCTGAAGCTGTCATGGATGTTGGACTATTTGGGCCATTGCTTCAGAGGGTCTTTTTAATCAAACCATATTAGCCAATAAGAAATCTAAAGTTTTTTTTATCCTTTGTGGAAACAAAATCAGAACTTTTTTCCAAAGCAACATATCCTTAGATCCAAATTTGAAGACAAGATACCTTTAAACTATATATGTTGGTTTAGCTTAGCTGCCCCCAGAATGAAAGGTCTCTCTGTAGTCAAAAAATTTAAAGAAAAAACAATAACATACATAATTCAGACTCTCTGTGTATATTTTATCTTTATGGGGCTTATTTTTTATTCCTTTAATCTATGACTGTCTGTACTCTGTTTCTTTAAAGACATTGTTTCATTTAAAAAATATTTATATTTTTATAACTTTCCATACTCCTTTTCCCTCCAAGTCTACAAACATTTTTTAAACATACTGTGACCTGTTTGGAGGTTTATTTCTGTCTGAATCTGTCTTTATTGCATACCTGTAATTATTTTCTGACTATGAGTGCCTTAAAATGGTAACCAGTGTTGTTGGGGAAGCCCTGATGCTGGCTCCATCTCTCTCGGCCTTCTAACATGGTGGTGGTAGTTCACCACCAGCTCTAAGACCACTGAGAAGGAGCAGTGCTTACCACCTCAACTCTAGAAAGCAATTGGCCCATGCTGCCACCAAGTTATTTACAGCAGGCTGCCCACAAACCCCATTCAAGGGTTTAGCCTCCAAAAACAGCCAGAGCTGTTCTTGCAATTAGCATGAACCAGGAAGTCTTTTTAAAGGAGTGGATGCATGGTTTTTGCCGCTACCAGTGAGTCAGGAAGCCTTTTCTTAAAGGAATCATGACTCTTCTTCCTTCTAGCAAGCAAAGCAAAACTGAAAAATATGTGGCTACTAAGAAGCCATGCTTAACTCTGTTCTTTTAAGTCTAGAATTCCTTTCCAAACTCTCTCAGGTTTTATGTGGATAAAGTTTCTTCCTGTTGGCAAGCCATTTGTATTCAGACGCTGTGCATTCATTTCCCAGCTGTCCAGACCTGAATAATAACACAGAAACTGTATTACTTACAACATTATTTGGCCAATAGCTTAAGTATATTTCTATCTAAGTCTAATATCTTAAATGAACTGATTTCTCTTAATCTGTGTATCACAGTTAAGGGAAGAGCAAAATTATTTCTATTGATGTTGCTGACCTGGGATTCTAACAGCCATATTGCCCCACTATAGAATGTGTTTATATGTAGCTTTGGAGAATAAGTCAAATTTGCAGTGAAAAATTGGGGAAAAGATGACATACCTTGTGTTTTCAGAACTATTTCAGTTTTTTCTTCCATGCTTTATCAATTAACATATTTCCTTTTTATTTAAAATGAACAGATTTAAGTTTCTATATTTTAAACAAAGAAGGTCCTGGTAATGCATTATTTAAGAAGAAATGCAAAAAGTAGTATTTCTTGATTTCTCTGATTAATGATTCTTTACCTAAAACAGTGTGTTTCAGTAGTAGTAGTAATTCTCCCTCTTCTTTAGTAGATATCCATTTATATCTAATCCTACAATTATCATCTTAACACATAGTCACATTGTATATATAGTATGACCTTTTAGCAAATAGCTAAAGCTTTTCTATATTGTTTAAATATTTCATCTCATTTAGTTTGCAAGATAATTCTTGTACTTTTCTCTTTTTGTATTTTTCTATAGTATGTGTTCATTGGCATCAGAAATGACAGTCTATTTCATTTGAGTTTAATTTATTCCCAAAATTGAATTTAAGATTATCTCATAATGTCCTATTTTCTCCATATACTTACCATGTCCATATTTTTTTCTAAAACTCTGTAAATTTGAAACCTTATCTCATAATTCTAATAACTGGTTTCTGGATCAATTTTAATTAAGTAGAAAATGAATCAATTTTGTAGGAAATATACTGATTATATTTTTCCATGATAAGCAGATTTTCATAAATCAAGATCATACTGACTCTAAATATTTCTACATAACTTTGCTTTCTGATCACGAACAAATACTATATAAGGACTTTTTCTTTCTCTGACTTTGTGTGTGTGGTGTATGTATTTTTGTGTGTACGTGTGTATGTATACATCTGTATATGCAAGTATGCTCACCAATGGTACACATATGGTGGCCAGAGTTCAAGATCAGGTCTCTGTTTCTATTACAGTGGTTCTCACCCTGAAGGTTGAGACTACTTTGTGGGCTGTATACTAGATATCATGCATATCAGATATTTACATTACAATTCATAACAGTAGCAAGATTATAGTCATGAAGTCACAACAAAAATAATTCTATGATGGGGAGTCATTCCAACATGAACTGCATTAAAGGTTCGCAGCATTAGAAAGGTTGAGGATCATCACTTTATTACCTTCTTCATCTGTTTGGAAACTGTATCTCTCAGTAAATCAGAGCTTGCTGATTTGGCTACAGTGGTTGACTTTAAACTAACTGCTCTGACACCCACCACCTACTCCAGCACTAGTGGTACAGACTGGTACCATGCTCACAAATGGGCGAGAGTGGGGCAAAATTACACTCCTTAGACTTGTGCAAGAAACATTTTACCAGCTGTTCTCTCTCCACATGATTAATATTTTAAATAGCAAAATATCAAAGTCTGATGGGTGTGGCCCCTCAAACTTCCAGGTAAATGCGTTTCTAAGTATTGGGAGCTGAGATTAAGAATGGGGGTAAATTATTGGTCTGAATGGGTTCAGAGGAGGAAGGAAAGCAAAGTGTTCAACCTAGAGGATCTGCTAATTTAGATTCCTTGGAATGGGAAAAGGCTATGAAGAAAGGTCACCCCAAAAAATTCTGCTATAACACTAGAGATGAGGCTCGGATGTTCCATCTATTTCCCTGGCCTGCTGAGATGGTGTGTTCCCAGGGAATGCCTTCTGGTGCTGGAGGATGGGACAATGAGATGAGTTGAGGAACAGAAAGAAAAGTGAATATAAGCAGTAAACTTACCTGTTTCCCAGGCAGGGTTGGTCTTTGTGTTAAGAGGAATGCCTCCTGGAATTAAGGTCTTGGATAAATGAAAGAGTCTGGGAAATGAGGTTAGGAGAGGAAGGTCTGAGGGTTCCACAGGGGATATTGTCAGGTCTGTTGAAGAGCTAGGAATAAAACTAGGGTACTGGATTTCGGGGAGAGGAGAGAGTGGTGAAGGTCTTCAGAGAGCTTTCCTATTCATTCACTTCTGTCTGCTCAGTTGTGTGTTCATAGGGGATGTCTGCTGCTGTGTGTTCACAGGGGATGTCTGCTCAGTTGTATGTTCACAGGGGATATCTGCTCAGTTGTATGTTCACAGGGGATGTATGCTCAGCTGTGTGTTCACAGGAGATATCTGCTGCTGTGTGTTCACAGGGGATGTCTGCTGCTATTGGAGGTTGGGATAATGAGATGAACCTGGGGAAGAAAAGTTGACGGCAAAATCTTTGTGATCACTTGGAAATATAGTAGGAGAAGAGAGGGAGACTACAGCAGGTGTTCTTCTATAGAGCTGGGATTGAGACTCTAAAAGCAAGAAAGACCTGGAAAGATGTGCTGCAGACTCTAAGATACAACAGGTGACAACCCAGACTAGTATACCTAGCAAAACTTTTAATCACCATAGATGGGAAGCATGAGATATTTTAAGATAAAGCTAAATTTAAGCACTGTTTACCTATAAATTTAGTCATAAAGAAGATTCTGGAAGAAAAACTTCAATCTAAGAAGGTTAACTACAACCATAAAAACACAGAAAAAAATAATTCCAGAACAGTAATATCAAAAGAAAAGAAGCACATGCACACCACCACCACCATCACCACCAACAGCAACAAAATAACAGGAATCAACAATCATTGGTCATTAATAACTCGCAATACCAGTGCTCTCAATTCCCCAATAAAAAGACACAGGGTAACAGAATTGCATGCAAAAACAGAAATGCTAGAGCCAATAGACATTATAAATAAAATGAACTGAACAGATTCTTTTTTTCTTTATTTTTCTATTCAAAAATTTACACTTCCTCCCCTCCTCCCATTCCCCTCCCACTCCCCCACTCACATCCTCCCTTCCTCTCCCTCCTTAAGGGAGGGCAGGGAACCCTGCCCTGTGGGAAGTCCAAGCCCCCCCTCCCCCACATCCAGGCCTAGGAAGCTTTGCATCTAAATAGACTAGGGTCCTAAAAAGCCAGTACATGCAGTAGAAACAAGCCTCAGTGCCTTTATCAATGGCTTCTCTGTCAGCCCCCATTTTCAGCCACATTCAGAGAGTCCCATTTGATTGCATGCTCATTCAGTCCCGGTCCAGATGGATTTGGTGAGCTCCCATTAGAACAGGTACACTGTCCCCCTGGGTGGAGATGGAGGAAGGGCTGATATAGGAGCAGGGAAGAATATATCTACATTAAGGGAACCATTTTAGGGTTGGCAAGATACTTGGCTCTAGAGGGGATCCCAGGTGTTCACGGAGATGTCCCCAGCTAGGTCCAAACAGATTCTTAAAGAACATCTCAAGAAAAACAAAAGAACACACCTTCTTCTCTACACCTCATGGAAGTTCCCCACCCCCTCCAAATCGAGCACATACTCAGACACAAATGTTACTAGTCCAAGAAAACTGAAGTAATACTGCAGTAATATTTTGTGATCTAACAAATAAAGCTTGCCTGAAGATCAAAGTGGGGACCTAGTCACTAGTTAGACATAGAGACCAGGCAGTGTTAGAACACACCTTTAATTCCAGTTCTCAGGAGACAGAGGCAGACAGACCCTTTAGGATACTTGAGATTGATCTAACCTAAAAGAGAAACAGAGCCAGGTGGTGGGGGTTCACACATTTAACCCCAGTACTTGGGAGTCAGAGAGCTCTAATGCCAATACTAGGGAGGTGGAGACAGGAAGAGATACGACTGGTCAGAAAGAGGAATATAAGGCAAGAGTAGACAAGACCACACGGCATTCAGTCAGAGGACTTATAGAGACAGGATAACCCATTCAGTATGAGGACTTCATAAAATTAGGAACTAGTAGTGGCTGCTCTGCATTATCTTTCATAATATTTCACTCTGGGTTTTATTATTAACACCAATTAGAAATCATGCTACATAACACTCTTTATCCTAACTGATCACTACAGGTTAAAGTTGAATATCAATAGCAATAGAAACAACAGAAAATCAGGAACTGAAAACAATCTAGAAATGGAAAAATTGATTAAAAAATAATTCTATATATTTTCTCAATGGAGTATGACTCTTTAAAAATAACTTCAAGAAATTTGCAGACAAATGGATGGAACTAGAAAAAAATCATCTGGGGTGAAGTAATCTAGAACCAGAAAGATAAATATATTCTTATTCACTTTTATACGGATGTTAACTATTAAATTAATAATAGACAAACTACAATCCATAATTCCAGAGAGGACAGGTATAGAGGAATTACTAGGAATAAGGACACGTGGAACTTTCTTGTAGGTGGGAAATCCAGTATATTTTATCAGTGGATGGTGTAGGAGTTCCTTCTGTTTATGTGTTGCTTTCATTGGATAATGAATAAAGAAACTGTCTTGGCCTATTTGATAGGACAAAACTAAGGTAGGCAGAGTAGACAGAACTGAATGCTGGGAAGAAGGGCAGAGTGACAAACGCTATGGATCTCCTGCCTGACAAGGATGCTGGTTAGAATCTTGCCAGTAAGCCACAGTCACATGGTGATACACAGATTAATAGAAATGGGTTAAATTAAGATGTAAGAATTAGCCAATAAGAAGTTAGAGCTAATGGCCAAGCAGTGATTTAATTAATACAGTTTCTATGTGGTTATTTTGGGTGTAAGCTAGCCGGGTGGCCGGGAAAAACAAAGGGCTTCCCCCTCCCCCCGCGTTCTCCATGCAACAAGTCGACTAAGGCTTGGGAATGGGAGCATCAGATGGAGAGTGGAGGCAAAATGGAGTTGAACAAGAGAATACAGGGGAGACATTTAGGAATGAGGAGCATTCAAGTGATGGTATGGAAATCTAAAGCTGTGGAAACTTCCTAAAATGTATGAAGGGAATCTTAATGCATCTGATAAAATGAGAGAGACAGGGTTTAACTGACCATCTCTTGTCACCAAATGATGTCCCCATTAACAGTGTTGGGTTGCATCCAATTGTGTTATTGGCCAAAGGGGTCCCATGTAAATCCCCAAACAACCCAGGTAATTACCAAGACAATAGTTTGCAGTCTATGAATGAGCCACAAAGCCCCATTGCTGAAGACAACATTCCCTAACTCATTGAACATGTGGAGCTGATGCCTACCTAGAACATTTAGCTCCATTTTCTAATTTCTTTGGTACAGGAAGGTACTCTACAGGCTACCAAAAAAGAAATGTAAACACTAACCAGCCATAAACACTTTGTTCTACAATATGTCTTGCCTGTAAAATATGCTACAAAAACTTCTGGGAGTAACCAACCAATGTCTGATTTCATGTAAGGACCACTCTACAAGACAGAATCCATTTTAAATGTGACTTGGGGGACCAACACCAGAGACTAGATATTCCAGAGACCTAAGGTGAAATCAAATACTGCTGTTTTAAAAAAAATTAATCAATCATCAATCAATACCCCATAAAATTAGTTTTAATAGTATTATGAAATACTCATAGATCAGGCTTTACCAAGCAATCACCAAAGAAGCTTTTCCTACAGCATATGGGAACAAATACAGATACCAACAGCCAGACTTTACTCAGAAAAAAATACCTTAGAACACACAGTTGTAAATGGGAAGTATCTATCAGATCCATGCCCCCTCCCCGGAGCTCAGCAAACCACACAGAAGAGGAAATTAAAAGAGTTTAAGAGCCAGAGGAGATGGAGGACAGCTGGAGAACAAGATCTTCTTAATCAACTGATCAAAGCTCATATAAAACTTACAGAGACTGAAGAAGCAAGCACATGGGTACGCATCACAGTCTCTGCATACAGTAGTGTTTCACTTCAGTATTTTTATGGGACTCCTGAGTGTGTGAATGAGTAGATCTCTGACTCTAGTGTCTTCCCTTTGAATTCTTTTTTTCTTTTGGTTTTCTTTGTTTACCTTTGTTGCTGGAGGGTGCTCATTTGTTCCCTGGCTGCCCAGACTCCCAAAATAATCACACAGAAATCTGTATTAATTGCAATTAATTGACCAATCACTTAGGCATATTGCTAGCTAGCTCTGATATCCTAAACTAACCCATCTCCATTAATCTGTACATTACCATGAGGTCATGGCCTGTGGGCAAAATTTTGACGGGCTGTAGCAGAGGTGTCTGTCTCCTTTGGTGGCTACATGACTTCTCTCTGACTCTGTCTTTTCTCTCTCTGCATTTGTATTTGTATTTCCCGCCTGGCTTTACTCTGTTAAACCATTGGTTTTAAGCAGCTTTATTCATTAACTAATAAAAGCAACACATATACAGAAGGACTTCCGACACCACACCTTTGACATGATAGTTTTTTTAATCATATTATATTTTATTTTGTTGTGTTTAAAGGGAGAATTGTTTCTTATTTTGGAGTCTTTTGTTTTTCATGATTATTAATTTTTAGTATTTTAGTAATAATATTTGACTGACCACTATCTCTAAATAGGTAAACTTACTGTGGGAACTCCTCCAGCAAACAGCCTTTAGGATACCAGCCCACTTGGGTGTTTGCCCTTATACTATAAATACAGCCATAAAGCTGGTGTATTCTTTTTCTCTCAGCTGCTGGATTTGGTTCGTGTTCCCTATTCATGCAGAGGACTGTGATCTGTGAATCTACCCCTAAATAAAGAACCCTTTATTATACTCATTTCTGAGCAAGTATGAGACTATTTTATTCGCATTCTCTTACATTTGGTCTACAATGTGGGGCTCTTCCCAAAGACCTTGGGATTAAGAGTCCCATGCTCATGCTCTACAAACTGAGTTAGCCAGGCTGTTTGGGTGAAAACCAGGAATCCTAACCACTAGATAAGCATGTTGAGAGAAATGCAGATAAAGAAGGCCTTCCCTGTGAAGATCCAGAAGGAGTTTTGAGAGCTACTTAAGACTATTTGAGCCATGGCATTTTTTGAGTTAAGAATCTGTGTTTTGTGTTAGCTTGGATTAAATAAGTGTGATTAAAAGATATTAGAATAGCTATATTGCAAATTTGCTTTACTGGGATAATCAATACTGGCCAACCAAAGCAGAAAAAATATCAGTGATTAAGAATAGACTGAAAAAATTCTGATAAAAGCAGATGGCCCAAATGATCCAACATTTCAAAGGACCTCTGTTGAAGTTTCCTCTTATTTCTACATCCAGGACAGCTTCAAAACTGTTGGCTGAGATGATCAAACCTCACAAAACATTCCTGTCAGGACTTGATCATAATCTTAAATTTTCTTTAGGTCCCCATAAGATTATCAACACCCCCAATCAGCAGGAAGTAGCTTAAAAAACTATGCCCACATTCCCCCAAAAATTGGATTATGGGTATTTGTCTTTGTTTAGAGTCTTGGTTACAAGTTGTTATGGAAAATGGTCATGAAGAAAGCTAAACAATGGAAATTAGATTCAGAGTTTTTGTTTTGGAAAGAAAAGGAGTGGGGGGAGGAAGAAGTGCTGTGGGACAATGGTCTTGTTCCATGTAAAGATTTGTCAGCTTTATTGGTTTAGTAAAATGCTGATTGGCCAGTATCCAGGCAGGAAGTATAGGTGGGGTGATGAGAACAGGAGAATTCTGGGAAGAGAAAAGACTCAGTCTATATTCATCACCCAGACATAGAGGGAGCAATATGAGAATGCCTCGCTGATAAAAGGTACCAAGCCATGTTGCTAACATAGGCAAGAATAATGGGCTAATGTATGATATAAGAGTTAATAAAAGCCTGAGCTAATAGGCCAACCAGTTTATAATTAATGTAAGCCTCTGTATGTTTCTTTGGGACTGAACTGCTGCAGGACTGGGAGGGACAGAAACCTCTGTCAACATCATATTCAAAGGAAAGATCTACCAAGACGATGTCTTAATTCTGAACATCTATGCCCCAGATACAGGTCATCTAGAGAGAAATTAAATAGAGAAATATCAGAATTAACAAATGCTATGACCCAAATGATTATAACATTTATCTACATAATCTTTTATCCAAACACCAAAAAAATTTAACTTCTCTGCCTCACCTTAGGAAACATTCTCCAAAACTAACCACATACTTGGTCTCAAAGCAAGTGTTACCAAATACAAAAAAAGAAATAGAATAATTTCACTTATTTTATCAGACAACCACCATGGATTAAAGCCAGATTGCAACAAAACAGAAATTATAAGATCGATAATAAACTTAACATTGATAAGGTTGAGTGTCAAGTTGACAAGGGATCTATTATGCTAGTTAATTTTATGTCATCTGGACACAACTTATAGTCTTCTGAGAGGAGGCAATCTCAACTGAGAAAATGCTTCTACAAGATTCTGCCATAGACAAACCTGTAGGGCATTTTCTTAATCAATGATTCATGTGGGAGCCCTAGCCCATGTGGTTGGTACCACTGTGGGCTAGTGGTCTTGGGTAACATAAGAGAGCACTGTGAGCAAGCCACATGGAGCAAGGCAATAAACAGCATGCCTCTGTGGCCTCTGCATATGCTCCTGCTTCCTGCTTCTTGCCGTACTTGATGAATTCCTGCTCTAACTGCTTCTGATGATGAGCTTTTATATGTAAGTATTAATAAAATGAATGCTTTTCTTCCCAACTTCCCTTTGGTCATGGTGTTTCTTCACAGTTTGAGTAACCATAACAAAGACAGATGTGAAAAAAAGAGTTCAAATGAACACAGTGGCTACAAAGAAGGCCTACCAAAAAAGCACTTGTCACACAAGCATGAGGACCTGAGATTGAATCCCCCAAACTAAGTAAAGGCCAAATGTGTTGAAAATCTTCTGTATTTTGAGAGATGAGAGGTGGTACATGAGAAATTCCTATAAGCTTATGGCTGACTAGTCTTTTATCTTCAAAAAAGAAAACAAACAAATAAAAGGAAAACAAAACAAACAAACAAATCAAGAAATCCTGTCTTACACAGGTGGAAGTCCTGGACTGCCTTCTGATTTTCACAGAGTTGCCATGGCATATATATATATATATATATATATATATATATATATATATATATATATATATATGTGTGTGTGTGTGTGTGTGTGTGTGTGTGTGTGTGTGTGTGTATGTGTGTGTGTGTGTATACACACACAATATTCACACCCACAAATGCAGGCACAAGCATAAACACACAAGGAGATAAAAATAAATAAATGTAAGTAGAAACCAATTCCTTAGCTATGGTTCCATTTGAGAAGCATGTATCAGAAGGTTTTACATATATTTATTTCTTGAGTCTCAGGTTTGTTCATGTAATTAAAAAATCACATTTATATAAACATTTTATGCTTTTCATATTTCTAGCTAAATATTTTCAGTGCTGTCTTTCTTTTCTAAATATATTCTTTTACATTTTATTATTTTTAATGACAATTATAATGCAGTCACTTATCTGAAGTAGGAAAAGCCAGCCATCTTTGGTCCTCCCCCAAACCCTGCCACCAATTTCTCACTCTGTATTCCTGTCTTTAACCATCTAACACCTCTCCATGACTTCTTGCACGGGGTCATCACTTTCTTGGAGCCATCTTTACTTTTTTACCTTAAATGTTTTACCTGTAGACCATAAAATTTCTTTTAGAAATTATCTGCTTTCTTTTTGTCTTATTCTTTAATTCATAACAAATAAAATATCTAATCTATCACCCATAATCACTCACTCAGTAGATTCACTATTTCTCAGAGAATAACACTCAACATACTAAGTATGACATCTACAAATACTCATGGTATGGTTTCGCATCCCCCATTGCATCTACAGACTTTTTTAACAGTTGCATACCCACTTCTTATAGATCTTTCTGTATGAAATATATTTTGCTACTAATTTCCCAAGAAATATGCTTTCTTCATGTCTCATTTCTATTTGGTCAATATTTTTTGATTCGTTATTTTATAACTTTGTGTATATGGATATTTTGCCTGAAGGATGCCTATGCATCATTCTATGCCAGAACAAGGCATTAGATCTTCTGGAACTGGAATTACAGATAGTTGTGAGCTGCCATTTGGCTGCTGGGAACTAACTCCAGGTTCCCCTCAAGAAGACCAACTGCAGCTGGCATAACTGGATATCAACATGTAGAAGAGTGAAAATAGACCCATATCTATCACCACACACAAAACTCAAGTCCAGATGGATCAAACAACTCAACATAAAGCCAGCCACATTGAACCTCACAGAAGAGAAAGTGGGAAGGACACTTGAAAGCATTGGCACAGGAGGCTACTTCCTAAATATAACCCCAGCAACACAGACACTGAGAGAAACAATTAATAAATGGAACCTGCTGAAACTGAAAAGAATGCTGTCTGCTTTGTACTACTTTGAAGGGGCATGGTTGATCAGCAGTTATGATTAACCAGACTAGCTTTAATATATAATATTCAGCTTTAATAAAGGAAAGAAAAGGGAAATTACAAAAGCCAAGGTTCTAGTGAGGAGCACAGATAAACAAAGGGAAAAAACAAATGCATGTTTTATAGACTATTTGTGGCCCCGCAAGGGGGGGGGGGCATACCCCACAGACAAGGTGACTGGCTGAGCTTCCCCATCATCACTTCTTAGGTTGATATTTTTAAATCATTTAAATTATTATTAAAGTTAAAGCATTTGAGTGTGTTGAAGTTCCAGTTAATTCATTTACATATACAAAACACCCAAACTTCTTGATTTAATAAACAATTATTTATTTCAATAAATGATACTAAATTTTCCCTATACTTAGAGAAGTCTGCCTCTGTCTCCTTGGTGATTCTTCCTCAGGAGGTCTCACAATAAAACTGAAAATTTATCATATTAAAATGGGATAATTGTAAGATTAAGGTCCTCAACTCAGGAGCAAAGGGAATCAACAGCTCCTGCTGAAGCCTCATAAACCACATAACATCTATTCTTCCTTAATCATATCAACCAAGATTCAGGTCTTAACTAGTTTTTTATTTTATTTTTATTTTTTATTCATACATATGTGTGTGGGTTTTCACATTTGAATACACAACTCTGCTCATCTAATGAATATTATCATGAAGGAAGAAAATAGGAATCCCATATTTAATGCTTAGGGAGCTATCACTGATAACTGGAAGACAAAAAATATTAATTTTAATTACATCCCTCGTCTCTTAGATTTATAATTTATATACATATCCGCATACATACACACAACTCTCACACCTACACAAATCTTATATTACTCTTTTTCAAAAGCACATATATATGTATTATGTGTGTGTGTTTTCCTCACAGCAAGAAAAAGAGAGAATGCTGTAGTAAATTTCAACTTGGTCTCATTTTTCCCTGTAACGTATAAATGGAGAAACTGACGTGACTGAGCGATTTTAGGGAGAGAGGAGCACCATCTGCTCTGCTTACCTTTCTCCATATGCTCAATCCTTTGATTAATTTCATATGTTGGAAACTGTTATTTTGCATTTTATGTGTATTTTCACATGTGGACAATTTGAACAGTGTTTCTGAAGCTTTATGGCGTATATATTATTATCAATGGAAAAATCCCTGATTTTCTCCCTGTATAAAGGCTGACAAAACAGCTGTGCGGCTTAAAGTTTCACATGTTCTTTTCAGATGCCACTTACACACACATCATATGTGCTTCCAGATACACGTATGATAAGAATTTTCTGCCAAGTCTGATATCAGAGCCAACAGCTGGTTCACTGGTTTTGACCAATCAAAAGTTTCATTAAAATGAAATGGAATAAAAATCCTAGGTTATATTGGAAGGCACAGGTTATGAATAAACTGACCGTGTGTGACCTTTGATGCTGTGCAAGGTGGCAGTTTCAAGAATGATGTCTACTGGAGCTGCTTGGGTCTGAAGTAGTGGGAGCAACATTTATGACAATGTGTGAAAACATGCTGCATTGCATGCTTCTCCTGTTCTCTGAAAATGGTTAATGTCTTTCACTGTATTATGACTAAATGTAGTTATTTTATGCTTTCCAAATATCTTGTTTGCATTTGTATAGCTTTTACATTTGTGTGATATCTAGACTCTAATGCTGTATGGGCTGTTGGGTAATGTATTATTTAAGATACTGCATTGTTAATGAAAGTTATCATATACAAATTTGAAATTTTTCTTTTATTGTGCCAGATAAATATGTGTCTATTGTGATTAGGAGTTCATTTTGTACATGTTAGGATTTATACAAACTAATTTTGAAAATAAATTGAAGGTTCTTTTTAATCAGTCAAGGATTTTATATTAATCTTAGTGTTTACTTTTTTCTTTTGAAAGTTGTGTGTGTATGTTTGTATGCATGTGTGTTTGTTTTTGACTGTGTGTTTGTGTGTATAGAGGGGCCATGATGACCTTGTGTATGAACTCAGGTACTCTCTGTTTAGGGTAAGCACCTTTTCGTGAAATCTATTGCTGCAACCCACCCTTGGTATTTATTGATGTACATATTCCATTTTTGACATGTTTTAGAAATGATTATCATAGATTCTTAAATTGTTGTGTCATATTTCATTATAAACCCAAAATAGTTTTGTGATTTAATTCATGTAAGATGCTTAAATTTTTATTGTTTGTGTTTTGAGAAGTAACTGATTCCTCCTCAGTGCAGGCAGATCATGGGTAACTACGGTGATGACTTCAGAGTATTTCAGCAGTTTCAGTGATTTCAAGAATTTACAAGGTTGGATTTGGAATCAGATAAAACATTTGTTTTAAAATCTTTCTTTTCTGTGCATATGCTGTATGCACCTAAACATTCTTTAGTGTCCTAGTTGCAACCTAATGGAGTCTGGTGGACAGCAGGCCTCTTCTTCTCACCATGACATGGCATCATCTCTACACCTAGAAGTGACAAAAAATGTTTGAGAGAACGCAGATACTCCAGATGACAAGAACATATTCTTATCCACTTGGTCATCTCTGGCCTCTTGCCACTTGCATTTCAGACCAACCTTCATGATTTAATTCCATAAAAGTATACAGCTTACTGTTAGTCATTTGGCAGGGACATGACATAGTTTAGAAAGAGTAATTTATAGGTTGGGCCTTCAACAATGAACAGCAAAACATTAAATTCAGTATATTCTAGGGGTGTGAGTTTGTGGGGGAAGCTAAATCAGGAGCCTCTGAATTTTCATATAAGAGGTCACATTAGTAATTAAACTGAGTGGACATGCAGAATTTATGGTATTGTCCAGTGTTCCCATTTCCATTTTATTTTTTTTTCTATTTTATTTCTAATTCTGAAGGAACAACAGACATCTCTCTTGAAAGCAACAACTTGAGCTCTTTTCAAAGCAGATCAGAACTTGACCATGACTTGGAAGTTTCAGTGGGTCAGAGATACATAGATAGAAAATAAGTGTAATTTGCCTACTCAGAAAACTAAGATGCTCAGAAAATTCTCTTTTTACTACTTCCTCTATTAGAGTCTATAGTTGAACTTTACAGCTTTCTACTTTTTCTCTTTAAAAAGTTTAGTTTATTTGATAACATCAAAACATGTTTGTTTGAAAATTATTTTGTTTTCTACAACCTCTTCTTATTTCAAGAAGATAATTAATTTGATAATGTTTATTTACATAATCATATATTTCTGGATTTTAACCAATATATTTAACTTTTTCATTGAAGTTTACCAAGAGATTTTATGCTCCTTAACCCTATAATTTTAAGGGTATGTAGTAAAAATAATGGAGTTTTAAGCTTATACCCCAACCCTGAAGGAACAAATAGTGATAAGTGGGGGAATTTAAGGTAGTGGCTAGTTGGCTTGGTTGAAACCAACCAGATTGTTGAGAACACAAAGTTCTCAGAGGACTTGCTCAGAGACAAGCACTAAGAAGTCAGGAATGTTAAACATGAAGGCTGTCTTTTTAAAGAAAGAGGTAAGTAACCTATTTTTCTACCCAGAAAACAAGGAGTGGATGTAGTCTAGTGATTTCTGTGATCTCTGTGTTGCCAGGCCATACCTGGCTCCCTTAGAGTCTTACAAGGAGGATCTGAGGTAATTTATAACTTGATGACCTTTGTTCTAACTTCATGACCAAGGCCAAAGCTGGTTCTCCCATACTCTCAGGGTTATCTCAGTCATTCTTCCTAAACCCTATCTTGAGCATTATTTCTCATTCACTAGACCCTATCTTTATGGAAGAAGTCACATGTACTTTTTACAAAGACATGATGTAATCATGCCTTAAGCTTAATTGTGTACATGGGTTTAAGTTAATTGTTTCAGGAGACATTTTTACAGAATTGTGCTGTACTTAAACACACCCTAAATAAACTATCCAGGGTCAGACTCCAGAAGATTGAACCAACATTGGTTATCCTTCTTGCTTCTTAGGAAGCAGCATTCTGCTGGTCCTCATGGTCACAGAGACCCCTACACCAGATTGCTGCTTGAATTCTGGTTCCAATCGTAATTGGATATTAGGGAAGCCATTTGGCCTCTGTGAATCTGAGACTGCTCAACTTCCATAAAATCCTGACAATAAAATCATAAGAGATAATTATATCACTTCATTTAATGTGTTCAGAGTGCTTAACACTCAATTTGGCAGGAATATTTGGAATTACATGACAATTATTTAGTGATATTGATGACAGAGGAGCTGAGGTAATGAAGATGATAGAAATTGAAATAAAAGGAGTATGCTGGCAATGTTGACAGTAAAGAACAATTTACCACTCAGGATGAAATTAATCTTTTCCTCACATTAGGGTACCAGAAGGGCTTGCCTATTCAGGAAGAGTCCTGGAATGCAAATGTTTTATCCCTGTGGCTGTATATAGACAGCAAGTCAAAACAAAGTGCAAAGCCTCTGTTAAATGTGTGTATCCTGTTGGAGAAAAAAATTAAGTAAAAGTCAGGAAACTAGAAACTGTGGAGTGATTGGGGGTGATGAAGTAGTTTAAGCTACGATGTCCAGGAATATAGCAGAACAAAGTGGAAGCAGGGGTATTGGGCATGGAAGGGCTCAGTGGGGGTAATGGGGGTATGGAGACAAGAAGGGAACAAAGGTGGAGGTAGGAGAGAACCAACCAAAACAAAAAATGTATAAAAATGCCATCTGAAATCCTGTTAATTTTTAAGTTAATTTTTAAAAATAAAATATTTTTAAATGAAACATTAACTAGAAGCAGATATTGAAGAAAGCAGAAAGAGAAGAAACAATGGGGTTTGGTGGTTTAAGTACAACAAATGAGAAATGAGTACAACCTCAGGATTGCCATGTTATGGGGACAGGGCCAGAATATTAAAAACAATGCTGATTAGAGTCACCAAGGGAGGCATAGAATATGCGAGGATGAGACCAAGATGTGTTAGACTATATCTCGAAACTTTGTTATGTTACCTTGACTGTAGAAGGCACTTCTGCTTAAAATTTGGAAACTCAACGGGAAAAAAACATTAAATACTGAAGCTTCATGTACAGCATTTATTGCTTAGGAGGGAATGACTTGGATAGCTCCACCTCTCCCTGTCTGCTGTCTGTTGTAAAGTTAGCCTTTCTTCTGTTCCAGCTGCTACTTCTCAGTGATTTTCCCAGCAGGAATCCAACCTTGGTACATGCAAATCTTGGACTCTCCATTTCTAGTTGGTATTCACATTTATAGTCACCCTCTGGTGTTTCCAACTCTCATTTCAAAAGTTTCAAACCAACCTTATACTTTTTGAACTCGGAGTCTTTCTCAAAGGTAATAGTGTAAGACTCTCAAACATCCTCAGCTCTACATTTTTATGTTAAAAAGTACCATCAACAATGATGCCGCCGGGCGGTGGTGGCGCACGCCTTTAATCCCAGCACTCGGGAGGCAGAGGCAGGCGGATCTCTGTGAGTTCGAGACCAGCCTGGTCTACAAGAGCTAGTTCCAGGACAGGCTCCACAATGATGCCAAGATCTTATGCTAGCTTGAGCTGGACCCTAACCTCTTGAACCATCAGATTCGATTTGCTGTCCTGGGGAAACACATTCCTAAACCACTGCTTTTGAGGAGAAAGGGGTTCCTTCAAGGACGATACTGCTTTTGTCTCTTTCTTTACAAATTACTTTGCTTTACAGAAAATGAGACTTTCAATAGGTGGGGTCTTGCCCTCAAGATATTTTTCTTGCCCAATTGCTTATTGTCAGGTTTCTTGTAAATGTTGTTAACCATTTATTAAAGCTGCTTCTAAAACTCTAGTTTGTGTGGTTAAACTCACTATTTACTAAACTGAAATTTATTTCTATACATCTAGAAAATCTAATTAACATGACTACAATCTTGACTATTATAAAGGACTATTAACCTATATTTGATTATCTATTTAGCAATATTTCTTAATTATATATTATATTTCATTACATTTTTAAATGAACTACACAAACACAATACCTTAGTCAAGATCAGATATCTATCTATCTATCTATCTATCTATCTATCTATCTATCTATCTATCTACAATACAGCAAAATTGACCTTAAATTTGTATCAACAAACAAAGATCCATACCAATACAAATTATTCTTATCTATATCATATCCCCCTTTAAATGTAAAAGAACATTTATAAACAATATTTGGGTATATGGGTACAGTTTTGATTATACTACTTCCTGCTGTTTGGGGGTGCTATTATTTCATGGTATATCCTGTGTGCTAGGCATATTATCTCAGTCAAGCAGTTGGGCAATGTAATTTTTTGAGGGTGTTTATGGTGACCTTTCAGGAGGCCTTGGTCCAGGAAATTATAAATGCCTGGAAGCAATCCACAGGCTCTCATCTTCTGTGAAAACAAAAGAAGAACCTCTTTTCCCAAGGAACATGTTCTTAGACCCAAATTTTGAAGTCAAGATACCTTTGTAATATACATGTTGGTTTAGCTTAGCAGCCCATACAATAAAATGTCTCTCTGTACTTAGCTCAAAAAATTCAAAGAAAATGCAATAATATACATAATTCAGACTCTCTGTGAAATTTTTTGTTTTCATGTGGCTTTTTTTTTTTTTTTACTCCTTTTAATCTATGACTATCTGTACTCTGTCTCTTTAAAGACTTTTGGAAAACCTCTCTTAAAAGAGCTGTGGCATGCCACCAGCAAAAGCAAAAAGCAGTGTTAAACTCTGTATTTTTGTGTTTAAAATTAAGCTCTCTCAGGTTTTTAAGTGGATTTAGTCAATCACGTTAGTATCAAGTGTTGCAAGGAAGGCCCACTTGTTCATCTCAGCTGCCCAGCTAGCTTAGCCCCAAAATAACTACATAGAAACTGCATTAATTAAATCATTGCTTGGCCCATTAGTTCTAGTTTCTTATTGGCTAATTATTACATCTTAATTTAACCCATTTCTATTAATCTGTGTATCGCCATGTGGCAGTGGCTTACCAGGTAAAATTCCCAGTGTCTGTCTCTGGTGGATCCATGGCATATCTCTTACTCTGCTTTCTTCTTCCCAGAATTCAGTTCTGTCTTCTCCGCCTACCTAAGTTCTGTCCTATCAGGCCAAGGCAGTTTCTTTATTCATTAACCAATACAAGCAACACACAGAGCGGATTCCCATATCAATTGCTAATGATATCATAGACTTTGATCATGAGAATTGGAGAAAGGAAGTTGGTACTCTTTAGGGATTTTCCTCTCTCCCACCTCTTTGAATAACATAAGAAGGTGCTAAGCAGTCTGGGGGAGAAATGTTATCAGTAATATTAATTTTAAGCAAAGAGTGTGAGACACAATAATAACTTCTCTAGCAAGATATGTCCGTAGGTGCAATAGTGGCATAAATGCTAAAGGAGTTACAAATTTATTTTTGACTATATTGAAGGCCCGATGCGCAGAAGCAAATGCATAGCAGAGGCTTTTGTGCAGGTTTACAGTATGAGGCACAGATTCCCTTCACTAGAGTTAACCTCCCATCCAGAGAGAGGGTGGCTATCCTTATACAGTCCTGCTGCTATTGCACAAGTGCTCTGTTCACATCTTGCCTGGAAGGTTAGTATTGTAATTCTTTGTGTTCACATCTAGGTAAACCATGGACACCTTTTCTCTCCCAGCAGCCTACCTAGTTCCTTCTGTCACTACAAAAGCTGGTCAGCAAGGAAGAAGCTTCTGGCTCCATTTCAGCTTAATTTTTCTATGTCATACACCCAAATTGTGTCATGTCTTAAGTAAATAGGGTCTCATCATCTAATTTTCATAGTTAACCAAGATGAAAGGCAAAACCTTGCACAGTTTTTGTGGTCTCTAGGTTGTCCTCTACCAAGCACTCATGAAGATCGTATCCCACAATTTGCACTGAGGTTCTGTTTAAGAACCCATAAGTTTTAAGAAAAGTTTTTTTCCAGCCATTCTAGGTACCTACTTTCCAACACACATACACACACACACACACACACACACACACACACACACACACACACACACACGTGCACACACATAAAAGTATATAAGTTACATTTTTGTCAAGTGGTTGTAAACTTATGGTTTTTCATAACTTATTCATTTTGGTTAACTCTTTGTCCAACATGGGCCACCCTCTACCTGTCAATAAATTTCAACCTCTTTCTATTTTCATACAACCTATAATATCTGTTTTAGAACATCCACATCTCAGTGGCCTTTTGTTAGATGTCTAGCCTTTACAGAAACTCTAAGTTGAACACATGACATGAGAGATTCAAAGGTAAGGACTGCATACAAAGGGAAACACACACCATCTGCTTTTCTGTATATAATATATATATATATATATATATATATATATTCTTATACATAAATACATGGATATACTGGTTAGATTTGTCAACTTGACACAAACTAGAGTCGGCTGAGAAGAGGGAGCCTTAGCTGAAGCATTTCCTCCACCTGATTGGATGGTTAGCGTATATTTGGGAGCATTTTCTTGACTAGTCATGATGTGGAAGAAACCCTCCCACTGCAGGGTTGCCTGGGCAATAACAGAAAGCAGGCTGAGAAAGCTATGGAGAGTGAGACAGCCAGGTGCATTCCTCTGTGCCTCTGCTGCACTTCACATGTCCGGATTCCTGCACTGAATTTCTCTGTTGACTTGCCTTAGTAACAGACTGTAACTCTAAGCTAAACACACCTTTCCTCCCCATGTGTTTACCTCTGTTGGTATCATTCTTTTTGTCCCATCCATTCACTTTCAATAGCAGAAATTTTATTTTTCTTTACAGCTGAGTAAAATTTCGTTGTTTATACTTCCCATGTTTCATTATCCATCTACTAGTTGGGGGACATCTAGGCTGATTCCATATCCAAGCAGAACAACAGTAAACATAGGAGAGCAATTATCATCGCAGCAAGACAAAAAGTCTTTTGGGTATGTACCGTAATGGTACAGTAGGTCATATGAAGATTACCAGCTTCTCAAGGCCTCTCCACCCTGCTTTACCCAGTGGTGTCTGCACCGGTTTACACTCTCCCAAAGAGTTCCTGCGGGTTTCTCTTCCCCACATCATTGACAGCATTTGTTGTCCTTTTCTTTTTGTCTGTTTATTGTTTGTTTCTCGTAACAGTTTCTCTACAGAACTTTGGAGCCTATCCTGGAACTATCTATTGACCTCGAGCTCACAGAGATCCACTTGCCTCTGCCTCCTGAGTGCTGGGATTAAAGGCTTGTGCCACAACCAGCTGTCTGAGAGCATTTGTTTTTATCTAATTTCTTAACTGTAGTTGGTTTTTCTTTTACTCCTTAGGTCTTTGGGGGAGGGCCCACTGCCCAGCTCCCAAAGAAATCACACAGTGGTTAATTCTTTCTTATGAATGCCTGGCCATAATTTGGCATTTTTTTTCTAGCCAGATTTTATTAACTAATTATCCCATCTATCTTTTGCCTCTGGGCTTTTACCTTTCTATATTTCTGTATACCTTATTTTCACTCTCACTCCATGGCTGGCTGTGTGGCTGGGTGCCTGGTCCATAGTGTCCTTCTCTCCTTATTCTTGCTCCTCCTTCTCCTCCCAGATTTTTCTTCCCATTTATTCTCTCGGCCTGCCAGTTCTGCCTATCCTTTCCTGCCAAGCCATTGGCTATTCAACTCTTCATTAGACCAAGTGTTTTAGACAGGCAAAGTAACAGAGTTTCACAGAGTTAAACAAATGTAACATAGAAGAATACAACACATCTTTGCAGTGTTAAACAAATATTCCACAGTATCAACAAACTTAGCACATCTTAAAATAATATTCCCTAAGGCCGGGCGGTGGTGGCGCACGCCTTTAATCCCAGGCAGAGGCAGGCGGATCTCTGTGAGTTCGAGGCCAGCCTGGTCTACAAGAGCTAGTTCCAGGACAGGCTCTAAAAAAGCTGCAGAGAAACCCTGTCTCGAAAATCCAAAAAAAAAAGAAAAAAATAATATTCCCTAATATGCAATGATAACCATTCTTACCACAATTGGATGGAATCTCAAAGCATTTAATTTGCATTTTTTACTGGTTCCTGATGTTGAACACTGTGGGAAGTATTTATTAGGCATTCATATTTCTTCTTTTGAGAACTGTCCATCTGTATCTCTATACCGTTTGTGTTTAATTGAATAACTTGTTTACTTGATTCTTTTTAATTCTTTTTTTATTTCTTCAATGATTCATTTTACTTCCAAAAGTGTGTTGTTTAAACTTAACAAATTTTGTATTTTATGTGATTTCTTATTATTGATTTCAAACTTTATTCCAGTGTTGTCACAGAATGTATCTTGAATTATTTCAATTTTCTTAAATTTGCTGATTTACTTTATGGTTCAATAGTCAGGGTATTTTAAATAACTACACATGTGCTCCTGAGAAGAATGCACATTCTCAGTGGTTGGGTTGGATAATCTGTAAATGTCTGTAAGGATTAGCTCTTATGCTGTTCTATTGAGGTATTTCTTTAGTAACCCATACATTGTTGGGTTATTGAAGTCACCTAATATTGCATTGGTTTTTATATGTGGCTTAATGTCTAGTAGTGTTGGCTTTAGGAAAATGTTTTTAACTTTGGCCGATAGGTGTTGAGATCTGTAATATTCTCTGGGTGGACAGTTCTATTCATCAGAATGAAGAGACCTTCTTTATCTTTTTCTGATTAGTTTGGGCTTGAAGGTTATTTTCTGAGTTAAAATAGTGACACCTGCTTTTCTGGTCTCATTTTCTTGGAAAAGTTTTTCAATCCTTTCAGTCTGAGAAAATGCATATCTGTGATACTGAGAGTCTTTCTGTGAGGAAACAAAAGCATGAAACCTGTTTTTTATTCTAACCATATCGACTGTGTCTTCTAATTGTGACATTGTTGCCATTAATATTCAAATTAAAATGTGTATTAGTTGCTGTCATTTTGTTTTTTTCATGATTTTTTTCTTATTCCTATTTTGTATCCTACCATCATTTATTATTTATCTCCAGCCTCCACAGCTTCTGTGAATGCTTATTCTTCTCTCTGTTATTCCTTATAGTATTTTGTATGGTTGGTTTAGTGGTCATGATATTTAGCCTATTTATAATGGAAATTTTTCTTTCTTCTTCAGTTGTTGTTAATAGCTGTGCCAGGTTAATTATTCTAGGTTGTTATATTTTTTTCTTTCAGAATTTGAAGCATATTGTTCCAAGCTCATTTTTGTTTTTAATGTTTTCATGGAATAATTAGTTGTTATTCTTCTGAACCCACCTTTATATATGGTTGAAATTTCCTCTTATAGCTTTCCATAGCCTTTCTTTGCTCTACATTCTTGATGCTTTAACTATAATAATCCATGGAGGTTTCTGTTCTGGTCCTGTCTATTTAGTGTTCTGTATTTCTCTTATACCTTAACGAACATTCCTGTCTCTGGATTTGGAGGCATTCTTCTGTGCTTTTATTGAAGGTATGTTTTGTGCCTTTGACCTGGAATTTGTCTTTTTATATGACCATAACGCAAGATGTAATCTTGCCATGGTGTCCTGATTTACCTTTGTTTTGTGTTCATGGGTTTTTAGCTTCTCATCTTCACTGACTGAATGATGGCATCCTACAGTTAATCTTCATACCCTCATATTCTATAACCCGGGTTGGTTGAAATAGTCACCACATGGAGCCTTGGACAGGATGTCTGAGACTAGTTTTCCAGTGTAGAGTGGTTGAGGCCAAAATAGGGAAATCCAGGTTGTAGTGGTATCATATTTGTATTTTAATAAATAAATCCTGTCTGAAGATCAGAGGCAAAGCTAAAACCCTTAGAGGTCAGGTAATTGTGAAACATACCTCTAATTCCAGGATTTGGGAGACAGGCAGATGGATCTCTGTTAATTCCAGACCACCCTGGGCTACACAGAAACAATGCAGAAAGGAATCCAGGAGGTGGTGGTCTACAGCTTTAATCCCAGTACTAGCAGTTCATAGGCCTTTAATTCCAGCACTAGAGGGAATAAAACATGAGAGGAGAGAGAGGCTCAGTCTGCTTAGTCTGCTTTGCCTCTCTGGTTTTCATTGAACCTCATTTCTGTCTGTGGGTTTTTTGTTTTCTTTTGTTTTGTTTTGTTTTTGTGCTACACCAGGTCTCTAGTGGGAGTCAAAGGTCATAGAGGGACCTGGTCAGGCCAGAGAGAGCAGTGCTGAAGTGGAAAAAGCTAGGTTTCCTTTCAGGGTCTGTACATCATCTGTGCTGTACCATGAGATTAATTCTAATAATAAAATACATTAAACAAATTTTGTTGCTTTTTATTTTGGACTGTTTTTATAAAAGTTAAATTTTCATTTTGAATACAAACACAGTTATATAAAATATGCTATTTCAGTCATTTTCTATAAGCTACTATACAGAAAATATATATGCATTTTTTGTTGGAATCCATTTGATAATTATGGATCTTCACTGGTATATAACTACCATATATGTATATAAATAAATATGTACATGTGTGTTTATTTTGAACATATATAAAATACAAAAGCATATATATTGGTGATACTGTATCATGTATTTAATTTCTATACATGTGTGCCTGTATCTTAGTAGATCTGTGCTGGCTATCATTCTGAGCTATGTGGTAGACAAAACTGAATCAAAGCACAATTGTAAAACTGTCAAATATGATCAAAAAGGAGAAATCACTACAAAAGCGAATTCTCTACAGTAACTCTTTACAGTTCTCCACTCAGAGGCCTGTGGCCTCATCAAAGATAGAAGAGATGGAAAAGGCCCATTAGGTCATCAAACCTATCCCCTCACCAAAGAAAAAGAAATGAATTCAAGCAACCTTATCTGCTGGTTTCAAACCAGATGCAGGATAGAAAGACCCTGCAGCTGCTCTTGATACATTATTTCATGACACTGGATGCCATTTATACAAAAACCTAAAATGAATTGTCTGCCCCCAGCATCCTGGAACCACAGAATAGGCTTTGAGAGCTGGAAGGTGCCAGAGCCCAGCCTCCTCATTTTATAGAAAAGTACCCGAAAGACCCGAGAGGTTAAATGACTAGCTCAACTCCACAAAGCCACTCACAGCTTGACTAGTCAGAAAACCAAAGTTTCCAGAGATAACTAAACTGCTATTTCTAGAAGATAACCCTCTTTGGGGGTTGGGAAACCCTTGAAATAGCCTATTCTATACATTACATTTAACACTTTTGATTTGATGTATTTCTTACAATGACCTAATTTTGAAAATTCCTACTTGGAAGGGGTCACAACTAGGCTTTCACTTTAAAATACTGACTCACAGCTGGTCCAGAGGCAGAAGGTACTTCCAGTTTTAGCCTAGCCCCTCCTCTCTACTAGGCCCACAGTGTTCTACAGAGAGCTCAGCTTCCTCAGCTGAGTTTTGCAAAGGGACCGAAGGCAGTCCAGTGCACAGACTGTGAGCTTTATCTTTCTATTTCCCCTATCCTACGTAACAAGCTATTTGAAAATTTCCGCTGGGGTTGATTGTAGCATTTTACTAGAGAAGAAATGGAGAAGACAGATCGTTTGAGCGGAGTCCTGGCATTTCCCGAGAGATTCTGTGCCAGACTTGTTTTTCACAGTAATAGGACAAGGTAGTGTCCAAGCTGAAAAAGTCGAGAACCCCATAGAGATGCCTCTTTATATCTCTGGAAGGCAGATCGTTGATGCTAATGCATTGTAGGAAGTGTAAAAATCAAGTTTTAAAGGATGATATGAATTTCAAGGATTCTCTTGGCTTTTTTTTTTTTTTTGAATTCTGCAAGGGAGATGCAGTCAACAATTAGACTATTATCATAAGCCTTTGCATGTTACACTGTATTCTACTAAAAGCAATGCCAAATGTCCTTATGAGAGCTTCAGAAAGTAAAACTCTGATGTAATTAGGAAACTAATTACTAACAATGGGGGACTCACAAAAGGGGAAGCTGGACCCTGAAGGTTTCTGAACTAGCTCATGCTTTACATCATCAGCATCCCATAGGAAGTCTCAAAGTAGAAATTGGTTCTATATGATGCACAGCACTAAAATCTTATTTTTTATAATTTGACTATTCTTCATTTCTAACAATGTTTGCCTTTGTGAGTGTAGTAGCTATTTATTGCCTACGTTTCACAGATAAGGAAAACTGAACACTGTAAAGTAATTTGTCAGTATTATAAAAGCTAGTGAGGGTTGATGCTGGAATTCATGGGTGGGATTCAATCCCTGAGCTGGAGCCCCTAAGCCTTTCCAGTTGTCTCACACTGCCTCTCAAAACAGCTGCTTTTTGTCCTTGTCACTGTGTCTTGATTCCTTTCACAAGCCAACTTCCATCTCAGTTTAGTAAACAAAGCGTGAATCAACTAGTGCTAACTGGTTGCAAGGCAGGCTAACATTTAGCACATTTACTCAAATCAGAGGTGCTATAAAAATTTGATAACAGTTGCTAAAAGCCAGTTGAATGCAAATGACTCTCCCAGTGCTCATTTCTTCGTTGGATTCATTCTGTGACTAGAAATGAGCACAGCTGATATTACAACCAGGACAATGACAGAATGGTTTATGTAATATTTTTTTCAGAAACCATTTTTAGGGAAAATAGAGTTCATTGTCATATCAACATTTTCTATGCTAATATTTGTTAAGCATCCATGTATAATTTATAAATTTGTTGGGCTTTTCTTTAACTGAAGTCTCCAGAGCATGTGTGTGTGTGTGTGTGTGTGTGTGTGTGTGTGTGTGTGTGTGTGTGTGTGGGGGGGAGGGAGGATGTTTCTGTGACTGTCTTTAAATCTCCATTTTTTCCCCTTCTCATTTTCTCCTTCTTAATTTTTCCCATAAATGTTACTGGAACACTATGCATGGAAATTAGACAAAGGATCCTGCCTGGGCCTATTAGTTTGTTTATTCTGTCACATGATTGTTTCAGTGTGTTTGAAGCACTATTTTGGAGCCAGACATAATTGCATTCTGTAGTTCCTCACCTTATTAACTGACAGAGCACTGTTCCTATTAGACAATTGATCCTGGGCAGATGAAGCCATTAAAAACAGTACTAATTAGCCAAAGAGAGGAGACAGCAACACAGGCTGCCTCACTTCCTTTTATGCTTAGGGAAGCTGATGTTCCAGACAAATAATAATTGATATGTAGTCTGCCTTAATTGTGGTTGTTAACAGCCTGTGGTATAATGACAGCCTGACAATTTCTGTCTAGCCTATTGTGTGTTTATTCCAGAATTCAAGAACTGCTGGGTTCTTGAATTCTTTTTGGTTAACTTGGGCTCCGGAGAATCGAATTCATTATGGCCCTAAAATCAAGACTCCATAGCTAATCCCATATTACCAGCAGCCTCATGCAGCCTATCTCCAGATGTCAGACACTTGTCTGGGATGACTGAAGTACCCAAAAACCTGTGGACTTTGCAGCATGGCAAGTTTGAAGAATAAGCGTCTGTGTTAGAGATACATTTTAAACATACACAAACACATACAGACACACACACACACATACATACACACACCTAATATTTCACTTTCTTTGCAAACAAAGTATGAGTTATACAATCTACCAACATTCTAACAGTCACATCATAACATACGAAACCATACGATACTAACAACAAAAGTTATTCCTTTCATTCATGAAGATAAACACCCTTATATGAATTGAAATTTCTCTTCTGTTTGAATATGACATATATATATATATATATACATATATATATATATATACTCTGTTTTAACATGATATGACATGGAGCTTTAATTATTTAATAATTTGATGGATATTTAATTATTTGATAAAATAGTAATTCAACTGTCTCAAGGAATAATTTTTTCTCAGTATGAAACTATTGCTGAGTCACCTCCAGGTCAAACACCAACTATCATGAGTCCTTGTCCCAAGGAAAGGTCTTCTTCTCTAGACTTTCGCCAGATGGCAGTACAGAAAACGTGACACTGGCATTTGCCAGCAGGGTGCCTGAGACAAGACTAACTGGTCTTGGAATCCAGGCTGTCTGGTGATAGCAAGAGCACAGTGCACAGCGTATTTAATCTTACTTGCCTCAGTGCTTCCTTCTGCAGCATAGTGGTGGGGAGCTTCTGAAAATGCTGTTAAGAGTAGGTGGAACCACATGATTTTTTTAAAATGACGTTTTTTCAATACTCAATTTTGCTGGATTTCCTTCTTACTACAGATACGCTGTCTCCCATATTTCCCTGCATTTGAATAACATCTAGCTCTTTTTTTAAAAAGTAGCAAGTTGCAGATTTCCATTCAAAACAGTTCCTAGTCCCTTATTTAATTCTTACAATTTCATGTATTTGCATATTTCCCTTGAAATAAATCAAGATATATTTTCTGGAGAAGAAAAAAATGTCCTCCCTCCTTTTTCTAGTCAAGGCTGGGTGATTTGAGGAATCTGAAGCAATGATTATAAAAGCCCATGTCAGTTCAACACAAGTTGAAACACAAGTGAATTATTAACCAGTAAGTTCTGGAGATTACTTGTAATAACGTGGTGGTTCATCAGGAGCTACATCACCAAGCAGTTCCCTGGACAGATACACTGTGGAAGAGTCCTGCCCACAGTGTGCGTTATTCATGAAGGAGTGTTTCCTCCACTGCTATACTTCCACAATCTGGGAGGCGGTCACTATGCTCAGCTCACAGACAAGTGGTTTGTTTTCTTTCAAAGAAGGGTATATGCTTTAAGAGCAGATGGAGATTCGGGGAAATGTAGATGATATTTTCTCTTATTCACAGCATTCACTAGCATTAACATTTTGTATTGCCATGATATACTTTTTACGATTAATGAGTGAAAGCAGATTATTTTTAGAAATTGCTGCCCTTTTACTAGTTCTGTGGAGTACATTCGTGTGCCGTGTGCTCACATGAGGTTAGTAAACAGCTGGGGGATTTGGTTCTGTCCTTCTACCATGTGGGTGCTGATGATCAGACAAGAGGTCGGGTTTGGCAGGAGGTACTCTTACTGTGCCATCTCACAGTCTGAGGTTCCCTATTTGAAATAAAGGGGTGCTTTGCCCGGGTAGTCTTTGGTTTCTTTTCCTGCTGCAGTCTTACCATTTCAGGGTTCCATAGAGAACGTCGTGCTTCATTCTGTAGTCCTTTTTCTGAGCTGCCCTGGACTGGGTCCCTTCCTTATAAAATCTTTAGACTGCCCTGTCTTGAGGGATTCTGGTCATGAAGTTTGTACAAGGTCCCTCATTCAGGATTTGTTTATTATTAAGTTCTCCAGATTTAGAACACAGTTTGGTTTGGGGAAAGAAATCTGAGTAAACCACCTCCTTACTATAGAAGTGACGGGGGAATTTGGGCTAAGGTGGAAAATAGGAAATGGCCGCCTTCAGAAAAGTTACTCTTTTCCTGGGTTGATTCACATCATCCCCATCTCCTAGGAGATTGCAAATTCTTCAAAATGTTGGACTGAGGGAAAAGAGCCTGAGGGGGTGGGGGCGGGGCTAGGTGATGGTGGACCAATCAGGAAGAAGAGGAAAATTAAAGAGAGAATCTAAGAGTCAGGATCTTAAAGTCTGACACAGAGTTCTCCTAGAGGACCCTCCCATCTGCATGTGGTAGCTGTTTTTCCTTTTGGGTTTTGTTCTTTTATTTTCTCCCTCTCTGCGGGTGGTGTTTCTCTGTTCCCTGTATTGTATTCAAACACTCAAGATCTCT
Organism: Arvicola amphibius; assembly: GCF_903992535.2. Taxonomy (NCBI): domain Eukaryota; kingdom Metazoa; phylum Chordata; class Mammalia; order Rodentia; family Cricetidae; genus Arvicola; species Arvicola amphibius. The sequence goes on from NC_052057.2 coordinate 64,192,578, forward strand.
ACTTTCAGTCTTGGATGGCTATGGGCTGACTTAGCGTTCTCAGCATTCCTAACCCACTTCATGTGCCGTACCCGGTTTCTCCTCCCAGGGCCCTGGTGATGCCATTTGATTCTTGCAGCCGATCTGTAACTGTTGCTTTCTTCATCAAAATGTCATTGCATTCTTGATTTGTACCAAAACCCCAGTCATATTGGAGAGATTAAAAATTTACTTGTGTACTAGAAAAATTATTTAGTATCAGAGTAGAAATATGTAGGTGCAAAACTATAAAACATATCAGAAATTATATCAGAAATACTTCTTACAAGTCTGAAATTTATGAAATATTTAGAGTATATGGTGAATGATAGGTATTCATGTGATTGTCACCTGGGTTTTAACAAATGTTGACATGGCTTAATTGTCATAGGCCCTTTTGTTTGCATTAAGAGCTATACTGCCAAACACACTGAGTTCATCTCTATTCTGCCACTGACTTTTTTCTTGAAGTTGGTACATATATTTTCTCACATAAGTTTATAACCAACATATACAATAATCATACTATATCAAAATTTGTTTTATTAATGTATTTTCAAAACATATGAATTCTGCCGGGCGGTGGTGGCGCACGCCTTTAATCCCAGCACTCGGGAGGCAGAGGCAGGTGGATCTTTGTGAGTTCGAGGCCAGCCTGGTCTACAAGAGCTAGTTCCAGGACAGGCTCCAAAGCTACAGAGAAACCCTGTCTCAAAAAGAAAAAAAAAAAAAGTGAATTCTAATTTTATGTATTGTTTGGAATTTTCTTGAATATTATAGCTTCAAACCTAGTATAAGATGGAATTTTGGAGAATTGCATTCTCTGAAGTCAGCAGGAATGTATTCTAGCTGCTCTTACCTGAGAACTTATCTGACATCATTTAACGATAATATTCTTAACTGCACTATAGCTTTGTACTAAGTTCTGCTCAAAACATCTATGAGTATTAAATCACTCAGCTTTTGGAATAAATTGATAAGTTAGGTGGTATAGCCATTTTCACTTGGTTAAGGAAGTTAAGATCATCAAAACGCTTTGCATAAAATTACACACCTAGTAAGTGATAGAGCACTCTTTTTGTGTTGTTGTTGTTGTTGTTGTTGTGCTGTTTTGTTTTTTGAAACAGGGTTTCTCCATAGCTTTGGAGCCTGTCCTGGAACTTGCTCTGTAGACTAGGCTGACTAAAACTCACAGAGATCTGCCTATCTCTGCCTCTCTAGTGTTAGAATTAAAGGCATGCACCACTGCTGCCTGGCATGGCAGAGTAATTTTTAAAGTCAAATTGTATGTTTTCACATCTCCCAATTCCTCCCCTTCTCATTAGCAATTAGGTTAAATAAATGTTTATTTATCTAACATCAGATTTGCTCGGGTATACCCTGCCAAAGTTTATCTTTTGCTCATTTATTAAAAGGGTATATTTGTAATTTTCTTACATATTTAAAAGAGGTTCTTCTTATCACTATTAATCTGTGGCCATTTATTGCAAATGAAATATCCTTTTCCATTGTAATAAACAGCTTTTGTCTGTGTTGGTGACTTTTGTTGTACAGATTATGTTTTTAAATGAATAAATATATCAATTATTTTCTGCTTTTAATGTTTTTTGCATCTTGTTCAGTAAATATTACTTCATATTTCCTGGACAAATACATAAAGTCCACTTATATTTTTCCTATGCATATTTAAAATTGACTGAAGAACCTATTTCTGAGCTTTCCATTCAAGTCAAAAATAAATATGTGTATCACTGAATTATAATAACACCATTTCAATAATTACTGAGGAGGACATTTGCTGATGTGTGAAAAGACAAATTCCATTTCCTTGTTTTTTAATAGGAATTATCCTAAAAATTTTTTCAATCCTTTAGCCCCATATAATTTTATGTATTACCCAAGAACAACACATGCTCTTATTAGAGTTTTCCTTTTTCTGTGTACATTTTTTTGTTTTGACCATCATGAATAGTATAAATGTTATTGTTCTATTTTGTCTGATTGGGTTTTACTAATGTTTAAATAAATACATTACTGTCTTGTATATTGTTACTGGATCCATGAAATTTCAGACTGTTAGACTTGGCTCTTACTTACATGTTGTTTGTTAGTAATTCAATTCTAAATCAGGATCCTTGCACCTGACAAGACAATCCCCTTGTCTAGATTGTTAGGAACTGATTATGTGGAAGAAGGAAGGTGTTAAGGTAAATATTAGCTAGCACAGAAAGAGAAACATTTGCTGTATTGCCATTCAGGACAATAAGTAACCAGGAGTGTGAGATGCTAGAATTTAGGGTGTATGAATGTGATGTCTGTGAGCAGGAGTCAACCTCATGGGACTTTCGAGTCTAAATAGAATGGAGGATCTTGTGGATTCTCCCTATTGTATGATCTCTTAGAGATGAATGCTGCCATGTGGGAACCTGTGCTTGCCTGAGCTTTCACAGTTTGATCTGTTCTGTATGGTGTCCATGTAGAGGATTTGTCAGAGCTGAGAAGGAGGTATGGATTACCCTAATGAAACTGGTAGCTTAATGGATAATGGACAAACCCTAGTGTGTGATAGGCACAATTCCTAGAGACTGAGTTGTGTTAGAACTAGATCATGGTTAAAAATGTTCAATTAATTAAGAACATTGAAGGTGATTAGCAGAAAATATGAAGCTGAATTAACTTTGTAATGTTGGATTGAAATCAAAAGTATTAGTGTGAATATTTCAACACATATGTATAGGCAATTTTTTTTAATTCTCTACTAACATGATCTGTAAGAAACACCAATCTCACAACTATAAATACATTTACTACTCAATTCCTGCTTTCAAATATACATTAAAGCAGAACAAGTGATAAGAATAGCCTAGAGTCATGGAAGAAAGCCTGAGAGAGTGCAGAGTAATGGAGACATTAAAAAGAAGTTCACAGAAACAATAGGAACAGGTTCTGTTCATCCCAAACTGTAGCAACAAGCTAACTAAAATAATATTAGATCACAACTCATCTTTAAAAAGAGATACAGGCTGGTAGTCCATATTGAAAAAAAATCAATGAAACAAGTTTGGCCAGAAATGATTTCCTGACTTCAAACTCTTTGAAAACTATTTATTACTTATAACTAGAAAATAAGTCACTTTCTAGTGGAATAGTCTCATAGACATTGACTTAGTTAAATAAATAAATCATAAGCAGATGATTAAGAATTAAATATTACTCATAGTTAATTCTTCTCCTTCAAACCACTGAGGGACATAAGGTAATTCTGAATTGATCAGTAGACTATATAGTTAACTTGCCTGAATATTCAAAATTTCACAGTTTATTGTACCCAGGAAAGAGTGATTCACTATTTAGGCTATTGGAGAGAGGCTTAATTGCTAACAGCAAAATGTAATGATAAATGTTTAGTGAAACTTAGTAGTGAGGTTTAAAAAAATAGTGAGGTAAAATACTATTGTCCTTCTTCCAGGGTAGTGACGTAGGAAGACAACAGGAACAGGCAATAAGAAATCAGAGAAGTTGGGTTGTGATGTCTTCTTACTTGAACTTTCCCTCCTAAAGGAAGGCTTATGAGTCTCCATTAAAAACAAAATATACCATCACTAAAAGCACTTCACTAAGGTCATAGAGCAGCAAAGAACTATTAGAAAGAGAACAATTTCCCAACAACTGAGCTGCCTGTAGTTCTTCCAGGGAGGACTAGGGATAAAGTTCCTGTGAGTAGCCATCATGCTGAAGTGGGATTTTTGGGGATACAGGAGCCTTTCAGTCATCCACACTCCTGTGAGAGCCCTCCACTCATGCTGTCAAAGCATTGCAAGAGGACCTGAGTCCAGATCTCAGTATCCATGCACAAAGTTCCTGCATGCCTAGGAGTGTGCTTCATTGTAAAATCCCAATAATGTAGAGGTTGGGGCTAAGAGGATTGCTGAGGCCTGCCTCAATTCAGGTTAAGTGAGTGACCCTGCCTCAGTTCAGGTTAAGTGAGTGACCCTGCCTCAATTCAGGTTAAGTGAGTGACCCCGCCTCAAAAGAATAAGGCAGAAAGTAGTAGAGCAAGACATTTGACTCAAAGGCCTCTGGCCTCTGCATGCACTCCACCCCCCCCCCACATATATACAGTACATGTACCAGACACATGCATACATACACACACACATGCAAACACACACACACACACACACACATACACACACACACACAGAAACACACAAGTTTTTAAAAAGAGCATTTTATGTAGAATCATTATCTACTACTGATCTATAGAAATCTTGTTAAAAGAATATACAATTTTTCAGATCTTTTAAAATTTTTCCCTTCTATGAGAAATTAGCAAGAAATTATCCATTTCTCTATACAATTGATTAATTTAATGAGATTCTTTAGTGTTAATGCAGAAAACACAGAGATGCTGGAACTATTTATCTTTAACCAATATGTATAGGAAAAAGATGTGGCCATTAGAAATATTAACAGTTTGCCAAGGCTTTATTGGTTCAAATATATTTAATCATAGCTATAAATTATACATAAAACAGAAACAAAGTGGTTAATAATTTAAAGATTAACTGTATGTCAAAATAGTTTGTTTAGTCTCACAATAATAATTTAATTGCAAGTTGTTGAGAGAAGTATGCACAATGCATAATAAATATTTATTGTGTTGGACAAAGAATATCTAAGAAATTAACAGTTTAGTAAATGTTTGCGCATTAAAAGCCTTTATTATTTGCTTAGACATGGAAGTAATTTGAGAGCAAATAATTAAAACCTAATACAAACTGTGTGGTGTTCAGATATGAGTTACATAGTGATTATTTCAAGAAGATAAATCTGAGTAAGTAATGCTCACATTCACTTATCCTCCACAGACCCACTAATGCTTCCATTTTTTAGAAGCATTTTGGTGAATTAAGGAGGAATAAAACATTGGAAATATTTTTATAGTTAGCATTATTACCAATAGTCAGACTTTTGACCTCCACATTGTACTGTAATGAGAAATTGGAATGCTTAAAAATACAGTTTCAAGAAAATCATCAATATTAACAATGGAAATTTATAATGAATGAAGACCCTCACTTCTTGATATTATCCTTTCTCCAGGGCAGCTCTAAGTTGAATAGTTCTGACTACAATTCTGTTATAATTTCCATGAGGTTCAGGCATAAAGATATAGATATATATTTGTGCTATTATTGATATTAAATGGCAATCAGGAATTGCATCATTATATCTTTCAAATTAGATTCAACATTTGCTAAGGTAAATCCCAAGTTTTACCATCTTTACATAGTTAAAAATGCAGCATAAACAAATGTAATACATTTTTGCCTAATTAAAGTGATTCCCTTCATATGCTGTTTTTAACATATAAGTTTTATTACCATTGGTTAATAAAGAAGCCATTTTGGCCTATGCCAAAGCAGAATAAAGCCAGGCAGGAAATCCAAATAGAGTCAAGGAGATATAATGTAACTGCCAAAGGAGAAGAATACTAGATAGAACCTTTCTGGTAAGGCACAACCTTGTGCTCATAACCAGATTAAAAGAAGAGAGTTAATTTAAGATGTAAAAGTTAGTTAATAAGAAGCCTGAGCAAATAGGCCAAACAGTGTTGTAATTAATATAGTTTCTGTGTTGTTATTTGGGTCTGGGTGGACAGGAAACAAAGTAGTCTACTTTTACAAATGGCACCCAACATAGGGCAACAACATCCACATAGAACCTGAGAAAGCTTGGTAAGGAATTCTGGACACAAAAGAATGAGTTAAGCATTGCTTCTTGGTAGCAGAATTTTCTCTGGTGGGCTCTGTTTGCTAGAGGCAAGTGCATCTTCTTCATCTTCTTTAAGAATAAGCTTCCTGACTCAGCATTAGCAGCAAAAATTGGCTGACTTCCTTAAAAACCAGCTTTTTGGTTTGTGCTGGGAGCATGAATAGCTCTGGCTCTTTCAGGAGGACCTGCATTTAAATGGGCTTTGTGAACAGTTATGCTACAAGTTGTTTAATGGCGACATAGACTCAATGTGTCCCTGGAAGTAGGGTTCTTAGCATGGCTCAAAGAAACAGTAAACATACCTCTGCCATGCTTAACATGACAAAGTCAACAGGCATGGCTGCAGAGTTTTTCCTAGCTACTTATGCTTAGCATTTTTTTTAAAGAGGTTCTTCTGGTTAGAAAATTATTACAGATATGAAATAAAGACAGATTTAGAAAAAAGACCTCTAAATGAGTCACAGTGTTGGATAAATGTACATGAGCTGAAGAGCGGGAGAATAAAAAACAGTCAAAGATTAAAGGAGTAAAGATAATAAAATAAATATTAATAGAATAATAAAAAGTCACATAAAGATGGAAAAAACATAGGGAGTCTGGATTATGTATATTATTGTGTTTTCTTTGAACTTTTGACTGTGGAGAGACATTTGATTTGGGGGGCTGCTAAATTAAAACAACATACATATTTTAAAAGTATTGTGACTTCAAAGTTTGAGTCTAAGGATATGTTGCTTCAGAAAAGAGGTTCTGCTTTTGTTTCCACAGATGATGGGAACCTGTGGATTCTTTCCAGGCTAATGTGGTTTGACGGAACAAGAACCCCAAAAGGTCTGTGAACTCTAAAAATGTTTCACCCAACATACAGCAGCAAGCAATTTGGAGGAAACTGTGCCCAAGTTCCAAAAATAATTGTTCATAAATGTTTTCATTTAAGAGGGGTTGGGTATAAATGGCTTAATGGTCACAATCCATTTCTTTAAAAATGAGAGGGATATGATATAGAAATGAATACTTTATATTGGTATGGATTGTGGTCCTTTGATACAAATTTAAGGTTGATTTTGTTACATGGTGTATACGTATTTAGATATTATGATTATACAGTCCATTTAAAATGTAACATATAATTAAAAATTACAGATTAATATTCACTTATAATAGTCAAATTTATAATCACATTAGTTAGGTTTTCTAGATATTCAGAGATATATTTCAATCTTCAATACTTAAAAAACCCTACAGAACATGGCATTAAAAATGTTGTAAGAACTTAGACAATTTTTGACAATGAGACACATCTGCTCCTGTCAGTACCAATCTATTTCAAGAAGATGATGGGCATCAAAGAGTCTCATTATGGAAATTCTTAGCCATTTGGGCAAGAACTGCTTGATGTCATGCTGTATAAACTGGACATGTAGGACCTACAGAAAAATGATTGCTGAACTTTCAAAAAGGTGAGACAGTTCTTTAGGGTTCCTGTTTCATGAAAGAGTGTGCCAGACATTGTAGTTGGAGGCTGCTCATTCATTTTCCAGCCTCGCAAAATAATCACCCAGAAACTATATTAATTTCAACACTGTTAGTCCAATATCTTACTCTCATATTTCAAAGTAACCCATCTCTATTAATCTCTGCATCACCATGAGGTCGTGGCCTACCAGGAAAGTTTCAGTGGGCTCCAGAGGAGGCATCTGTCCCCAGCGGCAGCTATATGGTTTCTCACTGACTCTGACTTCTTTTTCCCAGCATTCAGTTTAGTTTTCCCACCTCGCTCTATTCTGCTAAGCCTCTGGCCTAAACAGATTTATTTATTAACCAATAAAGGCAACACATAGACAGAAGGACTTCCCACACCAAGACATTCTGCAGTACACAGAAGAAAGTGACTGACAAACTGCAAATAGAGACAAAACAGTCTTCCAAATTTCCTACTTCATGTAACAGTCTGCCAGATACTATGGGCCTATAGACTGAAGATGGATGCCCCAACATTTCAAAAAAAAACTTTGCTTGACCAGTCAGCAAGATGTCTTTGTCAATTCTAGAGTTTTGGATGTTGCTTACAATGCATTTTCTGTTTACTGATGTAATGTTATATCCTTCTTGGGTCTTTTAAGAGTGAAAGACAGATAGTTATAGTTTTCCTTAGTTATGGTAAAAGATAAATTAGGTATAAAACTTTAGACTCAGAAAGACAGGTATTTTTCCTTAATTTGTCAAATGTAAATGAACTAAAATATAACTGTAATTCTTTCTTGATAATTATTTTGTAAATGTAACTTTACTATTTTAAAATTAAAATCTTCCTTTTTGTTTAGAGAGAAAAGGGGAAATGATATGGGATTCCCCTCTGCATTCTGTGAACATGTTTTATTAACATTGGTTAATAAAGAAGCTGCTTTGGCCTATGGCAGGGCAAATTAAAACCAGGTGGGAAATCCAAACACAGATGTATAGAGAAAGTACGTAAAGTCAAAGAGATGTCATGTAGTTGTTAAAGGAGAAGGATACTAGAATCTTTCTGGTAAGCCACAGCCTTGTGGCAATATACAGATTAATAGAAATGGGTTGATTTAAGATGTAAGAGTTAGTAAATAAGAAGCTTGATATAGTAGGCCAAGCACTGTTGTCATTAACATAGTTTCTGTTTTATTATTTTGATCAGGGTAACCAGGAACAAAGCACAGTCTCCTTTTATATCAACGTAATATCCCACAACATATCAGTGTTCAAACATCAAGCCGTTTATAATGTCTGCACAAATCCTCACTGTCCACTCAATGTGTGTTTTTATTCAAATCGCACACACATGCAATCCTAATTTAGTCTACTCCAACAAGAATAGCTATATTTTGTCATAAATAATCCATTTCCTCATTTTTAATCTACCTTGTCATCACCTTTCCTTTTCAGCTCTCAAATGTCCCTTTCTGGGGTGCAGGAAGACATTTTTGGATATGGCTTAAAAAGATTAATTCCGCTGTTAGTTTGAGTCCAGACCTTGTTTACAGAAACAGTGCATTCTGCCTGAGGATGGTTGCTTTAAAATACAGAATAATCTGATCTGTCTGGTATTCATAATTGGTTTTGATACATATATATCTATAAGAAATACAGTCTTCTCTTTATCCTTTGCTCCTATGAATAAAGCCTTGTCATTTCCAATGGTATTTATACACAGCAACAGGCTGTCCCACATACAATAAATCAGAAGGAGGGTTTGGTTATATGTTGCCCGTGACCTGATAATTATGATAAATGCATGTCAAATGTGCAGGTGTATAGGGCCTCCAGCAAGCTAACTCAATGCAAAACACTGAGTACCAGCACTGGGATGGACCTCCCCACTAAATAGCAGCCCTTTGGGTGGTCACTATTCTTGCTAGCAGTGTAACATTCTATCTCTACAGAAGAGGACGGCAGCTCTGTGGTTGGGAGGCTCCTCTTCTGCCCTAATCCTTCCATTTGCCTGATTTTGACCTGTTTCTTTTCTGTATAACAAGCTCGCACAGTGTGTGCAGTAAGTTCCCAGGGAGAACTGTGAGTCCTCACAATTATCCCCAGAGACTTCAGCTAATAATGTCAGAGTGAGGGAAGTCCTGAGGGCTGTGTTTTTAAAAGCTCAGTTCAGCTGATTGTAGGAGGTATGAAGCCTAGTACTAAGCAAAATCCAAAATCCTTGAAGTCAATACAGCTGTTTGTCTCTCATGTCCTGTGAGTCATCAGTCAGTCCATCCAACGGATGCCTCCCCAAGTCACCTCTGCTTTAGTTCCGGTCACAGCTCTTTTTCAGGACACCATTGTGTCTTAACCTGGATTATTGAAATGTTCTTTCAATAGAGTCCCTTGCTTCTATTTTGGCTTTTTAAAGGATGTTCTTAAAACATCAAAGAAATGCTTTTGAGTCTGAAATCTGATGTGATGCATTGAAGTAATGTCTGAAATACATATTGCCTTGCTGTATGGGCCCTTCCCTTAAGGCCCTTCACCTCAGGGTCCCCACTGTGTCTGGATTGCACTTTTCATCCTACTTATATCAGACTTGGTCATATCATTTGATTTGGAAGATCAAATGCAAGGATATTTGACTTTTGTTACTTCTAAGCAGAAGTTTAAGGAACCATTGTACGACTTTTACCTTCTCACTCATCTCTTTGGTACATCAAAATGTAGTTGTCACAGAAAATGCTGGAGCTAACATGAGCTGGAACACACTGGATAAAGGAAAACTTTATTGTTAGATAAAAGAATATCTGGGATTCTGAGCTAAAGAAATATCCTATAATAAATCTTATTGACACAGCTTAAAAGCGGGAGACTGAAATGACAACAAGAAAAAAATGAATTATGTGACTTTGGTATTAAGGATGGATGATCATGAGAAAAGTTGTTATTAGAGGTTGAATTACAGTGCACACATGTAACAGCTAATTAGTTTTGCTAGGAACTGCGAGAACTAGGAAAAATATACCCAGTAAATTTATGGCTGTGGATGGAAAAGTAACAGAGCAGAGTTATATGAAATTTCTTGATTTGGCACTCACTGCATTTTCTACGAACTTATTAAGGTGGGGAGAATCTAAGAAAAAAATAGATGGAGAAGAAAGGTTAAAAACATAGATGATGCTGAAATTATGACACATTACACCTGGAAGACTTAACATCTCTAAATAGGAAATAATAAGGGAAACAAATATGAACATAACATCAAAGGTTATTAAAGTCTTGTCTTTTTACCAAGTACCATATTAGATGAAAGGAATTTCTAACCAATGAGTTTAGACTCCAAATATTAAGATAAAACATAAAATATACTAAATCAAATACTAAACAGCCACTTCTGATTTTGAGAAAAATTTTATGACAACAAATCTTATTTGTAATTCGTGTGAGTCTTAAAGAATGTTGTTGGTCGACTTCACTTCTCATAGGCATAAGCAAAAAACACCCACAAGGCAACTCTTTTTTCTCTCATTGGAAACAGTACACAAACATTTGACTGGGAAGAGAAAACTGCTAAACTGCTGTTTTCTGTGACTACCTTCATGGGCACAGATATGAGTTCAAGAGGCTCAAGGAGCACCAATATCTTCACAAACAGATTCAATATTTGAGTTGAATAAGAGGCTAGATTTCTATAATAGAGGTAGGGAAGAGGGAAATAAGAATAAGAGTCTAGAAGTTGATGTGGAGATCCCAGCTGATCCTTCCTTCCTTGGCTAAGGGCTAGCCTGTAGTTATGCATGATGAAATTATAAGGTCCATCTCAGAATAACCATTGCTAGAGTGATTGCTGGAAAGAAATACTGGAGATTGTCCAGCATGTAAAGAGACTGTTGAGTACCTTTGGCATTTTTTCTGTTTCCCAAATGACCATGATTTAGGTTAGTCTATAGATAAAATCCATATATAACCAAAATGTCAAAGAATAATAGCAAGATCAATAGGAGTAATCACAGTTATAATTTTCTTTCAATCTAAAATGCAATGTTTTTACTTTTTAAAGAGTTTATTTATTTATTTACTTATTTATAGTTACTTGATATTTATGAAGGTTTTACCTTCATGTTTCTTTTTATGTCACATATTTGTAGTGCTTGCCCAGATGCTAGAAGATGCTAAACTACGGAACTTGACAAGAGGGTTGTGGGCCTCTATGTGGGTCCTGGAACTGAACCTATGTCCTCTTGAAGAACAGCCAGTGCCTTTAATCACAAAATCATATATGCAATCCCAATCTCAATATCATTGAAGGGATACAGTATAATCTACACTTGCTTAACTTTAGTCACTAAAACCTTTCAGTATATCTTAAACATATAACATTAAGAGAAATAAAAATGACATGCAGAAAAAAAGTGATGTCAACTGAAACTCTTTAAAATGATCCAGTTTTTATATGTTCAGAAGAGCTTTAAAATAATTCATATTGTAGCTTCAAAGGAAAGCTACCTATACTCTAGAAAAGTCACAGAGTACAGAAGAAAAATAGATACCATAAAATGATTGAAAAGTGAAATTATTGAAAATCACCTCTTCGGACATTACAGTCTCTCCTTTTCCTCCAGCCCTTCTCATGTCGCTCTCCTTATCTATGTCCATCTCCACGCATCCCTGCTATGTCCCATCTGCACCTCCACCTCCTGCATCCATTTCTCCTGTGTGTTTTCTGCTCCCCCACCTACTCTTGGATTTCATACTCTTCATACATTCCCATAGTTGCAGACCTCCAGCTTTGCTTCTATTCTTAGTTTGTCCTTATCAACAGGATTGGCAGAGCTATATTTTCTGATCTTTGAATTTCAAGTTTCTTTCCACAGAGGAGAGATTTGAAAGTCCCCACTTGTCCTGATCATGATATTGTAAGACACAAAAGTTTGTATAATAGTGACTTTTGGGTTTTACATATCCAGTATGGTAAAGGTTGGCTAGGACTAGTGGTGCTATCTCAAAATTGTATCTCTAGGATCTTTCTAAAAGGACAACATGAGCCAAGGAATTAACTGCACCTACATCTTTGTTTGATAAGAACAGAAAGAATATGAGTAGGAGAAAATAAGGGACTATTTGGGTAGTACCTTTTTTCCTATAAGTTATAATTAATACACTTGGAATGATATGGATAGTCCAATGACAATGTATGTTCAAAGTCACCAAAAAGTTGACTATTTAATGAAGATGGAGACCTTTGCATGATTTCTAATGGATATCAATTTATTAGAGGTTACTTTGGTGACAACCAGAGAAGTGCAGCAGCACATTGCATAAATGCATTTTTTGTTTTTCCAAATTCTAACGAGAAATTAAAATTTTAGTGATTCCTGTAATCACAACTTCATAATCAACATACATCTAAACCATTTTCATGTTAGGTATTTATACATATTCTGAAAACATCAGCGTTCTCCTGTAGCACAGAAGGAGAATTATTGCCAAGTGCTTTTGTTATTTTAGGTTTTACATATCCAGTATGATAAACTGGTAACAACCATGTTACTTAAGTGGTCAAAAGTAGGGAACAAAAATGCAGGTTACCTAGGCAACTACTGAAAAATCATAACTTTTCTCATAGATGTCCTAGCCAAAAAGTTATCTGCACGTTGCTTAAATAAGTGGCGCACTACAATCCTTCCTCCATAGAAAGAAGACACACCCAGTCCCTGGTGATGACAAGGCTGCTGACATTCTCCAAGCTCTGACAGAAGCCCTCAACTCCTTTTTTTATACCACAACCAAGCAATGGGAACCTTTCTTCAATGTTGTTGGAGCTCAGGTTTATAGGAAAAAATGACGTTTTAAAGCCAATGTATAGGTTGTTTTCATTTCCTTTTCCAGGATGCCATTGGTGATGTCCCTTAAGTGTACCTGTTCAGACTTAAAACAATTACCAACCTTAAGCGTACCTGTTCAGGCATAAAACAATTACCACATGTCAGTGTATTTACTTGTTACTTTCACAAGTGGGAGGCAAAGGCAGGTAATTTCTTGTTATTGTTCACGTGCTTGCTTTTTTTCCGGTTTGAAGATGGGTTTACAAGAAGGAAGAAAAGAGCAGGGAATGCTTTATTCAGGTCGTGGATCAAGTAGCTGGTAACGTTGTTTCGATCATTGGGGCCTTGTGAGGATTCATCACATGTGACTTGTAATTACTACTACAGAAGGCCAGGACTCTGTAGCATCTGACTCTTGGTAAGCATTTTCCCCAAAGCATCATTTCTTCTCCTAGTCAATGCCAAACCTGCCTCTTTAGTACGGGTGAGCATTTGTTGTCACTGAGATAAATACAGGGTAGAAAGCAGAGATAAGTAGGAGAAACCAGAAGGGCAGATTTGCCAGGGAGTATGAGAGGCATGGGGCCAGGGAGGTGAGGCATGGATCAGCAAAAACATCTTCTCTATCCTTTGTCTGTATCATTTCTCCTTAGGATATGATTACTTCTCTCATAAAAGCTTCTACTCAAACTAAAAAGAGCAAGAGATTGCCACTTTAATCATTTTGTCCTAGTCATTGGCAACTTGTCATAACAAAATGCCATTTAATGATTTATTTTTAAATAGCAGGAAATTTTTGGATGTTTTAAAGATTTTGCTGTAGTCAATCAATACAGCTGTTTGTGTTGTAGATGTCTAACTCCTTACTGGGTCCTCACATGTACCTTGTTAGCCTGGGCATGTAAACTTGCAAAGCCTGTATGGATTAGACCTAGTTTTATGTTTTATTTAAGACTAAACATATCTTACAACTCTGGTCTCCAAATACAGTCTCTTTTTAGATAATGTTTTTAGAATATGAATTCTGAAGAGATACATTTCAGTCACCATCATCACTGTAGCAGCAACTGGTATAACGTCTATGCTTCATTCTGGAGTAGTCCACGTCTGGACCATAAAACTTTGTTACCAAGCCATGCATAAAAGAGATTTAAAAAGACGGTTAACATATTTTCAAAGATGGTCTATGTTCTGGTGAGGCATTTCATGTTATGAGAAATAGGTTTAGCAATACCTGGGGTAGACTGACCATTTTTGCCTCACTGTTTTTGAAGTAAAATGTGTTTCACTCCAAAGCAATGTGCTATCTAATCTCAAGTAGATTAATCTGTCAGTCAGTAAATTACTGAAAATTTCTGCTCATAAAGCATTGCTATATACCCAGCACTTGCTAGATACTTCATTCCCATAATAACTTTATGATCAGTGTTCAAACACTCATCTTCAGCAAGGACTTCCTAAACTCCTAGAAAACTATATTTCAAATGAAGAATATTGTATAGAAAGCACATCTTATTTAACAACCTTGGGAATTTAACGGGTTGGGACTTCTGAGGTGATTCTTTTAACCACTGAAATATTTCTAATAGTGGGTCTGCCTGACTTCATAGGCAAGAGGTAGTAAAGGAGCAGCAAATTCTGCACATAAGTCATAGAGAGATGCTTCTTAACTAGCTGATTAAAATACACAGTTTCTAAACCATAATTGGGCTGCACTATATAAATTCGGGGCTGCACTATATTCTGACTACAACACTCTTCCACACTGATAGATGTAAAATCCATATGCTTAATTACCTGTCAAAAGTTTTGCTGTTGTTGTGAGCCATAGTCTTATATTGTAGCCCAAATTAGTTTCAAATTCATAGATATCTTGCTTTTGCTTTTAGAATGCTGGGATCATAGGAATAAACCTTATTACCCAGTTTTTCCTAAATATTCATTGTTGCTATTTTAAAGTGAGAGGACATGTTCTCACATAACTCAGTTCTCCATTTCATGGTCTTGAAATTCATTTTAAAAGAGATTTTTTCCCCTGATTTTAAATTGTTTGTATGTCTCTGTGTGTGTGAATATGTGCAAGTGAGTACAGTTCCCTATGCCTTGGACATCTGAATGCCCTGGAACTGAAATTACAGCAATTGTGATCTAAGAACATAATTCAGATCCTCTGAAAGACCAGTAAGTGCTCCTCACTGCTGAGTCATCTATCCAGCTTTATGATCTTGAACCTCTGTGCTCTTACCTATACCTACTAAGTTCAGGGATGACAGGCATGACTCACAAATACTGCCCCTGTTTTCTATGCTGCTTATGCTTATGATTAAACTCATATAATAATAAAAGCTAGGTAAATTCTCTACAAAATGAGCTGCATCCCTATCAAATGAGATATATAAGCATGTTTTTTACCACTGTGCATTAGTGTGTGTTCATACAGAAGGTGCTGAATCTCCTGAGAGCTTACAACTCGGTAAAAATTATTTCTTGATAGAACATGTAGGTTATTTCCACAAAACATTGTTAGGTAAAATTAGAATGATGGTTTCCATAAATGATATCAGAACATAGAACATCAAATCTACAGAGTATCAATTCAGTCAATATCTGTAGGATATATACAGAATGATACACACAGAGAAAGATAGAGATAAAGAGATAGATGATAGATGATAGATAGATAGATAGATAGATAGATAGGTAGACAGATAGATGATAGATAGGTAGAGAGAGAGAGAGAGAGAGAGAGAGAGAGAGAGAGAGAAAGAGAGAGAGAGTTAACAGGCACGTTAAACTGCTAACTAACCTCCCCTTGCTCGTGAAATAGATATTTGATATTATTATTTATGCAGTTTGGAACAATGTATTTCATATGTGCTTAGATATTACATGCTAACTTTTATCCAGGTGGTATTATTCCCTGGGATTTGGTATTTCCTTTGATCAAAGTAGAAACATGTTTCAACCCCATTTCGTGAGACCACCAACTAGAATTATTTAAGAAAAGAAGTGCTTCAGTTAAGTATATTAAGGAGGAAAACTTGACAAAACTTAGAATATTTAAGTTCACTTCCAAGTCCTTTCACAAAAAGAAACAAAGAGATAGACTGGTGTATCTCACAGGCAAGGAAAAGCCAAAGGAAAAGAGCAGGAAAGAAAAGAAAAGAAACAAACAAAAAGCAACAGAAACACATATAATATAGGGCTGTTTTCATTATTGACCATGGTAGCTTATTTCTACTGTATTTTATATTATGATCCATGAAAACCAGAGTGATCGGAAGAGAGGATTCTGGAGGTTTCATCTGCTTTCTAATTCAATGGTGGGGGGTTAGGATAGGAAGAGTATGGCTCCTTAAAGTTCAAAAACTGGGAGTTGTTTCCAAATGCCTGAATTAAGTAAGTTATATGGCAAATGGAATTAGTATTTTATTTAAGATAATATAAGCAGCAGACCTTAACTTAGAGAGTTTGTTTAAGATTATTTGCTTGGGTACAAATTTAAAGGACCTTAAAAAGAAAGAGGAAGGCAAGGGTCAGATAGATTTGTTGTGACAAAGAATATACTGACTATGGTTAGCTCATGCTTGGTCAGGAGCCGGAAGACAGCTAACATTCTCTAGCAAACGAAGAACCTAGAACAAGGTTCTCCTGTGCAGTCTCCAGAATAAATGTGACCCTACCAACAGCTGATGTACCAAAGCGTCCTCTGTCTTCCATTCTTAA
Organism: Arvicola amphibius; assembly: GCF_903992535.2. Taxonomy (NCBI): domain Eukaryota; kingdom Metazoa; phylum Chordata; class Mammalia; order Rodentia; family Cricetidae; genus Arvicola; species Arvicola amphibius. The sequence goes on from NC_052057.2 coordinate 64,209,377, forward strand.
CCACATGAAATCCTCAAGCTGTAGCACTGTTTAGTTTTTCGAAATAGCACTAGGAAAACATACTAAACATAACCTTTCTTGATGCCTGTATTTTGCCTGTGTTTAGTGAATACACGAGTATTCAGAGAATGTCTGAGATCAAAAATACAAGAAAATGGCAGTCATTGCTAATAAGGTGTCCTCATAGAGTGTGTGGGGGAATCCACCACAGTCTTCTTATTGCAGCGATGAAAAGATTTGTCAATTATAAATGACACCTGATTAACTGATTATTGTGTAGTGTTTAATGAGGGCTGTCAATGATCCATAGTCCCTAGAAAGAAATCACACATGCTACCTACCTATTGTACCTAAATTACAAACCATCAACTAAGCTTTCCTAAAATTGTCAGAGATCTTAATGGGGCATGGGAAAATGCTGGAGCAGCAAGGGAAGAACTGCACTAATATAAGAAACTGTTCAAGTGACAACCAAGAGGGTCTGACATGGATTGCTAATATTGAAATTAATTAGAATCTCAGTTATAAACACTAAGAACCAGGTTAATTGCGGATTATATCATTTAAAATATTTTTGTCTCCTTCCCTTCTTTCCTGTGAGGTTCATGGAGGACACCAAGAGAACAAGGGTTATAGAATCAACTAAGCAGGGTTCTTAAGAGTCCACAGACACTGAAGCAGCAATCACAGACTCCACAGACACTGAAGCATGGGTCGATGCTAGATCCTGTGTGGACATTCTTTGGTTGTTAGCTTGAGGTTCTTGTGGGACTCCTAGCAGTGGGAGTGGGATATTTATGACTATGTTGCCTCTTCCTGGGACCCTTTCCCTCCTACTGGGTAGTTTCACCCATCCCCGATACGATGATTTGTGCCTAGTCTTATTTTAAATTGTTATGCCATGTTTGGTTTACATCCCTGGGAGGCCTGCTATTTTCAGAAGGGAAACAGAGGAGGAGTGGATTTGGAAGAGAGGCAAGGTGCGAGGGGGAACTAAGAGGAGTGAAAAGAGGAGAAAATGTGGTCAGAATGTATTGTAGGAGAGAAGAAATTTAAAAAAAAAAGAAAACAATATGGGATATGTAAACAAAATTGGGTCCAGTGGTAAGGCTTAGTAGGTAAAGGTGCTTGCCACGCACTTGGAGACCTGAGTCCTACTTGTGGAACACACATAAGGTATAAGAAGAGATACGCTCCACAGGTGCCCTCCAATCTCTATGTCTAGGCCTTTGTCTAGCCCATGAATTAAGCACACATGCATGCACACTCATGCACACACACGCACACACACACACACACATATTGAATAATGATGATGATCATAATGAAAGTAATAGCAAATAAAATTAGAAAAGTACATGCTATTTAAGTCATAAATACTCACTAAACAATAAATTATAATGTGGCAAAGGTAAAATAAATATTGAGATAAATGATTATTACATTTACTATAAAGTACAATCCAAGTATAAATTGACAAATTCGAGAAAGAGAAGAAAGCACAAATAGAAAAAGATGTATGAAAAACTGCAGCCTGGTTGTCACTTATGGAATGAAAATTGAAGCAATAATAAATGCTTTAATCTATAATATTATCAAAAATGATTGATGATGTCAGAGTTGAAGGAGATTAAGAAATATGCATTCTAGCTCACTGAGATTATGAATCAAATTGACAGCATTTCTATAAAGGGCAATGTAGGCCTGTATCTAAATATAAAATTTATTTATCTTATATGTAAAATTATGCTTACAAAAATGTAATGAAATAATCATTCAAATTCATAGAAGTATGCATGCAAATATTTTTAAAGCAATTTTTGGTAGAGGAGGATTAAGACTTCAGATAAAATGTCCACTGTCATAGTTTGAGCTGTCAACTTGACACCTGTGGAAGGAAAACTTTAGCTGAAGAATTTTATTCTTACATTGGCCTATAGGCATATCTGTGGGGACATTTTTTCACTGTGTAGATATATAATTGTTTTTAAAACAATCCTTTTATTTGTTAAACAAAGCATATTTGTCAGTATATAAGCAGGAAGCAACACAGACATGCTGGTCGGTCTCTCTGCCATCTCTCTGTCAAGTTGCTGCAACCATGACACCTGCTCTCCAATAAAGATTATTACACTTATATTTCACTGATATTTTCTAATAGAAGGAAATAAATTAATACATTTGAAAGATACATGATTACAGACAATATTACCATTTAGGAATTTAATAACCTTTGCTTACACTGTGGTTGGTATTCTGCAAGGCTTATGTAATTGTTCTTTTTTATTTATTTATTTTTTTCTCTTCTTTTTCATTGATTTTATTTTGTTTTTTAATATTATTTTTATTGAATTATATATTTCACAAATTTTCACCTCCTCTTCTCCTCCCATTTCCTTTCCCCTCCCCCAACCCCTCTCCCCCTTCCTCTCCAGTCCAAGGAGCAGTCAGGGTTCTCTGGGGGAAGTCCAAATTCCTCACCCATCCATCCAGGTCTAGGAAGGCAAGGATCCAAACAGACTAGGTTCCGACAAAGCCAGTACATGCAGTAGGATCAAAACACAGTGCCATTGTCCTTGGCTTCTCAGTCAACCCTCCTTGTCAGCCACGTTCAGAGAGTCTGGTTTGATCACATGCTCCATCAGTCCCAGTCCAGCTGGCCTTGGTGAGTTCCCATTAGATCAGCCCCACCGTCACAGTGGGTGGGCGCACCCCTCTGGGCCCTGACTTCCTTGCTCATGTTCTCTCTTTCTCTGCTCCTCATTTGGACCTTGGGAGCCCAGTCTAATGCTCCATTGTGGGTCTCTGTCTCTATCTCCAACCATCGCCAGATGAAGGTTCTATGGTGATATGCGAGATATTCATCAATGTGGATATAGTATAGGGCCAGTTCAGGTGCCCTCTCCTCAGCTGCTCAAGGAACAAGCTGGGGACATCTCCTTGGACACCTGGGAACCCCTCTAAGCATCCAGTCTCTTGCCAACCCTCAAATGGCTCCCTTAGTTAAGATATATACTTCCCTGCTCCCATATCAACTATTCCTCCATCCCAACTGTCCCATTCCCCCAAGCTCTCCCCATCCTCCCCTTCTCACTTCTCTCTCCCCATCTCCCCTTATCCCCATCCCAACCCCACCCCCAAGCTCTTTGGGTACTGATCTGAACAGAGAATTCTCAACTGAAGAAGTTCTAATGGCCAAAAGACACTTAAGGTCATGCTCAACCTCCTTAGCGAACAGGGAAATGCAAATCAACACAACTTTGAGATACCATCTTACACTTGTCAGAATGGCTAAAATCAATAACACCCATGATAACCTTTGCTGGAGAGGATGTGGAGTAAGGGGAATGAACACTCATCCATTGCTGGTTGGAATGCAAACTTGTGCAACCACTTTGGAAATCAGTGTGGCAGTTTCTCAGGAAGTTCGGGATCAACCTACCCCAGGATCCAGCAATACCACTCTTGGGAATATACCCAAGAGATGCTCTATCATACTACAAAATCATTTGTTCAACTGTGTTCATAGCAGCATTATTTGTAATAGCCAGAACCTGGAAACAACCTAGATGCCCCTCAATGGAAGAATGGATAAAGAAAATGTGGAATATATACGCATTAGAGTACTACTCAGCGGTAAAAAACAATGATATCTTGAATTGTGCATGCAAATAATGGAAATAGAAAACACCATCCTGAGTGAGGTAACCCAGACCCCAAAAGATGAATATGGTATGTACTCACTCATTAGTGGATTCTAGCCATAAATAAAGAACATTGAGCCTATAATTCCTGATCCCAGAGAAGCTAAATAGGAAGGTGAACCCAACAAAAAACATGTAGTTTTCCTCCTGGATATCGGAAGTAGACAAGATTGCCAGGCAAAAATTATGTGATTTTTCTTATACATCCCCCTATTTTATTTGGGGAATTAGCTTTGTTTTTCATATTATATTCTTAAGAAAATGGTTTGATAACAGAGCCAAGAATGAGGCACTGATAGAAATGATACAGTCTTTACAGACTAATAATAAAGAGCTAGCTGAAAAAATACCATTGAAAAGGTTAACGTTAGACAGACAAAATTCAATCCATGCCAAATCGTTCTGAGAAATTATCTGAAAGAATTCATACTGTTGAATTTAACAATCAAAATCTGTTAAAAAGTTATAATAGGTTAACAGATAGGGTATCTCTCCATGAAGGCAATATGCATGCCATCCAAGTAATGTCCAAGGATGAGACATTATCTTTACTGAAGAAATTTTATACTTAGAATTATATGTACAGATTAAAGTCCAGAAGCTAAATAAATCAAGGAGCACACTATAACTGTATTCAGGACAGGAGATTCAGACTTTCAAAAATCAGTGATACAAAGATCTAAAACATTTGAGGAAAATATTGGAACTGATGAGCAGGGAGAGAGTATAAGAACTAGATTTAGCCTCACCAGTACTTGCCAGGGTCAGGGATGACTAATCCAGCAATTTCCTCTGACAAACCATCCAGTATTAAGTACCTAAAGGATTCAAAGTTTGTAAATGGCAACCAATAGGTATGAATGGGCTAAAGGAAATTATGAAAACAATAGTGTCTTGTGTCTTGTATTAACCATTTGTGAGGGAACTAGTAAAAACATGGATTTCCATCAATAAGGAAACACCACATGATTGGTTTTAATTACTTTCAGCAGTCCATGAAGATGGAACACAGCTGCTATAGAAGTGCTACTAGTAAGGTGAGGAAAAAGCTTTAGGACAATAGGGAAACATAAAAATTTGAGGCTTCCCAAGATCAAATTCTTGGTAAGAGCTTTGGATGTGGATCCAAAGGTCCAGGCTCTATATGATGAACATATCTTGTCCCTATGCCACACAATAGCCTTAAATGCTTGGGACTGGATTCAAAAACCAAAAAAAAAAAATGAATCATATACAAGGGTTAAACAGAACCAGAGAGAACACTTCAGTACTTTTTACAAAGATTAACTAAGGCTGTACAAATAGGAGTAACAGACCCAGATTCTAGACAAGTACTTTTTGAATCTCTGGCTTTTGAAAATGCCAAATTAAAATGCAAAAAGATACTTGGGCCTTTAAAAGTCAGATCAGCACCAATAGATAAATAGATCCTGCATACAAAGAATGTTTAGACATTTGATTTTGACTTTAGTACTGAAGCTTGGGTAGGAAAAGCAATTTCCAATGGTATAAGGAAACACCAAAATGCCAAATGTTTTGATTGTGGTAGAATAGGACACTTGAGAAGGTACTGTAAACAAGGAGATCCTATAAATAATGTCTCCTCTGTGAGTGGCAAAATTAGAAGGGCACAATCTTCTGGACTATGTAGAAAATGTGGCAAAGGCTGAAAATGCACCAATGAATGTAGATCAACAATAGACAGACAAAGCAACCTGATACCATCAGGAAACTCCTTGGGGACCTCTCGAAGGCCCCCATGTTAAATGTGGTCCAGTTCTTCCCAGTCATTGTGGAGAACATGTCTTACCAGGAAAATTAAAAAATCTACTGCCTACTGAAAAAAAAAAAAAAAAAAAACTATACTGTTCTAGAAGATGGAATAGACATGGAGGATGAATAAAATACTCAAGTAGGAAATATGAAACATACTTTGGCAGACTTCTATAAATAATTTAAAAACAAAGCTAAGAGTGTATATAAATAACATTGCAATTGAGGGATTACTGGATACTGGTGTAGAAGGGACTATCATTATTCCAGAATTTTGGCATCTAAATTGGCCTCTTCAAGAGTGAGATGTTTAATTCCTAGGAATTGGAACCCTATCTCAACTGAAACAAAGCAGAAGATGGGTTGAATGCATAGGGTCAGAAGGACAGAAAGGAAGACTGAGGCCATATGTAGCTATTATCACAGTGAATTTACATGGTCATGACCGGCTACAGCAATGGAATACCCAGATTAATATTCTTGTAGTTCCTCAAACTCATGTTTATGGTAAGGATATTATAAGGTGCTATAAACAAAGATTACCAGCCATTCAGCATGCACAAGAACAGAAAAAAAACTAGCAAACCCACAGAGGTACTAACTGCCCTACCTTTAAAATGGCTAACTGAGGAACCAACATGTGTTAAACAATGGCCTTTAACAGAAGAGAAACAGCAGAGTATAGAACAGTGGGTACAGAAGCAACTAGATGCTCAGCATATTAAAGAATCAACCAGTCCTTGGAATTCTCCTGTATTTGTTCTTGAAAAAGAAATCTGGAAAATGGAGAATGGTGACAGATCTAAGAGATGTCAACAAGGAAATTCAGCTTGTGGACCCGCTGCAATCTGGAATTCCTTTGCTTTCCCTATTACAAAAAGGATGATTTCTTATAGTTATTGATTTAAAAAAATATTTTTTCACTATATCTTTACCAGAAAAGGATAGAGAAAAATTTGTCTTCACAGTGCCTACTTATAATAGTTCTCAGCCTACTAGGAGATATCAGTGGACTGTCCTTCTACAGGAAATGCTCAATAGCACCATCCTGTGCCAGTACTCTGTAAGTCAGCCAGTGGAAACAATGCATAAAAATTTCTTAAATTCCTATAATTTACCATTACATGGATGATATTTTGTTATTTAATTCAAATGCAGATACCTTAGAAAGAATGTTTGAAGAAGTAAAAAATGTTTTGCCAAATGGGGATTACAAATTGCTCCTGAGAAAATACAAAAAGGAGAGTCTGTCAATTACTTACATTACAAAATAGATTTACAGAAAATTAGAACACAAAAGGCACAAATTAGGAGAGATTAATTGTAGATTCTTAATGAAGTTCAAAGATTTTTAGGAGATAATTTCCAGTCTATAACCTGCTGTTGGGATAACTCCTGATCTAATAATTTATTCAAGCAAAACCTTAGGTGATGACAAAGACTTAAATAGTCTCACAGAATTAACAGCTGAAGCTGAGAAAGAATTAGCTGTTGTTGAAGAGAAATTATAGGAGCCATGTATGGATATGGTGGATCCAAATCTTAGTTGCATTCTAGTCGTATTGCCTTCCAGAATTTTCCCCACAGAAATTTTATTGCACAGGGAAGATATTATTTTAAAATGGATCTCTTTACCACACAAACTAAGTAAAAAATTAAAAACATATGTGGAAAAGGTCTCTGAATTAATTTTAAAAAGGAAAATTGAGAAATGTCAACTAGCAGGAATTGACCCAACAGAGATTATTGTGCCTTTAATGCTGATGAAATTTTTTTAAAAAATGGGAAGACAATGTACTCTGGCAAAGAACTTATAAAAATTTTTAAAGGAGAGATAAATAGAAACTTTCCCCAAAACTTATTAACTTAATAAAGAGAACTACTCAGATTCTTCCCCAAATTATATGTGGTGCACCAATAACTAGGGCCCATACATTCTATACTGATGTAAATAAATTAGCAAAGGCAGGTTACAAATCAGAAGATTTAAGTAAGGTGGAACAAAGCTCTTAAAATTCTGTCCAAAAGGCAGACTTATAAGCTATTTTCATGATACTAAGGAATTTTAAAGAAACTCCCAATATAGTTACTGATATGCAATATGCAGATGGAATCATCTTACATATTGAAACCATGGAATTTATCCAAGATGATACAGAATTGTCTTCATTATTCATCCAAGTTCAAGATATAATCAAGAATAAGTTTTGTTCTTCATACATAAAGCATCCAATTTCATATGCGTCTGCCAAGTCCTCTAGCACAAGGTAATGTAGAAATTGATTGATTATTGATTGGAAGTGTGCTGAAGGCTTCAGAATTTCATAAAAATTATGCCAATAGCAAGGGTTTAAAAAAGACTTTTATATTACACGGCAACCAGCTAAGGAAACTGTAAATAGATTTTTTACCTGCTCTTTATGTAACCAAACACTTCTGAGCAACCCAAAGAGTACTCTAAAGAATAAAATCTGGTGGATGGATGTGTTCCATTTTACAGAATTTGAAATATTAAAATATGTATACCACACCATTGACATTTACTCAGGTTTTCAATGGAAAACTGCTTTTAGCTCAGAAAAAAACTGATTCAGTAATCACACATTTATTAGAAGTTTCGGCCATCATGGGTATACCTTTCCAAATAGAGGCAGATAGTGATCCAGCGTATGTCTCTAAGAAAATAAGACAGGTTTTTTTTTTGCTTATCATAATATAAAGCATATTACAGAATATTGAACAACCCTACAATTCAGGCAGTTATTGAAAGTTCAAACCAAACTAGAAAGAATATGTTCAACAAACAGAAAGGGATGGAAAATTCCCCTAGAAATAGCTTGCATAATGCTTTATTAACCTTGAATTTTCTTAATGCTAATGAGAAAGGAACAGCAGCAGTAAAGAGACATTGGAGAATTAAAAAAAAACTTCTGAATTAAATTAGCCATTGTATTTCAAGGATGTGTTGACCTCAGAATGGAAAAACAAGAGATGTGCTATGTTGAGGAAGGGGTTTCACTCTTGTTTTCACAGGAGAAAAAAGCTATGGATATTATCAAAATTAAAAAAGATTCAATTTTAAAAGGAGAAACCTCTTGAGAAAGAAAAATGACAGCTCATCCACAGAGGTGACAACCATACTGATGGTAAGGAAATCTTATAAGGGTTGGGGCAGGGCTCTGTCCTTGTCTTTGCAGGAAAATACTCCTCTTCAAAAAGTCAAGAGACCCTGGACTTTAGATACCTAAAGAATAAAAGATAACTATACAGTCTGAATATCTAGAAATATTTAGATTATTTAGAATATTTAGATATTTAGAATATTTAGACTTTTCTTTAGATACCTAAAGAATAAAAGATAACTATACAGTCTGAATATCTAGAAAGGATCATTGATCAAAAAGAAATATGACTTATGGGTACAGGTCATCTACAGGGCAAAATCTTTGAAAATATATATTTATCTGTACTAACCAGTAGAATAATAGACTCACAAATAAAAGCTGGCTTTGGAGTTATATAATGGTTATCCTTTTTTAAAATCTAAGGATGTCATTAAAAGAAATATTCAGAGTTTCTGTCTCATGTCAGGAGCCATGACAGAAAAAAATATTTTAGGAAAAGATTTACTTTTCTTACCAAATTTTGTCTATATCATACCTTTCATTGAATACATGTATACATGAATAATGTTTATGTTTTCCATAAGGAACAATAGATTTTTCTGCAGTAATCTTTGAAGTTTTCAGGAAGAAGATGGGGTCCCATGACAATGACTTCACCCAGTTGAGATGATGTCATGATGCTGGTAGTTCTACTTTAAAACCAGTTTTGGGTATCAGCTGCTGAAGATGGTTCTAATTTAGTTAGCTGAAATGGTGCACCTTCTTACAATGTTCTGGCCCAAACTCCAAATAAGAACTTCAGAAAAATCCTATCAACTACTCAGAGACTGTTTGTTATCATACCAGACAGTAATGTTGAAACTTAACCATCATTTTAGTTTTATAGGATCCCATAGAAAGAATATCACCTCCATCACAGCTGGAAGTAATTTTAGAAGATAATGGCCTTTCTCCCAACTATGTTTGTCCTCAAGGTTAGGAACATCCATTAATGTATAAGATTAGGGGTTGGGGTGGAAGTTTTGTAGGCTCACAGATCTCACAAACAAAACAACAACAACAAAAACCAAAGGATATTGAATGGTATAATAAATAGATTAGTGTGATAATAGGCAGATTTGTGTGAGGTGGTCCTTTGGGGTTCCTGCTTCATGAAAGTGCCTACCAGAAATTCTTCAGGACACAGAAGAAAGTGACTGACAAACTGCCAATATAGGCAGAATTGTCTTTGAAATTTCCTGCTTCATGTAAAAGTATACCAGATTCTATGGGCCTTTAGGCTGAAGATTAGATGCCCCAATGTTACAGAAGAACTTTGGGTGACTGGCCAGGCAACAAGATGTCTATGTCAATTCTAGAGTTTTGGAAGTTGCTTATAATGTACTTCCTGTTAACTTAGCTACTATTATATCCTTCTGGAGTATTTGATGGAGTTGAATAATAATAGTTATAGTTTCCCTTTGTTATGATAAAAGATAAAGTAGATATAAATATTGTAAATATAATTCTTGCTTGATAACTATTTTGTTGTATGTAATCTTGTTATGTTAAAGTTAAAACCTTTTATTTTTTATTTAGACAGGATAGGGGAGGTGATGTGGGATTCCTCTTTGTATTCTATGAATACCATTGGTTAATAAAGAAGCTCCTTTGGGAGGGCCTATTGCAGTACAGAATTAGTAGAGCAATGTGGGAATTCCAAGCAGATAGAGGAGGAGAGAGTAGGCACAGTCAAAGAAAAGCCATGTAGCCCTTACAGGAGACAGATGCTGGGTACCATCCAGACAGAGTCTTATTGGTAGGCCACAACTGCATGGCAAGACACAGAATAATAGAAATGGGTTAATTTAATGTATAAGAGCTAGCTAGCAATATGCTTAAATGATTGGCCAAACAGTGTTTTAAGTAATACAGTTCCTGTGTGGTTATTTTGGGTCTAGGAAACCTGTAAATGAATGAGCAGTGTCCAACAACACAGACTGATCAACATCTCAGCATAGCTTTGCAACTTTAAAGTGAAAGACTACATTGTAGCTTAGATCTTACCTTTAGAGGAATGATAGTTGTACATTTCTGAAGTATATAAAGTTAAAATAGAACATGTTTTCTCTTTATAAAAGTAAAAACAAGTATAGCAATTCACTTCCCAGGTTTGTTCAAGACGTCATCAAGAGGTAACAATCAGAAGTCTGAAGTCACTAAGCCACAAAGCTTTATGATTTTTCAAAGGGATAATAATAGGATTATTGTAGTAGTACCATTATGGTCGAAGTTATATATGTATACATCATTCAAAGAGACTGATTCACAAAGCAGACAAATCTTCACTTGACTGTCCTCTCTGGTCTCACTCTGTTTTTGAACAACAAACTTTTTCCATGCACCCTGGCTGCGACAATGGTAATTAAATTTGGTGCTCTGTTCTGGCTAACAAGGGCACTGTTGTGTACACATGTATACTAGTACACTGGAACATGTGGCACATAAACATCATTCATGTGTGTTGTTTCTTAAAAAATTCTTCATTTTATTTTTTCCATTTCCTTCATGCTTCCATTCTTATGTTCTGGACATTTCAGAATCTCTGTGGATCATGTTTCTCTCACTTGTCCTTGGAACGTTCCTCTGTCTCCGTTTATTGGTCACTCACTCAGCATTTCTTTGTGTCTCCATAAGAACCAAATCTAAGGCAAACACTTAACAAGCTTGTGACAAAGCTGTTATCTAATAAATTGCTTTTAGAAGCAGAATGAAAGAAAGAAAGAAAGAAAGAAAGAAAGAAAGAAAGAAAGAAAGAAACTACTATTAGTTTTAGCTCTTATAATTCATTTTTTTATACTATCAGGGATAGTTGCCAAAGGGAATCAGAGTTTTCTTATGGAACATTTCATTCTAATCCCAAAGGTATTGGTGTGCTTTCAAGTTAACTTCAGGGCTCTGCAATCCCTTGATATAATTCTACCTTCTTCTTCATTCCTGACCAACTATCCTGCACTTCAGAGAAATCATGAAATCAACAATGTATAGTTGATCCTGGTCAATATGTCTACCCACGTGAAGTGTCTGTCCCTCACAGGACTGTTCAACATCTGCCTGGAGCCATGTGACTTCTTCAGGGGATAAAGCCTTAGAATAGCACAAATAAGTTCTCTTTTTGGCAAGGCCTATGAAAATTTAACCCATTTCTGGCAAGGCTGATGAGTTTGGTGCATAATTCTGGGCATGACCCAAGAGGATGTGTGTTACCTGCTCTCCTCGCTTTCCTTACAAAGATTATTATTGGTTGTTGGGGTTTTTGTTTGCCATAGATAAAAAGCCTTTTGTATTAGCAAAACATTCCCTTGATGTTTCTCCTCTGGGTGAGCCAGAGGAGATGTTGCTGAAAATATACAGTGGATCTAAATTAGCCCGTAATGTCTTTAATATTTCAGGTATGACCATAAATTCAGGTTTCTCAAGAACAGGATGTTACCTTTCCAATGTACCTTCTGACTGGCCTAAAAGAGTCACAGAAGTTCATAAAAATATTACATATTTGTATAACTGTTCTGGAGAGAATGATTTTAATCACAAGAGTCTGAAAGAAATTCCCAAACTAGACAATATCAAGAGTTAATGGGAACAGTCCAGGAAGTAGAATCATAAAAACTTACAATGCTCTTATTTCTATAGCTGTGACAATACCATAGGAAATTGAAATGAAGGGGACATGAGAACAAAAGATGAACAGTGCCAACTATTAAAAATAAACTTTTAAGTTATATAGTTTATAGGATGATAGGAGAAAATCTTGCATGCCCTCTATAGGAGACAAAGTAGTATAGAATAAGGAATAAAGATTTATCCTTGGCTGATGAGTTAATTGTGAGAGTTTAGATTGAACTGGAGGTAAACATTAACCATTGGAGGCAAAACTTTCACTTTGCATGATGCTGTAACCACAAATGCGGCCAACTGGGCACAGTGTTCCACCTGTACGTGTGCCTAGTTAGAAAACTAACTTTGTTGCTTGCCATACTGCTTATGCTTCTAATGTCAAGGCTACAAATCAACTAGATAAAGATAATCAGTGGAAAATCTGAGGGATGAAAATGAAAGGAGATAAGAAAATAAAATGGCAATTATTGTAATTATTACTAAAAACTTAAAAAAGTATGGCTGTAAAACTGTTTATGCAAACTTTAAAACTATATAAGTAAAAATGGCAAAGGCTCTCCAGGCTCACTTGTTTAAAACAGGTGGTGAGACTTTTCTGTTTTGCCAACTTCACACATCCATTCCAAGTCATCGGACTTGTTAAGAGCAAGATTCTCAGCAAACAACAACCTATAATATATTTTATTTAATGCCAGTACCATCAGTTATGGCAGGAACACATGTAACACAAAATCTACCACAGTACATAATGTCATCAATGCCATGTAGAAGGATGGGGACATTGGCTTAGAAGTTATTGAATTTGATTGACAATTTTCCAAACAGAAAGGCCTCATTTGACCCCAGCCTTATAATTGAAATAGAATTTAGAATGCATGATCTCTGTGATTTGTCCACTTTTTAATACTTCAAATGAATAACTAATTTAAACTACACAGACTATATTAAATTTGGTAAATGTAAATATCCAGAGCTTACAATAATAATTTACATTTATTACAATTCAGTTTCAAAGTAGGCTTTCACAGATGATTATTTAACCCTCTTATAACCTTTGTTTCAATCACAGTGTTACTGATATTTTTATTGCAATCTGACTTTAGCTTCAGAAACATTTAAAAAAATATTTTCCCAGGCTGTAAACATGACCCATTTCTAGATGTTATGGTAGTATGCCAATTTTCAGCCCTACAATAAAATGAACACTTCAATGATGGATTCAATATAATAGATGTATATTTTCAGTAAAGTTGAGGGGCAGAGTAGACAGATAGAGGCACATGAATAACTCTGCAATATTTTCTCTACCCTTAATAACAGGCATAGGAATGGCACAGTTCTTACAAATGACAGAACAATGCTTACTTTTTTGTTACTGAAGATAATCATTTATATACTAAGATGCAGACTTTTGAGTTATGGGTTCTAAGGGATTTATCAAATGAAAAATGTTTTAATGAATCTACCATTTTAGTAGCTGACAAAACTATTTGCTTTACCTATAAATTTCTGCTAATCTCACTATTTCTTTTCCTATATTTCTGGAAAAAAAAACAAGCATTGACTTGTCTGAACCCAGAGCATCAAACCATTTGAAATCATAGAGCACGTGGTTTTTCAGATTGTTTTTTCCCTTAGCAGCATGCAGTTTAAGTTCCCCAGGTCTCTTATGAGACTTGTTGGCTCTTTTCTCTTACTATGTAATATTCTGCTATATGAATATTCTATAGAATTTAAAAATATATTAAGTATAACATCTCATATATTTCTGTTTTTGCTATATGTAAATGAAGTTGTTATCATCAGCAGATTTTTATGTATGTATATAACTTTTTAGCTCATTTTCATGAGTTCTAACATGATCATCTATCAGATTGTAAAGCAAAATTACATTTAACTTCAGGATAAATTGCCCAAAACTCCTAGAAAAGACAAATCTGCATGCTATCCTCACTGCTGGAATTTAAAGTGTCACTCCTTCCCCTGAGTTTGATATTGCACTTTATATGTTGAGGTGTTTTAATGCCCTGTCTATTTTTCTTGAGTTTTAGCAATCTTTATACTGTGTTTTATCAAATACATATTTGACAAAGATTTTTTTCCCCTAGAATTTCTTTTTTAAAAGTGTGTTTATCAGATTTCTAGCATCATGTAGCATTGAAAAGATTAAGATCCTAATAGTCTAGTATCAACTTACTGACATTTTTTTTCCTGGATTTGACATTCTACATAGCAAATCAGTGTGCAATAACATCAATGTGAACTTGAATGCTATAATTCAGACTTTTTCTAGTTTTTTGTTTTGTATTTAGTCTGACATAGTATTTGTTTGAACAGTGCATGCTATCTAAGTGAGCAGTCTTGTATATGCTTGAGTTGTTTTTAGAGCCAGACCTCCTGAGTCTTAACTTTATACTTCCCACTATCTGGAGGGCATGAGGTCAGCTACATAAATTCTCTGCTTTCAGGGACTTTAGAAATAAAGACAGTACTTATAAGAGTAAGATTTAATGGTGAGGTGGAAATGAGCCACCAGTGTCATCCTGTGCCTTCCAGAACCTTCCCAGTTCCAAACTTACTTGCAGAATATGTATACTGGCTCAGATACCCACTAACTACAGTAATTTAGAAGGGGGACTTTTATTTTATTTTTCTAATTGCAAATTTGAAGAGTATATTTGTAAAATATTGAGATCAGTCATGTTCAGCTTGACTGCACATTATAATTTCTATTGACATTTTGCTGTCTATGAAATCATTCATTTCTCAGCCTTAGTTACCTAGCTGACTGGCCTGGTGCAGTGAGTGGAAACTGACTCCTGTGAAGATGGAGAGCTGGTCTGATATTTGGTTTGAGACCTGCCATTTAGGCAAAACAGTTGCACTTGAATCGCATTGTGATGTGCCGTCATTACTGAACTTTCTTATGAAATTGAATATTATTCACTTTTCAAAAAACAGCAGTTATTTTGAAAATCACTTTTATTTCTTTTGGGGCATTTTTTCACTCAAATCTAGATCAGACTTAAAATTTTGCTATTTCAAAAATTCTATTGCTAGATAAAATATCACTACTTTTCATCTATTTGAAAATCATCATCTATTCTAAGCATTTCCTCATTTTGTTTTTCCCAATTTCAAGAAAAAGAATTTTGTTTTTACTGCCTTATTTAATTTTCCCATTGCTTTCAGTTCTGATGGAGATTACCATAAACACATCTTAAATCTGACTAAGTCACAAAATGAAATTTCTTAATTAGGTTCCAAGCCATGGACCATATTGGAAAGTTTTCATAACTTGTCTTCAACTGAAATGATCTTCAACCTTCTCCACTATCTCAACATTTCGAGCATTTATCTAAAGCTCATGTCTTATGACCTTCATTCCTAATAACACACACACACACACACACACACA
Source organism: Arvicola amphibius (assembly GCF_903992535.2). Taxonomy (NCBI): domain Eukaryota; kingdom Metazoa; phylum Chordata; class Mammalia; order Rodentia; family Cricetidae; genus Arvicola; species Arvicola amphibius. The sequence continues at coordinate 64,225,054 of NC_052057.2, forward strand.
CACACACACACACACACCACAACCACCACCACCACCACTATCACCACCCAAACCAAAAATAACTCTCTTGAATAAGATGCCTTACTTTGCTTTCTTTCTTTCTCAAAAATCTCTCTTTATCTTTAGTTTACATCTAGTTTTATTCTTACCTCTTAGGAAGACCTGTTCCCTTTCTTCCCAAAGACTGACCCCTAGATGCATGCTCTTTATCTCATCTTCCCTGTCTCAGGCTCTTATTACATCAATTATTCTCCTTGCCAGCCTCTTTAATCTTTTGTTCTCTCCTCGATCACTCCCCTCTGCCTTCAAATAGGTTTCTCTCTTCCCAAGCTTGCACAAAGGAGGCTGCCCCATAAATATTTAATGAAGTGATTGAATTGAACTAAATTCCTCAAGCTCACAGAGCTACTGAGTAACAGATCCAAAAATTAAAAACCAGGATTTGTGAATTTAGTTCAAAGTCTTTTCAAAGATAAATGAACATTTCTTAGAGATATATATTTTGAACAATCCTTTATAATCTAAATCTACTAAATATATTGGTTAAAGAGTAAATATTTAATACTCTGAAATATGTTGTTACTTCATTGGTAAATATTATTGATCCTAATATAATGATATTTGGTCATTAAAATGTTATGCATTATACATGTAAATCACAAGATACAAAATTGGAAACATATTACTCATCTATGCTGGATAAACTAATTTGAAGAGCTTATTTTATTATATAATTTAAATGATGTTATAGGTTAATTTAATACCAAGGACTTTTTATTTATTACAAAATTGATTATTACTTAATAGCTTGCCATGTTTATCTCTTGGATATACTTGAGAAACAGTCACTATTAATTTGAAATCAATTATAGTAGTTGAATAAAGAACCATTATCCTCTTTTCTGTCTAGAAAATAAAGTCCTTGGGCAAAAACAATGCATCACTTCTTAGAATTTAAATCTATTCTGAGAAAAATGATGCCAATCACACAAATGCAGAACAAACCTCTGACTAGACATAATTTTATTATATTAATTTATTGATTAACTCTTCTTAGTCTGCTGTAAACATAACAGGAGCCAGACTATGATTTGCAAAATATATTCCCTTGACCTAGCCAGATGCACTGAATTTCAGTGTTATATGAAGGAGCATTTTATTGAACAAGGTTCTCAGCTTCTTAGTTCCTGTTTCTGTGAGGCCAACAGACTTTATTTCTGAAAATACTTAAGGTAGTTCAGCAGGAAGAAAATTTATAAGAAAGCATTTATCTATGATCAGATTCTCTGAAAGCAGGAACTTTGAATTTGAACTTTTAAGAACAATACAGTCAAGTATCCAGATGTAACAAATGCTGTTGAGAATCCCCTCTACCCTTACTCATTTGACTGCCCTTTATTGGTCATTACCTAAAAAACTGTACATACAAAATTTTTAGAATTTTTCTAAAAATGAATCACATGACTTCCTCAATACTTTTAATTTTGGTCACAATTTTATATTTATGTATACAAAACATAAGGGTTTGCAATGTATATTTTTATTATATGGATACAATTTATTAGAATTTTTAAGTTAATGTCCAGATTGATGAGAACTCATCCTGTGACTTCTCATCTTGCACATATCTGCCCACCTTTAAGCAGGGTTAGTGTCTGCACACGATTATTTTAACCACTGCTCCAGGATAAAGAAGCACAGAAGTTTTGTATGGTGCACATGACTTTGATATTTTAAGTGTATTATGAGACAATGTCTTATACAAGATTGGTAATGGGTCTTAAGTGGGCTTAGGTTCTTGTATGCTACATTAAGTCAGCTCTAATATTTTCATTTTGTTGTGAGGATTAGGATGATTTCTATAGGAAATCCATCAAGAATAGCATTAATTAAACTTTAGCAAAATGCATTATGAGAATATATATGCATTACATATATACATATCTCCTTCTATCATTAAGAAAATGATCCGGAATAATATAACTAAATGCAAAATGAAACAGGATGTGTGCTTTAGTTTTATGGGGACATTTATTTCCTCCATCATCAGTGTCACCCAGCTAATGTTTACATCCTGTTCAGAAGGGAGGAAAGGGGCAGGAAAGGACAGCAATGTCATTTACCTTCTATTTCATATTGTGACAATATTACATATGGGACTAATGAATGTCAGCATCTCCTAGACAGCACCTTCCAGAAGAAAAAAGAAGAAAAAGAGGAATTGGTGGATGCCATCTTTAGATCCTCGGAGATTTTTCTGCTAGATAACTTTGTCATAATTCTGCCACATTAAAGATTCCTTTAAACAGAATGGAAATATAACTACCTTCTCATTTGGCATGTCATAATATCTTTATGTAATAAAATATAACAGGGCTGGAGAAATATCTCAACAATGAAGAACATTTGCAATAATAAGGACTGGAATTCAGATCCTAGGGCCCATGTGACAAGTGAGGCATGAGCACAGCTGACGCTTTAGCTGTTAGACATCACATGCCTTCTCCTGGCCTCCTAGAGAGAAGTGTATGCTCCCACACACTTGTGAACATAAACTCATAAACACAAGCATAAAGACAAACAAAACAAATATAGCAGATTATCTTTAGATCACACTAACAAATTTCAAATTACACATTTCATTTCCAAATTATAATAATTAAAATTTTAAAGCTGCCTTGAAATTTTTTATATGTTGAATATTACATACTTATTTCATTTACACTGATTTAGACATGAAGCATTTTGTGACATATGAAATATATATGTTAATTATAACCTTTGTTCTTACATTTCTCTGACAATGTTCTTATGTTTTCCTTATTTGTTAAACTGGCTTCTCTTTTTCAGGCTTCTCATCTGTGACTAACCTCTATGAGACCTCACTTCTACAAACGTTTCTTATTATTTCTTCTCTGCTCACAAATTTCTTTTACTTTTTGAGAAATTCTATATCTCTGATGTTGCCTTCCCTGTTCACTCTATCACTGTAAGATGTACCAGTAACTGATATTAATTTATTTCATTTTTAATAAGTTTGTTTCTTTCTGAAATATGACATCCTTGTGACATTTCATTTTGTTTACTAATCTATTCGTGTTACGTAGAATATTAATAGATGGTCTATTTTAGACAGTCAACTATATTACTGAGTAAGTGAATCAGTGAAGGTTTGAAACAGAGAAATTAAGTCATGTTATATTGTCTCAAATAACTTCCTGTTCAATGAGCCTGTCAATTGCTAGTTTTAAAAACCATTTGAAAATATTTATTAAAGCTAAGTTCTCTAACCAAAAACAAATAGTAGTATTAATTATTTCTATCAAACTAGGTAAAAGCAATAATATCCCATGAGTTTTCAGATCTGAGTAGTATCAATCTTGAAAAAACTAATATAATTTTAAGAGAAAAGGGATGCTACTGATGGAAGCAACTGACTAAATTCTCATAGGTTGACCTTATTTATTTACGGTATTTTATACATAAATATACAATGATCTGTATGGTAGAACAGAAAAATAATCAAATCACAAAAGATGCAGCTAATTTATGGTATAAAAAGATAATTTGTTCATTTTTAAGCATCATAAATTATAGAGATTGCATTTGACAAATAAAATCAGTGTGAACTAATTACCTTACCTATCCCCAACTTCAAATTTTAAGAAAAGCTGTCAAATTTTGCATATACATATCTTCTCATGTGATAGGAAGATTACAGTTACCTACTCTTAAAGATAACATACAGTTTCCTCATTCTCAGAGATCCATTTATGAAACTCTAAGGGCATTATCATTGGTTGTGCTGCTTTGATATGAGCTTAAGCAAGAAGACATTCTGAACTTAAGAATGGCATGTTTAATAGTCCCTGCTACACTCATGGTAGCTAGTAGTCATCTGTGGCCCTGTAGTATTGAATTTGAGTTGTGAAAGAGAAACTGATTTTTAAGTGATTAATACTGCTGACTTTATATATAATGGTGGAGCATGTCTTCAACCCATCTTTTGGCTGTTACATTTTTTATTGCTCCAGACAGACCTGAAGCAGACTGACTGTTTTCTGTTTACAGATCTTTCCAGTAGTAAGGGCATTCTGTATGTGAACATCCTTGATTTAAATCTAAATATTTGAGCTTGGTACATTGATAGGCCCTCAAGGGTACTTGAGTCCTATGGCATATTCCACAGAGGTACATTTCTTATGAAGTTTATATGTGATAGTTAATTTCTTTCAAATCTAACATTCTTAGATTGTTTTAAAGCTAATATAAAACTCCAGACCAAAAAAAAAGAGAACTAATTGCAATTGCTTCTGCAATTATTTGGGGGGTGTTAGACTACAGAAAGAACCTAGCTCTTATGTGTAAAAGGTTTATGTGTATTATGAGAGGCCTAAGTCAATTTGCTCTGCTTTAAACATCAGGTTCTTATTTATCTCAGAACTCTTACTCAAGACACATTACTGTATAATAAGTTAAATAAAATAGCTATGAAATAAAATACAATAAAAATATAAAGTCAAATTATTTTTTGGAAAACACATTGAATATAGTACTATAAAAGTCACATTCGCATTCCCCGACTGTCTTAAAGATTAAACTGGTATAGACTAAAAGCATGTGTTATGGGAACTGGTACATAGTAGGCACCCAGGAATATTTGAATTTTTCTTACTTTTATAACCATTATAGCCACTAGTAAGCATTATAGCCATTGCTTAAAAGAATCTTAAGTATTTGTTTCCAGTAAATTCAGATAACATTGCTGGATGATCAGTACACCCAGAACTGATCTTGCCATGGAAAACACACAGAGGACAACAATCTAGAACTGTGTTTGTAAAGAACACACAGAGGACAGCAACCCAGAGCTGTGCTTGTCAAGAAGAACAAGAAGAACCTTCACTTTCAGATAAAGAGATAAAAATTCACTAGCTGTCTGCTGAGATGCCACTTCTTGTAGTAGCTGAATTTGTCAAATAAATAACAATTTTTAAATAAAAATTTGTCACCATCAAATGCAAAATTTAACTGACATTCACTTTCAAGTGTCCACATACAGAAGTTCAGAGAAGAAACTCTAATCTCCCCATTTTGTTTTTCATAAAATGTTAAGGGTAAAATGGCGGAGCAATAAAAAGAGAAGACGTTGACCGATGCTAGGAGCTCCTGCTTTGTGTCACTTCTACCTTAACATATTTTTCTGCATGTTCATTTTCTTTGTGTGCTCTTGTCTTCTAAAGAATAAAAGAAAAATCTGCTTCATGAAAATGCAGGAGAGCCATCCCACATAAAGACCATCTTTAAAATGCGCATTATTTATTTGACAGACTGTAATGGCTGTTTCAAGGATATTATGGCTGTCACGTGAATATGTATTTTAGAGTGAATACTACAGTACAAACACTGTGCTTGCACAATGCACATCAAAAATATAACATATTGAAATGTCTTTTGGATATCAGGCCATATATGATAAGATGCTGAAAATGGGAAACAATTGAGTAAAATATGAAAAGATCATATGGCCCAAATGAGACATAGGTCAACTTCATTGGATGGTAAAGTAATATAAAAAGATAAAGAAGAAACCATAGCACAATGTAATAATGTAATACTTATATTTGTAACTCTCAATACTGATATTTTGGAAATTTATATTTAATGAATATGAGCTATCATGAGTATCACAGAATTGTGTCATATTTGTAGAATTTTGGGCTAGTTGTCAGTCTCAAAATTAAGAATTGATAAATTATATGAATCTTACTTTCGTTTATACTTAAAAAAAGTATGCATGCAATTAAGATGTTTTAAAAAGGTTTTCCCCAACCCCTATGGTCTTATGTTAGGTACAGCAACAGACATGATGTACAAAAAACACAAGTTCTAACCTGAAGATAACTAACATAAGTAGAAGTTGAAGAAGGGTATAATTTATTATAACTATTTAAAAGTAATGAAGGGTTTTAAGAGGCCTATAGGTAAGGTTCTGTTTGTTTTAAAGGAAATACCAAATCTAAGCAATCTGATCTCTCTAAAATAAAACATGATTGAAGGTTTCCATATTTTGGGCACATTCCATCAAAAATTGTGACTTCAATTTAAAAATCTCTGTTACCCATATTTATATCCCAAAGGTTTAATATATAAATATATAATTATATTTTTTATTTAGACTATGTAAAAACAATTCCCCAAAAGACTATTTTATGTCAGTCATATGACATCAGCAGTTACCAATCAGCTTTTGGGATTCAGAATCCTCTAATCCAAAATATGAACATGACAGATAAGCTTCAATAAGTCATTGAGTTTTAACTCCTACTGGATTTATTTGTGCTGTGATTTTTCCTTAAATATTATTAAAATAGAAAAATTGGATATTCTGTGTAAATGGAGGTCTTTTACAGTTCTTTCAGCCCCCACCAATTTCATTAACATAAGATAAATTTTCAGTGGCATTCATAGGACCCATGTGAAGAACTGAAAAATTAGAAAATGTAATTTGCTACAACTACTGAAATTATTGAAATCAAACTTTTCTTAAATGCTTACTATTTAGCAGATATTTCTTAAAATTGATGCTATACATTATAATTACACTGTAATTCACAGACACAATGTTCTTTCATGGTCACATTAAAAAAACTAAAAACGTGAGAAAGTTGAAATAAATTTTAATAATATGTAAATTTATTAACAGTTCAAAGTATATTTGTTAATGAAATATTTATTATTTAAATTTTTTTTTGTTTTTCATATTATCTTTGAAATCTGATAAAATATTCACCTACTACATCTTAATTCAGGCTATTCTGATTTCAGGTGGTCAAAGGTTTTTGTTGGAAAATGGCTGCATTATATGGAAGTGATGGTCTAATAATGTCAGTTTTTTTTAAATAATTATTTTTGAGAACTTTATATATGAGTCCTGTATGAACATAATTTTCTAGCTTATTCCTCTCATGGCAACTACTCCATTACACCCATTCATTTCCTCTCAAATTCATGGCCTCTTGTTTTTTAATTATTATGATTACACATACCCACATGCACGAGCGCGAGCGTACACACACACACAATGTGCTGAATCTCATTGGTGTTGCTTTTGTGTATGTGTGTTTAGGGCTGATCACTTGGGATCTATTCACCTATGAAGGTGCCTATCTCTTTAGAAGACTGATTCTTCCTTTATGTCACAACATGCATGTAGATATTTATCTAGAGTAGGGTTGTATGAAATGTTCTTTGTAGATCTTTATATGTCTCCTAGCAGTGCCATTGTTAAGTTCTTGCTTAGAAAGTAATATGGTTGAGATTTCATGAGTGTAGCTTCCATGTCGTATCTAGAAGGTATGTCTTTTGCAAGAGAAGCTGCAGAACAGCAAAAAGGAGGAAATATATATGATTCCAATACATCACTAATCATACCAGAGATTGTTTTACCATATTGATTCTTTACTATGAAATTAAGAACGTTATAATTTTGACTTTCAGATAACTAAATCTCATATTACATATTCCCTGGAATTTATTATTTAAAAAAGAAAAGTTATTTTGTCTCCCAAAATATTTTCAAATGTAGAGAACCCCATAAACCCTCTGTCCTATAACTGTTATTGACTACTGATTTGTTCCACTTCAAAGTATAAATGGCATGTAATTGAAATTATTCCTTTGAGGATATGACTTTTCCTGAAACTCTGTTAAAGGCATGAGCTTGTTTTGTGGTTTTTCAAATTACAAAAGGATACTGCTTTGCTCAGAGGAACTTTTTATGATTTCATTGTTTCTATTACTTGGGTGGTGACTTGGAATTATTAGCATGAGACCTCTCCTTATCGCTAAGTGATTAGATCTAAAGACTGATTAGGAAATAAAATAAACTTAATAAAAATCTAAAAAGAGACTATGTGCCAGCCTCCAGCACAGCAGTCTTAGACATATTAAGGGGATTTCATTGTCTGCTTCAGCAAGTACTGTTATTGTGGGTTCTCCTAGGAATTTCCATTTCAGCAAAGCGTTGCACATTTCTAAAAGGCTTAACCTGTCCTAATCATGTAGCAAAAGGAAGGTGTTTCGAGGGAATGGAGACACTTGGTTTTGCAGGTTGGTACAGAGGCACAGAAACAATACATTAGAAAAACTTAATCTAAATAATACAGAGTTCTGGAAAAAATATTAAAGGGATGTATACAAGGGCAAATTAATGTGGAGACAAAAACCAAAGGTCTCTTTGGAGATGTCAAGGAATCCCCACAGTGAATGTGGAGAGAGCATCAGGAGACACCGAGCAGAGGATCAGCTAAACTCTGCACTCTACAGTGTACTACAGCTAAGCTCTGCATGTTACAGTGTACTACTGAAGGGTTCTAGTACCTTTGAAGGGCTATATCTTTATGCTACACTTGATTGTCATTTGTGATTGAGAGGCATGTTGTATCAGGTAACTTTCTAATGACCGTGACAAAACACTGAAAATAAAAGAACTTGATTGGGACGCCATTTTGACTCCGAGTTTCAGAGATTCAGGTCACAGCTGCTTGATCACAATGTTTGGGGAATGTGGTAGCATGGTGAATGTATCGGTGCAGGACTGAGTGTCAAAATACTCATATCACGGTAGCCAGAAACCAAAGAGACAAGGGGTGGGTTCCTCTTGGTGAGTACACTCCTTCTAAAGGCTCAGTGACTTCCCAGTTGTGCTACTCTGGGGACTAACTTGTCACAGCAGTCCTGAAGATAAGTTTAGCAACCAAAGTAAACACATATTTCACATCCAGCCTGCATTCATTTTCATAGTTTTGTTTTGAAAATTATTTTTTGTCTTCCTTGTATTCATTTTTATGTAACAAATCTTTCTTAAGCAACAGAAAGAAGAAAATGGTGAGAACTTCCCATTCAGAGTATATTTTATTTAATTGCTTAGGCAGTTAAGAAATTCCTTGTAACCAGCTCTCAGTAGGACAACATTTTGTAAAGCAGGGCCATCCTGTTGTAGGAAGCCAGATCTCGTACAACACAGGCACTTTTGGAAGGTTTTCTGACTTCTCGGGGCCTGGCAATTGCCTCGATTTCAGTTTTCCTTTCCTCCTTTCAGTTGCCCTTGGGCTGCTTCCTCTGCTTTGTGACCAGTTTTCCCGGTGGGAAGACCTCTTCCCCTGTTGACACATTATGACCAGTCTATCCACTGAGAAGATTGTATGGAGAAATACTAATGATAATCCAGGCCAACAGCTTTTTTTTTCTCTTGCGGAATTTAAAAATTGGTCCGAGGAACCGAGAGAATAAGAATGTTCATCATCTTCCCCAGGTGATGTGTGGTCCCTGTTATCTCCCCGGGATAGTTTCTGCTTCTAATTTTTTGCCCATTTCTTTAAACTCTAATTTTTACTAAGTTAGTATGAATACCTGATATCTTCTTTAAAACTAACTTTTGCTTAGCGTAGTAATAAATATTATCTTGTGTTGTCAACTAAAGATTTCTGATTGGCAAAATTAACAGAAATATATTGGACTTCTTTTGACTTCTGAAAAGTAACTTGATGTTACTAATGTTTATTTCTTGTAATATAGGTATTTTAGCCCAAATTATTTGGGACTATCAAGTGAAATAATAATAAGTCCTCAGGCTAGAGTGACTGCTTAGAGCTTGTGGTGACCATGCCTACAAAATGACTATCCCAAACCTCAATTTTAGTGTTTGCATCCTTCATATTGTACACTGGCCACATACTTTAAAACTCATGGTCTCACAAAATTCTTGAAGCATTTATCAAAATCTAGGACTATGTGCTTGAGTTTAGAACATAGTTTAATTTATATCAAAATAATGAAATTCATTCTGCAAGAACTTGTATTTGATGTCAAATAATATTTCAGGCTTTATAGATATTTAAATTTATGATAAAATGTGTATATTTCTTCTAGAATTATATTTTTAGTAAGAGTCTTATCTACCACATTGCATACCTCAAATATGTGTATATATCTTCAAACCTACAATATATATGCACATAAATCAGACACTATTGATACATGTATATTAATACACATGTGTAAATATTTTTTAAACCTATCATAATATTTTTGATTTTATATACTCATACACATAAAAACATATGTATATATATATATTCTTGTTTGTACATTGTGTGCATATACATATATGTGTTTATGTGTAGTAAGTATCACAATATTGTTTGTCTCTCTTTGGGACAGTTGGGTGTTGGAACATCATTGCTGGATATGAAAGTTGACAGAAGAGTTTTTAGCCCTTTTATTATGCTTACCATAGTCACTGGGTGCTACATAAGATAAGAGATGAGCTATAAGCTCCTCTTTTAGTGTTAGCTAAATTTCTTGGTTCTCTTGGTTATTTTTTTACATCAAACTTTTATATGACTTCTACTATATAAGTTTTGTCATACTAATATTCTTTAATTGCCATTCTTTCTTTTTGTTGAGTTTATAAACGTTTTTGCCTGTATAATTCAAGAAGAGATGTTAGTACATACATTAACTAACTAGTGTTTTGAGCACTTCTGTTCATGAACATGTAGTGTCATATGGAAGTAGTTGCTGTGGTCTAATGCAGCTTGTGGATACTGAAATATTACCTTCAGCACAAAAGCAATGTAAAATAGTTTGTTCTGATAAAATGGATTCATATGTTATAATCAGCTATACTCGTGTGCTTATAAAGCCTATTAGTTGAATAATGACTCAGCTGAATTTGGTGATTTAAACATGTTGGAAAAAATTCAGTTTTTAAGTTGATGACCAAAGTATCATAAAATATAGACACCGACCTTCTCCATTCTTGTGGAAGGAATAGTTTTGATGATCACATCCATTTAGATTTTAAGAATAATCCTTCTTTATTTCTAAAATTTGACTTTTAATTTGATTTTGAAATTCTATCTACTTTAAGAGTAAAAATAATCGAAGAATTTTAATTTAACATTTTTAATTTTATTTAAACATTTTTTCATTTATTTTACATATTGCCTACAGTTTCTCCTCCCTCACCTACTGTTGTTCTGCCCCCCTTCTTCCCATATACACCCCCCATTCTTTCCCCTCCTCCTCAGTCTCTATTCAGCAAAGAGCAGGCCTCCCATGGGCATGAACAAAGCATGGCACATCAAATTGAGGCAGACCCAGCTCTTTCCCTTGCTTCAAGGCTGGGCAGAATAATCCAGTGGGGGGATCAGTTTCCCAAAAGCCAGCTAAGCACCTGATCTCACTGCTAGGAGCCTTACAAAAAGACCAAGCTATACAACTGTCACACACATGCAGAGGCCTAGGTTGGTCCAATGGAGACTCCATAACTGTTGGTCCAGAGACCATGAGTTCCCAGGAGCTCTGGTCAGTTGATAACAATTGAAATGTTAATACAAAACCAAATGCTTACTTTGTTCCGATCAGAAAAGAAGCATTCATGCTGATGGACTGACTACTCGTGAAGTATTTGTTTGAAAAACTCTGGTCAGTGTTAAAGTAACGAATGGAAATATCACAATGTGAAGTCCACAGCACCACTGGAAGGGCAGGCAACACCTCCAGCTCCTATGTCTCGCTTCTTCTTGTTTTGCAGAGCCAACAGTATGTTTGACCAAGGCCTATGCTCAAAGATGCATCTTTCTTTGTCTCTCTATCCAGCCCAAGGTGCAGCGAGGCATGCTTTTTTAGTATGAGTGATTGCATGAGCTTAGAGTGTTTATTTTCACCTGGTATTAAACATGAAATAACAGAAAACTTTCAAATGGCAGCATTTTAAGGAGTAAAAATTCATACAAAAACACTGGAAAGAGTCTACTAGCCAAATTTCCCATTAAGGAATATTCTTTGGAGAAAAACTAGAAATGCCAAATCTGACAGGAATGTTACATCTTGTCATCTGTAGGAAAGAGTCCAAGTAATGTGACTTCCTAGAAATATCAAAAGAAGATAAAAGACAAATAATGACCCTTTTTATATTCTCTATAGCAGTGTAGTTTAGCAATCACGGTCTTTGTAAAATGCATAGCAATTTGAATATTGAACTGTATTTGATATATGCCATTTAAAATTTTAGTGCAAATTATATTTTGCTCAAAAAATTTGTGTGATTAATGCCTTGATTTAACCTCCCAATGCAGACTGCTGCTAGGCACATTCTGATATTATTTATTTTTATTAGTTTATAATATGTCAATTTTTCTTGCTTATCTGTCAACTCCCAGAAAAATACATAAATCAAAAATGTAGCAATGCAGACACTAACAAGGCATAATTATTGTAGGGTCTGTCCTCCTTTAAAGAAAAAATACAATTACCTACCAGAATGCTGCTTGGATTAGGTCAGAATTTGCATAATACCTACTCATATTTTCTTAACAATTTTAATATCAGACAATAGCTTTTGCAAAACTGTAATCCTTTATTATTTTCCAGCTTTATTTTGAGGAACTAGAATAAGGATTTCAGTCAAAACAAGATAATTATTAGAATCTAAAACTTTAATTACTCCGTGGCATATAGTTAAGATTAGGTTATGTTTTTATGAATTGTTATATTTAAGGTAGCATAAAGCAGTTAAAGTTGCATGAATGCAATTTTTGCAGTTAAATGTATTCAATTTCCCACAAATAGATATTCAATAGAAAATACTTCAATAATTCTTTGAGTTTAAAGAGAGTATTCTCCTTCAGTGTAATCTCTAAACAACAGTTCTAAAAGAAGTCCGATTAAGTAGTTAGAGTGCCAGCCATCAGGTGGTGATGAGAATTTAGAAAATGTTACTGCTATAAAATAATTGCTGCTAATGTGGAGGATTATGCAACATCCAGTAGCAGAAAAATTAACAAATAGATCCTTTCTGAACTCCTGCAGTCGGAGGTAGGATCTGGGGTTAAGTAACTGTGATATATTTATAGAGGGCAAGGGACCACCATAAAATAAAGCAGCAAATTGTAAAGAAGTCAATGTAAAAGAGAGGCCAGGGACTCGGGGTGTAGACATCATAAATTCTCATCGATATAAACAGCCTGTGGACCTCAGGAGTTGAGGTTTAGCCATAATTTCAGGGCTGACCTATAGGCCTTCTGCGTTCACAGGGCACACATGATCAAGATGCCATCTAAAGAGGTGTTAAAAAAAGAAGGAAAGAAAAAATGTTTCAGATCTATGTGATTTACACGTTTAATCATCCCCAAATCCATCCTGAACACAACAGCACCGTGTGGAGATGATATTGCTGTCTCACTAAGTTACATTTAATTCTCACCATAGCATATCTTATAAAGACAAGGAGTGAATCTTGTCTCCTCCACCCTCTTCTCAAGAAGGAAACTGTTGGATTTTTATGCATGACTTCTCAAAAAGCCAATTTCCCCTTGCTCTAAAGAATTGAGACTTTTATTTTTACATGTTTTAATTTAAAATATGTATTTTAAAACTTGGCAGACATGAGGAGTTCAGTGGTATAATAATCTTGTTCAGTGTATTAACAGAAGCAATAAAAAAACAGTCAAATTAACACAAAAGACAACTATTAGGACTTCAGCTTATGGGAGTTATCCTGAAATTGAGTCATTGAAAGACAGCATAGGTGAGGTGCTGGGAAACCTGGATTTATTATTCAGAGGCATTGATTTTAACATATGTAGCACTGAAATTGCCTTTCAGCTATAAATTCCTACTTACTGTGTACATTGTATTATATCAGCACATTGTATTATATCATGTTTGTGTTATACATATATATATATATAACTCTTTTTAGGTTCCCAGATGCATTTCTTTTCACTATTTTCTCTCCTCTCTACACACTCATTTATCTCTTCCTCTAAACATACACACACACACACAGAGAGAGAGAGAGAGAGAGAGAGAGAGAGAGAGAGAGAGAGAGTCAGAGACAGAGAGAGAGAGAGACAGAGGTGGTTTGAGATTTATTCACACGAAGTCCTGGAATGACTCTTCATACACATCAAGTTTTGACAAAATTAAAATATGTGATGTTCAACATGAAGGTCCTCTGAGCAAATTCTTGTGAATAGTGTTTCCTTTGTGTCATTTACTCATATTTTTATATTAAAGTCATAGAAACTATACTTCAGAAACAGTTATTGGAGTACTTAGTTACTAGCTTTTAAAATCTATTACTTTCCAAATAAATTAATGACAATTTACATAACAACTATTCTAAAGCTTACGTTACATATTTTCTTCGCCTTTCGTCACCAAATGAAATGAAATGAGTGGATCAAGTATGAGCTGTCTTTCAACAGATGAAATTTACCAGGAATCCTCATGCCTGGCTTCACTTGGCCCTAAAAGGCATGGCTCTTTCTTCCGCTAGGTTGTGCTGTTGTACAGGAAACAAGGCAGCCTGCTTTGTGCTCAGCTGCATAAGAATAATGTGTTGTGAGGACCCTCGTGAATGCTGACACTCTGTTCTTCATAAGGAAAGAAGGAAAAAAGACCACGCAGAAAAGTGACATCTGAACATGTTTCCTTTCTTCTCCAAGTCAGAAGCAATGTCTTGACTGAGAAAGGACATTAAGTTTTACTTTGGATTAGTGAGACATTTTTGGTCAGCAGTCCCCACATTAGCATTAAAAAGTCAGGCATCCATAGGTATTTCTAGATATGTTTACCTTCATGAGAAGTCATAGAGATGCATTTCTCATGGCTTTGCTCTGAAACCTGTTGTTACTTAAATGTACAGTTCCATGAAGAGTGAGTATAGGTTTTTCTGATTGGTGTCATATTGAGATGGCTTATGATGATGTTTGACTACAGAATTGTGGTTATATTATCTATTCATCCCACTTTGGGGCCTTCTGAAATACTAACCTCTTTATCAATGTGTGAATGAAGGAATGAAAAGAGGCAAAATTCTACCTTAGCGCCTATCAAAGTTACTTAAGAAAGAACTATAGCATTGCCTTGTATCTGGCACAATATTTCTGTCTACATATGGGCTGTGCTTTATCAGGGAAATTGCTTACAGAGAATCTAGTAGGAGGAGAAAAAGCTACTCCTCTAGTTCTGGTGTAAATCATCAGGAATTTACGCTTCATGGATTAGCACCTCTTGTAGCCTTCATCTCTTCAGGGCAGTAAGCTGAGACAACCGTAATGAAGACCAGAGCTCTTAGCTACCACCATCACAAAATTTTCAGGGCAAACAGGTCATCAAAAAGACCCAAGTCTGGAACTGATTAGTTCAGTTGGCTTCATATAAGTCTCACATTTGGTAATTGCTCAACTTCAAGATTTGAATATTTTACTAATAACTTTCAGCTACCTGATTAATATCTGATTGTATAGTGGATGTGACTATGAAAACTTACTGCATTTTCCATCCAAAGAGCAGTAGGAAAAATAAAACATGTGGCTTAAAATGTATGTATTGCAAATATATGCACATGATGTTTACAAATAGGCACAAAATTTAGAGACTAAATATTGCATATGAAAAAGCTTGTCTCACTTGTTACACTAGAGGGCTTACATGCTTGATACTCCCTTCTAGAGGTGGCTTTTCCCACTCATTCCTCCTCATGAGGCTTCACCTACATCTGAGTAGATCCGAGGCTCAGTATTTTTAAAAATCAATTTCTAGGAGACAGAACTTTGTAGTTGCATTTCTCAGTATTTCCCTTCATGACACACTGCAGTCTTGACACTGTTGCTGATCTGGTCTTTTGACTATGACAGAAAGACATGGAAGTTAATATCCTCTTTGTGCTTAAATATTCCCTGTATTATTCCTGTTGTTTCCTTTTCAACATGGCAATGTTTTAGGTTCTCTTTGTGTATTGCCCAATGTTGAGAACACTTAAATATGAACAGAAGAACACCTAAAATAGGAGTGACTTTGCATAACATGTAAGTTTTCCTGGTATTCATTTATGTGTATGAATCATCCTGCCTCTGAAAGGGAAAGAAGAAGAAGAAGAAGAAGAAGAAGAAGAAGAAGAAGAAGAAGAAGAAGAAGAAGAAGAAGAAGAAGAAGAAGAAGCCTAAAGAAGTTAAGATATTTCCAAGTGAGTAAGGGATAGTTTCAGAATTTCAAGACTATTATTTTTGTTATTATCATTATGTCAAAAATATTTATTTTCCTGTAAACCCTAATCAGTCAACCATCTCAGGTCAACCAATGGAAAAATGTCCACTGAGCACTTGCTTACTCAAGCCTAGCAAAATTATACAAAGTAAAATGCATTTTAACTGCCCTGGAGACACATGTGGCCAAATTAGGAAGAAAAGCAACATGCCCAGTCAGAAAACACATGAATGAAATAGAAATCAGGCTAATATCATACCATATTTCCAAAGCTCTCTATACAGTCTCAGAGACATCATCTTTGTGAAACAAAATTTATTAACAAGTTTAAATATAAGCAATTCACTAAGCCAGTAACTCACCAGATATCTAAGGTCCACCTGACAAACATTGGAATGCATTAAAATTGAGGCATTAAATTCAGACTCCAAGCATTCAAAACTCTTGGAAATACAGAATTCTGTAAAAAATTCGAAGAGAATAAAGATAGGAATCACTTGGGTAAGATTCATATCACAAGGAAGTGATGATTTCCCCCTTAAAGGAAAAAAAATAGTACTTACCTGTGAAGGTTTTGATGAAAGGCAAGCTTGAAAAGATGAAATTTATTCCACAACCAATTAGACTTACTGAGGAAGGAAAATATGAGAGCATGTTGAGAAAAATGTAGAAAGTCTATGAGATCTGTAGTTGAGCATTGGGCAAGTGCATCAACTGCTCTTCTAACTTTTTAAGGACACGGTGTTTCTTAGGTTTCATTAGTTCTTTCTCATGTACTATAGTCTTATGTGATCCCACGGGGCTGTTCTAAAGAGACTCTTTGTCACCATTCTTTCAGTGTCTATAACGTAGTTCATGCTAAATAAGCACTCATGTGGCTGAAATTAATTTAGATTTCTTACGGGTTGAGCAATACTTTAGAACTCTCAAGTGAGTCAAAAATATATCAATATTAAATGTTTCCAGACTATTACATATTTTCCTCTCTATCTCAAGTATTGATTATGCTGTATTTTTACTTGATCCATGATATCTCAGCTGAATACAATCTTTATTAAATTATATATTTAGAGAAATATATGAGTGATATCCAGATCTGACATTTGTGCTCATGAATTTTATTCACTTTTAAAATAGAAAGATGATTTTTGTCTAAAATCTGAAACAGTGATTTAATTCAAACATTTTATAAATTCCCAGTAAACACAATGTAAGTTATTTCAAAAATAGTGCAGATAATGTATTTAAGCATTTGGGCAGAAAGACAACAACTAAGGTTTTGAGTTATAAATTCTACCTAAATCGCAGGAATGCCAATCATGGTTGAAATATGGGTGTAGGTATTTTATAGATATAATGTATAAATCTGTTAAAGTCCTTGCAATTTTTAAAAGCTCTTTTATGGTTAGGTATAGTCTTTTTTTTTCTTTCTCATGGTTTATTTTTTTTTATATATTTAAAAATTTCCATCTCCTTCCC
Organism: Arvicola amphibius; assembly: GCF_903992535.2. NCBI lineage: Eukaryota > Metazoa > Chordata > Mammalia > Rodentia > Cricetidae > Arvicola > Arvicola amphibius. Next base: position 64,242,595 of record NC_052057.2, read on the forward strand.
TCCTCCTCCCCCTCCCTCCGCTCCTCCTCCCCCTTCCCTCCCCTTCCCTCCACTCATACCTCCCCTCCCTCCCTCTCAAGGCCAAGGAGCCATCAGGGTTCCCCACTCTATGCTAAGTCCAAGGTCCTCCCAACTCCCCCCAGGTCCAGGAAGGTGATCAACCAAGCTGAGAAGGCTCCCACAGAGCCCGTCCATGCAGAAGAATCAGAGCCCAGCGCCAATGTCCTTTGCTTCTCAGTCAGCCCCCGCTGTTGGCCACATTCAGAGAGACGGGTTTGGTCGCATGATCCATCAGTCCAATTCCAACTGGAGTTGGTGATCTCCCTTTAGTTCTGTCCCACCGTTTCCATGAGTGAACGCACCCCTCACGTTCCTGACTTTCTCCCTCATGTTCTCGCTCCTTCTGCTCCTCATCAGGACCTTGGGAGCTCAGTCCAGTGCTCCAATGTGGGGCTCAGTCACCTTCCCCATCTGTCGCCAGCTGGAGGTTCCCTCACAGTCCTGACTTTCTTTTTCATGTTCTCCCTCCTTCGGCTCCTCATCAGGACCTTGGGAGCTCAGTCCGGTGCTCCAATGTGGGGCTCTGTCATTTTCTTCATCTATCGTCAGGTGGAGGTTCTATGGTGATATGCAAGAAATTCATCAGTATGGCTATAGGAACTGGCCTTTTCAGGCTCCCTCTCCTCAGCTGCCCAAGGAACTAACTGGGGGCGTCTCCCTGGAAACCTGGGAACCCCTCTAGGGTCAAGTCTCTTGACAACCCTCAGGTAGCTCCTTAAATTAAGATATATGCTTCCCTGCTCCCATATCCACCCTTCCTATATCCCAATCATCCCATTCCTCCAAGCTCCCCCCATTCTCCCCTTCACATTTTTCTCTCCCCATCTTCCCTTGGCCCAGTCGCGCCAAACCCTCAAGTTCCCAATTTTGCCTGGCGATCGTGTCTACTTCCAATATCCAGGAGGATTACTATATCTTTTTTTGGGAGTTCACCTTCTTATTATCTTCTCAAGGATCCCAAATTTATAGGCTCAATGTCCTTTAATTATGGCTAGAAACCGATTATGAGTGAGTACATCCCATGTTCATCTTTTTGGGTCTGGGTTACCTCACTCAGAATAGTGTTTTCTATTTCCATCCATTTGCCTGCAAAATTCAAGATGTCATTGTTTTTTACCGCTGAGTAGTATTCTAGCATGTATATATTCCACAGTTTCTTCATCCATTCTTCCACTGAAGGGCATCTAGGCTGTCTCCAGGATCTGGCTATTACAAATAATGCTGCTATGAACATAGATGAGCATATGCTTTTGTTGTATGATTGGGCATCTCTTGGGTAGATTCCCAATAGTGGAATTGCTGGGTCCTGGGGTAGGTTGATCCCGAATTTCCTGAGAAACCGCCACACTGCTTTCCAAAGTGGTTGCACAAGTGTGCATTCCCACCAGCAATGGATGAGTGTACCCCTTACCCCACAACCTCTCCAGCAAAGGTTATTATTGGTGTTTTGGATTTTAGCCAATCTGACAGGTGTAAGATGATATCTCAAAGTTGTTTTGATTTGCATTTCCCTGATAGCTAGGGAGGTTGAGCATGACCTTAAGTGTCTTTTGGCCATTCGAACTTCTTCTGTTGAGAATTCTCTGTTCAGTTCAGCGCCCCAATTTTTAATTGGGTTAATTGGCATTTTAAAGTCTAGTCTCTTGAGTTCCTTATATATTTTAGAGATCAGACCTTTGTCAGTTGCAGGGTTGGTGAAGATCTTTTCCCAGTCAGTAGGCTGCATTTGTATCTTTGTGACAATGTCCTTTGCTTTACAGAAGCTGCTCAACTTCAGGAGGTCCCATTTATTCAATGTTGCCCTTAATGTCTGTGCAGCTGGGGTTATGCGCAGGAAACGGTTCCCTGTGCCCATTTGTTGTAGACTACTTCCCACTTTCTCCTCTATCAAGCTCAATGTGTTCAGATTAATATTGAGGTCTTTAATCCATTTAGACTTGAGTTTTGTGCATGGTGATAGACACGGATCAACTTTCATTCTTCTACAGGTTGACATCCAGTTATGCCAGCACCATTTGTTGAAGATGCTTTCCTTCTTCCATTGTGTGCTTTTAGCTCCTTTATCAAAAATCAGGTGTTCGTAGGTTTGTGGTTTAAGATCCGGGTCTTCTATATGATTCCATTGGTCAACTTCTCTGTTTTTATGCCAATACCAAGCTGTTTTCAATACTGTAGCTTTGTAATAGAGTTTGAAGTCAGGGATGGTAATGCCTCCAGAAGTACCTTTATTGTATAAGATTTTTTTTGGCTATCCTGGGTTTCTTGTTTTTCCATATAAAGTTGATTATTGTCCTCTCAATCTCTGTGAAGAATTTTAATGGGACCTTGATTGGAATTGCATTGAATCTATAGATTGCTTTTGGTAGAATTGCCATTTTTACTATGTTGATCCTCCCAATCCACGAGCAGGGGAGATCCTTCCATTTTCTGGTATCCTCTTCAATTTCTTTCTTCAAAGACTTAAAGTTCTTGTCAAATAAATTCTTCACTTCCTTGGTTAGAGATACTCCCAGATATCTTATGCTATTTGTGGCTATTGTGAAAGGTGATACTTCTCTGATTTCCCTCTCTGCTTCCGGAGGGCGACTGATTTTTTGGAGTTGATCTTGTAACCTGCCACGTTACTGAAGGAGTTTATCAGCTGTAGGAGTTCTTTGGTGGAGTTTTTGGGGTCGCTTATGTATACTATCATATCATCTGCAAATAATGAAAGTTTAACTTCTTCCTTTCCAAATTGAATCCCCTTGATTCCCTTATGTTGTCTTATTGCTATTGCTAGAACTTCAAGCACAATATTGAAGAGATAAGGAGAGAGTGGACAGCCTTGTCGTGTTCCTGAATTTAGTGGGATAGCCTTGAGTTTCTCTCCGTTTAATTTGATGTTAGCTGTCGGCTTGCTGTAAATAGCTTTTATTATATTTAGGAATGACCCTTGTATCCCTAATCTCTCCAAAACTTTTATCATAAAAGGGTGCTGAATTTTGTCAAATGCTTTTTCAGCATCTAATGAGATGACCATATGGTTTTTTTCCTTCAGTTTATTTATATGATGGATTACATTGATAGATTTTCGTATGTTGAACCAGCCCTGCATCTCTGGGATGAAGCATACTTGATCGTAATGGATAATTTTTCTAATGTGTTCTTGGATTCGGTTTGCCAGTATTTTATTGAGAATTTTTGCATCAATGTTCATGAGTGAGATTGGCCTGTAATTCTCTTTCTTGTTTGAGTCTTTGTGTGGTTTAGGTATCAGGGTAACTGTAGCTTCATAGAAGGAATTTGGCAGTGACTCTTGTGTTTCTATATTATGAAATACCTTAAGGAGTATAGGTATTAGGTCTTCTTGGAAGTTCTGGTAGAATTCCGCATTGAAACCATCTGGTCCTGGGCTCTTTTTGGTAGGGAGGTTTCTGATAACAGTTTCTAATTCTTCGCGACTGACAGGACGATTTAGAGCATTTACCTGGTCCTGGTTTAACTTTGGTATATGGTATTTATCTAAAAAACTGTCCATTTCTTTTACATTTTCCAATTTTGTGGCATACAGGCTTTTGTAGTAAGATCTAATGATTCTCTGAATTTCCTCTGTTTCTGTGGTTATGTCCCCCTTTTCATTTCTGATCTTAATAATTTGCGTGTTTTCCCTCTGCCGTTTGATTAGTTTGGCTAAGGGTTTGTCAATCTTGTTGATGTTCTCCAAGAACCAGCTTCTTGTTTCATTGATTCTTTGGATTGTTTTCTGTGTTTCTATTTTGTTGATTTCTGCCCTCAGTTTGATTATTTCCAGTCTTCTACTTCTCCTAGGTGAGTCTGCTTCTTTTTTTTCCAGAGCTTTCAGGTGTGCTGTTAAGTCACCAATGAGTGCTTTCTCCGTTTTCTTTAAGTGGGCACTTAGTGCTATGAACATTCCTCTTAGCACTGCTTTCATTGTGTCCCATAGGTTTGAGTATGTTGTGTCTTTGTTTTCATTAAATTCAAGAAAGACTTTAATTTCTTTCTTTATTTCTTCCTTGACCCAGGTGTGGGTCAGTAGTTGACTGTTCAGTTTCCATGAGTTTGTGGGCTTTCTGGGGGAACCATTGTTGTTGAATTCTAATTTTAATCCATGGTGATCCGATAAGACACAGGTGGTTACTAATATTTTTTTGTAACTGTGGAAGTTTGCTTTGTTACCAAGTATATGGTCAATTTTCGAAAAGGTTCCATGAGCCGCAGAGAAGAAGGTATATTCTTTCCTATTTGGGTGGAATGTTCTATAGATGTCTGTTAAGTCCATTTGGTTCATTACCTCCATTAAGTCTTTCAATTCTCTGTTAGGTTTCTGTCTGATTGACCTGTCCATTGGTGAGAGAGGAGTGTTGAAGTCTCCAACTATTAGTGTGTGTGGTTTGATGGCTGCCTTGAGTTCTAGAAGTGTTTCTTTTACATAAGTGGGAGCTTTTATATTAGGGGCATAGATATTCAGGATTGAGACTTCATTCTGATGGATTTTTCCTGTTATGAGTATAAAGTGTCCCTTTCCATCTCTTCTGATTGATTTTAGTTTGAAGTCAACTTTGTTGGAAATTAGTATGGCCACACCCGCTTGTTTCTTAGGGCCATTTGCTTGATAAGCCTTTTCCCAACCCTTTACTCTGAGTAGGTGTCTGTCTTTGTGGTTGAGGTGTGTTTCTTGTAAACAGCAAAATGTTGGATTCTGTTTTCGTATCCAGTCTTTTAGCCTGTGCCTTTTTATAGGTGAATTGAGTCCATTGATATTAAGTGATATTAATGACCAGTGGTTGTTAACTTCAGTCATTTTTAGTAGTAGAGTTTGTGTGTTTCCCTTCTTCTAGTTGTGCTGGTGAAGGGTCGCTAGATGCCTGAGTTATTGTGGGCGTTGTTGGACTCCTTGGTTTGTGATTTTCCTTCTATTACTTTCTGCAAGGCTGGATTTGTGGCTGCGTATTGTTTAAATCTGTTTTTGTCCTGGAATATCTTGTTTTCTCCATCAATGGTGAATGCAAGCTTTGCTGGGTATAATAGTCTAGGCTTGCATCCATGTTCCCTTAGTGTCTGTAACACATCTATCCAAGCTCTTCTGGCTTTCATGGTTTCCATTGAGAAATCAGGTGTAATTCTGATAGGTTTCCCTTTATATGTTATTTGACCTTTTTCCTTTGCAGCTCTTAATATCTGTTCTTTATTCTGTATGTTTTGTGTTTTGATTATTATATGGCGTGGGGATGCTTTCTTTTGATCCAGTCTATTTGGTGTTCTGTAGGCTTCTTGTACCTTCATAGGAACATCCTTCTTTAGGTTGGGGAAGTTTTCTTCTATAATTTTGTTGAATATGTTTTCTGGGCCTTTGAGTTGTAATTCTTCTCCTTCTTCTACCCCAATTATTCTTAGGTTTGGTCTTTTCATGGTGTCCCAGATTTCCTGAATGTTTTGTGTTAAGAATTTGTTAGATTTGTTTAGTTCTTTAATCTGTGAGTTTATTTCCTCTATAGTATCTTCAGAGTCCGAGATTCTTTCTTCCATCTCTTGTATTCAGTTGGAAATACTTGTCTCTGAAGTTTCTGTTCGTTTACTCAGAGTTTCCATTTCCAGTCATCCCTCAGATTGTGTTTTCTTCAATACCTCCATTTCATTTTTCAGGTCTTGTACTGTTTCTCTTACCTGTTTGATTGCTTTTTCTTGTTTTTCTTGTTTTTCTTGGATATCTTTGAGAGATTTATTTATTTCGTCTACCTTTTTGTTTGTCAACTCCATTTCTTTATGGCAGTTTTTTACCTCCAGTTTGAGGTCCTCTATTATTTTCATAAAGTACTGTTTAAGGTCGGATTCTTCTATATCTTCTGGGGTAGGGTGTTCCATTCTTGTTGTTTCGGGATGTCTGGATTGTGGTGATGTCATGTTGCCTTTCATGTTGTTGGAGGAGCTCCTGCATTGGCGCCTGCCCATCTCTTCCTTCAAAAGGAGCCCGGAGGCGTTTGGTGTCCTAGACCAATCTTTGCTGTGACTGAAACTGGTTGGATCTCCCCAGTGCCAGAGGAGGACCTATTCCTTGCGTCACAATCTGAAGAAGCCCGCACTCCCTTGCAGGAATCCCCAGACCTGCCTGGAGGCCAGAGTCTGATTCCTCTGGGTGGATGGCCTTAGAACAGGAGCAGGACACCAGTTCAGGTGGAACTGAAGTGGTGGAATACCACACAGCGAACCTGGCAGCACAATCTGAAGGAGCCCGCACCCCTCCGCAGGAATCCTCAGACCTGCCTGGAGGCCAGAGTCTGACCCCTTTGGGTGGATGGCCTTAGAACAGAAGCAGGACACCTGAGAACACTAGGGAAAGCTTGGGAGACACAGGGAAGGGAGAAACAGACACAGCCTGCAGAGGAAAGTGGGGGTAGGGGGTCTGTGCTCTCTTCCAGGGCAGGTTGCCCCAGGGTCCTCATTCACTCACCAGTTCAGATGGAATGTCAGTGCACAGGATCAGGGATTCCAGGCAGCCCAGGGTCGCAGCCCAGAAAAAAGGGCCAAGGTGGGGGCAGGGCGGGATGGAATACCACACAGCGAACCTGGCAGCACAATCTGAAGGAGCCCACACCCCTCCGCAGGAATCCTCAGACCTGCCTGGAGGCCAGAGTCTGACCCCTTTGGGTGGATGGCCTTAGAACTAGAGCAGGACACCTGAGAAGAACTAAGAAAATATCACTGGTGCTACTGTGTTGAGAGGTCAGCAAGGTATGGAAGTGCATCTCCAGAAGTCGTCATCAGGACTGCAGTGTCCCAAAGAATGATGGATCCTCTGGCAGACTGTCAGGTCCCCTTGCAGGCCAAGCAGCTCTCAGACAAAGGCCTACCTTGCCCCGGGCAGTCAAATGAAGGAGGGGACCTCCCACCGGCCTGGGTGCACTCAATTCCAGGTCCCCAGAGCCCAAACAGGCTGAGCTGTGGGATTTTGTGGCCCTAAAGACAGGAGGATGAGCTAGGTATAGTCTTGAACCCAAATCTATTTTCTTCACAGCTAAAGGATGCAAAGAATCGGAAAGCATCATCCTTTAGAAGAGAGAGACTGCTAATCCAGCAGGTCACAAGCAGAAAGGGCACACACAGATAAAGAGTTAAGTGTAAAGAAATGTACAGTTCTGGCCGTCTTTTTCTTCATTTAAATGTTCTTCACGATGCCAGATAGATCGAATAACTGTTACTGACTTTGGTTTCTCAAGTGCCGTGTGGAACTCACAGGACACGTTTTAATCAATTTGGAAGTGTGGCTAATTCTCTGATGCTTCCAAAGCTGGGACATTTGCAGGTCTGTAGGAACTAACGCAAAATTAATTCAATGGCATCTTTGGAGGTCTTTTGGCTTATGATGTTAAGTCAGGGTGCTTTGTTTGTTTACTTCTTTGTATCTTTTCTATGTTAAAGATTCTTTGTGTATTTATTATGGCTCCTGGTTTAGAGTTTTATGGGATTCTTCAGTATTCAAATGTGTTGGGTCCTGCATGTTTATGCTTCTTGTGTTTTCTCTTTGGCTTTTTTTGTGTTGATTTTTTTTGTCATATACAAATTCCAATTTTTAAAATCTACATTATATTATTCCTTAGTTGCCTGTTTATTCTCTAATGAGAAAGAGGGAGGATATGTATACTGATGGGAGGAGTGGTAGAGAAAAACTGGGAGGAGAAAGGGGAAGAGAAGCCAGAATCAGAATATATTGAATGAAAAGAATGCTATTCAATAATAAAAATAAAAAGTAAAAAACAGTTGAAAAATGAGAAATATATTGTTGTCTTAAGAAGACATTTTGTATTCTATATATTAACTTAATTTTTGAGATTATAATATAAGAAGAGCATTTCTCCTTTCCTTTTTTGCCCTCAACACCCTCATACATGGCCCTCTTAATTTTTCCTTCAAATTTATAATCTTCTTTTCCAGTCATTGTTATTTCATACTTATATATACATACATATATATTCCTAAGTATAACTTTTTCAGTGTGTATATTACTTGTGTGTGTGCTTTCAGTAGCCATTAATTTTAAATTTATGTATCGACCTTTTGTCATTTAATTGTTGTTTTGAAATAATTGTTCTTTATAAAATTTACAATTCCTTATTTACCATTAAACAACACAAGGGGCCCACCTATTCAGGGAATGCTTTATTTGATTTTTATTTTTAGTGTAGTGGAGGATTTTGCTATGGTATAATTGCTGATACACAGCCTGCCCTTAAACATTCAATGAACAGGATGAGGCCTGGCAGAGAGGCTTTGTGTTTCTGATCCCACGTTACCTGTTGGCAGTCGGTAGAGAAAGGAAAGTCAACAACTTTGACAAGCACAGTCCATTCCCATGCTGTCCTTATGGACATAACCTGGATCGGTGACCAGAACTCTGTGCTTCTTTATATCTGCATAGTTCATATCTGAATAAAATACACAAAGAAAGAAAATTTTCTTTTTAAAGCAACTTTTATTTATTTATTTTATTTTATTTTTATTTTTTTATTTTATTGTTTTTACACTAAATTCTAGATCTGATTTATGTGTCCACACATGCATGCTTTACAACACTGTCATAATGATTAAAATTGCAAAATTAATATATAAGGTAAGCTATCTTTTTAAAAGCTTACATAATTTAGTATACTACACAACATATTTTTTTTGAGTTCTGGATATGGTAATATCACTGCTCTTGTCAAAACTCTGACCCTGTGATTTCTGCCACCTTTCAATTCTGATTATCAGCCTTCTCTCAGATCTTCCCTGTGAACCTCATATAAAATCTCTCCCACTTAAAAATACTCTATAGTTACTATAGAAACTCCTCCAATGTCTTTTTCAGCAGCTTTTATAGTGAATAGTAAGTTGACTGCTGGCTAGAAAATTAGCCGAAGGAAATTTCTTTTCATTGTTCTCTTCTTTCAAACCCTTCCTTCCTCATTTCCTTGTAAAACCAGTGAACATATCTAAGTTAAGCCCACATGCTCATCATCGGAACAGCACATATATGACCCATTTCTGTCCTGTCATGTCCATAGAATGTGATCAGAGTTTCTCATTAGAATTCAGTGGGTAAGAGTCTGTGTAGAAAGTCATGTGCTTATCATGCATAGGAAGTTACTAGTGAAAATATTCCACTTATCTCTTCTCCATAACATCTCCCTGCTAGAAACATAAAAACATATAACGTTATCATTCCTGGGATTCTGAGAAAATTAAATCATTTTAACCTCTCCCTTTTTGTGTTTCCTGGAGGAGGGAAATAGCTGTAGCATCAACAAAATATGATCCTTTTTATTAATGCATTCACAACTATAAAAATGATAAACATTCACAACAGGAGACAAGTAATGGCGACAGAAAATAGAAATAGAATCTTTTTAGCTTGAAATACTGTATTGGTCATACACTCAGACCATAGGGAAATAAATGTGGCTGAAACCTTAAATGGCTTATAATTTCAGACACTAAAGTAGTCCATGTGATAACTAACTGGAGTGATAACATGATTTTTCTTTTTGAGATTTTAAATTTTAAAACATTATTTGAATTCACATTTTTAATAAAATTATTTAACTGGATTCGTCCTTATTTCCCAGAGGATACATGTATTTATTAAAAATTAGTTTGAAATGATTTACATACTTATTGAACTTAAATGGAAATATTAAACATCCATAAAAGGGAAAATAGGGGCTGGGGCTATGTCTCAGGATTTAGAGAACGTATTGTTTTTGTATATCAGATGTAATTCCAGCTCCAGGGCATTTGATACCCTCTTCTGGACTCTACGGGAACCTACACTTGTATACACATATCCACACACAGACACACACATATACACATAATTTAAAAACTATAAAACTAATAATCCTCCTAGGTAAAAGTTGTATTTGCACACAGAGATTGTTTTGTACTGTGAGAAACATTGCTTGTGTTATTATAGACTATGCCTTTGATAATAGACTGGGAATGGGCTTGACCTTGGCAACTGTGCTGCCTACTGCACAGGACAGTAGTGCCATGGTAGACACTCCTTAAGAGAGCATCCACCAATATTTTCAGGCTTCCTTGTTATCCCAGAGAAAGCTCCTAAGAATTTTGCATATCAGTAGACACACTTGAAGTGAGATAAATTTTGCCTAGAATGGAAACTTGGCAGTGTTTATAAACCTTCTTAATATTTACACATATTTTAAATTAATTCTACCACTCTTGATGCTGCCCTGTAAAAACATCACTCACAGGGAGAATGGGGGGAGGGCTGTGTAAAGTTACTTCAAACACTGAAATAGCTGCACAGATATAAAGTTAGAGGACAGGCATGAAGGTCAAGTGGGAGGGTTCAGCTGATAAAAGTGTATGCCACCAAGTCTGACAACCCAAGATCACCCCCCAGGAGTCATACAGTTCCTGCAGGTTCCTGACCTCCACATCCATGCAGTGGCATGCTCTTGTTCATGTGTGTACACACACAATAACATGTTATTTTTAAAAAATCTATTTGTTGCATTTTTTTTTTTTTAGATTCTTTTCAAATACTCAGACTCTCCAACACAAGACCTGTTTCCAGTAGGTGACTATCTATGTTCTTTCCAAGAGGGCACAGAATCCAGACCTGTGCCCTCAGCATGGTTTCCAGGGTCAGATGCTACTCACCAAGATCTCAGCTGCATCCTGCTTGTCTTTGATAAGCAGCTTCTCACCCATTGCTGTCTGCTTGGACGGTACTGGTATTTACAACAGCCAACTCAGAACTGATGCGATTGATTCAGAATGAAAGGGTAATTACCCAGGTTCTGTACAGAGCAAAATGGAAGCAATGCCTCATAGACCTCTTTGAATTCCTGTTCAGGCTTACATTGCCCCATTCATCTAGGTGTGAACTGTGGATGGCAAACTTGGCAGCAAGAACATTTACTTTCTGACCCATCTTAGTAGCTCTCCATGTATATCTAATTTTATATCTTAAATGAATTTTTTTTTTTTTTGGTTTTTCGAGACAGGATTTCTCTGTAGCTTTGGAGCCTGTCCTGGAACTAGCTCTTGTAGATCAGGCTGGTCTCGAACTCACAGAGATCCGCCTGCCTCTGCCTCCTGAGTGCTGGGATTAAAGGCGTGCGCCACCGCCGCCCGGCTTAAATGAATTTTATTAAATTCAGTGCCCAAGCTCCATCAGCTACCATGCCACCCACCGAGTCCCTCTTGTGTACTCAACATGTTCATCAATCAAATAAGAAGTGAGTAATTATATTAAAAGTAGGATTCCAAGATCTTCCTTCCATGTACTTCATACATATCTTGATGAATGGCTGAACGTTATACAGAAATCCATAACCTCCTTTTAGTCATAGGTTTACTCCAGATTTCCAAGAATATTAGGTTGCCATCCATCAAACTCTGATATTAGCTTAAAATTATAAAACATTATGCCACATCATGATATAAGGAGTCCATGTTTAATACTGTTGGAACTATATTTAGCCAGAGACCATAGACACTACCCACCCTAATACTCGGAGCATGACCTTGGAACTGTTTAAACTATGTATTTGTGTATTTTGTTAGCATGATTGTTTCGTCCTCTCTTCAAGGGGTTCCCAATGAAACTGTCATAATGAAAGTATTCTCTACCTACACCAGCCACAAATCACTCAGGTGCACCTGAGGAACTGTATTTAATGTTTCATTACTTTAGGTGATTGAAATTCAAACCCCTCAAAGCGGTACTAACTCCTATTACACAATTTCTGACAGTGAACTGCATTGTTTTGAATCTGGCCTATACATTTTCTGTGTATGTTCTTTGCATAGCACAAAATAAGCTTTTTAGATGAATGGATAAAATCAATATGTAGAGGAGTAGATTCTGTGATTTTATAAAATCTATCTATGGGATGATTATCAGTAAGTCCTGCAAGTATATTGGAAGAGAAAATGCTTACCCATTCTTGTTAGGAATGGAATGTGGGACTGTTTTGCCAAGGAGTACAGCAGTTCCTCAACAAATTAAATCTTGAACTATGACCTGATCAGCAATCTCATCATTAGATACATATCTAAAGGAAATGAAGTAGAATCTTGAAAGGATAAATGTCTGCATCTGCACCTTCACAGTAGTACTATTTCAATTAACAAAGACATAGAACCAGGCAAGGAGGTGAACATGATAAAGAAAACATGGCATAACATGGCATATATGCATGACAGAATACTATCCAACAGTAAAAGTAAGAAAATCCTGTCACTTCCAGAAATGAGAACCCTCATGGAGAATGTCATATCAAATTAAATAAACTAGGCACATAAAGAGAAATTCTACATGGTTTCATATGCAGATTAAAGTCACAAAGAGAAAGAATAGAAAAGTGGTTACCATGGGACTGGGTAGTTAGAGGAATATATTGATAAAAAGGATGTTAGGAAAAATATAATCCAAAAATTTGCTATGTAATGTGCTGATTGGAGATAATAGCATTGTAATGTGTTTGTGAAGTCACTGTCAGACATGTAAAGTGTTTTTATGCCAACAAAATGTAAAGTTGAGGAAGTTATATATGTTATTTAGCTTAATTTAGTCTCTTCAAAAATATATGAATGTATAATATAAATATTTATTTTGATAATTAGAAATTTACAAATATTTTTTCATAAGAGATTATCAGAGTATGATCATTTGTGTTTGGTTTGGTAGAAGACAATGACCTAGGGACAGCTAATGATTGTACTGGGAGCTAGTTGTTTTTAATGGGATATTGTAAATTTGTTATTATCTAATATTAAATTGGTCGCAGCAGAGATGGGTCCAATTAATTCTCACTGGGCTCTGTTATATCTAATGTTTCAATCATAAAAAACAGAGAGAGCTTTACCAAAATTGCCCAGAACTGTTAGTTTAAAAAGTATTATTCTTAGGAAATTTATTAGGCTTTGAAAAAAAATAACTACACATAAAACTGAGGAATGTTATAGTGACAGTCACTGAAATATAAAATATCCTCTGTTCTTTTCCTTATATAGTTAGTCTAGTGAAAGAGAATTCCAGGTGTAAAAATGAGCTCCACTTTTAAGTTCCATCGCGCCAATCAGTCTAATATTCTAGACTGCTCTGTTTCTCTGGAAGCAAAAGAATAAGGAAACGTTTCCAGTTTGAGTTTATATTTGTTTATTTTATTTTTTAAATAAAGAAGAAGATTCCTAATGAATCTCATATGAACTCAATATTACTATCTATGGGCCTGAGAATCACAGCGAAGATTAGGAAAGAAAGTTTGGTTCCGGTAAAGTAGAGGGCAGTGTTACACTGTGAGTTGATTCCTCACAGAGCTAGCAAAAAGGATGGTTACTGGAGAGAGAGATTGCACAATTAGTCTCAGAAATGATACCTCATTTTCCATTTACTCACACGGAGATCCACTTTGCAGAGTGTTTAAAACAGACCTATAATTCAATCTTCGATGAGCATCGGAACGACTTAGGAGTTCTTGAGCTTGTATTCCTCTTGATTTCTCCCATAGCAGACAGCTGGTATTCGAGTAGACAGATAATTCATTAAGATATTTCAGAAAGTGTTCACGATTAGTAAATAGACAAAAGGGCTCACTTCCAACTATTCTGTCTACCTTCAATAAAATATTTTGAGTCAAACGAAGAAATATGAAAAGCAAAGGCTTATTAGATTTTAATGTAATACAGATATAGCCTGGAGGGTTAACTATTTTAGGGACTGTATGAGCTTTGAATACTTATCTTTGAGGTGCCATTTTGAATTCCTTTCACTTACTTTAAAGAATTTCAGGTCTGTTACCGCTTAAAGATTTTCGGGCAAAATAAATTCACATGAAGTTAATTTTCTTTACCCCCTAGGAGACTCATGTGATCTATAACATCTTTGAACATTAACAGGAACCCATTGTTTAGTTTTCTCCTTGCTACTGATAGTGTGAGCTTTGAAAATCTTGATGCAGGAGCATGGAAACTAAAGTTTCATGTTATTTTCTTCAAGATTTTTCTTCTCATTGCTTAAGAATAACTTAGTGAGTGTTTGAATAGTCAGTGATGACAGTTTCAGAAATAAAATCTCTTCACTGCATAATTACAGTCCTCCACCACTGTCTCCTGCCATAGATCATGTCCATTCATTTGTAAGAACTCAGTGATGCTTAAGCATGTTCTGATTCTTCTAATGTGACAGTAGCAACTACTGAAATTGCAATTCAAATTGTGGCAAATTTACTTAGTTCACCAAACCTAAAATTACGTTATCCTTAGAAAATGTTTTCATTGTTTACACAAACCACAGTACATCTGTAATAGCAGCCTTTCTGTACCTGAACATATTCTACTATTAATTTCTATTCCTTGCACTGGAAAAAAAGAGACAGAAAAGATAGGTTTCTACAGGACCCAAAACAGTCAGATGCTGATGCCTGATCATAAAATGACTTCCTTTACTATACTCATGGAACCTCTATTTGTGTGACTTCATTTAACTCTGATTGAAATTCCCTTCATGTCCTATACAACTGAGAGACTCTATATATAACTACAATTTCTGATGACTTACAAGGTTTCTGGTAAATGCCTAATGGCTGTCATGGGTTTCTTGTGACACTTTTTCCCTTTCTTTCTTTTTCTTTTTTTTTTTAATTTAAGGTATTTAACTGAAAACTAGGAGGAGACAGTAATTTAGTCAATGTGGTACTACATATCAATGATTAGCTATTTTTCTAGATATTATTTCAAGATGAGTGTGTTTGTGAAATGTGTCTATATTCATTATGTATAAAAATGATATGTGCTTTGATAACTAAAATAATTGTCTGTTCTTCTTGATTCTTTTGAATATTATTATTAGTTGGAAATGCAACAATTTATAAGCAGTAACATTGTATGTATATATTGATCTCTTTATATATAATTTAACATGTTTCTTTATATTTGTGATACAAAAATGTCATATTAAGGAATGTTTATAATCCTTTAAATCTTGAACATTCACATTGTTGTTTTTCGAAAATAATCAAGAGTTAGATGGGAAAGTTTATGTCTGTTCTATCTGGTTAACTAAGGACATTAATAGCTGAATTCACACAAGCTTTGTGAAAACTGCCATGCAATTCTCCCCTAAAATATGTTTCTGAAAATGTCATGAAAAGATTCTTACCCATTCAATATCATTGTGCTATTTTTGCAGCTTAGTTCCTGATACAGATCCCTATAGCCAGTGTAAAACACATACTCATGCACACTCACACAATTTGAAATTGTTTATTATTCATGTTTTACCATGTATTATATTCAATAGATATGTGAAATTGTCAAATACCTTAAGAATTTTGTGATCTTGCACATTTCATGTTCTTTATATTATCATAATTTTAAAGAATATTATGTATTTTTAAAATATTCATTTACCAAATATAGATTAAGTACATAAAAAGTTTGAGCACTCTTGCAGGTCTTTGCTAAACAACAGTAAAAAACAGTAAAAAGTATAAGGCAAGCTTACAGAATTTGTATCTTTTACCTCCCTTTCAATGTGTGTGTGTGTGTGTGTGTGTGTGTGTGTGTGTTGGGGTCTTGTATTCAACAGTTTTAGAAACTGGTATTTTAAAATTTAATTTTATTAATTTTTTCTTGAACCTTTAAAGTTCATACTTCTAGAAATAAATTCCATCCATGACAGTGACATCACTGTCCTGTATACCTTAGGCCTTCTTATGGATGAACAGCTCTGTTTCCTTTCTGTTTTTGCTAAGCAATCATTCATTTTTTCTCATAATATATACTTCATTCTTTCAGTTCAAAATTCCTGATGGCAGAAAGCATCACCCAATAAACACTTTTTTTAAAAGATACTCTCATCAAGCATTATTTTCCCCATAAGAAGATATTAATCCATTTTCACGGCAGCTTAAAGATTAAATGACACCAAGTAGGTGACATTTTCAGGCATGTTGTTGAAGGAGTGCTGTGTTTTCTCTTTAATTTGCTTGGTAGCTCTTGCTTATAACAGTTAGAGAGCTTTTGTTATTTAGCTCAGCTCCACAAAGTCAGACAGAAAAAATATATATATTCCTTAATCTATCTATAAATTATTGTTGTTTATAAGAGCCCTCCTTCTTCAGACTAAACTTCCTGAAGCCCTGGGAAATTTCCTTAAGAACTAGTAAAACATTTCTTCACCAGGCACAGCTCATGTGTCAAACAGAAATTTGAGCATGTCAGACAGTGAGAAGTATCTCTCACTTGTGCTCAGAAAAATCAGGTGCTCACATATCATATTCTGGACATTAGATGTCTGGGTGGGACTCTTCGGAGTGGAGACATTTTTTTAAAAGAACATTTAAACTACTCTGTTGACCCATTTTGAATTTTGTGCCCATGACAGGCTTTATTATTTTTATGTGGATCTTTCTAAGAGGCTCCTTCCCATATTTCACTTTTACAATTTGTTACTGAAAGAAAGAATGCTTTGCGTGGCTTTCTATTACAGCTCATTTTTAATTAACTACACGAACTGAGTGCTTACTATGTATGCCAAATGCAGTCTAGACAACCCTCTAAATATAGAAGTTGTAAGATAATGAAGGCATGGTCAAGTTTCTGTCGAGCTCACATTTGATTCCAGTTTTTAAATGCTTTATGTGGCTGAATATACAGAATGAAGTCAGAAAAAAATACAGTATTAAGAAACTATTTTAAAAACTACAGTAATCAATTCCTTGACAGATGATGAAAGCTTATACCAAAGATTTTTTGGATTATATTTTTCTTCAGAGTTTATACAAAATTAGTGATCAGAATTATCAATTTATCTACTCCCTTGCAGTATTGTTCTACTTGATTAAAATACCACTCATACCTAACTACCAGAGATCAATTCTGCCTTTGCTACAAGTGAACATCTGTCTAACTTACAATCACTCTGACAATGTCTCCCTTTCTTTTTTACAAATAGAATAGTAGAACTGTAATAGTTATGACTGTTTTGGCTAGGTATTTAAAGATATTTTGAAAAATGAAAAGCTAATTTGCATCATAAAAATGAAGATTTGATGGATGACACAAACCAAAAATAATATACTATTCAAAATGTAATGATTTGTGTATAAGGAATCTGATTTTCCATACATATGCATGCTCATATGTAGGCATCTATGTATTTAATGAGTATAAACCAAGAGAATGTCTATTTAAAATAAATGGCAAATTATTCACAAAGTATTCTTATTCTATTTTATGGAAAAACTTGTCAAAACTAAAATGTCAATATAAGATGGGCATATTTGTTGATATTTCCTTAAAATTTATAGTGTTCGATGTTATTTTAGCATCTGAGATAAGCCCACTTCCTTGTTGACAATAGAAGAAAAGCCACGATAACAATAGCCCCTATATTTAACTCTGTATAAAGTTCGTTAAATTGTTAAACTTATTCTTGCTATTTCAAATACCTATTCAAAACCTGCTGTTTCCATAAAAATATCCATTAAAATGAAAGATAAAATTGGTATGGTCAATCCTTAGATGGCTCATATTTTTTATATTCCCAAATATGAACTAAGAACAGATTTCTAAACAGCTTTACAGAACCCAGAACATTTACTGCTTACAGCACAAAGCCACACACATACAAATGAGTTCTTTCTGTAATGACTAAATATCTTGTGGATTTTTTTCTTAACTTTTTTGTTTCTACTTTTCATTTTTTCTTAACCATCTTCTGGTGTCCTGTTCTCTGTGTGTCCTTTCTTTGTGTCTCTTGCTACAGTTTTTCCTATCTTTCTTTATTTATAAATGTTTTTTTTTTAACTTTCTTGTTCCTTATTTTTCTCTGAGCATCCCTCAGGCCCCTGCCACTCTGTGCTCTTCCTTGTCTTTCTTCCCCCTAGCAGTCTGATTAATATGCCTGCTGTCTCTTTCGTTTTCAAATATTTGCTTCTCAGTTTAGGTTTTTCTTCTTTTCAGTTTATGATCTTTTCTTACCTGAATTAAATTTTTATTTCTCTTCGGAAAATGTATGTTGTTCTCTTTGTTTCTTTTGTACTAAAGTCTTGTAGAACTGAATCTCATGGATATATACACATATATTTTTTTCACAATGCTTTGGTCTTTTCTTAGTTTTCTGCACTTTACATTTTTCAGTTTCCTCTTTGACTTTAATGTCGTGTTCCACATTTTCCTGTACAGATTTGATTTTGATCATTTATTTGCTATGATCTTATCCTCCAGTCAATAAATCAGTGAAAACACGAGAATAAAATTATTTAAAACCTAACTCTTATTATATTTTAAATATGATGCTAAAATAGAAAGTGTACATTTCTGCTGTTGTATTTTTAGCTGATAAAATGCACCCTAATACCTTTTCTCTTTGTTGAGAAATTCGGTCACTTTTTATGATGACTATACGTGGTGTTTGTCTTCAGTAACTACTTTCATGAGAGTCATTCTTTGCTTAAGAAATAGAAATTATATGAGCGACAAAGTCAGATGCTTATTTCAGTCTGTTCTTTGATGGAATTCATTCATTTTTTTCTTTTGGCTCTTGTCTGTTTGATTCAGAGAAATCTTAACACAAGCCACATGTTTGCTGTCTTCATGCCAGAAGGCTTTCCCTTTCTCAGTGGGTGCTCTGCCTCCCTTAAGGTGGGTGGGGGAGCGTAGATGGTGATCTTGCTCATCGCTGCTTGCAAAGCTCCTTTTTGCAGGTGACACTCCTTTTATGGTTGCTGATGGAGAATACCCTGAGAAAATGTTGCAAATGAAAAAGGGACAACAATATTGCTTCTGCAAATCAGAGCACATTAATCCCATCTTCATCACAAATGAAGCATTTTGTCTTGAGTGATGATCCAAACCGATATTAAAATATTTTCTGGGGATCCACTGCTGATCTATAATGTATTTATAATAGACAAGACTGAAAATCCTGTGCAGCCAAAATGCTGAGCAAACAATTGCAAAGCATAGTTAAAGAATTTTAATCTTGTGATGGAATATATTTTAAAGTTTTGGCTTAAGGATCACTGGTGCGTAAATGAGACAGATCTTCCTTTTTCTTAAACTAAATTGTATCAAGAAGCATCAAACCTAAATTGTACCACATATACATTGTTGTAGTTCTGTTCACCTTTTTGTAAAGCCATCTATTTAAATAAGTGAGCAAAAATGTAAAAGGATGGATATTTATTTTTTAATTGTGAAAATTAAAATTAAAGCTTAGGGACTTACAGTGAGAATTTAAAGAGATTGGTATCTTTAAATGGCTGTATCTAACTGCACCACAATTTGACTGTTTACTTGTATTTTTCTGAGGCTGAAATCACTGTGTTCTGCTGCTAAGAAGCACACACTCACACACCTGCACACATTCACACACCTGCACACACTCACACACCTGCACACACAGGTCTGCCAGAAAAGGGCTGTGACTGACAGACATTGAGTGATGTGTAGAATAAGGACGCAGCTTTTGCAACACATGATTTTAAAATTAAGCAGTGCTCTTCATTTGACCAATGATAGTTCCCTAGGCCTATGAATATTGTACTCAGTGATCATCTGTTTTATTAAAGCTTCACAATATTGAAAGGAATGATCAAAGAACTTTTAGTTATATAAAAACTAAAGAACTTTTAGTTCAAATATTCTGAAATATTTAGTTACAGAAATGCCTTGGAATATTCTGACTGTCCTTTCCCTCAGGAGTCAAAAATTATGACAGTCTCTTAATAGGTTATATAATATTATACACAAAGATGTCATCTCTATCTATGTCTCTCTATCTATATGTATGTAATTATGGGTTTGCATTTTTAAAAATTATTATGGAATAAGTTTTCAAATTCTTTAATATTGCTCCTCTAGGATAAACACTGGAAGTGAAGGTCAAGGATTAATAATGACCCTTTTGTGCCATTGTGTCCTTGTTTCTGTTCTTCAGGCCAATTCCATACCAACATATTTAATATTATATTCTATTTATTTTCCTAAAGTAACATCTATGTTTAGATTCTATATTTTAACAACAATTGTTTTCTCCTCCATAATGTATCTGGTATGTTTCTGTTTGAAAGGGTTGGAATGCTTCAGAGAAACGATCTATTCTAAACACTAAGTACACTTCAGTCGTCTAAGTACTGATGAGAACAAATTCTGAAGAAATAAAACATTTAGGTAGATACACTAAAAAATAGACTTTTATTTAAAAACCTATTAAATACATATAATAAATTAGCTCAGAAATGTGCCACATAGCAAAGCATTTTTAATTTTTAATATTGTATTTCTTTAAGCTTTAGTTTCTTTCCTTTCTTTCTTCCTTCCTTCCTTCCTTCCTTCCTTCCTTCCTTCCTTCCTTCCTTCCTTTCTTTCTTTCTTTCTTTTTAATATGTTGTTTCAAGCTTTGCTGTTTGCTTCTAGGCTAACCCCTAACTTACTGCAAGTGTGAAAATGTTTTGGGGGGGGGGGAAGGAGAAGAAAGACAATGTAGTGGAACATGTGAACATCTTAGTTATTTACTATATTGCCTTGAATGTTGAAGACTTCTGAGAAGGCGCTCAGAGATGGTTACCTTGAGTGTCATGGAGCCCCTCATCCTATGTCTGCTTCAAGATCTGGTGTACTCTGCGATCCACCCTGCAGCAGTGTGCCACTCATGCCCTGCATCGCAGCTCAATTTTAACAAAACAGCACTTCTGTTGCGGGTCTGCGGGCGGAAATGGCTCAGGGTCCCTGTCATGCTCTGTCTTCAGTAGCAATGTACTCCGTGTTAAACGTGGCGGCAAAGCGTTAAAAGAGGGCACAGGAGAGGGTTGGTTTCATAAACTCGTTATTTTTCCATTTCCCTTCCTTCTTCCCTTCAGTCTTTTATTATTTTTTCCTATAGGAAAAACTACCTTTTAGTACTAGGTGTGAAAGAAGTGCAGAATGAGAATTTACAACGATAGAAGCTGAATGGAATTTATATCATCTTCCTTTCATGCTTTAGCCTTTGTCCCTGTAATACAAATGTCACAGAAGTAAGAATAAAAGATCTCAGGCTTTAGGATTGAATGATAGCTCATTCACATGACAATGACCTACTGCACCAAGGACCGAACATTTCTCAGAACATAGCCGTTCTTGTGGCAATGATTACAATGACAAGGAGACATGGCGCAAAATTAACCAATTCTGTGATACTTATAAGAAATCTTATATAACTCCTTTAATGTGGTCGTATGCATTGTATCAGCTAAAGGGGTAAAGTGTGGTATGAAATAGGAGGTTTCCCTTCAGTTCCAAAGGCAAGCTATTTAGCGTGAATTTTTTGCATGAGACGTCTGGGGAGAATCTCCGCTTCTACCAGTAGGTGTCGCTGGAATCAACAGAAATACCCCAGGGGCTATGGAAACCGATGTTAGGAGAAAACCCCACAGGACACAATGAAAATAAAACAAACATTTTATCCATGATAAATTTTGTGTAAGACAAATGAAGTAAAAAGCTCTGCGTAATTTTAGTTTTAATTGTCTCCACAAAGTCTGATAAGTTCTTCCCGTTGGGTGTAGAGTGTCTAGCGTACTCTGGGAGAACATGTCTCAGGAGCTCGGGTTTTATGAACGTGCGGCTACTGGGTTTGCCTTCCCTGTTAGACTGAGATTTAGTGGATTTACTGCTCTCTTGCCAAGTAGCTGGGGCTTCTGTTTAACCCTTGCTTGGACTTTTCTTATTCTTTTTTCCAGATTTAGAATGAAGATGAAAAGGCTGCTAGGCAAAGCAGACCCTTGCTTTCCCACTTTTTCTAGGAGCCATGTGGGGCAGGCGTGGGCACCAGAGTGTTGAAAACAGTTTTTCTTCTTTGTTACCCCTCCTGCTTTCTTCCACTGAGTGTCAGGAATTGCTGGTTTTGACGTCTGTCACCCCATCTGAAATATTCAGTATCTGTGAAATGCTGTAAAAGTGTGTGTGTGTGCAATCACACACTCCAACATTTTGTTCTATGGGGAAAATTTTGCAAACTCTATGACATAAATTGGACTCTGACTGTTAGCTTCTGTTTGGTGTTTGTGTGTCACAAAAGCCACATTATTTTCACATGGCAGTTCCATAAAGGCCAATTTAAGCACTCATAGCTACCTCAGTTTGTTATGGGCTCTTGCACAGTTTCAGAGATCCACATTATATAGGGCAACATGAGCAGGGACCCACACATCCCCGCTTACCTGTCTTCTTTTTCCTTCATTCTAGTGTTTCCACCCAGGAATAATATCCCAACATTTGTAGTCTTAATAGACTACCTCCAAGTCTTTTCTGTAAATGTTAGATTATCATTATCAGTCCCCTAACAATACAACCTGATTAACTGGAGACAAATGTATACTTAGCTCAACTCTGTTGAAGTTTTCTCAGCCTGTGTATAGAATGGCATACCATATCCTACCTGACCTTAGAGGGGCCTTCTTAACATTGACTGAAATTCTGATAACCTGGCATGATATGTTTAGCTTGTCCCGAAGCTTGTCCTAAGAGTGTTCTGGTTTTTTTTCTGTGTCCCTTGAAGTGCTAGTAAAGGTGACAGCCTCACAGATCTCTTTTGTTCAAGTCTAAAAAAAAAAAAAAAAAAAAAAAAAATCAGTCAGATTTCCATTAGTCCTTGTGGCTCTTTTGAACACCAGGCTTTTATTTCACACTTAAAAGAAAATCTGTCAAGAATTTTGCTCACCAAATATATCCTACCTACAGACGTCAGATGGTGGCGATTAGATTCTACATACGAGACACCCATTTAAAACATCCAATCTTCTGTCACTCTAATTCTATGCCTTTAAAATAATGACCACTATTTGCCACACTTACAAAGCTCCATAGTCCACTTGGACGAAGTCTTGAGAAAAGGTTGGGTGTCAGAGATGTAATGTCAGGCATCTTCTTTGGGAAAATAAGAGCAAGTGAGATACACATGTAGCTATTGTATTTTTTTTTTCTTTTCAGCATTGTAGGTGAAGTCACACTGAACACTGGATGGACCTGTTTTATTCCAGATGCAGAGGTAGGTAGCACACAAAGAATTGTTTTCATTTAAAAGTAAAATTGCCTACGAACTATAAGCAAAAGAAGTCTCTGTTTGGCAGATAAATGCAGTGAGGCCCCTTTAAGAGCTCTCTCCTGGGCAGCTTCTCTAGTCTCTCTGGCTCATAAGATGGTCTGATCCTCTTTACTGGAATTCTGTCAATTAGTTTTGTGTCTGCCACCCTAAAGTCTCTGAAATTGCTTATTCTGGGAGATTTCAATATTTTCTCTGATGACATTTCTTGATTCTCAACACAGGAATTCTTAGAAGTTTTGAATTCACTTTGTCCATATAAATCTGGCAATCAAGATTTCCTGCAGTTTAATTTGCTTTCTGTTGAGGATTTAAATGATATTATCCCAAAGCTTTAGCCAACCACTTCCAGTCCCTAATCCGTGGCCTTCCTCCCTGGCAAAAGGCTGTCTCGGTTTTCTTGGTTTAGCTTAACCCTCGTGGTTAATCTCTGACTTCTGTTAAATTGCCATCATATTTGGAATCTGCAATTGTAACTTTTCTTTTCTTTTTTTTTTTTTTTTAAAAAAAGGCCTTGTTCACAAAGGACAAAATACCTAACATATATCACCTTATTTTTTTAATTTAACTAAGACCAGCGGAAGAGAGTCAATGCTAGGCGGCTCTAGGAATATCTTAACTGTCATCAGATCTAGAATGAATTTCAGTCAGGATTTTTGTCCTTTCATAGCACATAAATTGCCGTTCTCTGTATTAGGATCTGTCTGACTGTCGAGTGGACTCGTTTTCTGGCTATCCGGTCCTGCTCCTGCAGGGTCTTTCCTCTGCAACAGGAAATTCATTAAAATGCCTTTCAACCCTACAAAAGTCTATCTGGCATTGTTTGTTTTGTTCTTACTTAATTCCAGTTTCCTTCAGCTATGAGTTGTCAACAGATTCTGTCCCTTGCATCTTCAGGACCCTCTGGGTTAGATCTGCACGCTACAGAGATTTATACACCAACATGTGCACAGCTCTGGGAAACACGCTCTGCTCAGCCACATACACACAGATGACATGCAGATCACTCGCTCTGCTGCAAGAAATGTTATACAAGCTCTTTTCAGTGGATCTGTTTATTTGGCTGGCTGACTTGATGTAGGGCAATTGCCAAATTTTTCTAAAATTGAATCCAGATAAGACAGAATTCCTTGTGATTGGATCTTATCCCTTGGTCGATCAACACTCTTCAGTCACGTTAGAAGTTGGCAACTAAACTCTAGTGTTGGTCTCCAAAGGGAAAACCTGGGTTTTATACTTGACTCTGCTCTGTCATGTATGGACTGTGTAAATATCAATATTAAACTGCCATATTTTCCTCTAATAAATACATCAGGAAAAAAGTAAATCATATTTATTCAAGCTTTGGAGGATTGCTTTCTGATTTCTAACTTTCATATAGAAAACTGAATTTCCTTGTTAATTATATAGGTATGAGAACCCTTGTCTCAATACATATATTTCAGTACTAATATCAAAGGCGATTAGTGATACTTATCCCTTGATAAATGCCATATTGAACCTTATTTACTATCTACATACTGTTTTAAAATCAATACATTATGAAAATTTAGAAGAAAACATGGGGATCCTGTCTTGCTCAATTAACTGCCTTACCTGGAGGAATACTGCAGGAAGCATTGCACCCTATTACAATAGAAACCTCAGTTTGGGTTGAATTAAGATAAGCAGATATTTGATAATTTTATACCTGGCATTCAGCATTAGGGGATTGGTTGGAAGATTATTTCTTATGTCATAGTCACACTGACTTATAGATCATTGTAGCTGAGATTATCCATGAATGCCAGTGGTCATGTGACAGTTGAAGGCTAATATAATTATGGGTTAATATAAGATGTAAGAATTAGTTAATAAGAAAGCCTGAGCTAATAGGCCAATCAATTTATAATTAATATAGGTCTCTGTGTGTTTCTTTGGGATTGAATGGCTGAGGGACTGTGTGGGAGAGGAACCTTAATCAACAAATGGCAACAACATGGACAATTATATCCACATAAAACCTGAGAGAGTTTGGGAATTAATTCTAGACACAAAAGAACAGACTTAAGTACGGCTTCTTCATAGCAACCTTTTCTCAGGTGGACTCTGTTTGAGAGAGGCAAGTGTGTCTATTTTAAGAGAGGCTTCCTGACTCAACTCTAGCTATAAAAACATTGCAGTTTTTTAAAGAGGCCTCATCACAAAACACTTAAATGGTGTTTACGAATATCTGACAGCATGCTTCTTGGTGGTGGCAGGGACCTTGAAATTTTATAGAGTTGTGACAATAAACATGGTTCCCACCAGTACCTCCACCATGAAGCTAGACTCTCGGGAAGCTAATGAATGGGATGGATCCAGCAGTCAAAGCCACAGCTTTAATCCTAGCCATATTGCTTAGCAAATTAAAGACTCATGTGGTCAGAAAAAGAGAGCTATACAGTAAAGATAGATTCAGATGAAGAAAATCTCTGAATGGGTCACACTATGTTTCAAAAATATAGAGAGATTTGGGAAATAAAAGGAAAAGGATAAAATCCTTAAAAAAGAGAGTAGTTGGGTGTGGTGGCACACACCTTTAATCCCAGCACTTGGGAGGCAGAGGTAGGTGGATCTCTGTGAGTTCAAGGACAGCTTAGTCTAGAAAGTGAGTTCCAGGACAACCAAAGATACACAGAGAAATTCTGTTCTCAAAAAAAATTAAAAACAGAAATAAAAGATAGTTTAAAATAAAGCCACATAAGGATGGAAAACATACAGAAAATATGGATACTGTATGTTATTGTACTGTCTTTGAATGATTTGATTGCTAAGGAAGGAGCAAGAGCTACTAAAAAACCATTTGATTACAAATGCTGCTGGATTAATACAGCATGTATATTTTGAAAATGCTTTGACTTCAAAATTTAAGTCAAAGGATATGTTATTTGGGATAAGAAGTTTTGCTTTTATCTCCACACAAAATGAGAAGCTGTGGATTCATTCTGGGTTAAGAAAAATCAGGTTTGATCAAGGAATATCACCCTGAAATATCTCTGATAGGAGTGGATGGCCCAACTAATCCAACATTTCAGAAGACCTCTGATGGAGTTTCCTCTGAATTCTACATCCAGAACAGTCTCAAGACCATTGGCTGAGACTATCAAGTCTCACAGAATATTTCATTCAGGACTTAACCATAATTTTAAGCTTTCTTTAGATCCCCATAACATTATCAGCACCCCCACTAAGTAGGAAGTATCCTAGAAAACTATACCCACATTCCCAAAACATGGGCCAAGCAGTCTATAATTAATGTAGGCCTCTGTATATTTCTTTGGGACTGAACAGCTGCAGGACTGGGTGGGACAGACAACTCTGTCAACAGCATGTGACCAGTGATCATGTGATTCTTTAAACAGAACTTCCATTTCAACTTAAAATGATCTCTCCTCAAGTGATATTTAATGATGACATTTAATCAGGGCATAGGGCTATGTAAATTCTGTCTTTATTCCATATTTTGATCCAAAAGATTGTATCTACAGGCAGCAATATAAAATGTCCAGTCTGTAACTCCCATCTGAATTACTGTCTCTAAAAAAGCAATCTCTGTGTAAATTAAATGAGACTTTTTAGAGACTTCTTTTTTTAGACACATGAATGTCAAAAGCTAAGAAAAAATTAAAACTAAAACAGCCCAACTTTAAGCCTTTTTTTTCCTTTCTCATCCACCAAACAGGTAATAATCTTCAGTGAATTGCTTTCAACACAGAAACTTGTAAACCCATGATCGAAATACCCATTTGTATAGGTAGCATGAAAATCACAGAGGATAGATTGATCAAAAACTTGGTTGATGAAGTTTTTATTTTTTAAAAGAAAACAAACTATCTTTCTTCATTTTTCATACAAATCCCAGTTCCTATTCCCTCCATTTCTCCCATTTCTCCACTTTTCTCTCCACTCCCCACCCACTCCTCAGAGAAGGTAAGGTACATTGCATTGGAAATGTTCAAGGCCCATTCTACTATATCTGTGTTGATCAAGGTATCCATCTAAAGAGAATAGGGTCCCAAAAGGCCAATACAGCAGTGGGGATAAATCCTGGTGCCACTGCCAGTATCTTTTCAGTCTGCTATAGCCATACAGCTGTCAGCCACACTCAGAGTGTCTAGTATGGTCCTATGCTGATTCCTTCCCTGTCCGGCTAGCATTGGTGAGCATTATCCCAGGTAAACTGTTTCAGTGGGTGTCCTCATCATTGTCTTGACCTCTTTGCTCATGTTCTCACCCCTTCTACTCTTCAACAGGACATTGGGAGCTCAGCCCAGTGCTCTACTGTAGGTCTCTGCCTCTGTTTCCATTAGTTGCTGGATAAAGGTCCTATGATGACATTTAAGATATTCATCAATCTTACTGGCTATAGGGCAAGGCCAGTTCAGGGATCCTCTCCACTGTTGTTTAGGTTCTTAGGTGGTCTCATCTTTGTGGATTCCTGGGAATTTCTCAAGTTCAAGGTTTCCTGCTAACCCCATAATGGCTCCATCAATCAAGATAACTCTTTGTTGCTCTCCTCTGTCCTTCCTCTATCTTGACTATCCTGTTTTCTCAAGTTCTCCTCCCCCTCTCCTTCTCCCTTCCTCTTTCCCTATGTCTTCCCTTCATCCCCCACTCCCATGCTGTTACTGTAAGAGGCTGTTTTTTAGTTCCGAGCTGTTCAGCCCCAAAATAACCACACAAAAACTGTTAATTAAATCAGTGCTTGTCCCCTTAGCTCTAGTTTCTTATTGGCTAGCTCTTAATATTAATTTAACCAATTTCCATTAATCTGTGTATTGCCACATGGAAGTGGCTTACTGGCAAAGTTTTGGCATGTCTGTCTCTGGCAGCAACTCCATGACTTCTCATCTATCCTGTCCCCTTCCTCTCAGCATTCAGTTTAGTTTTCTCCACATAGCTCTGTTATACCCTATAAGGCCAAGCCAGTTTTCTTTATGCATTAATGGTAATCACAACATACAGAGGGGAATATATATCACCTCTCCTTTTTTGTTGAAATAAAAAGGAAGGTTTTAACTTTAACATAGTAAAATTACATATAACAAAACAGTTATCAAGCAAGAATTATAGTTATAATATTTATATCTACTTTATCATTTATCATAACTAAAGAAAACTATAATTATAACTATAAATTCTTCAACTCCATCAAAGACCTCTAAAGGATTTCAGGTCTGAGCTGTCAGGCAGCTGGGAAAAAACAAGCATCCTTCCTACTACAAATTTGTGCTCCAGCATGTTTGACCAAACCCACGTAAAACGTGAGTAACCTTAAAAAGGAATCCTAGACACAAGAGAACAGAGTTAAGCATTGTTTAGTAGTGACATTTCCTTGGGTGGGCTTTGTTTGCTAGAAACAAGCAGAGGCATGACTACTTTAAGAGAGGTCTTACTGATTCAGCAATAGGAGAAAAATCCACACTGCTTTGAAATGCTGGCTTTCTGGGCCATGCTGCCAGTGTGACCTCTGGCTCTTTCAGTTGGCTGATCATTTAAATGGGGTTTGTGAGCAGACTGCTACAACTTGCTTAATGGCTGTGTGCCTAAATGTAGACTGGCTGTGTGCCTAAAAATGGGACTGTGAGCATGGCTCTCAGAGGCAATGAATAGCTCCACCATGCTGGACTAGGCAGAATAAGCAGGCAGGGTTGAATTACCCCTAGCAATGCCACAACATAGATTCTTAAGAAGTACTTCTGGACAGAAAATAATTTCTGATATGCAATAAAGACAAATGCAGATGGAAAAGACCTCTAAATGGGTCACAGTGTTGGATTAATGTACATAGGCTTGGGAGAGAAAAGAAAAGAGTAAAGACAGTTATAAAAGGAAGTAAATGGTTCATAAAATAATGAAACAAAGTCTTTAAAGAGACAGTACAATCTTAGATTAAAGGAGTAAAAAGATAATAAGCCACATAAAAATACAGAGTCTGAATTATGTATATTTCTGTGTTTTCTTTGATTTTTTGACTGTGAAGGAGCTAAGATATCAACATATCTATTTTGAAAGTAACTTGAATTTAAAATTTGAGTCTACAGATATGTTGCTTTGGAAAAGATTTTCTTCTTTTGTTTCCACAGAGGATAAAACCCTGTGGAATCCTTCCTGGCTAATGTAGTTTAATGGACTAATACCTCCTGAAAGGTTGCTTTGAACTCCCAACAAAAAATTACTCCACCCAACAAAAAGCAGGAAGCAGTTTGAAGAGAACTACACCCAAATCCCCAAATATTGTTTATAAATGTTTGTTTATATTTAAATGGGGATATACTACTGAGATTTGCATTGGTATGGATCTTAGTATATTTATACAAATTTAAGGTTGATTTTATTATATGTTTATTTCTGCTCTTGATTAAGATATTGTGTTTGTACAGTTCATTTGAAAATGAAATACAGGTTAATAGATTGTCATATATTGTAGTCAGATGAGTTAGGTTTTCTAGATATACAGAGATATATTTCAGATGGATAGGAATTTTTCAAATCTTTCAAAGACCTTCAGAATATGCATTTAAAATGTTTTAAGAATTTGGGACTTGCTGTGAGGATGAAGGTGAAGTCAAAGAGAAGCCATAAAGCCATCTCCACAGACAAACATGCTGCAACATTGCTGGTAGGCCACCAACCTTATGGTTAAAGATAAAATAATGGAGATTGGTTAATTATCAAATTAAGAGCTAGATAGAAATATGCTTAAGTAATTGGAAAAGCCATGATTTATTTAATACTATTTCTGTGTGTTATTTTGGGAATGTGGGCACCCACGAAACACACTAGCAGCCTCCTACAACACCATGATCCCAATTTTCTCAGGATATCTTGTCTATTCCTTTCCCCAAGTGGATCTATATATGTTTTTTCTTAGGCTTCACCTTGTTACTTAGTTTCCTTAGGGTCATAACCTATAGGATTGTTGTTCTTTGCTTTAAAGCTAGTAGCCACTTATGAGAGAGTACATACCATGTGCTGTAGGAATTCCTACCACCAATAGCCTTTAAGTTACCTGCCCACTTGGTCATGGCCTCTTATACTATATGTGCCAATGAAAAGCACACGTTTGGTCTCTTTCCCAGCTGCTGGATTCAGTTGCTGTTCCTGGTTCGAGCAGAGAATTGTGATCTGTGAGTCTACCCCTAAATAAATAACCCTCTATTATACTCAATTCTGAGCTAGTGTGGGATTTTTTAAGTGTCTTTTTCATCTGGCACCCACGTGGATGTGGACTCCACACCTATCAGGTGTACCAGCTTAAAGGCCTAGGTCCACAGCCCAGAAAGACTCCCTTCCCCATCCACTTAGATTGCTTATACCTATGTAGTTTTCTTGTAGAACCCCTGCTACAGTGGAGCTAACTGCATGTGGTGACTTGGAAATTTCCCAAGGGTGCTGCATGCCCCCCAACCTCACTGTCGTTTTCCCTGTTGCAGCTATCTGTCATGTGGTGACTTGCACAGCTTCAAGTTTGTGCTCTCCAAGCATGAGTTCTGGGTTTTTTGCTCCATGTACTGAATTGATTTAATTGCCTTTAATTTGTCAAGCAAAACATATTTCTCAATATTTAACCAGTACCAAGATAAGAAAGCCAAAGTGGCTCAGGACTGTTGATGGTACCAGGTTGTGCCATTAGTCACAACTCTGCAACCATGACACCTGCTGGACAATAAAAATTATTACACCTAAAACGATTTGCCATACCTGCTACCAGGTAAATATTTTATTAATTAATAAATCAATAAACTTGAAAGTTATATAATGGCAGACAATATTGCCATTGAAACTTCTAGTAACTTTTTTTGCTAATACTATGGGTTATATTCTGCAAGGCTTATATGGTTATTGTGATACATTATTTATTGCATATTGGAACTCAGAGGTAGAAATGTATGTTTCAATATACCAATTAGTAGAACTACATTCTGTAAATGTACCACATTTTTTTATTCATTCTTCGATTGAGAAGCATCTAGGTTGTTTCCAGGTTCTGGCTATTGGAAATTATGCTGCTATGAACAGAGTTGGACAAATGTCCTTGTGGTAAGATTGAACACATTTTGAGTATATGCCCAAGAGTGGTATTGCTGGATCCTGAGGTGGGTTAATTCCTAATTTTCTGAAAAAACTGCCATACTGATTCCCAGAGTGGTTTTACAAGTTTGCATTCCCACCAGCAATGGAGGAGTGTTCTCCTTAGTCCACATCCTCTCCAGCATAAGTTGACATTGGTGTTTTTGATCTTAGCCATTATGACTGGTTTAAGATGGTATTTCAGAGTAATTTTGTTTTGCATTTCCCTGATGGCTAAGGGTGTTGAATATTTCCTTAAGTGTTTTTCAGCCATTTAAGAATCTTCTGTTGAGAATTCACTGTTTAGATCTCTATCCCATTTTTTTCATTGGATTACTTGAAATTTTGAAGTCTAATTTCTTGAGTTCTTTATATATTTTGGATTTCATTTCTGTGTCTGATGTGTGGTTGGCAAAGATCATTTCCCATTCAGTAGGCTGCCTTTTGTGTTATTGACTGTGTCCTTTTCCTTAGAGAGGCTTCTCAGTTTCAAAGGTCACATTTATTTATTTTTGCTCTCAGTGCCTGTGCTACTGGTGTTATATTTAGGAAGTGGGCTCCTGTGCCCATATGTTCAAGGCTACTTTCCACTTTTTCTTCTATAAGATTCAGTGTGGTTAGATTTATATTTAGGTCTTTGATCTATCTGGTCTTGATTTTCGTGGATGGGGATAGATATGGACCTACTTGCTTTCTTCTACAAGTTGATATCCAGTTTTGCCACCATTTGTTGAAGATGCTTTATTTTTTCCATTGTAAAATTTTGTTTTCTTATCAAAAATCAGGTGTTTATAGGTGTGTAGATTAATATCAGGGTATTAATTTTGATTGTATAGGTCAACCTGTCTGTTTTTATTCTAATACCAAGCTGTTCTAATTACTGTAGCTCTATAATAGAGCTTGATGTCAGGGAAAGTGATGCCTCTGGAAGTTCCTTTACTATACAGGATTGTTTTGACTATCTTGGGTTTTTGGTTTTTTTCATATGAAACTGATTATTTTTCTTTCAGAGTCTGTGAAGAATTACATTGGTATTTTGATGGGGATTGCATTGAATCTGTAGATTGCTTTTGGTAGTATTGCCATTTTTATTAATTTGATTTTACCTACCAAGAGCATGGGAGATATTAACATTTTCTGAATTCGTTCTTTAAAGCCTTAAAGTTCTTGTTGAATAGAACTTCTACTTCTTTGATTAGTAGTACCCCAAGATATTTTACATTATTTGTAGCTAATGTGAAGGGTGATATTTCTTTGATTTTTCTCAGCTTCTTTAGATTGATAAATAATTATTAAGTGATGATATGCTCATTAAATATAACTTATATATTCTTAAATGGAAGGATTTTCAGGACATAGTAAATTATAACGAAAGAATAACATTCTTTCTCCCCATTAAACTAACATTAAAAGTCATTTTAAAAGCTACATATGGAAACCAATTTTATTTTAAAAAAAATTCTAAATTACATATTTTTGAAAGGAAATTAAATGAAGTCAGCTTGTAATAGTGGATAGATTTTATATCTCAGTTATACATCTTATGGTACTAAGTAAAATCTCCAGTGCCAAGAGTGGATTTGTATCTTGTTGAGTCAAGAGCCAAAGGTATATCTCATGGACTTTCAAAACATCATAGATTGTTGGTTAGCCTCTGCAACCTGACAGTATGACCATATTGCTGAAGATACTCCTTACTCATGTTATCAACCATGAGGAAATTAAGCAGTGCCTAATGAAAAAGTTCACCCTATTGACAAGTGTTCATTGTCCTTAAAGGCATTTTATATGCTACAGAAGGAGAAAGATCAATATTAGCCAATGACAAACACTTCCACAGCACCCTATCTGCAAGACATACAAGTACAACAGTAACAACATATTATGTGAGCAATCAACCACTTTTTGATTAGATTTAGGCCTTACTCCATGAGATGGGACTCAAAACTAATCCCGTTTAAAGGACTAAGAACATAAGATTATAAATGGTCATGAGTCCTACTACTATTTTTTTCTGCTAAAGGAACATAGCAATAAGAAGACTCTTAAAGATATATTGTAACTTTTATGTGGTTTGAAAGAAAATGGCCTCTAAAGGGAGGAGCACTTTTAAAAATTGTGGCCTTGTTGGAGGCAGTGTGTCACTGGGAAGGTGGACTTTGATGTCTCTTTTGCACATACTTCTCTCAAGGTGACAGTCTGCTGCCCGCATATCAAGATGTAGCTTGCACCATGTTTGCCTGCATACTGCCATGCTCTCGTCCATGATGATAAAGAAATAAACTTCTGAAAATATAAAACACCCCAATTAAATATTTTTTCTTTATAAGAGTTGCTGTGGTCAAGGTCTCTCCTCTCAGCAATGAAACCCTAAGACAGAACTTGGTACCAGGAAATGGGGTATTGTTGTGATAAGTCTGACCATGCTTTTGTTTGGGGGAATTGATACCTTGAGTTTGGAAAGCAGTGGAATGCTCTAAGCATTGCTTAATGGGCCATAATAGTAGCATCATAGAAAACACTGATATTAAGAGTTATTTGAATTGTTGATGACTGGTTAAAGATGTTTCAGAGGAGAAGAACTTTAGTATGTTATTTAGAGATAGTCCTTGTGTTATTTTGGTGAATTCTTTGCCCTTGTTCGAAGAGTCTGCCTGAGACTAAAGTGAAGAATTTTGATAAGTTCAGTTGGCAGAGAAAATATCAAAACTGTCTAGTATAAACTATTGTGTGATTATTGGTAGTAGCTCCTATTAAGATTTTATAATGAAAAAGAGCAAGTTGAGCAAATTAAAAATAAAAAAGAAAATATTTAGAAAAGGGGCACTGGAAGTAGAATAGTGCTAAGTCCTCTTTTTAAG
The DNA here is from genome assembly GCF_903992535.2 of Arvicola amphibius. Lineage (NCBI taxonomy): Eukaryota > Metazoa > Chordata > Mammalia > Rodentia > Cricetidae > Arvicola > Arvicola amphibius. Next base: position 64,276,705 of record NC_052057.2, read on the forward strand.
GAGATAAGCAGATAAATGCAAACGAAAGCAAGTGGTGAGCTCAGGGTAAATCCCACCCAGCTACATTTTCAACTAGTGAAAAGAAACTAAAGCCAATCTTCTAGCCAGGTGTGGTGGTTCACACCTTCAATCCCAGCACTATAAAGGTAGAGGCTGGCAGATCTCTGACTCTGAGGTCAGCTTGGTCTAGAGATCCTGTTTCAGGATAGCCAAGATTATACAGTGAATAACAGAAAACTGTTGAATATGTAATTGAACAAGGGGCCATGTTCCAGAGTCAATAAGCAGCAGAACTTGTCTTCTTCAATCATGTAGTTGAAGAGTTAAGGATAGAAGAAAGAGGCAATGGAATTGGACTCTGTGAATAAGGAAAGTCTCTGAGACCAGACATGTATCAGGTGTGTCCCTGAATGGAAGCCTAGAGAGGCCACTGTAAGAAGCTCTAACGTGGAATCTTGGATTGCCTTGGAGACAAGATGTTATAGATGCCAGAGTCATGGAACAAACTTCTAACTGGGAGTAGAATCAGTCCAAGAGAAAGAAGTGTGTTGCAGTTAACAAAGCTGAATGGAGTTGGAGATCTGAAGAGTATTTTGACATCAGGCATGGAGATGCAGGGTTTAGAGTTTGCCCAGCTTCTGTATGTTCATGCTTTGGTCTAGTATTTCCTTGCTATGCTCCCTTTCCTAAGTTTTGGAATGGCAATGTATACCCTGTGCCATTATGCTAGAAGCATGTAATCTGTTTTTTTAAGTTTTATTTTATATTGATTCCAGTTAAGAGATTGTATAAATCTCAGAAGAGGATTTGAACTGTAAATCACTGTTGAAACTGTGATAGACTATAGGATCTTTAGAAGTTTGATTGAAGAAATTTTTGCATTATAATATGGCTGCAAGACTTTTGGAGTCAGAGAGTGGAATGTGGTGGTTTGAAAGAAAATGGTTCTCAAAGGGAGTGGAACTATTAGGAGGTGTTGCCTTGTTTGATGAAGCATATCATATGGGAGTGCCTTTGAAATCTCTTTTGCTGATGCCCTGAGTGTGACACTGAGTCCACATCCTCTTGCCTGCATATCAAGATAAAGCCAGCACCATGTCTGCCTGCACACCACTGTACGCCATGCCAAGATGACAATGTACTAAACCTCTGAGAATGTAAGCCACCCCAATTAAATATTTTCCCATATAAGAATTATCAAGGTAATGGTGTTTCGTCACAGCAATATAAACACTAACACACATAATCATAGAGCAGAATATAACACAACCCTCATCAGAAGTTTCTTCTTCCAGTGCATGGTAATGAACACAGAGATGCACAGGGTGACAATATGCAGAGGGTGAGAGAGTCTGGAGCACCCAACCCTAGATGGGATGTCCTTAGCAAATCGTTTCCTTTAAGGCTAAGGGTTCTATGCAGAAGAGAGACAGGAAGATTGTAGAAGATAGGGGTGGCGGTTGACTTCAAGAAAACAGTCTTCCAGATACATTAGGATTTATACACATATGAACTCATGGAGATTGTTACTGCATGCACAGGGTCTTCACTAGTTCAAACCAGACATAAATCCCAACACCGAGAAGAAGTGGACACAAAGACTGACCCCTAACCAAGAAGGTATTTTTTTTTTTGCAATTGATACCTTTGCTGGCAAAGGGAAAATCAGTTTTCTCAAATATAGTGTCTCTGGGTATATCAACCACACTTTATGGTAGGCCCATGATCAGGAGTGTTTGGCCAACACAGAACAGAACTCTAAAGTTTTACCTTTTATTTTCAGTTTTGCTATTTTTTGTCTTATTCACTTTTGGGTGGAAACCATCTGGAATAACTTGGGTGAGGCTAAAAGCTATAATAAATATATATTATAAATAAAAATATTAATTAAAAGAATCCAAAGAGGATCTGAAGAATATATAACATACCAAAGTCCTTTGGGGAAGTATAAAAAATACCAATGAGCTTGTTATTGCTTGGGTAGCTTTAGAAGAGACTTATAAATATTAGTATAAGTATATAATATAAAGGCACACCAAAAGTTTAATAAAAATTATTTATAAGAAAGATCAGTGGTTCTCAACCTACCTAATGCTGTGATTCTTTAATACAGTTCCTCATGTTGTAGTGACCCCCAAGCATGAAATTATTTTTGTTGCTACTTCATATTTGTAATTTTGGTACTCTTATTAATTGTAATGCAAATGTCTGATATGAAAGATATCTGAGATGCAACCCCTGTGAAAGAATCATTCATCTCCCAAAGAGGTCCTGGTCCATGGGTTTAGAACTGCTTAGTTAGAGAGATCGCTCAGTAGGTAAGAGTACATTTTACTCTTTCAGAAGAACTGGGTAACGTTCCAAGCACCCAGATTCAACTCTGAGATCCCACATCAGACAGCATATACCTGCCTGGAACTACAGTTCCAGAAGTGCCAGTGCCGCCTTCTGACCTTCTTGAATACTTGTATATACTTGGTACCCTATATATAAGCATATGCAAACACACATACACATACAAATTAACAAATCAGTCCTTTTACAAAACCTTTGTAATAGATGAGGTGAGAGAGTAAGGATGAAGTGAGAAGAAAATGCTTGCTGTATTTTTTCTTTAATATTTTATCCCCAAGTGTTGAGGATTGAACCCATGACCTAACACACATAGTTAGCAACAATTTTACTTCTTGTTAATTTCAAACCTTCCATGAGTTTTAATGCAGAATCTTTCAAAAGAGTAAATAAAGCAAACAATATTTATACTTAACTGTATAATATGTTCATTAAAATTAGTTGTTACAGTTCTTACAGAACTTTTATAAAAAACTATGATTTTCAATACTGATTAGGCAACCAGGTTCTAAAGCAGAATAATTACTCTGAATACAGCACTTTCACTACGCTGATGATCTACACTATGCTGTTGTATGTGTGACCTGATGAACACAATGTACTTCACTTGTACTCAGTTTGATACAACAAACTAAGAATCCTTTACGGGGTTGTTTTGAAGGTAAAAAGGTATGATAGAGGATTAAACAAAAATGATTTTTTTCATGGCACCATGAGTACCAAAGAATAAATCTTTGAAACATTTTTTTAGAATATCCCTATAAAGAAAATGCATCTACTTTAGAGAAATTCCATGATTTTTTTTTTGTGTCTAAGTAAATGGAAGTCATAGGATTATTCTTACCAATTATCCCAAAATGTATATGTTTATTACTCATTTATAGTGATATGAAACAGATTTTTAAAATGACAAATGTAATCTTTAGACAAGTATGGAGGCAAGTATGGCTGTGCCACAGCAGTTTTATTTGCCATCTACTTCAAATTCACTTCAAGGTAAAAGAGTAGATTGTAAAATCAAGTAGGGTCGATATTCCTACCTCCCAATTCTACATCAGAGAGAAGACTGATCTCCAAAATATCGAAAGAACTCAAGGAAATAGACATTGAAATACCAAATAATCCAATTTTAAAAGTGAGGTACAGATCTAAACAGAAAATTCTCAACAGAAAAAGTTTAAGTGCCTGAAAGGGACTTAAAGGAACTCCTCAACACTCTTAGACATCAGGGAAATGCAAATCAAAATGATTGTGAGATACCATCTTACACCAGTCAGAATGGCTAAGATCAAAAACACATATGATGGCTTATGTTGGAGAGGATGCAGGGTAAGGAAGACACTCCTCCATTGCTGGTAGGAGTGCAAACTTGTACAGCTACTTCTGAAACCAGTATGGCAGTTTCTCAGAAAATTGGAAATTAACCTATCTCAAGACCGAGCAATATCACTCTTGAATATATACCTAAAGGACACCTGTTCAACTATCTTCATAACAGCATTATTTGTAATAGCCATAACCTGGAAACCACCTAGATGTTCCTCACCTGAAGAGCAGATAATGAAAATGTGGTGCATTTACACAATTGAATATTATTCAGTGGTTAAAAACAGTGACATCTTGAAACTTGTATGTAAATGTATAGAACTAAAAAAACCATATTGAGTAAGGAACCTCAAACCTAGAAAGACAAACACGATATGTACTCACTTTTGAGTAGATAGTAGATGTAAAGCAAAAGATAACCAGTTTATAGTCCATGATCACAGAGAAGCTAGGAAACAAGGTTGAGCCTAAGAGAAGCATACGTGGATGCCCCTGGAAAGGGGAAATAGACAAGATCTCCTGAGAAATTGAGGGCATGGTGGAGGTGGAAAAGAAGGAGAGGTAGAAGGGAATGAGGAAGGGAGAAGAGGAGAAGGCAAGGAGAACATGAGGGAAAAGGATGGGTGACATGGGGGAAAAAGAGAGAAGGAGAGCAAGGAAAGAGATATTATGATTGTGGGAGCCATTATGGGGCTATCAAGAAACCTGGCACTAGGGAAATTTCGAGGAATCCACATAGATGTCCCCAGCTAAGACCCTAAGCAATTATATAGAGGGTACCTGAACTACCCTTCCCTGTAATCAGATTGAGGACTGCCTTAATTGTCATCATAGAAACTGCATCCAGCATCTGATAGAAGCAGATGTAGAGATCCATAGCAGAGCCCTTGGCTGAGCTCCCAAAGTCCAGTCAAAGAGAGGTACGAGTGAGAATATGAGCAAAGGGGTCAAGACCATGATGAGGACACCCATTGAAACAGCTTACCTGAGCTAATGGAGGTCACTGACTCTGGACTGACATCAGGGAAACCAGCATAGAATTGAACTCTGAATGTGGGTGATGGTTATGGCTGGGGCAGACTGTGGGACCATTGACAGTGGGACCAAGATTTATCCCTACTGCTTGTACTGGCTTTTTGGAGCCCATTATCTTTAGAGAAATACCTTGCTCAGCCTAGATATAGAGGAGGGGAGGATCTTGGTCCTGTCTCAAATTTATGTGCTAGATTTTTTGAGACCCTCTCTGAGAGTGAGTGGGTGATGGAGTGGGGGAAATTAGAGGGAGCAGAAGGAACTGGGATTGGTATGTAAAATGAGAAAAGATTGTTTTATAAAAATAAATAAATTAATTAATTAAAAAAAGAATTTAAGCAACATGTGTCAACTATTTCTGTGAATTTCGCTGTCATGATACGCACCTCCTTTGTAGTCGCATTTTTTTTTTTCCAAATGGGTTCACGGGTGAGCAGGGGCTCCATGGCTCCTTTAAGGGAAGTGCGGTACAAACTGCATGGCTACTTTAGATGCGCACCTTCCAGGACCTGAATGGAGTGGGGGAGGACCTTAGACTTCCCGAAGGGCAGAGAACCCTGACTCCTCCTTGGACTGGAGAGGGAGGGGGAGGGGAGTGGAGAGAGGGGGAGGGAATTGGGAGGTGGGAGGAGGCGGAAAATTTTAATAATAATAATAAAAAAATTTTAAAAAAAGAAGAAAAAAATAAAAAAATATATACTGGTAAAAATGAAAACACCAAAAATCACATGATCAAAGGGAATTATAGAAATACAGGGACTTTCTTTTTGTTTGTTTCAGACATTTACTACGCTTGTTAATTGGGTGTCTACACGATAGGGTTTCTAATCATCTGTGTTACATGTCTCCAGTCACTCCTCTGAGTGATTTGTTAGACTGTTATCCTTGGTGTGTACTTGTGGTGAGCTATCTTGTTAAGTGAATTGAAGAGGGAAAACTTATGAATGAGCGCATCATTGTTGTCTGAGTTGGGATTTTGAACTGTTTAATAATGAGAAGTAAGCTGAGTACAGGATGCACTGCTGTCTGTTTCCTGTCTGTGGATACGACATGCTGCAATCTCTTCCCACTGTGTCTTTCCTGTTATGAGGAGATATGCTCTGGAACTCTGAGACAATAAACAACAACAGCAAAAGCAGTAGCAGCAGCAACAACAATAACATTAATAAACATCCTTCTTTCCACAAAAAAAAATGGTGGCTTTCTGGTTTGCCAACTCAAATGTCTCTGACTCTTTGGGGAAGTCTAGCCATGGAGCATTTAAATGGGGTTTGTGAGGTGAGTACTATAACTTGTTTAATGTCAACATAAACCCATTGGGTGCCGGAAAATGGGACTCTGAGCAGAGTTCGCAGAGGAGAATGGACCTCTATCATGTTGCATTGGGTGGAGCTAAGAGGCAAAGCAGCCTTAGTCCTAACCACACTGCTTAGCATTTTAAGAATTAAGAGTACAGATATGCAATACAGACAAACTCAGATGACAATGACCTCTAAATGGGTCACAGTTCTGGATAAATATATGTAGGCATGAGAGAGAAAAGAGTATATACAGTTATAATGTAAAGGAATTCAGATAGTCATAGATTAAAGGAATAAAAATATAAAATAAATATTAAACTTATAGAAAATGTAATAGAGTAAGAAAAATGTGCCACGTAAAGATGGGCTATACACTGAGAGTCTGGATTATGTATATTATTGTGTTTTCTTTGTTTTTCACTCACACTGGAATGTTGTCAGACATGATCTTATGTGGTTCTTGTGCAAGCAGCCACAACCACCGCTATAGCTTTATGTCTGCAATTATGCTGTCATGTGCAGCAAATACTGTTTTCCTGCAGTTGTCTATAAAACCCGTCTCTTAAAATATCTGTGCCTCCTCTTCTATAATGATCTCTGAGTCTTTGGGAGAAGGGAATGTTATAGTCATCCCATTTATAAATGGGCACTCCATAGTCTACATGCTTACCAGTTGCATATTCTTTGCACAACAACCAGTTGTGGGTTTCTATCCTATCTGCTATCTATTGTAAAAAAGAAAAGAAAAGAAAGTTGTGTGAATTAAGAGAGGCACTACCCTATGTGGATAAAGACAGTAACTTAAGAGGCAGTTTATGCTATTCCATTTTGTAGGATATCATGCATTATGATGTTTTCCCATAGGGTCTTTGACCTATTCAGTCACATTTTTGTTTTGATATATTTTGTTTAGTTCTGGTAACAGTACTCAACATCAGTTCCATATTGTGTAGTTGGCTTCAAATCCAAAGAGAAGTGGCTGGTCATTCTCATAAAATTTATTTCACTCTTATAGCACTAAGTATCTCTTACCAGGGATGTAATAATTGTAGCTTCCAAAGGTTGTCAGTTGGATAAGACTATTTGTTCTGGGCAAACATAGGAACCATATGTAGAAAAATAAATTTAGGTTCTTATATCTTAACCAATCATTGCTAAAATTTTGATGGTAATTGCATTATATCTGTAGATGACTTTTGGTAGGATGGCCATTATTTTTCAATATTAAGTCTATAAAGAATTGAGCAATGGAAGGTCTTTTCATCCTCTGAGATCTTCAATTTTTCTTCAGTGTATTCATATGTTTATTGTGCTAATTTTCATCTTCGTTAGATTTATTCCAAGATTTATTTATTTACTTATTTACTTTGCTTCCCTGATTTCTTTTGTATTGTTTTGTTTTTGATATACAAGAAGACTACAGAGAATTTTTCATTTATTAAATTGTGTCTTGCAGCTTTGCTTAATGTCTTATTAGATGCAGGAGTCTTCTGGTACAGTCTATAAAGTCATTTAAATATAAAGTGGTGTAGGGAGATTGTCTATATTATGTCAATTATGTTTTAAATAAATGCTGATTGGCCAGTAGCTAGGCACAAAGTATAAGCAGGACAACCAGATAGGAAGTAGAGGCGGGACAATGAGAACAGGAGAATTCTGGGAAGGAAGAAACCCATTCCTCCCCAGTCCTATCCCAATTACACCAGAGGGAAGATATGATTGCCTCACTGAAAAAGGTATGGAGCCATGTGGCTGACATTGATAAGAATAATGTGCTAATATACATTCTAAGAGCTAATACGAAGCCTAAGCTAATGGGACAATCAATTTATAACTAATGTAGAACTCTGTGTGATTTCTTTGGGACATAAAGACTGCAGGAACTGGGCAGAACAAGGACAGGGCAGGACAGAAACCCCCCAAAGCAGGTCCTCCTTTTACAATAAAGTAACACCATCTCTAAATAAGAATATGTTGACTTTTTCTTTCTTATTTGTATTTCTGATTTTCTTCCCTCTAAATTTCCAAGCACTATATTGAACAGGGAGAACATGGACATCTCCTCCCCCGCAGGTTTTAGTAGAAATACCTTTCATTTTTCAATATCAGTGTGTAATTAGTTTTATATTAATTGCATATTTCCCTTGTCATGTTGAGATCAATTGAGATATGGCCTCAGAATCCCTAGATTGATGAAAAGATGATGGATTTCATCAATGGTCTTCTCTTTACCTCACCTAATGAGATGATCATGCAGTGCTCTTCAGTCTATTTATGTGATGGCTTATTAATTGATTTATTATATGTTGAGCCTTCTTGGTATTTGTGGAATGAATCTGTTTTCATTGCAATGGATAATATTTTTGATATGTTCTTGAATTCTGATGGAATATATCTTACTGAAAATTGTTTTTTATTTCTTCCAAAGAACCAGGCCCATAATTCTATTTTTGCTGTTTCATCTTTATTTGGGTTTTGCTTCTGGATACTATTTTGTAAAAAAAAAATTGGAAGATGTATGTCCTTTCCTAATATGCAGCATTTGAGGAGCATTGACATTAGATTTTCTTTGAAGCTCTAGTTGAATTCTGTGCTGCATACATCTTCTTGTGGACTTTGATACTTTCAATTACTCCTTGTATCTTGTTTACTGTCATAGGTCTGTTTAAGTTATTTATTTTATCTTAGTTTAAGTTTGACAGGTCATATACAAGTATCAATTTATATAATATATGAATATACAATATAACTTTTAACAGTATATCTTTAGGATTCCTAAATCTCTTCAGTGTCCTTGTAATGCCTTCTTTTTCACCTCTGATTTTATTAATTTGCATCACTTTTTTTCTGTCATTTGATTAATTTGGCTGTTTGTCAATCTTGTTAATATTATAAAGAGTCAACATTTTGTTTTATTAATTTTTTGTATTTTTCTTTTACTGATTTGTTGGATTCTATTTCATTAATATCAGATATGATTTTATTACCTATAACTATCTATTGTGTTTTTAATGAGAAACATTTTCCATAGATTCACGCATCTGAATATTTGGTCCTATACTAGAGATCATGTTTGGAAAGAGTATGGCCTTTAGGATTTAATGGCATTACTGGAATAAATATATCTCTGGGCGTGGGTTTTGGGAGTCTATAGGCTTGCCTTACTACCATTCTTGTCTTTGATTCTATGTGTAGTACAGATACGATCTCTTGGCTTCTAGTTCTGGCCATCTGCTGCTAGCCTTCTACTTTATTATGGACTCTTCTTCTGGAAACACAATGCAAGTTTAATTTTTATGAACTTGCATCTGGTGTAAAATTTTACCACAACGGAAGAGTAACTAGTACAGACATTTTACAATAAAGTATGGAATATTGCTGTGAAGGTGGCTATACTGAGTGTGTGAATTTTTAAATTTATTCTTTGGAGTGATGTTTAGAAGTTTTATGTAGAATAGCAATTAAACACTGTAGCAGAATATAATAGGCATTATAGTAGAAATCTGGAAAGAAATGGAAATGGTGAGGGCCAGATATTGGTGTGATACTTTGCCAAAGAGATTACACTGCTGACTACAAAGGCAGTGTGATATAGCTATCAAAACCCTGTAAAACAAAAATTACAGATACTGGATATGGAACTATAAGGTCTGGTATTTTTCCTGTCAGATTTACATTTTGCCCCCACTGTGACCCCATTCTTATTTTTATGGCAAAACTACCCCATGTTCCATTCATACAATTTAAAAAATTATAATTGGCTTTTAGTGAGTTAGCCAATACTTCCCTTTTGTCTTCCAGCTATGACCCTGTTTTGCACATGATCCATTCTATTGGTGAAGTTTTTCACTGAACTTTTTAGATGGCTTATTTAATTTCAGTTTGGCTTTTCTTCAGATATTCTCTTTATTGATTTTTGTTTTCATAACTTGAACTGACTTCATTTAAGTAAGCAATTTATTTTTGTTATCTTAGAACATAATCATATTCTGTTGAGTTATTTCAACATAGTTATAATCATTCTTTTAAATTCCTTGTCTGGCATACCTTTCAGGTCATTCTCATTAAGATTCCTCACTATGGGATTAGTAAGTTTTCATGGAATTCATTGCTTTTTTTAATTTTTTTTTTATTTTCTTCTGGGACTTGTGCATCTAAAGCAACTTGTTATTTGTATATTTCTTTTTCCTCAAATCACCTTTCTTCTTTTAGTGTGCATGTATATAACATTCAGTAGAAGATTCACTGTAATAGGGTTGGGGTGCTGTTTATTGTTGAATTTGTATTAAGCAGAAGTATAGGTCCTTTTGTACTCATAATGAGACTATCACTAGTCTCTCAGCATTCACCTCTTTCTCCATAAACAGTCACCACCCAACTATGAGCATACTCCTTGCTGGTCCTCTCTTTTGTTGCCTCTTGCTATTGCTCTCCAAGTCTGGCTTTTATACCTTGTGAAAATCTTGGTAGACTGGTGGTTGGGGACAGGAGTTCTTGGACAGTTGGATTTTTTGTCAGAAGGTATATGGGGTTAGAAGTTTTAGGGCTGCTCTGGTCATTTTGATCCTGGAGACTGAGTAGACTATAGTATAGGAAGGAGTGCTGCATGTTTGCATCATAAGGACAGGATATCCTAGATATCTGGGTGATCTGTGGCAACTAGAGGGAAGCTCCTAGAGGATCTAGGAGGCCTATGGCGTGGCAAAGAGCGATTCCTAACCAATGACTCAATGATGCTACATGGCAGAGGAGATGCAGTACCTAAGTGATGGGAAGGAGCAGAATCTACTATTGGGGGTAATGGCGGAACAAGACAAATGGAATACAGGGAGGAAATTGGCCGGCCTGAGAAGTTCCTGAGAAACATGGCAGGCCTTTGCAAGAAAAGGAACAGGCCTACATTATGATGAGGAAAATGTCAGACCCAGAAGAGATTTTAGATATTGTTTTGATCATTTCTCCTTTTATATTTCAACAGACCATATTAACTGAGTAGAATTTACAATACGTCTATCTTCTATATTTAATAGAAATATTTATAATTATATATTTACATGAATCCTCATATTTTTCCAACAGTATCTTTTTCTATTCTCTAATGTCATTTCACAGTGCAAAATCCTTTCATGATCTTTCTGTGTTTCTCTTATCACACTTTTTCAGATTTACATTGAACATGCTTCTTACTCTAAGTAAAAAGCAATGGGAAAGTGAATAACAAAAATCCGATATAGGAAGTCCTTCTGTGTATGTGTTGTTTTTATTGGTTAATGAATAAAGAATTTTCATTATCCTGTGATAGGACAGGGTAAAGCTGGGCAGGGAAAACTAAACTGAATGCTGGGAGATAGAAGGCAGAGTCAGAGAGATGCCATTTAGCCTTGCCAGAGACAGATGCCCAAAAGAACCTTGCCATAAATCATAGCCATGTGGCAATACACAGATTTATATAAATGGGTTAAATTAATATGCAACAGTTAGCCAATAAAAAGCTAGAGGTAATGGGCCAAGCAGTGATTTAATTAATACAGTTTCTGTGTGGTTATTTCAGGGCTGAGCAGCCAGAAACAAATAAGTGACTCTCCTACAAGAAGTTGGCACTTCAATGTGTGCTAGCTATATCCACATAAAACCTGAGAGGGGCCGGGCGGTGGTGGCGCACGCCTTTAATCCCAGAGGCAGGCGGATCTCTGTGAGTTCGAGACCAGCCTGGTCTACAAGAGCTAGTTCCAGGACAGGCTCCAAAGCCACAAGAGAAACCCTGTCTCGAAAAACCAAAAAAAAAAAAATAAAAAATAAAACCTGAGAGGGTTTGGAAAGGAATTCTAGACACTAAACAAACAAATTTTAGCCACATTTTTTTTTTTTTTTGGATGGGCTCTGCTCGCTGAGGGTATGCTGCAGCTTTGTTAAGAGAGGACTTCCTGACTCAGCAGAGTAACAAAGAAAAACCATCCCCCAAAACCAAAAACCAAAACAAAACAGTAAACAAACAGGCAAACAACAACAAAAAACAGTTTCTTTCTTTCTTTAAAGCACAGTTTCAAAAGGGCAACACATACCACTCTGGCTCTTTCAGGAGGCCAAGCCTTGAATGGCATTTATGCTTCTGTGCCCACTCAGGGTCAGGAGGAAAGGAACTGAGATCATGCCCATGGCTTAGTACTCCCTACCAGGGCAGACAGCAGAATTAGGTCTACTAGGCATGCATTCACAATCAGGAGAGCATAGTGAAATCCTGCCGCCATACAGGGAGATATTTCCAGGCCATGCAATGTAGTGCATGGCAGATTTACCTATTACTCAGATAAAAAGGGTTTATGTGCTGCATGCTTCTTCTCAGAGGTAAAGTGGTATGCGTGACTCCTACCTGGTCCCAGAACTGGAGGTTATTGTACCTCCACCATTTTGAAAAGTGGAGCGAGGTGGAGCCTGCACCCAGGGCCTCTGTGACCAAGCTGCTTACCATTTTTAAAGCCCTCTAGAACAGAAAAGGATTACAGATACACGATAGGACAGATTCAGACATAAAAGACCTTTAAGCAAGACAAAGTGTGTTTAAGAAAATGTACATAGACTTGGGACAGAGAAGAAAAAGAGCAATAAGACAGTAAATGTAATAAAAAAAAGTACAGACAGTCATAGATTAAAAGAATAAAGAAAGAAAATAAAAATTTAATTTGTAGAAAAAGCAAAAGAGCACAAAAAATAAGCCATGTAAAGATGGATGGTACACAGAGAGTATGGACTATGTATATTATTGTGTTTTCTTTTAATTTTTTGACTGTGAAGGAGTTAAGTACAGAGAGACATTTTATTGTACTGGTAAGCTAAATATATGTATATATATACATACATATGTGTATATATATATATATATATATATATATATATATATATATAGTATCTTGACTTCCAAATTTGAGTCTAAAGATTTGTTGATTTGGAAAAGAGTTTCTTCTTTTGTTTCCACAGAAGATAATAACTTGTGGATTGCTTCCAGACTAATATGGATTGATGGACCAAGATTCCCCTCCCCCCAAAAGGTCACTGTGAGAACCCCCCAAAATTACTTCACCCAAGAAAAAGCAGGAAACAGTTTGGAGAGTAGTATGCCTAAATTCCATAAATGATTGTTTATAAAGTTTTGTTTATATTTAAAGGGGGAATATACTATATAGATTTGCATTGCTATGGATCTTCCTCTACTGATACAAATTTAAGGTCAATTTTGATATATATATATATATATATATGTGTGTGTGTGTGTGTGTGTATACATACATATATATATATATTTCTGGTCTGGATTAAGATGTTGTGTTTGTGCAGCTCATTTAAAAATGTAATATGTAATTAAGAAATATATGATATTAAAGAATAATTTATAATAGTCAAGCTTGTAGCCATGTTAGTTGGGTTTTCTAGATATATAGAGATATAGTTCAGTTAAATAGTTATTCTTCAAATCTTTCAGAGACCTTTACAGTATGGAATTTAAAATGTTTAAGAGCTTAGGCCTTGACACACATCTGCACCTGGCAGACTAATCTACTTCAAGAAAATGATGGGCACTGAAGAGGCTACTTATAGCACTGGTTAACCATTGGGTAAGAAACTGCTTTTGCCTGGACCGCTTGATGCTATGCTGTATAAACTAGACATGTAGGACCCACAGAGAAATGAATGCTGAACTTGCCTAAAGGTGAGATGATTCTCTGTGGTTCCCACTACATGAAAGAGTCTGCCAGACTGTAGTGAGGAGCTGCGGGCGGCTTCCCGCCACCTGGCTCCTGGCTGCCCAGCTAGCTCAGTCAGTAGAGCATGAGACTCTTAATCTCAGGGTCCTGGGTTTGGGCCCCACGTTGGGCGCCATTCAGGCAGTTTGTTTATTGGCCAATAAGAATCCTCCATCACCAGACATTCTGCAGGACACAGAAGAAAACAGCTGATGGACTTTGCCATTACAAGGCAGAACAGATCTTCAAATTTTCTGCTTCATGAAATGCTGGATACTATGGGCCTGTAGGCTGAAGATGAGTGCTCCAATGATACAGAGAACTTTGGGTGACTTTCCAGGAAATAAGATGTAGCCATGTAGCCTCACCAGAGACAGATGCCCAATTGAACCTTGCTGTTAAGCCACAGCCACATGGCGATACACAGATTAATAGAAATGTGTTAAGATGTAAGAGTTCGCCAATATGAAGCTAGAGCTAATGGGCCAAGCAGTAATTTAATTAATAAGGTTTCTGTGTGGTTATTTCAGGCCTGAGCAGTTGGGAATAAACAAGCAGCTCTCCTACAACAAAAATAAACTTCAAAAAACAGGGTTTGGAATCATGCAAATGACTTTAACACTAGTAGCGTGTGTGTGTGTGTGTGTGTGTGTGTGTGTGTGTGTGTATGGTGTATGAATGCATATGTATTTCTTTGTGTGTGTATGCACATGGTTATGTAGTTTAGAAGTCAATGCCATGTACCTTTTCTTTCATACAACACACCATTTCTTTGAAACAGGGTCTCTCACTGGATCTGAAGCTTACCTTCTTGAGCAGCAAGCCTGGTAATTTTCCGGCCTCCTTTTTCCTAGAATTTGGATTATATTCTCTACTATTGTGCCTTCCTTTTCAGCTGGATTCTGGTAACCCAATGCCAGGTACTCACACTTGCACCATAAATGCATTCCTGAATAATCTACTTCTGCCAGACATTAGCAAACTTTAGACAATAAAAACAGGAGCTACTTTTTCAATAGGAGATCAGAAATGTTGTACCATTTTAGTAATTTACTGGTAGTACACTGTTGATTTCCCTCTAACCGTTATATTGAGGTCTAGAGTTTCTGTAAGTGCATGCACTGTATTTCTAAATATGATGACTAATGATAGAGTAAATGATCAGGGAAACTAACCCGAGTAGACAAGTTTATGTTGGTGGCTTCCTGTCCTGCCAGTACATCATCTTGTCCTCAGTATGTGCCTTATATACAGCTGATGACAACTATCTCAACTTGGAAATGCAAAACCAACAATTCTTGAAATGGAAACAGACTCTTTCAGTCGTATTTTGGCAGTACAAAGTCAAAATTAGACCCTACTTCAAACGAGCTTTTTAATTAGGAAACATCCCAAAGAAAAGGCCTCCCATCCCACGAACACTGAACTATTATGCTAATTGGAATGGCCACTGTATAAAACTTGGGTGGATCTGAAGAAAGTACTTGTTATCCTAGTCTCAGTTTCCAACCACATTCATTTCTACTAAATTGTGTTTTCTTTAGGAGCACAGTCTGATAGGCTATGAGTGCTACTAATGCTATTAAATAACCAGTTTTTCATCACTCCTTCATATTTAAGGATCAAACATGTAACTACTGCCTATTTTTCTAATGATAAAGTCTCATAAGTGGAAGAAATACTTGGATAATCATCTCATTGTAATTAGATTTTTCTGAACAATCACATGTTTCCTTCAAATTTTACTGAGCTGAAATTCTCAGTTATCCAAATCATACTATAAGAAACATAATTTTACATTTGGGCAATTTAAGTTGAAAAATTGAATATATATGTATATTTGGACAGAAGGCTCAAACTTGGTCATTCTATATATGGTATGTGGGATGGATTTCTCTTCCCATTCCTTTTTGTTATTCTTCTTTGTCAGTACCTATGACTCATATGGATATGCTAAGATCCTTTAAAGGAGCTTTGAATATAATACCAGGGCAGACAACAGAAGTTAGATATTATTTTTAGTTAATGAACCTCACTTTTATCTACTGACAGAATTATTTAATATATATCCAATTAAAATTTGTTCTAGAGTATGTGTGTTTGTGTGCATGCCCGTGAGTGCTCCTATGTTCCTCTGTTGAGAAAACATAAGTCATGATCATATGCAACTCAGATTGAAAAATTTTACTAGATTCTTCTTATGCCATTTTTCAGAAGTTTCTGTAATGTTTCCTGCTGTAGGAAGGCTTGTAGCTTATGGTTACCTGCCTACTGGGGCATGGAGTCTGATTTTGTCTGATGTGCTTGTCTGTTTCCAATTTCCAGGTGGGTCTATATATGTTTTTCTTTGGGTTCACCTTATTACTTAGCTTCTCTAAGATCATGAACTATAGGCTCAATGTCCTTTGTTTATGACTAGTATCTACTTATGAGTGAGTACATACCTTATTCGTTTTATGGGGGTCTGAGTTACCTCACTCAGGATAGTGTTTTCTAATTCCATCCATTTGCATGCAAAATTCAAGATGTCATTTTTTTTTTACCACTGAATAGTACTCTAATGTGTAGATGTGCCACACTTTCTTTATCCATTCTTCAGTTGAGGGGCATCTAGGTTGTTTCCAGGTTCTGACTATTACAAATAATGCTGCTATAAACATAGTAGAGCAAATGCTTTTGTAGTATGACTGGGCATCTCTTGGGTATATACCCAAGAGTGGTATTGCTGGATCCTGAGGTAGGTTGATTCCCAGTTTTCTGAGAAACTGCCACACTGATTTCCAAAGTGGTTGCACAAGTTTGCATTCCCACCAGCAATGGATGAGTGTTCTCACAGGAGACCACTTCCTAAATATAACCCCAGAAGCAGAGACAATAAGAGCAACAATAAATAAATGGGTCCTCCTGAAACTGAGACGCTTCTGTAAAACAAAGGACACAGTCAATAAGACAAAGAGGCAGCCTACTGAATGGGAAAAAATGTTCACCAACCCCACATCAGACAAAGGACTGATCTCCAAAATATATAAAGAACTCAAGAAATTAGACATTAAAATTCTAAATAACCTGATTAAAAAATGGTGTACTGAACTAAACAGAGAACT
This sequence comes from Arvicola amphibius, assembly GCF_903992535.2. Classification (NCBI taxonomy): domain Eukaryota; kingdom Metazoa; phylum Chordata; class Mammalia; order Rodentia; family Cricetidae; genus Arvicola; species Arvicola amphibius. The sequence continues at coordinate 64,293,559 of NC_052057.2, forward strand.
CTCAACAGGAGAATTTCAACTGGCCAAAAGATATTTAATGACATGTTCAACTTCCTTATATATCAGGGAAATGCATATCATAACAACTCTGAGATACCATCTTACACCTGTCAGAATGGCTAAGATCAAAATCACTAATGATAGCTTATGCTGGAGAGGATGTGGAGTACGAGTCATCCAACTTTAATTCCAGCACTAAGGAGGTAGAGACAGGAAGGAACATGAGTAGGTGGAAAGAGGGGTATAAGGTGGGAAGACACAGAAGCTCAGATGCAGTCTAAGGATTCATAGAGACAGTATCACTCCTTCAGTCTGAGTATTGGGAGAGGTAAGAGCTCTCTAGTGACTGATCACTCTACTTCTCTGAACCTTCAGCTTTCACCCCTGATAGCTGACTCCGAGTTTTTATTTTTAAGATCAATTTGAATTCATGCTATTTTTTCATTACATAATTTTATGTTCTTGCCATCATTCTTCTGATAATTTTTTTTGGATTTTCATGTTGTATCTTATCACAAGTAATTAAACATCCTAAAGTATAGTCTTCTCTGAGTTTTCCCTGAGTTTTAGTTTGTTTATTTTTTCCCACGGGGTGACCTTATTCCTATATTTATTCTAAAATAAAAATTAACTAAAAGGAATATGTTGGAGAAAAAGCATTCACATCCTTTTTGTTTGTTGTTCTGACTCATTTCAGCAAAACATCAATTTATAACACATCACATTTACACATTTATTTTTTAATATTTATAATTTATTTGTTTTTACTTTATGTATATTTTGTCTTACAGGCATGTATGTCTATGTATGAATTTCAGTTATGTTCTGAATACAGAGGTGTATAATTTATTTACAGAGGTGTATAATTTATTTACAGAGGCCTTTGCTCTTGAAGATTTATATCAGCACCCATTTCTGCTGCTAGCAATGTTGCCATTTTAACACATCTTTGGACACATCTTCCTCATGACTGTATATCTCCTAAATGGTGAGTTTGTAAAGTAAATAAGTAATGCCAAAAAGATTAAATGCCTTCTTACGATATGATATACCTATCTCTGCCAATGCAATGTACCATATTACTGTCATTTCAATTCCACCTACCTAAAAATAAATATTTATGATTAAGATTCAGATTGTGTTTATTGAAGGTGTCTTTGGGGACCAGATACCACAATGCATAACAAATACTTACTGAATACACAAATGAATGCCTTTTCTGTGGAATAATCCTGGTGTATATGGACACTGTGAAGAGGTGTTGCTTCCACTGTTAATGAAAAAAACTGGTTGATGACCAGGCAGGGTTTGGGGACAGAGAAATGCTGGGGAGAAGAGCAGAGTCAGAGATGCTGTGAGACGTAGAGCAACAAGAGGTAAATGAGCCTTGGGCAGCACAGAGATTTATAGAAATGGGTTATTTAAGTCATAAGAGCAATCTAAAAACAAGACTAAGCTATTGTCTGAGCATTTATAATAAAAAAAATTCAGATTATGTTAACCTTTAGATCCATGACAAAAGCAAACACATTTTCTTGCATTTATTATTATTTTGTACCTATTACTATATTTAATTCTTTATATATTTTGCCACTTTCTTCTTGCCATGTATTACAGGATTACTTAAAATTTGTTTCTGTCATGCTTTGGAAATACTTTATTTCAGAGTCTTATTGTCTTAATTAGTTTAAGATTTTTTATTGAAATTTTGAAAAGGGTGGTCAAGTTCCTCTAATTTGATCTCTCTCTCTTTCTGTGTGTGTGTGTGTGTTCATATATATCTGAATATGAACATATTTGTGTGTAAGCACACTAGTGCATGGAGCAACATTTTCCTATACATGAATGTGGAGAATACAAATCAATATTACTTTTTTTCTATATCACTCCCAATCTTTTTAAAGAGAGTTTCTCTGATTAAACTTGAAACTCACCGTTTTGATCAGACTAACTGACCAGTGAGATGTACGTCTCTCCTGACTCTTTCTGTCTCCAGGCACTATGACTATCATCCTATGTTAGCATGCTGGTTCTCACAAGTGTAGTGGACATCTGAACTCTGGTCTTTGTGCTTGTGCAAAAAGCACATTAACAACTAATCTATCTTCCTTGCTCCAATTATCATTTCCATTAATTGATTTATTCTGAAATTTTTCTTAATCACTTGCTTAAGTAACTCATAGTACAGCCTCAAGAAGACAGATAGAGGTAGAGAACAAGAGATAGAGAACAACAGACGACTAAAATATTAAAATCCTAAGATAACACACTCAAAAACCATTGACGGTTGTATTACCTAGAAGTGTCTATTCATGTATAGTGGAGAATTACACTTTTGAACTTTGAAAATAGACTGGAACTTTGCTCAAGGTACAGACCCGATGGTCAATATCATTTCAGTGATTTGTAAACACATAATCTGTTACTGTGAGCCTTGTACCATAAAATAACGCCAAAACAGCAACTGAGCATCATCGGAAGAATTTTCTATCTTTAGAACTTTCCCATCTAACTTAAAGATTCCTCAAAATATTTTTGTAAATTGGTTTGTTTCAATCCCTTATGAAATAAAAAAGGACTGAATGCATTAATAAGGTATCTAGAATGTACTGCTGTGGTGGTTCAGGTGCTTCATTCTCTGGAAGTTACAAAACTCACCTAGTTTACATAAGTTAAAAAATAATAAACTCCATCCATCGCTGTATGAAGGTTCTATGGTGATATGCAATATTCATCAGTGTGGCTATGGGAGGAGGCCAGTTCAGGCACCCTCTCCTCTGAGGAGGTGGAAACTTTAATAAATAAATAAATAAAAATAATAAAACTTCAAAAAGCCTAGGAACTACATGTTTGAGTATGTCAGAGCAAAATTCGACTTCTTTACTGTTTTAGCTAACTTACTAGTTGCTATAACAAAATATAAGACAAAAGCAATTTGAAAAAGAAGGGCATATTGACTCACCAAGTCTATCTTGACAGGGAAAGCATGGCTATATATTGACTCACCAAGTCTATCTTGACAGGGAAAGCATGGCTATCAGATGGCTTTAGCTGTGGCACAAGAATCTAAGACAGATATTATAATACATTCATAATCAGGTAGTAGAGAGAGATGAATGCTTATCTTTTTTTCTCATTTTTTTCCCACTTTTATTGAGTCTGGCATGAAAGTCCATTATGGTGTTGCCCATACTCAGAGGAGTTTTTAGATCTTTCCCACACAGTTAGTCCTCCTTCTATACTCCAGAGGAACCCTCAGAACTGTGTTTCTTGGGTGATTTTAAATTAGGTCGACTTGACATTGACAGTTTTAAATCCAGTCATGTTAACCTTCACAATATTCCTAACATCCCTGCCATGAATGTTCCTAATAAAAACACCAGAGATAATCAACTGACAATATTTGGTATTTATTTGGTGCAGATGTTTAGAAATTTCAATCAATAGTTGGTTTAGTCAGGTGGTTGCTACATCTGTGGTGGCACAATAGATCATGATTGAAGAACATGACAAGGTAAGTTTATTGCTTACTGATATCTGCAAAAGGTCGGGTTGGGGGAGAGAGAAAGAGAGAGAGAGAGAGAGAGAGAGAGAGAGAGAGAGAGAGAGAGAGAGAGAGAGAGAGAGAGAGAGAGAGAGAGAGAGAGAGAGAGAGAGAGGGAGATCTTTCCTTCTAGGCTCCTACTGCTAAAGGTTCCAATTATTTACTATCGCATTAGAAGTTGGCATTCAAGCTTTTATAAAGTACATGCACCCTTAGGTCATTTGATATTCAAACTATAACAGAAACCCTGTAAAAAAAAACTCTTAAGGAAATTGGATGAGTATTAGGAATTGTGGGTTTTATGAAGAAAACACAAGAGTACCAAAGAAAAGAGCTGTACTGGCTAATTTTATGTCAACTTTACACAAGTTAGAGTCATCAGAGGGAGGGCAGCCTCAGTTGAGAAAATACTTTCATGGACGGGCTCTGTGTGAGCCTTGTCAGTTTGGTTGCTCACCTTCCTGGACCTGGGGGGAGTTGGGAGGACCTTGGACTTAACATAGTGTAGGGAACCCTGATGGCTCTTTGGCCTGGAGAGGGAGGGAATGGGGGTATGGGTGAAGGGGAGGGGAGGGAAGGGGAAAGAGGAGGGGAGGAGATGGAAATTTTTAATAATATTAAAAAAATTAAATAAAAAAGGAAAATACTTTCATAAGATGGGTCTGGGTACAAGCCTGTAGTGCATTTCATAATTAGTGATTTATGGGGTTGGCTAAGCATGTGCTTATATATGGGTGGTACTATCCCTGTGATAGTGGAAAAGACATGAGGAAGAAGTCAGTACCCAGAACCCCTCCATGACCTTTTCATCAGCTCCTGCCCTAGGTTGCTGTCCTGCTTGAGTTACTGTCCTGACTTCTTTCAGTGATGAACAATGATGTGTAAGGACAAGCCAAATAAAGCCTTTCCTCTCCAAGTTGCTTTGGGTCATTGTATCCCATCATATCAACATTAACACTAACAAAGACCATATTTTTCACATTACAATAAAATTAAATACTGAATAAAAACTAAAAAAATTGAGATGACTCAGAATTTGAAGACTGTGTTAATTTTTCAAAATATTAACATCTTATGAACATAGCATATTTATTAACCTGTAATAATTTGAACATTAGCCCAGATTTTTATTTTTAATATTTAATTCTTTGAATAAAATAGTTGCTTTAAATCCAAATATTGATGTCATTACCTCCTTATCTAAAATTCTCAAATAGTTTGCATTGATATTATTTCTGTGTTATCACATAATGCACCATGAATTTAGATATTGTCTTCTAGGAGGTATTATTATTTTGAAAATAATGTTTGGGGGTTCCCTGGGCCCATTGTTACATTAGATTGTGGGCAGATATTTTCAAATAAGTCTTATATAAATACATCTTAAAGTCCAAATTGTAGTAAATTTCTTGTCAATATTTTTATTTCATAGTATGAATTTTAAAGTAGAATCCATAATTTCCTAATGTTTGTTCCTTAATTAAATAAAGATGCTTCCTATGCCACACCCTGTAGAGAATGCATTACTCTGCCAATAAACAGATGACTGATGTCTATAGTTCATGCATTTGAATGTTCTCAGAATCGCATGGTACATTTTGGAGAAGTCACCTTTTAACACCACCAAATGGTTTCTTCTAATTCTGCAATATGTGGCAGATTTTATATGAGGCTTTTGCGGACAGTCTGTGGCTTCTTCTTCTGGGGTTTAAATGTTTGTTGCCTTTGCAATTTGCACTGATTGCTTAAGAGAATGGTTTGTTTTGCAAGACTGCTTTTAGTTTAGTGGGTTCTGTGCATAGTTAGCTACAGTGCTTTTGTTTTGTGGTGATGGTTCAGTCTTTTTGAGGCATTTACTACATTCTTACAAATTACACATAATACAGAAGGCTGATTTTCTCCATACATGGAAAAGACACACATACACACACCCTGTATTTAATTAAGTAAAGAACCTGATTAAATGAATTCACATCAAATAGTAAGAGAAAACGATGGAGTCAAAAGAATAAAGAAATGCTTTGCCTTATTCCATATCTTAGAGTTCTTAAAACATTTTCATATTTTAAACAAATTTATTATTCTTAACATTGCTTTGATAACTTTAAATTCAGCAGGTCAATTACCTTTTCTGTTTTATGCTTTGAATAACAGCAGTACTCTGTATATAACATATTATATGATGTGAATACAAGATAGATGATATTTATGAACACAACACCCACACAGGCATAAGGAAATCTTCTTGGAAAAGGCTTATTTTATAGTGATAGAAAATTAGTAACTAAAATTTAAGAAATTTATAAAGTTTATGGGTTGTAGCTGGGTAGAATTTAAGCAGCTCTGGGTATTTTAAAATGACTCATTTTTGTGATTATGCTCTAATAACACTCTTGGCATTAATTCTTCCAAGATATTTGTGCAGATAGTTTTGAAACACCATGTCACTTCTGTATTGACAAATAGTTTCACAAATGATTTTCCTTATATAATTTTACAATAAAAGGGTATATATGGGCCACAAATTTTGCTGTTTCAAGAGTATACAACATGTGAAGTGTAAATTCCCGATCAGTTGGTTACTTTTTTTTCTTTCTTTCTTATTTTTTTGAGACAGGGTTTATCTATAGCTTTGGAGTCTATCCTGCCTGTCCTGGACCTAGTTCTTATATATCAGGCTGGCCTCAAAGTCACAGAGATCTCCCTGCTTCTGCCTCCTGAGTGCTAGGATTAAAGGCATGTACCACCACTGCCAGGCATTTTTTTTTTTGAAAGAAGAAAGGAAAAAGGAAGAAGAGAGTGCTAGAGGAACAGGGAAGAAGCACAGGAGAGGAGAGGACAGAGGGAAAAAGCAAGAAAAGGATCTCGATAATTGTACAATTATTGCCTTCAAACATAAGTGTATGGGCTGTGGGATCTTCTCTCTGGTCAAAGAAGATTTTATCTTTAGATAAGTATCAATAGAACCCAATGACCCCGAAAAACCTTCATTCATCTTCACTGGCACAGTAATTCCCATAAACCCTTGTGACTTGCTATCAGCTTCTTATTTGTAGTTTTTTTATTTTGTTGTTGTTGATTTCTAAATGGCCTTCTAATTAATTTCATACTTCTTTCCCTCAAATAGATTATGAGACCAAAGGTCGTTATCTTTTTATATCTGTATTCTGTTTGCTCTGATAAGCATATGACACTGTTCACTTCACTTACAATTCGCACGGTATTGTCTCTTAGAAAAGCACTGCCGAATTCAACCATATAACAACATATCTGATGTCCCTCACTATCCATGTTTAGTATTTCTATCTTCTACTGGGAATAGCAACCATATAACAACATATCTGATGTCCCTCACTATCCATGTTTAGTATTTCTATCTTCTACTGGGAATAGCAACCATATAACAACATATCTGATGTCCCTCACTATCCATGTTTAGTATTTCTATCTTCTACTGGGAATAGCAACACCTGTATTAACATAGATATTTGAGCTCTCACATTTCTGGTACTTAAAAGAGATCTTTATGATTATATTGCTCGGGATGATGCAAATGCACAGACAATGGTGGTGAAGATGACGATGACATTTATGTCATTATCAATAATTTTATTGTTAGCATTGCTGTTCAATGAGATTACTTCTGTGTGCCAAAACTGAGTAAATAGAAATACAACTAATTATAGATACAAATAGAGGACATAAAAACTGAGGAGAACTTTGCAGGGTTGAGATTGTAAGAGATGGCTCTTGCCTCCTGAAGAATGAATGTATAATCTAGAGAACCATGAGGAGTTGAGTGTGAAAGAAACAGCCCTTGACTTCTGGAGAAGAAAAGTGTGTTCTGTGACTAACAGCTGAACGGTTATGTCATAGCTTTGACACTCAAACTTTCAGTTTTTATCTTTAATTATTCATTATAAATTTTAATTGTGTTAATAATCATAATTATTCCTACCTATACCTTCCCTAAGCATCAGAAAGACTTTTGAAAGAGCTTCATTAATCTTTGGTGTCAAACATTATTAAGTACTGCCTTCCATAATCCTGTATTTCCCAGTCGAAAGGTGGCAGGGGATATATGATCTTATTAAACTCCCATTTGTTTAATCATTTGTGAAAAAATATGTTGTTTTTAATATTTATTCAGTGTGTGTGTGAGAGAGACAGAGACAGAGAGACAGAGACAGAGACAGAGACAGACCCATCCTGGTGATCAGAGGTTGTAGGACTTTGAGTCTTCAGATTTAAAATTTAATTATGCTTTAATGTCTTAAAGGGCTGGTTTTTAATTTATAGCATCACACATTTTTCAAGAAATCACATTTATCTCTATTATCTTTCTGATTTCATTCTTCTCATATAACTATCTTTTGACAACACTCTCCTGAATTCTGTATCATAAGAAGTTCCATTAACATCTTATCACTGCTATGGTCCTGTTGACATTTCTTAATCTCAAGAGTTAAGAGCAGCAGTACATTCGTCTCAGAAATAGATTCACAATGATGAACTGAAATACAAGTGTAGGCCATGTGTTAGGTAGAAACTTAGTCGAACATCAACCTTTAATTTTTTTGACAGAGTGATATTGGCCTATCTGTAACTGTCTATACTAGCTCTTATATTAACATGTTTCACAGATGGCTTCTAACTTCCCCAAATACCAATAACTCTTCCTTTCCATATTCTACAATCTTAAATTTGAAATGCTTTTTTAAAAGAGTCAAAATTCATAATTTATTTTTTATAATCACATATTAAGCATTCACTTGTCTTATGCATGCATACACAATAGAAATATAATTAAGAACTATGAAGGATTGTAAATTCAATATATAAAAGTGCTATCACCTTTAGATATACTCTGTCAGGCAGGAATGGCAAATTTGGACCCTGTCTTGTGGTGATATTTTGTTTGTTTCTGACAAAACTTTCCTAGAAATCACAGGGCAGAACTAGCCGCTAGTTAACCATAGAGGCCAGGCAGTGGTGCCACACACCTTTAATCCCAGCACTTGGGAGGACAAAGCAGAAAGGTCAGGAGTTCAAGGCCACCCCGTGCTATCTGAGGCTGGAAGTGGAGGCTCACCATGCCTATAATCCCAGTACTAGCAAGGTGAAAACAGAAATATAGATCAGGTGGAGAAAGGATAGAAGTGTATTCAGTCTGAGGTTTCATAAACATAGGATATCCCTTTGGTCTGAGGATTCAGCATATGTAAGGACTAATGGCTGGCTGCTCTTCTTCTCTGATCTTCCAGCATTAACCCCTATATCTGACTGTGGGTTTTTATTGTTAAAACCAATTAGAATTCACATGACACTGTCCTGATTCATTTAGAGTACTCAATGTATGAGACTATAGAGCCTGTCTCTTGGCCATACCCAAATATCTATAACATGTGAATGTTCGTGTGTCACACAATACTCATACATTTGATTATTAATTCTATGTGATTGACAAAGAAAGGGATGTGCATAGGTTAATTAAATTGTTTAAAGCCTTACACGAACTCATATGAAACCTAGATACTCAATTCAGCTGTTTGTGACCAAAAGTTTTGTCAAAGCTCTGTGTCTGTCACTCCAATGCTGTATTGCACTTCGTTGAGTTCTGGTAAAGTTTTTGATAAAGTTAGAGGTAAGCATCATTCTTTTTCCTTTGACTTCTTGTGTGATTTTGGTAAAGAATGCTGAATTGACATATTTATAAAGCAGTCTGTTTTTGTGGGTAGAATGTTATTGTAAGAATGGGTCGGGTTGCATAAGCACATAGCTGTTATTTGGAAATGATGTACCTTCACACTGCACCAGAGGGAATAGAACCATGCAGTTCTTGGCCCCTGGACTGAATTAATCAAAAGGAAACTGATTTGTTGGTGGGAAGTGAGGTTAAACTCAACAGAGAACTGACCACAGTTCTGTAATTATGGGTTTCATGTTAATTTGAGGATTCAGTTGTGCCTTGTATTATTATTCCTTCCAAGTTACTTAAGTTCTTCTTTTCTTCTTTCTTATAAATAGGGGTGAAAAGTAAGTAATGTTTATAAGGTAGTTAACTCCGTTCAATGCAATAATACCCAAAACATTTATCTCAGTTCTTTTCAAATGGTTAAATTTTTTTAGGATGTTTGTTTAATGATTTCAGCAAGAATTCTGTTTAATCAGATTATATAACTTCATAAATCCCAATGCACTTACTTTTGATCCCTAAATTGCCAAGACTATTTTAAATGAAAACGTAAAATATCTTTACTGGCATTCCCATGAAGCTGTTCTGATGGGAAACATTCTCCTCAGGCTACTGATGAGGAGGAGAAGCTGAGGGGCATTCCCTGTCTCAGAAGTTCTTGGTGAGGAAGTCATGGAAAGGTTTCAAGTGGGCTCAGTCAGCACTCACTGCACACACAGGCTTTTCCCTCTACACTGTTGCTTTTATATTTCCTGACGTTCTGGCTGTTACTTGCCCATCGACATGTTGCTGGCCTTTGACGGTTGTGGGTGTAAGGCTGGGGACTATACTGAAGGACTGGGTGACATCCACAGCCCATGTGTTGACTAGCTGAATGAGAGACGAGGCAGAGAGCAAGCTCTGTTCAGTTTACAGAAGGTGGAATGAGTTCCATATGTTTACCATGGAGGCCGCCCATGTGTGCACAGTAAGGACTTTCCCAGGGCCTATATTTAATTTCCATGCAAAGTGCAGGCTTCCCTAAAACCTTCACCGCGTTTACTCATGTGTCTATGTAACTCAGAATGCTTTCCTTTGTGAATCACACTGAGTAAAATAGGACTCTTGCCCACATGAGCTATTAATTTATTTACATAACACAAAAGACCCACATTTGTGTGTGTGCGTGTGTGTGTGCGCGCGCGTGTGTGTGCATGGGTGTGTCTAATTCATGTTTGAGTTTTTGTCTCCCACCCCACCCCCATAGACAGTGTCTTCTGGACTTCAGTAATCTGCTTTTCTCTTGGACTACTACTCAAATCATTATGTCGGTACTTTACACTGCCATGTGCAAGTAAGCAGCAGTCTTTCAGATTTCAGTCGCCTAATTCTGGAGTCTCCCAAGGCTAAACTTTTCAGATTGCCTGACCATATTCATGAATCTGAAAGTTAACTGAAAACAAATAGATTGCCCAGAATAAACCCCTATCCAGTGAGCTCTCGACTGAGGGACAGTGAGAACTCTAGCACTGAAGATATTGATAGTTACCTGAGTGAAGTCAGAGGTACAGAAATGGCTGCAGGACTCCTCTTTCCCTCCTTTACTCTCTATACACTTAGTTTCTTTGTGCATGAAAATTTTCTCAAAGTTCATCAACACATGAGACAGAAAAGATAATGTATCTCTTTATATCAAAGATAAAATTTCTTTTGAAAATGCCTCATCACCACTGAATAGATTTCTTTTAATTTTATTTTTCACACATATAATGCATAAAATGTGGTTGTTAGTATTAATATTTTCCTCAAAATTCACGTGCTTGTTACATTTATAGATACGTATCATTTTATATCTCAGTGAAACTTCCTTTGGGTTTTCATTAGTGTTAATGCAGTTTTCAAGATCTTATTAGTCTCCCTAATAAGGTATATAAAGATTTTTTAAATACATTAATTTCTGTGTGCATATGGTTTGGGTGTATGTGTGCATTTGTTTGTGTGTATGTGAAAATTATGTGTTGACATGCATGTGAAAGTCAGAGGACAGCTTTGTGGAGTCAGTTCTATTCTTTCTTCCTTTAATAGGCTACCAGGGATCAAACTCAGGTCACCAGGCTTGCACAGCAAGCACCTTTACCCACTGATCTAGCTCTCTGGCCCCTGAAAATATTTGTAAACTTATCATTACGCCTTTTGAATTTGACGTTGTGTTATTCTGTGTTACTTTGGTTTCACTCTGTGTGTGGCTGCACAAACATCTCTCCCAGTTCTTTAACCACCTTAAAGGAATTCTGGCGACAGGAGAAAGTAGAAGAGGAATAAGAGATATATAACTTACTTCCCACCCCACAATTAACACATGAAGAAAGAACTTAGTGAAAACAGTAATTCCCTGAGGAGATGTGGGTTTTATCTCTAAGCCAACATACTTGCTCTGTGAGTTCATCAGCTGCCATTTGGTAAATGAACTTCAGCTTCTAGAACCAATTTGAAGTGTGTTAGCAATTTGGAACACACACTGCTCTTATCGTTTAATTTAAGGATGTACATACTCTATATGTGAACTATAGGAGTTGTAAAGAACCACACCCACTGGAAAAACCCCAAGAAATCACCAAGAAACTATTCCTCTCGGCAAAGCAACCTTTTATTGTCTGGCCTATGCATAAAATATTCATTTTATCTTTAGACAATAAAGCAATGTTTTATGAACATGACAACAATTATCTAAAAATTCTATTATGTCAGTGATTTTCAAATTATAGGTGTGTATTATGCTGCCTATGATATCTCTTTCATTGGTGCTGGTCATATTTGAGAGGATAACAGTAGAATGTATAGTGCTTTGCATATCACTAAGAGTGAAGTTGAAATAATATCAGTATTCACTGCTGAAACTAAAAATAAGCTCCCCAGTGTGAAATACACTTTTTAGATATGTGTAAATGTATCTGTCTATAAATGGATGTGTGTGTGCTATATCACTTTGTAAAATACATTTTCCTGTGGTTGAGTATAAAAATGTTTGATGGCTGCAGAAATAAATCAATACATTTTAAAATATAAGTAGTGTTATTTCTTGTGTATTACTTCAGAGGCATGGGAAATAAAGGATGAATTTACTTTCTGTGTTCCTAAATTTAATCAACAGGTTAAAAACTATCAATTTTTTTACACATCGACAATAAGTGGTTTTCTGAACATTTAGTAAAAAGGTTATTAATTATTTTTAATAGTGACATTTTTCTATGCAACACTTTTACTATTTTCCAACAAGAATAACAACAAAATCTATTGGGGGTTTGGAGGTGCTCCACTGAGTAAGATTGTTTTCTTCTGAACTCAGAATTCATTAAACCCTGAAATTACACACACACACACACACACACGTACACACCCATACACACACATGTATATATATATATATTTTTTTTTTTCATTTACTAATTATAACTATAGACTATAGAGACTGGGAGAAGAGAATATTTTTCTTGATGATTTCTGGGCTTTCAGTTTTTACAGCTGAATGATAAATCCTGCAATTGTGAAGTGTTTTCAGTATTCAAGCTCCGAGGAGCAGATAAAGGTAATGGTAATAACCTATATTGCTATATAAGTCACTTGGACTCCTTTGCCCAACAACTTGTGGAATTTTATGCTTTAGATATTCTAAGATATTTTTGAATCATCTTGTTTCCTAAAGCATAAGTTACAATGAACATGTAACTAAACATAGGAAGAAAAGTAGGAAAAAGCTGACTAGACAAGAGCAGATGTTATGCACGTGGCATGAAGTCCCCGTCCTTCAAACATAAAGAGTATACAAATTGCTGTCCCATGTGACCATGGACATTTTGCAGGGTTGGCAAATCATACTTCAATTGTTCATAAAATAACTCTTAATTTGATGTTAACTTTTTAAATAAATCTTGCGATAGAAAAAATCCTGTGAAATGTCAAAATTCTTAAATGATCATTCTAGTTAACTTTAGTATTTCAGAACAGACAACTTTAAGAAGGGTTCCAATCTTCATTATAATACCCTACTGCTAGAAACACTGCATGTCTTGGTCACATGACTTAGGGAAATCAAATGAGTACTAACCAGGAAGGGATCTCCCTGCAGCATAGCTTTGTTAGTGCTATGTAGGCTGCTGGAAGAAACATCAGATGCAGTCTTATCCAGTGATGAACCTGTGAACTATAATAATGACCAGTATGACAAGGTAGGCATGTGGGAACAATAATAGCGCTGCTATTATGAAAACAATCAACTACTTACTGGTTGTATTTTAAGCCAAATATATAGGAGGAAACACATACCTGATATTATAAATTTGACCAAGAACCCATGGTAGGGTATCACACATGTCTTAAGGATGAACCTACTACTACTGCTCTGCTGAGTGTACAGAATATGTAATTAAACTCTCTAATTTCAGTGTCTGCACTGGTAGAAAAGTGTATCTCTGAGGTATCATCAGGGACGTTCCTTTGTACAGTACACAATGTTTAATGCAGAAACTCACAATTGGTCAAGTACAGGGAATAAATATCAATAGCATGCTCAGCTACATATGAGGCATCAATATCATCACTTTCCCTAAGTGCGGAGACAACCTAGGAAGAAGGGAGAGAAAGACTGAGCTAAGTTTGTAAAGAATCAAAGAAAACAGAGTGTCTTCTGAAATGACAAAACGGCAGTTCTCAGAAACTCACAACTCCTGTGTTTGCTGCAAAATGTTTGTCAAAATCCTAGCATGGAATCACAAAGAGTTAATAAGTCCTAACTCCTTTTTTTATTTTTATTGATCTCTACATTTTCCTCTGCTTCCCTCCCTGCCTCTCCCCTCCCCTTCAACCCTCCTCCAAGGTCCCCATGCTGCCAATTTACTCGGGAGATCTTGTCTTTTTCTACTTCCCATGTAGATTAGATCTGTGTATGTCTCTCTTAGTGTCCTCATTGTTGTCTGAATTCTCTGGGATTGTGATTTGTGGGTTGGTTTTCTTTGCTTTATGTTTATAAACCACTTATAAGTAAGTACATTGAATACTTATCTTTCTATGTCTGAGTTACCTCACTCAAATTGATGTTTTCTAGCTCTATCCATTTTCCTGCAAAATTTAAGCTGCTGTTATTTTTTCTGCTGTGTAGTACTCCATTGTGTAAATGTACAACATTTTTCTTATCCATTCTTTGGTCAAGGGGCAGTTAGGTTGTTTTCAGGTTTTGGCTATGAGTAACAATGCTGCTATGAACATAGTTGAGCACATGTCCTTGTGGCACGATTGAACATCCTTTGGATACATAACCAAAAGTGGTATTTCTTGGTCTTGAGGAAGGTTGTTTCTTAATTTCTGAGAAATTGCCACACTGACATCCAAAGGGGCTGTACCAGCTTGCATTCCCACCAGCAATGCAGAAGTGTTCTCTTTACCCCACAACCTCTCCAGCATAAGTTATCATCAGTGTTTTCAAATTGACCATTTTTACAGGTGTAAAATGGAATCTCAGAGTTGTTTTGATTTGCATTTCTCTTATGACTAAGGATGTTGAGCATTTCCTTAAGTGTCTTTCAGCCATTTTAGATTCCTTTGTTGAGAGTTCTCTTTTTAGGTCTGTACCCCGTTTTTTTTTTAAATTGGATTATGTGTTCTTTTGGTGACCAATTTCCTGAGTTCCTTGTATATTTTGGAGATCAGACCTCTGACTGATGTGGGTTAGGGAAGTTCTTTTCCCATTTTATAGGCTGTCGTTTTTGTCTTGTTGACCATGTCTTTTGCCTTGCAGAAGCTTTTCAGTTTCAGGAGGTCCCATTTATTTATTGTTTCTCTCAGGGTCTGTGCTGCTGGGGTTATATTTAGGAAATTCCCCATGCCAATGCATTTAAGAGTACTTCCCACTTTCTCTTCTATAATGTTCAGTGTGGCTGGCTTAATGTTGAGATCTTTGATCCATTTGGACTTAAGTTTTGTGGATAGTGATAGATATGGGTATATTTTCATTCTTCTACATGTTGATATCCAGTTATGCCAGCACATTTGTTAACTATGCTTTTTTTTTTCATTTGATATTTCATTTCTTGTTTTCCTCTTTGCTGCTGAAAAGCATTTGCAGTCCCGGTCTGGGCAGTGTTTTTCTACCTCTTTCAGTTTTGTTTTCTTTAGTTTACCTTAACATCAAAAGCTGGTAGGTTTTTACATGTTGAAATGATATATTACATAAATATGACCATTCAAATTTCATCCTGGGAATTGAGTGCAAGTCCTTATTTGTATTGCTGTAGAGTAGCTACCAGAAAACATAGAGTACTGTATGTTTTATACTGCATGTTGATTGGATAGTGCTTTTGTAGAGGATTAGCAGAAGAACTGAATATCAACATGGAAGCCTGAAGTAATGGAAATATGACTAGATCATGGATCACAGTCCATGTAACTTAGCTCTATACAAAACATTTAGTAAAATTCATAGGAAAAAGTACATATTCTTGAGAGAAAAATAACTTTTAGGTAGGACAAAATGTATGAGCCATAACACAAAAGTAATGATAAATTAGGCATCAAAGTAAAACAGTGAAAGTGAACAATAAAATTACAATGCCAGTCACAAACTGGAAAATATATTGAAAAATGAATGAAAACTTCTTACTACCGCACAAATAAAAAGGCATTCCAATGGGACAGAATGGCAAAAATATTAAGAAAGCACTCAATAAAAACATAGCCATACTATAGCCCAGGAAGCCCCTCAATATTCTTAAAAGTTCAGAGATTAAAATTGCAATGGAATACCACTTCATATACTATGATGATTAAAACTCAAACCCGGTAGTACCAATGCTTGATATGCAATTACAAAATATGAGTCCTTCTACTTGGCATGTGAAGTTGCTGAATGTATTGTATTTGCAGTTTCTTATAAATTTAAATGTATTTCTGCTATAAGACTGAGCTATTCTATAATTAAGAATCTATGGAAGAGCAATAAATAAGCTTGCTATAGTAAGTGACTGCAAATTCCCTAATTCTGAACAAATTATAAACAATTCTTACCCCCAAATGGTAAACAAAGCAGAGTATATAAATATAGTGGAACATAGTGTAGAAGTTAAAAAGGATTCGATTATAGCCAAAGAAACACGCATCTCAAAAGTAAAATGTAATGAGCAAAACAGTTAGACCCAAAGTAATAAACACAGTGTGTCTGTTTTCATGAATCTCTATCAAAGGTAAATGAACCCATCACCACAGGAAGCATATGGGGATTATATAGAATGAAGAACAATGGCATCTATTGACATCATTGGGTGGGTGCAGAATCACTGTATAGAATTGTACTTCAATACAACCTTGATAAAAATGACATTAATTTTAGTTTGGGAGTTTTAAAATATTGCCCTGTGGGATGATAGTAAATAACATTAATAAATATATATTTCTAAAGCAAGCACAATGTATATTGAATGTCTAATTAATTCAGAAATGATAGCTGTTTAAATAAATATTTATTCATATTTCAAATTATAGAATGTACACATTAGTTGAAGTATCACATCATAGATATTTAAATATTTATTCATATATATGTTTAAGTAAAAACAAATTTCAAAGGGGAATGTATTAAAAGAGATGAATGGAAGGAGGGGCATTTTGGTGTCAGGTAGAATCCAGGAGCAAGGGAAACCCCAGGAATCTACAAGGGTAGCCCAGCTAAGACTCCTAACAATAGTGGATAGGTAAAGACTGTGACCAGATAAGACTTCCAGTGGAGCGACTGGGACACTACCAAGTCAGTCACATAATCTTCAACCTATAGTCTGTTTATGCCTATGGGATATATGGGGATAAGGGTGACATAGAGATTGTGGGAGTGGTTAACAACTGACTATTCCAGTCTGAGACCCAGGCCAGAAGGGTGAGTTTACCCCTGATACTTTCTGGAGTGCCAGGACCTAGGGACTTGATGGTTCAGACACCAAGGTGTTGAAAGAACGGCAGGGTTGCGTCCCGCCACCCGGCTAGCTTTACCCAAAATAATTACATGGAAACTGTATTCTTTTAAATACTGCCTGGCCCATTAATTTCAGCATCTTACTCACATCTTGATTAACCCATATTTAGTAATCCGTGTAGCACCACGAGGTGGATCGCTTACCAGGAGAGATCTTAACCTGTGTCCATCTCTGAGAGGAGAGGCATGGGGACTTCATATGGTGACTGCCTGAACTGTCTGTCCCACTGCCTTCTACCCAGCATTCTGTTCTGTTTACTCTGCCTACCTAATTTTCTGTCTCTTAAAGGGCCAAGGCAGTTTCTTTATTAATTAACCAATGAAAGTAACATAGACAGATAACTCTCCTCCATCACCAAGGAGAGAATCAAACACAGTTGGGAAAAAAGGGACAATGTAAAGATTCCTAAAGATAATCTGCTGTACTCATCAATCGGGACCCGGCCCAATTGTCATCAGAAAGGATCCATCCAGTTACTGATGAAAACAAATGCAGAGACCCATAGCCAAACATTAGGACAAGCTCAGAGAATCCTGCTGAAGAGAGGAATGAAGAATTTTGAAATCTGTGGGTATTAGGAACATTACAAGAAAACCCACAACATGAACTAACCTGGGCTCATAGAATCTCTTAGAGTCTGAACTGACAACCAAAGAGCCTGCATGAGACTGAGGACCTAGTTCCTCTACATATATGTGATAATTGTGTAGCTTGGTCTTCTTGTGGGACTCCTAACAGTGAGGCAAGGGGCTTCCCTACCTCTTTGGCTGCCTTTTTGAAAACTGGCCCTCATACTGGGTTGTGTGGCTTAGTCTTAATAATGTGGTGGGGCTGAGTCTTGCTGCAACTTTATATGTCATGTTTTGTTGATATCCATGAGAGGCCTACCCTTTTCTGAGGATTGAGCCATTTCATTGGATGAAAATGGCTCCCATAGGATCATATATTTGAATGATTGACCATCAGTTGACAAAACTGGGAAGGACAAAGAGGTGTGGCCTTGTTGGAGGAGATGGGTCACTATGGATGACGTTTGAGGTGGGGAATTTTGTTTTTGTTTTTGTTTTTATTTTATTGTTCATCAGTTTTTTTTTCTCTTTTTTTCTTAATTTAAAAATTTAATTTTAAATACTAACCCCAGTTCCTCCTCCCTCCTTTCCCCTTCTGTCACCCTGTAATTTCCCTATCACAACCCCCTGGGAGTCAACAAAGTCTAGTATATCAAGTTGAGGCAGGGCCAAGCCCTCTGCCTGTATCATGGCTGAGCAAAGTATCTCACCATAGGGGATGGACTCCAAAAAGCCAGTGTATGGGTACATTTGGGAGGTGAGAGACTGGTGCCATTCCCAGTGTCTTTTTCTGAAATAAGCTGTGGATCAAGGTGTGAGGTCTAAGCTACTGCTCCCACACTGTGCCTTCCTGCATGCTGCTGTATTTATCATTATGGTCCTAAATACTAACCCTTTGAAACTGTAAGCCCCAAATAAACTTTGTCTTTTAAAAACAATTGAGATGAAGATGTTAAAGTTCTCTTACTCTTCTTTAATTTTTATATGGGAGATTTGGGATCAAGAATTAGTACCATAAAAATATTAAAATAAACCTAAAAACAAAGACAACAGTATCATTAAATAAATCAAAATTAACTCCCATTTATCTCGAAGCACAAGTTTATGACCTGAAAAGAGTCTCAAAAGGACTTAGTGTGGGACTCACTATAGCTCAGTGCTTCCCATTAAATGTTAGGGTACCTGGCTGAGTCACCTTAGTGTACATCAGCGTCACTGCAGCACAGGAGAACCTCTTTGTAGACCTTCCTCTTGGCTCTGCATAGTATTAGCCTTCCTATATCACAGAACATGCATTATAGCTTTGATTATATTCTCTACCTTTTCTGTCATCTTGCCGTTTTTATACAACATATTAATAATTTAGGTATGTGTTGTGTATCTGAATTCAGTAAACACGGTAATTACTGAAACTAATCTTTCACACTTCTACTCCTTTTGTAAGAAATACTGTCTTACTACCTTATCTTTTCAACTTGTCTAATAATCCCTAACATTCTGTGACATTATTCTGGGCTGACAGTTTCACATAGTTGGGAAGAGGGGACTTCAAGTGAGATATTTCATCTATCACATTGGAATATGGATGTGTCTATGGGTGATTTTCTTGATTGCCAATTGGTGGAGTATGGCCCAATTCACCGTAGACAGTAAAATACATGGGTAGATGGTATTGCTTGTATAAGAACACAAGCTGAGCAAGTTATGGAGAGAAAGTGAGTATGTAAAATTTAGTTCCCGTAAGGTCTTCAGATTCTGCCTCCACATTCCTGTTCTTAGAACCTGCTTTGTTTTTTCTAGCTGATAGACTATAAATTTAATATAAAATGAACTGTTTTCTTCTCCAAATTGCTTTTGGACCATGTTTTATCATGACAACAGAAAGCAAGCTAAGACACATGTGTTTTTAGAAAAGAAGACATTATATCAGGAATGTATATTTTCATGTTACAGAAAAGGAAACACCCATATTAAATGGTCTCCAGTGCCCTGTCTGTATATGCTAGAATTTATATTACCCATCAGATTCAAGCTTTAAGAAAAAAAGAAAATTTTTGGTTTGTATCACCAGAACTTAACACAATGCCTTGGGATTATTACATTCCATCTCTATATCTAATGATTATTTTGAAACAAGTCAATATGTGCATTAATGCTAGGTAGAGATATATAGAAAATATTGCATATACAGTACAGATCAGAATGCAATTCTCTAATTTATACCTATGTTCTCTAAAATTAGCCCCTCTGTGTAAAGTTACTTTGATATAAAAGACATTGTTTCTGTACTGTTATTTAGAAAATATGCTAAAACTTATCTTTGCAGCAATGACTATGAGCTTAATTCTAATATATTGATGAAAGTGTTTGCTGTTTTAACCTTAATTAATTCATTACACAGGAAACAGAGTGATCAAAGTCTACAGGTAGATGTGACCAAAACTGCTGTACTTTTAGTTTTGAATTCACACTTAAATTACTAATTGCCAGAGCATACCATAATAAGAAGCTTAGAATTGCAGAAAAGCTAATTGATGTTTATATTTTCTTCTATGTTCTATTGCCACAATATTTCACCCCCAGAAAGTCTATTTCTAATCTCTAAATATTCGATTTTTCTCATACTTTAAGCATCAGTGTCTCTTTAAGTTATGAATACCTTCCTCTCAGCTTACAAACATATAGAAATCACCATGGGACTTTGCTTTTTAACTACTGATTATAGCATCTGTCTCATTTTCATTTTTCTGATTCTATTGCTCCATCTTTTAAGTGTTACATTTTCTTCTTATTTACTTTTTTTTTTTTTTGAGACAGGGTTTCTCTGTAGCTTTGGATCTTCTCCTGGAACTAGCTCTTGTAGACCAGGCTGGCCTTGAACTCACAGAGACTCTCCTGTTTCTGCCTTCCCAGAGCTGGGATTAAAGGAGTGTGCCTTGTAATTTTATTGCACATATTAAAGCTCACATGTGAATATAAATGTTTTATTTTATTTTTAAATCTTATTTTGGAATATAGTTAAGAAAAAATTGTTCCTTTTGAGTCTCTCTTTGTCAACTTTATTAAATATAACCAAAATAGAAAATTGTTTAGACAGAACAGGACCCTAGTTCTAGAGCTAGACATACAAATTCTTCTAACTCATGGGGTATGTATTACATTATAGCAAATTATATTTGCATGCTTTTTAAATGAAGCATTTATAAAAATTTCTCCCAGTAATGGAGTACTTAAGATTTCCAAATATTTCACCCATATGAAATTCATTTCAGTAGTAAAAATGAGGAAACTGCCTATTTTTTTTATGAATTAACAGTCTGTTCTAGTTTTAACACCAATACTTTTCTAAATTATGTGTAGCCTTCATGCTACTGGCTTTTACAGTTTGTCATTGTTATTAGCAGTCTTATAATGTCCATTGCCAATCTCAAGCCTTGTCTAATCAATGTCTAAAGACTTTGCTTTAGGATGTTTCATCACTTTTAGTTGTTAAAGATGATTTATCACTTTTAGTTGTTAAAGCTATACCACCAGTTCATATTACTCAATCTTAACAAGAAGTTAACTGTAGTTTAGTACCATACAAAGAATTCCACATTTACCTATCACAAATCCCTGGTAGTTAGCACTTCTCTCCACACTTGAGTTCCATAGATAATGTCTCCTTAGATCTAAGTATTTATAAAGAATGCTTCAAATATTATTTGTTGCCAAAAATATATTTCTAATTCTACTGATTAAAAAGATACTGCAATTATATGAAAAATTTTATTATTCCCTTTCATTACATATTGATCCCCCTATTTTCCAAGACTTCAAAAATATATTTCGGTAGTGACAACAACAGAAATAAAATGAAAGAAACCTTTGTGCAATGAAATTTATGTCATCTTTTATCAATGTTTCACCTTGCTGGTTGAAAATTCTACCAGAGGTGACTAAAATTTTATCTTGAATATCAGTAGAATGGAAGCAAGGAATTCAGATTTGATTAAAATAGTTATTAAACTTAATAAATTTAAACTTAATGTTGATTGTTCACAAAATTGTCATTCCTGTCATCGCTGTAAGCACAGAGTTAGTGACGTATGATTCCTGGTTTAAGATCAAACTCATTCCTGTAATACAGCATACAGTGTTTGCCAACAGGCAAATTTCCAAATGCTTTTTTCTAATAGATAGACAGAGCATGTGATCATCAGAATTTAAATTTAAGAGAAAAATCAGACAATTTTAAAGCAAATTTCTAAAACTGAACACTGACATTTATTTTTTTCATCTGAGAGAAACAAGAACCTTGCAATCTCTTCCACTACACATTCTATTGTGGCATGACAACCTTTTAAATCCTCTAGCTCCCAACACTTGATTAAATATTTGGGATGATGCATTCTCTTAGTAAAATTATGTATTTTTAGAATATATTAACAAATAAAATACTGACAAACAATAAAATTTCATGTGTCAATTTATTGCAATTTTTGTAAATCGATCACACAAATGTTTTCAGGAATATTAACCCATATAATAGCATATTTTTAAAATACTGTTTAAAATATGTCTTGAAATATTAAGAAATTTTTACAGAGATTAGTGCCAGGAAGATGGTAGAGATAAGTATATTTTTTTATTGATTTAGTTCCCAAGTAAAATAGGTTGCAGCATATACAATCTATTAGAAAATGAATTCCTAAGTATAGACTCCTCTACATGGCTATAAGTGCACAAAATCTGCAATCAAAATGACATCATTCTCCCTCTGCCTATGTCTTTCTTTCTCTCACTCTCTTCTCTTTTCTCTCTCTCTCTTTCCCCCCTCCCCCTCTCTCCTTCCCTATCTCTCTCCTCTCTCTCTCTCTCTCTCTCTCTCTCTCTCTCTCTCTCTCTCTCTCACACACACACACACACACACACACACACACACACACACATACACACACCTGTTCTCTGAAGAAGAATGTGTTTTACATTCTTTGCCTATAGAAAAGAACAAACATTTTTGCCTCCTTGCTCTCTTATAGCTGGAGCCTATTCCTATCCTATCTGTACATTAGAGGTGAACAGAGAACATGTCTGTGTGCTATGTTGATAGTCACCATAAACAAATATTTATACAGTTGAGATCAGAGATAGAAAAATGTCAGCACCAAATCCACCCATGATGGCACATACACCAGACAGATGACAAAGTCTGGCTCAAGTTATAAAGGCTTGTGAAATACTTGAATCATATTTTGCAACCCTTGAAAGAATTCAAGTTAGAGATTAGCAGAAACCAGGCTCAGTTCTGTCCATAATCCCCTTTATCTGTCTTCTAGCCAACAAAATGAAAACTTTAAAGCCCAAGTGACAAATAGAGTGTGAAGGACCTTCTGAATTTAAGAAAAAAATTGAGACAGCTGTGTGGGTTGAAAATGGTTTCTTGTGCTGCTTTTGCTGTCAGTTGTGGCGATATAAATAAAGCCGTACATGCTAATTTCTGCTGGGCTCATTAGTAGATCTAACATCAATAAATTAATGACTATAATAATATTCTGGTGATATAGAATAACAACTCCTTTATGGAAGGTAAATTAATGTGAAAGTAAATGATCGTATTATCCAGAAGCTTATCAAATTACTGGCAATTGAGCATATAGAGGTAGGAAAATCTCTAGGGAGAGTCCTTGCTGCAGCAAAATGCTAGTGAGTTGGAAAACAGGAAGCAGACAAACAGTGAAGCGCAGAGTGTAAGGCATCCTGTGCAGGTGGGACACCACAAGCGGCACAGAGAAAGTGCGGATCATAAATTTGAGATCTGTACTCCTTTATCAGTGAGTTCGTTGTCAAGAGAGAAGAGCAGAATGCAAAGAAAAGATTCATAGACTCATAACATTTAAATTCATTCTCTGAAAAACAGAGAAAGCGGAGGCATCAAGTCAGCAGGTTACAGCCAACATACATTATAAATTCCATTTTCTACCCTAAACAAATTGTCATAGCAACCAAAATGTAGCAACAAAGAGAAAGGGAATGAACAGAGGTAAGTTGCCCAACTTATATAAAGTATATGGAGGGGAGATATGTAATACAGAAGTTAAAGAGAAGATCATGTTCAGCATTAAAAACAAACATACAAAATTTCCAGAACTGATTAAATATTGTCACTATTGTTATTATGATAATATTGTTATTATGATTGTTAACAAGGAACTGAACTTTCACTGTCTATTGGTGTTTCATGACAAACAAAATATATACTGAAAGACAAAATTTTTTTTTTCTAGAGTACTGAGGATACTTAGCTGTCTAAATTAAAATTGTATTTCTTCTTAAAATTCCCTTAGGAACAGGTAAATAAACACATTTCCTTCAGGGAGAGACAAGCAGGAATCATCACATATGACTCTCAGTTCTGTGGTTTCTCATGCCATCTAAGGAGAATTAAGAACCTTCCTAGACCTGGATGGAGGGGGGAGGACCTTGGACTTCCCACAGGGCAAGGAACTCTTACTGCTCTTTGGACTGGAGAGGGAGGGGGAGTGGAGGAGGGAGGGGGAGGTAAATGGGAGGCGGGGAGGAGGCAGAAATTTTTAATAAAAAAAACAATAAAAAATAAAATAATTTTGCTACTTGAAACAACACTAACAATTTTTAAACTTCTCACACATGCTTTTGTCAGGCTTGGGCCTACTGTATAATGTCCGGGAAGAAAGTAAACACACTAGATATGATACTCATCAGGAAATTGCCAACTTGAGGCAACATTCAAAAGTAAAAGGGTAGAAAATAATAATACTAAGTAAAGAGCGAGTAAAAACAGAATTAAAATACTCAAAACAAAATTAGGAATCAAATTTCACGTGCTTGTTATGGCCTGAGTATTGAAGAAGAAAAAGAAGAAGAAGGAGGAGGAGGAGGGGGGAGGAGGAGGAGGAGGATTCATTTACACTCTAAAATATCAGGAGTACATAGAAAATCTAGATTATAGATAGAAATTAAGCTCTCATTCGCCTGCAAACTGTTAACGATCAATAAAACCAATCAAATGATTTAAACATAAAAGCACGTATATCAACAGATGTCAATAACCAGTACATACATTTAGATATTTTTATGAATACATTTTAAATGTGTTTTACAGGATCATATTCTTGACATGATGGCAAGTACATACATGTTAACAGTAAAATCCACAAACAGTACAAAGCAATTGTATATAGTACAAAGATTCAGTTAGCGAGCTATAATATTAAAGCACGAATTGAAAACATTCAGATTAAGACAGCAATGCCAGTTTCAAATTCAAGGAAAATGAGGGTAACAGGAGGGGCCGAAGGAGAAGGTGGATATCAAGTGGCCTTGAAGGTTTTCGTATCATATATTGTGCAGATAAACTGGCTTATAGTCAAAAACCAAAAAATAAAAGTGGTCTAGAACCTTGTGAGTTTTCCTATCATATGTTGTCCAGATAATTTGGTTTACAGTCAAAAACCAAAAAATAAAAGTGATCTAGAAATGGAAGCTGTGGAAGTGGTTTTAGTGATGGTATAATATGGAAATAAGACCTTCTTGTTTCCTTTTTATTGTAAAATAGAAATAATTCTTTCCACAATGGCTTTCTGTACCGTCAACTGTAGTGTTCATACTCAAGTGTCATCCTTTGTGTTTCCTGGGCTCTGGAATGTTTTTTTAAAAGCTTTGCTCACATCAAGATTCAGCTATAATATTGCAAGCAATATGAGTATTTATTCAGAAATCTAATTTATCTCATGAATACTTTATTCAGAAATCTAATTTATCTCAAGAATACCTTCCTGCCTCTATCTATCCTTCAACCCTTCAGCTACAATCTAGAAATGATTGTTGTGGCTTAGTTAACAAGTCAATTGCTACATTATATTTTAATATTTTAAATATTATATTTTAAATGTTACAACTCTAATGCTCACAGTTACATTGAAAATTCTTACTAACTTTTATATAGTATATGGCTTTCACCATATTGTATACTTTACAAATTCTTTGAACAAATAAAATGAATTTTAGCTCATCCCGATGCAGATTATATTTTATAACTTTCAATTAAAAATGAAAGTTTTGTTTCCATCCTCCCTAAAATGAATGTTGCCTTTAAAAAAATCCAAAATAATTGCATTAAAATTAATCTTAGCATTATTAATTTCCTCATTGGTTAAATATTCTTTTATTTTAGTAACTAGTATAGAGCAAAAACTAGTATAGAGACATTTAAAGCCAAATTAAAGTTGGAAAAAACAAATTCATGTTCCATAGTTAGAGAAAAAAAGAGGTTCTTCATTATTGAAGTTAAATAGTGTGAAGATATATAAGAACATCGTGCTCATGCATATGTTATATACAAAAAGTAAGTTACACTACCAATCACACTGCTGTTTTTAGCTAGTTAAAATCAGACATCATAACAAATATTCTAGAAGTCATATGTGACTCATTTTAAATTATAATTGTAAAAAATAATAAGATTTTTATAAAATTTGTAAAATGAGCATAAAACTTTAAAGAAAGCATCAATTTGATCTTGGGTATTGAAAGCTTCAAATTAGTCACACAAATATACTACCTCCAAAATTAAAATTAATTCTAATTTTACAGTACGTATTATCATATTGATTATATTTTTTCTAAATTACAAAAATAATCAATGAAATGATATGAACAAAACTTCAAATAAACATGTTTTTGCATTTTGACAAACATGCAAGAAAAGCAATTTTAATTATTTGAAATATTTTTTTCAAATTCTGTACTTTCTAATAATGGTTTTCCCTGCATTGAGCCCCATTACTTGTTTTTCAATGCACATCGGTCAGTTTCGAAATCATATAAATGCCACTAACATAAAAAAGATGCATATGTTTGTGTTCATATATATCTGTTCATACTCATGTATTATATATCAAAAAAACTGAAGAAAAAGACACTATCTATGTAATATGGGGAAACATGAAAGGGGTTTGAGAGAGGGTGGCTGGGAGGGATTGGTGGGAGAAAAGAAAAAGGAAAACTGTTACAACTGTATTTCAATTAAAATAGATTAAAATTAAAAATAAATAAAAGACTAGAGAATTGTTCTTAGAAAACTATATTCCACACTATCCTAGTTAAAAAAGTATTCATATATATTTATTCAAGATGATCAAGGGATGCTCCTAATATAGGATTTTATTTATTTATTTATTTATTTATTTATTTATTTACTATTTTGGTTTTTTTGAGACGGGGTTTCCCTGTAGTTTCTAGAGCCTGTCCTGGAACTAGCTTTTGTAGACCAGGCTGGCCTCGAACTCAGAGATCCGCTTGCCTCTGCCTCCCGAGTGCTGGGATTAAAGGCGTGCGCCACCCCTGCCTGGCCCTAATATAAGATTTTAAGATCTAGTGGATACAAGGTTCCTTCCTGTATCACTACTTTTGATTACTCACCTATTCAACATTATATCATTCGTAGATTTCAAAGGAGCCTAAGGTTTCCCTCTGTTAATGACTTAGAAACTATGTGCACTTTGATCAAAAGAAGTGAATCAAATTCCACGGATTTTTTTTCTGCCCCTCCTTCCGCATTGATCCCTGAGCCTTAGGTGCAGGTGTTACAGAATTATCAATTGGGACTGGGCAATACATGGTCACTTTTTCTCTGCATTTTGTTGGTTGTATTTTTTCTTTTATGGTCTTGGTCTGTTTCAACAAGATGTTTCTTTCAGGAGAAGTGAAGCATATATACTCACCTATTGATTTTCCAGAACCAGTAGGTAGTCCAGATATTATACACACTAAATTTATATATGCAAACTGAGCAGGTTGCCCTTACTATATTTAAGGAACACACACACACACACACACACACACACAATTAAGGCAATAGAGGTTTTGAATTTGAGATAGAACAGAGGAAATGTTTGAAGAACATTTAACATATAAAGGGGAATGACAAAACTATGTAATTTTATTTTATTTTAATATTCTAAATTAAAAACAAAATCAATGACCATCTAAATTAAGGTAGTCAAACTGGCAAGGAGAAGCAGAAACACAAATAGTTTAACTAAAGAAAGAGACAAAATGTAGTCTTTTTGTCTTTTTTGATTAAGCTACCCCCACAACCAATAAGTGTAATGAAATAATTTTATTTTCCATTAAAATTTGTGTTTAAATGTACAACTAAACTTTTCTTATTATCTCTTCCAAATGCAGCCTATTGCAACAAGGAAGGTTGTGGAATGGAGGCTGTGAAGGAAAGTCAGACTTGCGGGTGACTAAGACTAGGAGCCATAGGAGCAACACAGGAGAAAGAAAAAGAAGGAAGAGAACAGATTCAAGCTAATGTTCTACTGTTACAACAGGTAATCTATCTCAGTAAAAACATCCGTGCATGATAATAATTTTATCTAGAATTTGAAATTATGCATTAAATATTAAAATTATAAAAGTATTAATAATTTGATTTAATCAGAAATTTAGAAAATTGGGTCAGCACCATAGATCTTTTTGTTGGAAACAAAATAAGTTGAAGCATATAAGTCATTAATTATTCTTTGTCAACGAGGTGGACAGAAATTTTATTATGTACAGGTCAGTTGTGGGCCAGAGGCTATTTATTATTTTCATCAATGACTTGGATGATAGGAATGTCTGTGAACTTAGTAATTTACAGTCCTCTTTCATTGGAAAGCCTGATTAACACTTTGAATGTCAAGATCAGAACTCAGCATGACCATGATATGACCTCAACAAATTGGAGAAGTGTTTTAAGCAGCACAGTTCAATAAAACCACGACAGATATAGTTGTTAAGAAAATTGAGAAGGAAATGAAAATTATAATAATGCAGCAGATATCATAATGTTGTGAATGTGGAATGTGTTTGTTAAAGCAGGATCACAAAATATGATAGAATAAATAATATTGAAATGGCTTGACTAAAGAATTAAATACTTGTTTTTTTTCTTGTTTCTTTTGGTCTTTCTCCACGACATAGTGCTATTCTTCCTTCCTTCCTTCCTTCTTTCCTTCCTTCCTTCCTTCCTTCTTCCCTCCCTCCCTCCCTCCTTCCCTCCCTTCTTTCCTCCTTCTTCTTTTTCTCCTCCTCCTTTTTAGTCTTCTCCTCTTCCCATCTCCTGCTTCATGACAGAGTCATGCTAAGTAATGAAGTCATCCTTAATATTACTATAGTCCAGATTGACACCAAATTGTTGCTCTTCTGCCTTAACCTTTTTAGTGCTAAAGTTAGAAGCCTAATCTCTATGTCTTATACATCATAATATATAATATAAATTATCAATTGTCATAATGTCCATATTATGTATTGCATATTCCTTGGATAAAATTAAATATAATTATAAGATATATTAACAAGGAAAATATATCCGTAATATAAATGTTGATAATTTTTTAAGTGTGTCACAAAATTACAATGCTCTTTATGCTAAGGTAAATTTGTGCTTGTGAACTATTTTTCAGATTACCCTAGTGTTTATTAGAGTATACCATTATTTTATAGTTTACATATCCTTTTGATAGTTGAAAAAATAACTTTCAGTAATTATAGTGTCATTTATCTGAAATATGAGAAAAGAGCTAAATATTAAAGGTACTGTCAGGTATTTTATTTTTTAGCAATTTTTAGAAGAGAGCTTAATAGTTTTATAACTTTTATAAGATGTCTCATTTTCATGGGATAGAAAGTCATATCTGTTAAGGGTAAATGACTTATTTCTAAAAACACTATTCTCATTTTATACAAAGAGAAGTGTAATCAACAAAGGACTAAGCAATTAACTGTTACCATAATCACTTATTTTTAAAACTTCACACATGAATATATAGAATTATGCTGAAGATCTGCCCCAATGGTGTGTGTCTGTGTGGGGGGAGGTGTTCTGGTCGCAAGGAAGATGTGTAGAGTTGGGATGGGGACATGGGATGACACACAATCTGAGGGTGAATCAGGATGACTGCCAGCAGCTGTAATTGAGAACACACTACACTTTTTATACTGTATAGTTGCACAGATCATTAAAAGGGAGACAAGGGGCCTGTGAGCTGGGCTGTGACTTGAGACCAGGGCTTGAAGAAGCTAGCCTTGACATATATAATAGGAACCAGTCATATGTTAATGAAAGGGCTGCAAGTTCTACTTGCTACAGATAAGAAGAATGAATGTTTTATCAAGCAAGAATTTTCCTCAATGCCCCAGGAAATGGAGATCCTTATCCAAGTGCCTGACCTGTGGAAAAGGACTTCTTGTGGGAGCAGACTCTAGAATACAATTCTCTTAGTCTTACTATAGGAGGCTGTTCCCTCATAATGCTCTCAAAAGGGAAGGTTCTGGTGTTTTACTCTTGTTCCACTATACCTTGAAGAGGGAATAAATGACTCATGTTTGTCTAACATTATAATCATCTGACAATCACTATCAATTAAGGCTGCAAAATTTCATATATCTGAGCTTGTGAAGAAGCCTAGGTATTGTTCATTCTTATTTTAAGTCAATTACATCACTACTCTCTATTACCTACAATGAACCCAAATCCCTCAAAAAGTGAGGACATTCAGATACTCCACCTGGTTTGCGTGCTCTAAGTACTAACACTTCTGTGTGTTATGAACTTTTCCTAATGCGAACTCTGCTGATGTAAAAATCCCAATCAAGCCAAATCACAACAAGCCAAATTAAAAAATACCCAGGTTTAACGGGATTCCTGTGCTCTCCGGTGGCTCCCAGGGGGAACAGGGAGGCTGCTAACAGGACTGGGTGGGGCACATGTTTTTCCTTTGGGAGCTCACTTAAATACCCTGTGGGAGTGGTCCTGGCATCTGGTGATTGGAGTCTAGACCAATACAACTCTCAGGCCTGGGGGTTGGGAGTTATGCTCCCAACTTAACATTCCAGACTCTTTGCATATAGGGATGACAGGAAATTGAAGTGATAATTGTGACCAACAATTTAGGCTCTTTTAGGAAGAGGGGCCATTGACTCAAGTCTGGCTACTTCCTGCAGGCATAGGGCAAGGTGAGGAAGGGGAGAGCTAGGTGTTATTGGGTTTTAAGTAATAGATATTTAGAAATGCAGTTTTCTTTGCCAGTGCTCTTAATTTTTTATTTTCTCGAAGGCAGGGCTAGTATTCCCTCCTTAGTGACTGTGCTGTATTCATGTAACAATCATTTATACATGGCACTTTCCCCAAGCATCTAGAATTTAACAATAAATTTCTTGTATTTGTGTGATTATTTCAGAGCTGAGCAGCCAGGAACCAACAAGCAGGCTCCTCGCAACACTTTCTAATGATTTATTTAACAGAATCCTAATGTAGGAGTGTATAGGTTTTTAAATCTCAAGTTTGAACTACAAATATTAAAGCATACTCTAATCCACATTTGACCTAAGTTAGTAAATTTTCAGGTAACTTATTAAGTTTACTCTTCCACAGCTCTGAAAACTACTATATTTCTAAATGTAGATACTAAATACATAATGTTACATTTATCAGAAGAAACAAAGTTGATTTCATTTGAGCTTAACACAACTGAACCTAATCAAATGTCCCTATAATTATCTTACGGGCTTTAGTTTAGTTATGAAGTGAAACTGGTAAATATATCTTATTTTTGTCAGTTACAAGACATTTTCCTATAAATATCAATATGGAAAAGCAAAAGTATTCTTATTTTGAAACTTCATTCATTTTACCTTGTCTTTTTTAGGTATTCATGTATAAATGTAACTTTAGGTTTAAATGCTTCACCCCTCCCTTAAGTCTGTTAACATTAAGAATAATTTCAGTTGTTTAAATTGGGTTAAGTCCCGGTCAACCAGTAGGAAATCATTTCTAGTAGCAGAACTGTAGGCAAATACTCAAGGTTAATAAAGTCATAGGTCTTAAAGAAAAAAAAAAGAAAAAAACCCTACAGCCACAATGCAGTAAATTAACATGGAACTTAACTAAATTCTAAATATTTGCCCTTGTACTCACAGGTTAAAATACTCATTACAAATCAAGAAAACTTTGCTTTGCAACAAAGATCATTACAGAAAACACAACCAATTAAAATACAGAGTTATAGAGCCTTGCTCCAAAGAATATTTCTGTAAAACAACTCCTGAGCTTAGGGCCCAGGGAACATTGCAGAAGAAGGAACAGGAAGACTGTAGGATCCAGAGCACTGAGAACTAGTTGTGAAATTGTTTCTTAGGCATGGCAGAGATTACAACTATCTAAACATTAGATGAAGATGAACTATAGACATGCTTTTCGAGATAGGGCAGGGATATACTCAAAAAAGTATGGATGACTAACAAATGCTGAGTGTAGGAGAGTCTTCTCCAGGGAAGAGCAATCAACTAGCTATCCAATACCAATGGTCATCCATGAAAAAGAGGAGTAATAATATGAGCAAAGGGGTAAAAATCATGATGGTGATACCCACCAAAATACGTGACCTGAGCTCGTGAGAACTCACTGACTCTGGACGAACCTGCATAGGACCAAATTAGGTGCACTGAATGTGGGGGATGGTTCTGAGGTTTGAACCGTTTGTGGAGTCACTTGCAGTGGTACCAGGATTTTTCCCTAGTGTTTGAACTGGGGTCTAGTAGCACATTCTTTTTGGAAAGATACCTTACTCAGTCTAGATATAGTAGGGAGGGCTTTGGTCATGCTGCAAAGTGAAGTGTCAGCCTTTGTTGACTCTCCATGGGAAGCCTTATTCTTTCTGAGGAGAGGATGAGAAGGTAGGAAAAGTTGGAAGAAGTGGCAGTACTAGAAGGAGTGGGGATGAGGATAGCTATGCAAAATGAGAAAAGATTGTATTATAAAAAATTATTAATGAAAAAGGGCCTTTATGACTCACTTTTACTTAATTTTCAACGTACAAATCTCAAACAAAAAATTATAATATTTACTTACAAACAATATATTTTTATTTTAAAAAAGAGAGCATTTTCTGTTGATGTTGTCTATATTATATTACTTCATTTATTCATATCCATATACTGAAGAAACGTTGTGTCAAATAGTCTTCTAGATAAAACTACACAGAAAGCAATGTGATATTCCTCAAAATACACATGCACAAAGGGCTTATACAAGCTATGTAGTGAGTGATCCATCCACCAAAAAGGTTAAATTATAATACATTATGTTAAGTACTGTTCGACAAAGATTCAAAGAAATATTTTAGGGAGATAGACCAGATATGGGTTAATATAAAAGGAGAATCTTGAGAAACACTTTAAAGAAATCCATAAGGGATTCGTATAAGGAAGTTGGAAATACAAATAGTATTTTATTTGAAAGGGCAAAATACATTGTCTCAGGAAACATGAGATATTCATATAACCATTGTCCTTTGCATAGTTTTCTCAATCAAGTAGTTATAGCTTCTGTTGCATTTTTAGAGATTGTTTTTGTCTGTTTTGTATCATTGGCTAACATCAAATTTTAATTTAAAGAATCTTTCACTGAAAAATAAAATATTTTTAGTTTAAGTTGTTACATTGATTTCTTAAAAAGCTTTAATATAATTCTAAATACTGCTACTTGATGACAGATAACATAGATAAAAAATAGTTTGTAGGTAGACAGGCAGATAGATGATAGATCTCAAAAGAGTTATTTAATATGCAGCAAATTGTTGAAAAAGTTAAAGATTAATTACACATGAATGTTTGCTTTTTGACTCAAAATAAGGGATGACTTTTTTCAAATACTCATGATTAAGATCAAGAATTGAGCGTTTCCATATTTGTAGTGAAAATGTAGAGGAATGTCTCCCAGAAATGTTGGTCAACATAACTAGTTCAATAGATTATTTTTCTTACGTCACAAGCTTTTGTAGCTATAAATCAAATGACAATGTTCTAGCAGTAATGCTAAGAAGAAGTTTTCTTGAAAGCCTGGAAATTCTGTTGTCTCCAAGTAGAGAAAGAAGCTCTTAGATTGACAAATACATTGAATATGTATCTATTTCACTCAGCTTCTTAATTTTTATCACATAATGTAAAATCTTTGAATAATTTTGTTACAAGGAATAATGTGTGTACACATGTCATGCATGCATTTTTTTGTATTGCATTATTTTTACTGTCTTATTTCAACAGTTTTAAATTTAAAAAATATACAATAATTTCTGGCCCTGATTTTCCCCACTCCAGCTCTTATAGTTCTTTCCTAGTTGCCCACCTAACTAGCTCCAGTCTTCTCTCTCTCTCTCTCTCTCTCTCTCTCTCTCTCTCTCTCTCTCTCTCCCTCTCTCTTTAAAAGAAACAAACAGCAAGCAAACATTTAAGCAAGCAAACAAATGGACAACAACAACAATGAAAATTAATCAACCAATCAGCCAATCAAACATACAAGCAAAAATACCAACATGAAACACATATACATACACACATGTTTCAAAAAAACCCACAAAAGTAGAAACTAAAATATGCAAACAAATGACGCATAAGACAAAAAAATAAGTCAAAACCAAAAAGAAAAAAAAATAGGTAAAATGTCTATGAAATTACATTGAGTTCATTTTGTTCATTTTGTGTTTGCTATGTACTGTTGAGTATGAGACCTATCCTGAAGTGTGGTCAGTATACCCACTGGGACTCCATTGGAGAACACTATGTTTTCGTTTGAAAATGGATGTCAGTTGTAGATGCTTCTTGGTTAGCTGCTGCGAGAGCTCATGTCTACTTCTTCCTTTCAGCAGTGGTACCCTATCTGGCTTGACACTGTGCAGACACTGTGTATGCTGGCACAGTCTTTAGGATTCCTATGTTTATCTTCAGTCCTATGGTGTGTGGAGGACACAGTTTCTTTGGAGTCATCTATTCCCTCTTGCCCTTACATTTTTTTTCTTTTTTTCTTTATAGTTTCCTGAGGCTGGGATGAAGACATTCTGTTTAGGACTGAGTGCTCCAAAGTCTCATACTTTCTGCATACTGTCCAGTTCTGGGTCTCTGTGTTAGTTCCCATGTGCTGCAAGAAGATTCTCTGATGATGTCTGAATGGGGCACAGATCTATGGGTATAGTAGAATGCCATTTGGAGTTATTTTATTGCATTTTTCTTTAGGAGAACAATGGTGTTTAGTTTTCCAAAAGGTATACAACCTATCAGTTTCAGGCATGCCTTTTTAAACAACATATTTAGAGGTGTTCTGTGGATGGCAGATTCAACAAATGAAAAAAGAGTAGAGATTGGAACATGTGTCTGTCATGCTAAAGAGAGATAACTGATTCTATATCCACACTACCATAAATGTAGATACATAGTGAGGGTGGTAATTTGAGTGAGAATGCTCCAATAGGCTCATGTCAGAATACTTGGTTCCCAGTTGGTGAAACTTTTGAGGAAGAACTAGGAGGTATGGCTTTGCTGAAAGAGGAATGCCATTGGAGGTAGTGTTTGAATTATCAAAATCCCACTCTATTCCTAGTTAAAGCTGTCTGCCTTATGCTTGTGGATCAAGATGTAAGCTCCCAGCTCTTGCTCTAGCATCATGACTGCCTGCTTGCTACCATGCCTTGTCCACTTGTCATGGTCATGGACCTAACGCCCTGAAATTATGTGCCCCATAGGGACTCTTCTATCAATTGCCTTAGTTGTGGTGGCACAGTAATAGAAAATTAACTAAGACAGGGAGTGTATATAAAAAAATAATATGTATTTGACAAAATGATAATTGCTAGTTGGGAAATATGTTTTGAAATGGGTATATACCTTCAAGAACCTGAAGTAACGGAGAACATTCTTTATCAAATTAGTTATTAATCCATGTTGCATACATAAATTGCATCTTTTATTCATTCTGTCTTTTGAGTTCTGTAATAATTTTATATAAGACATTCTTCATTGTTTCTTGCCCAGAATACTACAATAGTATATTCAATAAGCACTATGATTCCAGTATCTGATCTTTCTTTTCTACTTTCATCTTATAATTATCTTTAAAAAGTCTTTCCATAAGTTCTATAAGTGTTAAGTGCTCTCAAAACCGCATAGGGTAGTACATCCCGTGTGTAGGAATGTCATCTGATAGCTGTTGAATTTGTTCCTTTTCGCACCACTGTAAACAAATCCCTGATAAGAAGGAGCTTAAGGGAGGAAGAGTTTACTCTGAGGCATGGTTCAAAGGTCAAGTCTACCTTAGAAGGGAAGGCATAAAGATAACTTGTGCCTCCAGGAAATATTTACAGAAGCTTGAAGTTGCTTTCTCCTATCTACATAGGTTTATATGCAGAAAGAAAGCAGGAACCAAAGCCAAGGTATAAATAGCTATAAATAACAGGTCTTTTCAGTCCTCAGTCATACCCTTCCACCAAGTTGACTGTACTGACCAAACATTTCCCAAACAGCTACCAGCTGTGGAGCCAGTGTTCAAACATATGAAGGGACAATTTATATACAAATCATAACATTTGCCACCAGTCTAAACCTTTCTGGTTGAAGTGATAAAATATAAAAGTAACTGCAGCACAATGGAACTCAACTATATCTCAACCCTACCAGAAAGTCTTAGCTTTCCCTGCCAGTCTCATCCTAACTAGCTTCATTTGTCTATGATGCTTTGTTTATAACTCATACTAAGAAACATAAATTGAGAATCATATGTGCATATATACATCTATATCAATTTCTTAAAATTTTTTAAAAATTAGATTTAAAACTGTTAGTGTGTGGAGGTATGTGTCCTATGTATGTGCAGTGGCCATATAAGACAGAAGAGGATGTGAGGTCCCTAGAAATGACATTAAAAACAGATATGAGCTGTCACGTATGTGCTAGGACTGAACCCAGGTCCACTTCAAGAGTGGTAAGCACTCTGTTTTACCCAGTTTCTCAATAACATTTAAAGATATTGTTTAAAAAACAAACACAATGAATAAAAATATAAATGCCATATTGAGACTCTTTATTGTTAACATAGTTTGAAAGTGTTGTATAAAAATTAAGAAGCTTAATGTATGTGTAGGCATTAGCTCATAGTTACAATACATCAATTAAAATAAAGTAAAAGCCTGACCTGGTGACAAACACATGTACTCCAGCCCTTTAGAAGTTGAGGCATGAGAATTTTCAGACAGAGAGTAATCCAGTCTTCAAAATGAAACCATGTCTCAATGAAACAAACAAACAAACAAAAAAAAAAAACAAAAGCAAATACAAAATCATAAAATAAAATTAAAATAGAGCAACAATAGTAAAATCAAGGATACAATCTAGATTTTCATATCTTAAATACTCTGGATGGTAATCAGAGGATCAAGAAAAAATAATAAAATTCTTCCAAATAAATATAGCAAAAAATAGCAACAATGATGGAAAATGTGGACATGAAATGTGATTCAAGCAAATCAATTTAATGTGTTCAGAATTAGAATCTATATTTCAAGATATCATGAATAGGAATTTCTAGGTTTTAAGAAAAAAAAATACCATCAACTCTACTTTAGGTAAAACTTCCTGTTTCATTTTCATGCGAATGCATATGCTTCAAAATACCTGTAGTGCTTCACTAAAATTCATATTCATTAACACCTAATCCTTTCTTGCTACAACCTACTTAATATTGGATATTAATTTGGTTATTAAAAATTAACACCCTAATATTTCAGCAACATAAATAGACCTTCAAAATGAATATAATTACTAAAATATTTTTGAAGGACTGGAGACATAATTCAGTCATTAAGAAAAATACTGCTTATGGAAGTGGCTAGAACCTAAATCAAATGCTTACAATTTCCTATATCTCTAGTTCCAGGCATAATTAATTACTGTGTCTTTGGAAGGCATCTTTGGTCATGGTCAAAAAGCCACAGAGACAGATAGACAGACAGACAAACACACACACATACACACACACTCACACAATTAAAAATAAAGTGAATATTTTAAAAATAAAATTCATATTAGTTTGATGCAGCAAACAGTAAAATTATCTGTGCTTTTCAATAACTATATATTTAATAACAAGTTCTGAATTATAGCTACATTTTATAGTCTATAGTCATCCATTGTACTTTAGATAAGGGATCACTTGCTGAGATCGCAGTGCCTCTCTAAGTAGACAATAGGAATTGAAATCTTCTCAGTTAATCATATAGGAATTGCGATTCATGTAGATGAACTAATATGGCTCATAAGACTAGGAACAAGAATATTAATCCATGATGGTAGAAGTTTCTTTCCCTTCCTATTGCATAAAGGGAGGAAAGTAACTGAAGAAGGCATACAGTAAAACAAAATAAAATAAATTTTATGTTTAGTCTTTTTTATTATTTATTTCCTCATTTATTGAATATTATTTTTCAATCAAATCAAAGTTTCAAATCTGGAACTTTGAATAAGAATGGTTGTTTGGAGAGTGCTCTCAGAACCTTGAGAATCTGCAGCATAGTGCTGAGCTTAATTTTAAATAAATTACATTACATAAATTTACATAAATCACAAAACAAGCATTCTGCATTGGTCTAGCAACATAGAGACACTATGTGCAAGTTCCTTGTAAGTTAGACCTTGCATATATTTTCTTCTCATTATAGAAATGTAGTAAGTTGTGAGTGAGACTTTGCTGTCACAGTTCTGTCAATGGTGCAAAAAGCATCTGTGGCAATGGTCCAGACTTCAGTTGGAGAGCAGTGCATATCTTCTGGGGCCTATGTTAGAAATATGAACCCCTCATTATTTCTGAGTCTGTTGAACTGCCCTTTATTCCACTGCAGTTGTCTTTCATAGAAGTCATTCTACTTTCAGAGATCTTTTCTGACCTTGGCTTTCTATGCAGTTCATCCAAGGGAACCCTACAATGTTTGAGAGCATATTTTTTTTATAAATATACATGAATATTTTAAAATACAAAGTGTTGATGATTGGGATGAAAAATGTTATACAACTCCATTTCTTTTTTCTGTAACAATATTTTTTATTGTTTTGTTTTATTGAGCTCTACATTTTTCTTTGCTCCCCTTCCTTCCTCTCTTCTCCTTTTCAGCCCTCCCCCAAAGTCCCCATGCTCCCAGTTTACTCAGGAGATCTTGTTTTTTTCTACTTCCCATGTCGATTATATTTCTTTTTTCCTCTTCTTTTGGCTTGGCTATTTCGGTTTGCATGTGTGAAGCTTTCAAAGTTAGTATTTGTTCTCTTATTAGACATTGAAATGTTTTGAGGCATTTTTTAAAATCATAAAAGCCTTGCATTCCATATGTTGGCAAAATTTCCATAAAACATGCCAATGTTTCAAACAAAAAAAAAAAAAAACCTCAACAATAATTGTTTGAAGTATGTGTCTCTATTATTGTGCATGTGTTTCTAGGCATCTTAATGACATTTTGCTGGTGTTATTAGGTTTCCAGTCCTTGAACAGACTCACCTTTGAGACTGATAATCCCCGGGCATTAGAGTGCTGGTCTGGACTGGACTCTAGGATTGAAAGTGATGGGACATCTGTACTGGTAACGCCTCTCCCCTAAAGCAGAAGTATTGAATATGTCCTATGTGTGGTTACTTAAATTATTCTGATCAAAATAAAAAATGTGACGCTTCTATATTTTTTTTCTATTCAAATATATACATAGAAAGAAATCACATGCATCCCGGTGGCTGAGAGTTTCTTTGAAAAGCTGTTCATATATACATTTTCCTGTGACTAAAGAATAACTTTAAAAATAATCAGAGTATTAATTTGATATAGTTCAATCTACTTTCTTCATTATTGTGCCACTTTATAATAACTTATGAGATTAAGTTAGTGATACCAAATGGAATCTCTCAAATACACCCACTCTCATTTATAACTGTCTTTGACTCCTGCGATACAAAAGATGTTCCGATAAAAGCACCTACCTAGAGGGGAGACCTAGATTTGCTTCTCTTGTTGCTCTAGCTAGTATTCTAATTTTCTAATTCTTAACCAACAGTGTTGATATTTTTAAGATTTCTCTGAGTTTCTTAAATCAAACATTTGTTGAATGTAATTCCTACTTTTTATGAGGTGTGACCTTTGAAAACTCGTGGGGATAACATGGATGCTTCCTGGGGAAGCATAACATTGATTTCCTATAGCGTTCTCCAGACAACTTATATTTAAATGTTTTGGTTTATTTGGACATTTTAGTTGTTTCTCTTTGCTTTTGAGTACAGCTTTTCAGGCTTAAATTTAGATATACATACAGTATATCTATAGATATAGATATCTATGCAGTAAAGGGTAGAGATTAAATATGCTATGAATATATTATTCCTGGACAAGTATAACTGTCCAGTGACTCCACCTGTAGTGCTTACAAATTCATCAGTGCATTAGCCAAATTTTCTTTTTCTCTTCCTGGCAATTCCATGATGGCAGGGGTAGTACTAAAGCAAGTCCATTTCATTGAAAACCAAGACTTATTCCAGCAGCAACAGATTGTTCTTGAAAGCAACCAGAAACACAGCTGAAATAAACTGGGACTTGTGGTACAAAAAGAGAGTTCTTGTCCCACAACACTGATTCCATTGTTTCCTCCTTATAGAACTCATATTTATAGTACAGTATGAAAGCTCTTTGATGATCCTCAATCTCACATGTATTTTACTTTGGTATTTTAGAGCAACTCAAACCAATACAAGTAGTAATTATAGTGATCCAAGGAAGGAAATGGGAAGGGAGGGGAGCAGAGAAGAATATATAGCTCAAAAAAAAAAAAACAATTAAAAAAAAGAAATGGTAAGGCAAAGATTTGGGCATGGTTCAGTGTCTACCTTATTGACAAGAAGCACACCATATCAAGTTACCAATTGCAAAATACAAAGTCACACCCCAAACTAAGTATTACCAATTATTTTTATGCATAGCTGCATATTGGTGGAGATATCTGCATACTGGTGCTTGAAAGTTTGAATAACTTAGGTTGTGTTGTACATGATATGGTGGGCCATAGTTCTGAAGAAAAAAAAAACTAGATATTCCTATTGATATAAAGAATTTCCATAGAGGTAATAGAAAATCAATTTCAATTAACAAACAATAAAAGCTAAGTGTGATATCAATTATCTCTGTGGTAGTATACCAAAGGACCCCTATGTCTTCCTTAGAGATGATTAGGACACAGAAATATTAAAAACATGAAGCTATGTGGAAATTTCTGTAAGCAGACCCTTGAGGGTGAAATATGGAGATACTTCAGATTTATTTTAAAGGGTACTTTTTTTTGGGGGGGGGTGTTTTTTTCTGTCCAAAATTCCATACTATTTGATCTTGGGAGAGTTTCAGAAGCTTCTCCTCAACATTATTTGCTACCTCTCAATGCTTTCCCTGCCCTTACACTAACTATAAGGCTTATAGCTTTATTTTGAAGTTCCAAGATAACTTGCATGGAGACAGGGAGGATCCAATGAAGGAGATAAACTAGTAAAATGAACCAAAAATGCAAAAATGAGCTAGCCTGTACTATCAAGAACCAAAGACACAGCACTGGAATTGGATTGTAAAAGTGATTAATCGACGGTGTTAGGATAAAAGATTGGTAAGAATATGTTGGCCTATTCACATTATTTTCCAGTGGACTATATTGTATCATGACAGAAGTAATTAATGAGGCACTGACTGTATTTACTTCTTTCAGTGCTCTTGTAAGCATGGAAAATACGATGACCAATGCTTAACCTCTGACGTGGATCTGCAGCTGTTATTCCAACTGATATCTAATATCAAGGGCCTAGTTTATCCCCAGCTGGTTCATCTATCTCTCTTCACAGAGGTGGATTTGAATTCTTAGAAAGAATTCGTCTTGTATGCCATTGGAACTCAAACAATCGGCTGAGGAAATTTATGGAACACCTGACCATTAAGATAGGTATATGCAGCACAAAATCTAAGAAGGAGTCTCATTTTGAAATAGGAAATGTGTGTGACAGCATCGTGACCATGAAGGTAACTGGTTATGTCACTGTGTACCAGCTAGAAGTATCTGATTTCATAGAATGTTTGAATAGAGTGTTCTTCCCCTCTTTTCCTCCTTCCCTTTCTCCATCCCTCCCTCTCTTTTCTGTGCTTTCTTGTCTTTCAAGTTGACACAGGATCTCAGGTTTTCTGTGTAGCTGAGGATCACTTTTAGTTCTGGATTCTTTTGCCTTCACCTGACAAGTAAAGAGATTCCAATTCCTGCCACTGTACCCAGCTAGCAGAATGGCTTTGTAAGAGTACAAATAAACACTACCTTGGAGTCTATGGTGGAAAACAGAGGCTGTTATCCTTCAGGATGGATCATATTAGAGTCTGTATATTTTATGACTCTATGGCCCCAACTGTCATAGATTTGGATAATGTCAGGCATCTGAGGAATCAGCATCATGGCAGAAATAATAAGTCTGGAATAATAGAAGTACTTTGGCTATTTTACCCATCATGAGCAAAGAGAAACTCACATGGAGTTTTCATGGAATGACACTCAAATGTACCAAGTGGCCCCACTCATATGTTGGGCTGACTTGTTCAATAACTCAGGCCTGAGAGCAGGATACTTAATACACACTAAGAACTTTAGGAATAATATTTGAATAACAT
This sequence comes from Arvicola amphibius, assembly GCF_903992535.2. Taxonomy (NCBI): domain Eukaryota; kingdom Metazoa; phylum Chordata; class Mammalia; order Rodentia; family Cricetidae; genus Arvicola; species Arvicola amphibius. Next base: position 64,335,914 of record NC_052057.2, read on the forward strand.
TACTAAGACTAAGACTTTCTAAAATAAATATTGGACAGTATTCTCCATGAATCTGTTTAAGTTTCTCACATTCAGATCTTTCTAGGAAAAGTATAGTAGAAATCATTGTAGAGGACATTTGAGAAGCAAGCATGCTTTAGAAATTGAAAACTGAGGATTGCTCCAGAACTGTTTGGTTATATTCTACTTTATTCAATTAGGAGTTTTTATTACCTTTACCTGAGATATTTAATTTAATCTGCAAAGTACATTCCTCTCTTCTTTCTCTCCCCCTGTCCCCTACACCTTAACAAACCTATGTGTAATGTCCACTTTGTTTTCTTATGTCTCTTTTAACAGTGCGCATGAAACACTAATTTTTATTTTCTTCTGTTTCTTCATAAACCCCAGTACAGAAATTTGGCCATGACAGTTGATCATTATTATTTCTTCTTTAATTAATAGGCATTCAGGAAACACATTCATATATTTTAGAATTCATATGAAGTGAAAAATTACTGGTATCTAAGTAATAGGGACTCAATTTACATCACAATTCAGCTATACCACACTTGGGCCTATACCCAAATAATGCTTTATCCTACCCCAAGACCCAAAAAGATAAATATGTATTCGTTTATATATGGATATTCATGATTAAGTAAATCACAACCAAGTTACAGTCTGTAGACCCAGAGAGGTTAGGTATAGACAAAAGAAGAAGAGGGCCACATGGATTTCCCTGGGAGGGGAAATAGAATAGATTTTATGGGTAGAGTGGACAGGAAAAAGAGAATCAGGTGAGGTGGGAGAAGGGAAGATGGGGTTGAGGGGGGAATATGGAGGAGAACTGAAGAGCATTTGAGTAGTGGAGACAAAGTGACCATCTCTTATCACTAATGTACTTCCAGAGCTGGGACTGGGTTACATCCAAGTGAGTTGTTGGCCAGAGGGGTTGCATAGAAATCCCCCAAAAAGCCTGGCTATCAAGGCCCTATTGCTGAAGGCAGCATCCACAGAACTCATGGGACATGGCAAGGTTGACGTGGTGCCTACACAGAGCCTTTATCCTTATGTTGTCATGTTGTCTGTTAAGGAAGGTACTCTGCAGGCTACCAAAGGGAAGCACAAAAGCTAATGAAGCCATGAAACCTTTGATCTACAATGTTGTTCTATATGCAAAATAGGCTAGGGCAATGATGACACAAGATTGTGGGGGTATCCACCCAATGTCTGATTTGATTTAAGGCTATACCCAATACTGTTTTGGTGACCAAGAATCAGAAAATAGATAGCCCAAAGATCTAGGATAAAAAAGTACATGTATACTTTGTGTATATTTATAAATTTATTTATGTGTAACATATATGTATATATAATGAAATTCTGCCATACTCATGGATCAGTACCCTGCTCAGCCTTTATCAGCGATGTTTTCTCCTGCAACAGACAAGATACAGAGACCTACTGGTAGATGTTATGCACACAGAGAAAGAATTTGGAACACATAGCTCTTAATGTGATGTCTGCATAAAATCTTCCTTCTCAGAGCTCAGGGAACACCTCAGGAAAGGAGGAAAAAAAGTGAAAGAGCAAAAAAAGATGGAGTACTTTAAAAAACCAAGGCCCTCAAAAATCAACTGAGTTGGGCTCTTATGAACTCACAGAGACTGAAGCAAGAGGCACAGGTACAGCACGGGTCTTCACTATATTTTCTGCATAAGGACAGAGGTAGAATGCCAGAGTAATCATTATGAAAAACAAAATTTAGCAACTAATGCCTAAATTTAGAATTATGCCATATAAACCATTAATTTCACTATTTTTATATATCTAAAGGAAAGAATGTTGTAAAAAAAGTCTTCATTCTGGTTATTGAGGTGCATGTTCCATAATTCTACTACATGACTTCAATCTTATGAGATATATTTGGGTATATGAAAGAATAAAATTCCTGCATTCATGGCCACTAGGATAAAAAGATTTGAATACAATTTAATATATATATATATATATATATATGGATATATATATATATATTACCTATACATATATATGGTATTTTAACTTATTTATTTGGTTTTGCAAGTGTGCATAGGAACCTGTGTAGTTGTGTGTGGATGTTTATCCCATAATTCCATGGTTTAAATGTGTAGGTGATAGGGCAACTTGTAGGAGTTGGTTCAGTGATTCCACCATATGGGTCCTAGGGTAAACTCAGAGTGGCAGGTTTGGTGGCAGGTGATTTTAATTTCTGAACCATCCTTTCAGATCTAAACTCCGAATCTTAAGAGTAACATTAACTTTAAAACTGTAGTTGGTACTTAGTTTTGTACATTGTTTAGAGGGGCAAAGAGTATCATGGGCGACACAGTCGGAACAATGGAGAACTACTTCAAGATTCTTTGTCAAAAGGCTTCACATACGTAGAGCACTATCATTCTCACTGGGATCCTAAGGAAATGGGGAGGTAGCATTCTACCTGGGACAAGATGAAGGAAGGGAAAAAAGAGGGAAAAATCCAGCGAAATACAATTGGCAGTTGAGTGTTGGCATTGAGTGTTAGAAATTATGAATGAATGGATTATTTTCCTATAAAATGTTCTCAGTGTTGGAAGTTCATTGCTGTCACTTGGAAAGTTTTAACCTTCTTGCTTAAGAACCTGGTCAATAAGACAAAACAATAGCATACAGAATGGGAAAAAAAAATTCTACCAACTCCATATCTGACAGAGAACTGATCTCTAAATTACACAAAGAACTTAAGAAACTAGACATCAAAAGATCAAATAATCAAATAAAAATGGGGTACAGATCTAAATAGACAACTCAACTCTCAACAGAGGAATCTCAAATGGATTAGTCAAAGAAATGCAAATAAAAACAACTCTGAGATACCATGTTACACCTGGTAGAATAGTCAAGATTGAAACTCTGACAACAACTTATGTTGGGAGGATGTGAAATGAGGGGAATACTTGTCCATCTCTGGTGGGAGTGAAGACTTTTACAGCCACTTTGGAAATCAATATGGAAGTTTCTCAGAAAAATGGGAATTCGTCTACCTCAAGACACAGCAATACCACTTTTGGGCATATACCCAAAGGATATGCACTCATACCACAGGGACATTTGCTCAACTATGTGCATAGAAACATTATTTGTAATAACAAGAACTTGGAAAAAACCTAGATGTCCCTAAACCAAAGAATGTATAAAGAAAATGTGGTAGATTTACACAATGGAGTACTACTCAGTGGAGACGAGAGGGGGAGCAATGACATCTTGAAATTTGCAGGCCAGTGAACAGAACTAGAAAAAGTTATCCTGAGTGAGGCAACCCAGACCCAGAAAGACAAATATAACATCTACTAACTCATAAGTAGATATTAGACATAAAGCAAAGGACAATCAGCCTACAGTCTACAACCCCAAAGAACCTAGGGAATAAAGATGACCCTAAGAGAGACATACATGGATATGTCTATGAGGAGGAAAAAAAACAAGATCTCCTGAGTAAATTGGGAGTGGGGGGGCGGAAGGAGGGTAGAAGGAGAGAGGTGAAGAGAGAGGAGAATGGGTAAAAATATATAGTACATTCCTATTCAAACAATTAAAATGAGAAGGTAAAACAGTTCCTCTTTTGCCCTAAACTCAGAAGATCCCAACTCAATTTAACTGTCCTGACAGAGTCAAGCATTAATATTTGTAAAAGATTCTTGGATATTTCTGAGTGGATATGCTGCCAGAATTAAAACCAACTGGTAATAGAAAAACAGAAGTGTGGGAAAGAGAGGGAGAGGACTACTGTCCCCCTTTTCTGAGGTAATATAAAACTTTGTGTCCATTTGAAATGTTTGCTGAGGTGAAAGCTGTGTCTATATTTTATTAGACCGATATATTCTTAGAAGAGTTTGACTCACTCATGTCCCATTTATTTTTATTACTTTTTGTTTATTTTGTTATGTGAAATGGTATGCATGTGTGTGTGTGTGTGTGTGTGAGAGAGAGAGAGAGAGAGAGAGAGAGAGAGAGAGAGAGAGAGAGAGAGAGAGCAGATTTAAGAATAATGGAGGTTAGAGGAGAAATTGAAGGATTTAGGAGCCTTTCTTTACTTCCATCATTTGACTTCCCGGGATTGAATTTAGGTTACTTTGAACTTAGGTTACTTCATTGCCAGTTTGTGTCTTTACTTGATGAGCCATCTTGGTGTCCTTTACAATATTTCTCCATTGACTATATATAAAACCACATTCTCCCCTCAACTACACACCCGTTCTTTTTGAGAGATAGATAGCCATAGAACAGTGTTGTTCATTCCACATAATCATAGCCAGGGGCTTTCAATCTATATTAATTTTGTGAACACATGTTGAAAACTGTGACTTTATTCATTTATTTTCACACATTAATATCAGTTATTAGTAACTTTTTGTTATTCTTAAATGACATAGGCACTGTGGACACTGTGTTGAGTCCACAAGCACATGAAGGTTTAAACCTGAACAAATAGCAATTGGATGTGGAGGTGCCAGACTGTGTAGGGCCTTTCTGCTGGTTCACTCATTGAGGTATGGTGCTTGAACATGGCTAATATGGCAGGTATAAGCTATGGATTTTTTAAATTGATTTTTATTGAGCTCAACATTTTTCTGTACACCCCTCCCTACATCTATTTTTTCCCTTGAAAGCTCTCCCAAAATGCCCATGCTCCCAATTTACTCAGGACATCTTGTCTTTTTCTACTGCTCATGTAGATTAGATCTCTGTATGTCTCTCTTAAATTCCCCATTATTGTCAAGCTTCTCTGGATTGTGACTTGTGGGCTGGCTTTCTTTGCTTTATGTTTAAAAACCACTTATGAGTGAGTACATGTGATAATTTTTTTTTGGGTCTGGAATACCTCACTCAAAATGATGTTTTCTAGCTCCATCCATTTGTCTGAAAAATTCAAGATGTCTTTTTTTTCTTTTTTCTGCTGTGTAGTACTCCATTGTGTAAAAGTACCACATTTTCCTTATCCATTCTTCGGTCAAAGGGCATTTAGGTTGTTTCCTGGTTCTGACTATGACAAACAATGCTGCTATAAACATAGTTGAGCACATGTCCTTGTGGCACAATTGAGGATCCTTGATATGTACCCAAAAGTGTTATTACTGGATCTTGAGCAAGGTTGTTTCCTAATTTTCTGAAAAATCACCACATTGATATCCAAAGGGGCTGTGCCAGCTTGCATTACTACCAGCAATGCAGGAGTGTTCCCTTTGCCCAACAACTTCTCCAGCATAATTTATCATCAGTTATTTTGATTTTGGCCATTCTTACAGTGTAAGATGGAATCTCAGAGTTGTTTTGATGTGCATTTCTCTGATGGCTAAGGATGTTGAAGATTTCCTTAACTGTCTTTCAGATAGAGTTCTCTGTTTAGGTCTGTTATCTATTTTTTATTAGATTATTTGTTCTTTTGATGACCAATTTCTTGATTTCTTTGTATATTTTGGACATAAGACCTCTGTCTGATGTGGGGTTAGTGAAGATCTTTTCCCATTCTGTAGGCTGTCATTTTGTCTTGTTGACCATGTCCTTTGCTTTACAGAAGCTTTTCGGTTTCAGGAGGTCCTATTTATTAATTGCTTCTCTCAGTGTCTGTGTTACTGAGGTTATATTTAGGAAGTGGTCCCCTGCACCAATGTATTCAAGTGTACTTCCCACTTTCTCTTCTATAAAGTTCAATGTTGAGGTCTTTGATCCATTTGGACTTGAGTTTTGTGCATGGTGATAGATACAAATCTATTTTCATTTTCTACATGTTGATATCCAGTTATGCCAGCACCATTTGTTAAATATGCTTTCTTTTTTCCATTTACTATTTTTTTCTTTCTTTTTTCCCATGGTTTATTTTTTTTATATTTAAAAATTTCCATTTCCTCCCCTCCTCCTCCCCCTTCCCTCCCCTCCCCTCCACCCATACCCTCCCTCCCTCCCTCTCCAGGCCAAGGAGCCATCAGGGTTCCCTACTCTATGTTAAGACCAAGGTCCTCTCAACTCCCCCCAGGTCCAGGAAGGTGATCAACCAAGCTGAGAAGGCTCCCACAGAGCCCGTCCATGCAGAAGAGTCAGAGCCCAGCGCCATTGTCCTTGGCTTCTCAGTCAGCCTCCACCATCGGCCACATTCAGAGAGTCCGGTTTGGTCGCATGTTCCATCAGTCCCATTCCAGCTGGAGTTGGTGATCTCCTGTTAGTTCTGTCCCACCGTCTCCATGGGTGAACGCACCCCTCGCAGTCCTGACTTTCTTTCTCATGTTCTCCCTCCTTCTGCTCCTCATCAGGACCTTGGGAGCTCAGTCCTGTGCTCCAGTGTGGGGCTCAGTCATTTTCTTCATCTATTGCCAGGTGGAGGTTCTATGGTGATATGCAAGAATTCATCAGTATGGCTATAGGAACTGAGAGACTTGACTCTAGAGGGGTTCCGGGGTTTCCAGGGAGATGCCCCAAGCTAGTTCCTTGGGCAGCTGAGGAGAGGGAGCCCGAAAAGGCCATTTGCTATTTTTTGCTTCTTTGTCAAAAATCAGGTGTTTGAAAGTGTGTGGATTAATGTCTGGGTCTTCGATTTGGTTCCATTGGTCCTCCTGTCTGTTTTTATGCCAATACCAGGCTGTTTCAGTACTGTAGCTCTGTAGTAGAGAAAATATATTTTTAATCTTAGCTCCTTGAGACTTAGTGATCTGCCACATAGCAATTTCCACATGTTCTGCTTCACTTCATTATTCCTGCAAATACCATCCTGGTAAAAGAGTGGACAATATCAGCAGCATAAGATTTCAAGTCCAGGCGGTCACTGGTCACTCAGTGGCTGCATACTGGCAGAGTGTCCTGAGAAATCAGCGTTGCTCTGTATCAACACTTTTCTTGGATAGGAGAGCACAATGATTTCTAATCTTCTGCATTCCACTCTTGGGTTGCTCAGTCATTTCACAGAGACTTCTGGTAACAATTAATACAGCCATAAAAAGAGGGAAAATAACAAGGGAAAACATGCACATAGATTGAAAGCAGATATCTGGATGCTGGTGTCCCACAAATTTAGATCAACCACATGTCTGCCTGGAAACGTGTAACTCGCATTCATAAGTGATGCTATCATATAACGGCTGATGGAGAAATCACAACGGAGCCCATTTGTACATTCTGGAATTAATATCTATGTGCAGATAATTAAGAGAACAATAAAACACACAAAATGAATATACACAGGGGAAGACTGGAGCTCCACATAATCCAAATGTGTCATTTTGTGGAAACCTTAGGGGAAATAAAGCTTTATGGGGTACTGGAGGAGAGGATTGCTGCTGGAACTAGGAATTCGCAGTCTTGCAGTTTGGAAACAAAGCTTTCAGTTAATAAGAATGTGTACCAGAATTAAATACACCACTCCTGTTAGTATAGTCAGAATTCTGGGCCTAATTCCCATGTGCTGTCCTAGAAATGGTTGTTACAAACTTCTCTTGTGAGCATGTGCTCAAGCAAGGCTTGGCAGCGTCGAATGAGGTCTAAAACAACTCCTTCCTGGTGTTGAGGTACACATTCTTCTAATGGTACAATGGTTTTAAGAGGCACATTGGTTTCAGGAGTGCCTCACTGCGTTTTAAGTGAGTACATCTTAGTTTGGATGCAATGGAAATGTTTTTGAACGTTGCAGAGAACCCTGAACGGTGATGACAGGACAGAACACTGTGCCTTCATCACAGGAGCTTCCTGTTATTAAGAATGTGTGTTGAAGTGATACAGATATAAGGCTAAGATGGCCTTAGTGGTTTGAATGTTCTGTTTATATGCTTTATGGTAGAATGCCGCAGCTTCTGGGGAAAAACAAGGCTCATGTCCCAGGCACAATTAAGTGCATATGCAGCTTCTGATGCACAATTAACCACACTTAGCTTTCTTTTAAAAAAACTAAATTTCTAAATCAAAATGTTTACATGACAGTCATTTGTGCATGTGATACTCAAGTATGTGTGCCAATGTGCAAGTATGCAAAGTTTATATGTGCAGTGTATAAGTGTGCATTTGTACATGCATGTAAACTGAAAAGGAGTACCGATTTGCTTTGAACTTTCTCTGTATTTTTTAAAAAAATAAACTCAAATGAAATTAAAATGTATGGTGATATTTATAGGTGATTTTTAGAGAAAATTAAAAAAAAATTCTTCAACACATTCAACACAATAGAATGTCTGAATACAGTTTCTAATTACTTCCAGACATCTACTTCCTTGGAGTGAGTGAGACAAATGCAGTAAACATATGTAATAGTATAAACAGAATGCTGGCAGGCACTAATTGTTTTAGATACATATAGCCTCAAATCATTTACCTTTAAAAATTCTTAACAAATGAATACAAACACATCTGTCAGATGTGGGATAATAAGACTAAATGAAAAATCTTACCGTATATTCTTAGATCACTAATGATGTAACCCCCTCTCAAAACCAATAAAACAAAATGAAAATCAACCATATTATCCATATAAACTCCGCAATAGATAATTCTTATTTATTTACTATTTTTTATATTCCAATGATAATTCTCCATCCCACCCTTCCCTCCACCCTCTTCTCCCTCCATCCACTCTTCCCTCTGGGTAAGAGCTCCCATGGGGAGTCAATAAAGCCAGGAACATTTAGTTGGGGCAGAACCAAGCCCCACCACTCTACATTAAGTCTAAGCATGGCATTGCACCATAGGGGATGGGCTTCAACAAACTAGCTCATGCACCAGGGATAGATCCTGGTCCTACTGCCAGGGGTCCCTCAGGTAGTCCAAGCTTCACCACTGTCTCCCACATATAGAGACCCTAGTTTGGTCCCATGGAGGCTCCACAGCTGTCGGTCTAGAGTTCCTGAGTTTCCACAATCTTGTGTCTTTCCCCTTGACCATCCCAGTCTCTCATGTTCTCATTCCCTCTACTTTACAGGCCCCCTCACCTCCAGTTTATCCAGAAGACCTCATCTATTTCCCCTTTCCAGGGTTATCTATGTCTCCCTCTTAGGGTCTTCCTTGTTACCTAGCTTCTCTGGATCTGTGGACTGTAGTCTGGTTATCCTTTGTTTACATCTAATGCCCACTTATTAGTAAGTACATACTATGTTTGTCTTTCTGAGTCTGGGAAAACTCTCTCAGGATGTTTATTCTAGTTCCATCCATTTGCCTGAAAATTTCATGATGTCATTGTTTTTTTTTACAGCTGTGTAATATTCCATTGTGTAAATGTGCCACATTTTCTTTACCTAATCTTCAGTTGAGGGTCAAATAGATCATTCTTTTTTAAAAAATATTTATTTATTTATTATGTATACAATATTCTGTCTGTGTGTATGCCTGAAGGCCAGAAGAGGGCACCAGACCGCATTACAGATGGTTGTGAGCCACCATGTGGTTGCTGGGAATTGAACTCAGGACCTTTGGAAGAGCAGGCAATGCTCTTAACCTCTGAGCCATCTCTCCAGCCCCTAAATAGATCATTCTTATTCCATGATGTTTGTTCCTCGCATTCTGATAATTCATCTAGATATCACCACGAGAAACAGAATTTTCCTCACATCAACAAAAGGTTTTTGACTATGGAAAGTCTATTGTTGTAAGAAAATGATACGTTCCCAAAGATAAACATTGTCAACACACCTTTTGCTTCCCATTTTAAAATATAAAGATGTTAGTGAAAGCACACCTTAGAGGGTTTGGCTAATGTAAGGTAAAGGAGATCCAGCTGCTAAAGAAGAGTGTGGAAACACCTTCTTCAGAAGCAATAACCTGGAAGATGATCAGATCCTGCATTCATAGGACTGAACCAGCCTACCACTGGAAAGATGTTCAGAAAAGGGGATTTTGAGCTCTGATGCTATCTGTTCTCTGATTAGAAGCCTAGAGTTGATAATTCTAGGGACAAGGAGTAAACTTTTGGTTTATGACAAACTCATGGCAAAGTGAAGTGGTTTGCTATAGAATGGCCCACACCTGTCTCTGTCATTTCTGCCACACACTCCATCACCAATGCAGCTCTCATTCTCTGGAATATAAATCATCTAAACTTCTGGAAAGTAAAGGTCACTTTTCCATCAAATTTAGGGATAAAAAAGTTTCAATTAAACAAATGTCTCACTGTGAATATGATATATGGAAGATATCTGTATGCAAGTGTGTGGGTATGTCTGTGTCGGTGTTCTCATTTGTTTCCATGAATGCCTATGTGTCCGTGTATGAGTCTCTCTCTCTCTCTCTCTCTCTCTCTCTCTCTCTCTCTCTCTCTCTCTCTCTCTCTCTCTCTCTCTCTCTCTCTCTCTCTCTCTCTCTCTCTGTGTGTGTGTGTGTGTGTGAGAGAGAGAGACAGAGAGAGAGAGAGAAAGCTGTCAGTTCCTTTGATATAGAGCACAGAGGATGGAGTTGGCACATGATTCTGTTTTTTTTACGAGGGCACTCTTATCATTAGGAACTTCCCAGACCAGAAGTTCCCTTTCCGATGAAATTATAGAAAAACAAATAGCCAGTTATAAACCTTTTTGGGGTATCTGTTTACTAGTGACTCGGGGATAGTATTGGCTCACCTAGTGATTTTTTTAACCTCAATACCTTTTACATTGCAGACATTCATGTTCATTGATTTATTTAAATATGTGATTTTCCAGAATGAATAAGTTGCATTTATGTACTTAGGAAAGTGTGTGTGTGTGTGTGTGTGTGTGTGTGTGTGTGTGTGTGTAACAGTAAAGAAAAAATAAAGTACCCACTAACCAGATAAAGAACAGTCAGAAGCAGTTGGCCCTTTACAGTGCTGGTTGGTGGTGGGTCTGCCGGACATATGGTAAAAGCACACAGTCAACTGTGGGCATTTTCTAACTCTGAACATCACTAATACCAAAATGTCAATGGACTCTCAAGAATTGAAATGCAAAAAAAAATGATGTTTAAAATGCACTCGCAATGGATATACAGTGGTTAGTAAAAGTGCGTACACAATCTGGTGTCAAAATCTAGACAAATAATTTCAGTAATTGTGTCTTCAATTTTATGTGTTATGCAGATATAAATAGCCTTCCAGGTCCATGGGACTATAGAGAGGGCTTCATGCAGAAACAATAATATACCATGTATAATACATTAGCACATAAATGAGAACAAATTTTTCCAGTCACAAACTGTAAACTATATTTCATGAACAAAAGACCTTTGAAAATAATCCAAACCCAGTGGCCTAATTATTGTGATTAGTTTATTTTAGGATGTGTGGTTTTCTTCTAGGATACATGTCTTGTAGCAAACGAAGTACATCTGAGATGAGCACACAAATCTCTGAATCAGAAAGGATCTACAACATGACACTCCTCCATTCATTCCACATTGTCACATAATTAACCCCTTCTAACAGCGTTATTAAGCAGTGTGTACAACATCAATATAATTGAACATCTATAACAAATTTTCAGACAAAGAGAGATATGAAAGATAGACACATGCACATAGATAAATGGTCTCAAAGTACAAATTCCAAGGCAAAGTGAAACAACTTTCTAGAATATTTTAGGAGGGATCCACAGAAGTGATTGAATTTTGTCATTGTCTATAGGGAGATTTTAAAGGAAAATGCCATTCAATCAAACACTTTATAGCTCAAAAATATATTGAGGAGAAAACTGGATTTTGAAACATGACAGTCAGTGGAATAAAAATTTCAAAAACCAGAGCTGCTACTTACATGTTTGCAGAACAATTAACAAGTTGACATGTCCGTCTTCAGGAAGTGCAGAATGTCTGGCCTGCTTCATCACGGCAGGAACACACAAAGGCAAGTCTCCCTCTCCATTGAACGCTAACCCATTTCCTCTAGGTTGCCTGCTTGCCTTCCTTCAGCACCTCATTATTAACAACCCCTGCATCAGCAAAGTTACTTTTATATAAGCATCAAATAAATAATGCAAACCTATCAGTCATCTATTTCAGCATTTTAACCTAGTAGATAATAATAACTGAACTTTGAACTTAAGCTACAGAGTTTGAGTCTTGGTTTTGTCTTTTAATCACTGTGAAGACTTCAGTGGTATATTAATTGTGTTTTCAGAGCTGTAGTTTAGTATTCTGAAGAAAGGGCATGATATTTCCTGCTCACCTGTCATACAGACCAAAAAAATGTAAATGCTATTTATGTCTTTCTTTGGAATTATAATGTGGTATCAATATCTTAATGGCTGTGATATCAGTAATGTCTGGTGAAGTAGGGTGAAAATAAACTTTTGTAGCTTACTGTGCTCAGCTTTATCAATTCAAAACAGAAAGGGAACTTCAAGAAAAGAATACTTGTTTTCTACTCTCAGTCCAACCAATTGTTGCTCATATGACAGTGGGTTCAACTTTCTGGAACTTGGTATTTCTCAGGTGAGCATTGTGAATAAAAAAGTTAATACTTCTAAATATAATCTATTCTCTCTGATAATTTATATGTCTCACCTATATATTTTCAGGGCTGTCAGTTTGGATTGGATTACTAACGGGTGTGCTATTCCCAGAGAAGACTATATCTCCTACTTTCAGGATTCCTGGGCTGCCTGTAGTTCTTTTGTGTAGTTTATATTTAGGAATATCTATCTATATGTCTATCTGTCTGCAGGAAATAAAAATTAATAAAAAGGGAGATATGAATTTGAAATCGAGCAAAGAGGGATATATAGGAAGGTTAGGAAGGAGAAGAAGAAAAGGAAATATGTAATTATATTATAATCTCCAAAATGTCGAAAAAACCGGTTAACTTGCATTTAGTTTTCTATTTATTTTGTAATTTTTATATAGAGTAGTTTGTTAAATTTTTAGACATACAAGTAACTGTATAGTGATAGTAAAAGAGAACTAATTCTCAAAACCTGAATGGTTTGCTTGGACCATTGTCTTGGTGATATTTGTCTGCCTACCCTGTTCTTTCTTCAATGACACTGTCTTTCCTTCTGCTTTTCCAGTTGTATTATGTTTCTGGCAATGTTAATGACAGGCACTAACAAAGTAATATATTCAGATTAGGCTTAAAGTGCTATGCACGTATAAATTGCTATTGCTGTTATAGTTTTTCCAGAAAATTCTGGTGTCATTCATGTAATAGATATTGCTTGAATTCATGTATATGTCTGTCCATTTAAAATTTTATAATGTCATAATGCCCAAATTAAGAAGTAAACATTGTCCTTTGATTTTTATGTTTTCCTGAGATTCATTATGAGTATGGAAGAGTTTAGTTTTATCCCCATGCATAAACTAAGCCATTAGCATTAGTCTTTAAGAAAGAAAAGCACCATTCAAGCTCCTCTTGTTCCTGGTTCTCACACTTAGGCACAGTTCCCTTAGGTTTCCTTAAAAGCTATGGCATTCTCAAAGAATTAGCTGTGGGCAAAGAAGAAATCTAGACTCCTCTGGAATAATCAAGTGAATTCCCCTGGGACAGGCAAACAGGAGTGAAACAAGGACTTGAGTATTTTCAAGCACAGACTTGGATTTGGGGCCCTTGTCCACTTACACGAAGGGATTTTAAACAAAAAGGTATCAGCTTACCTTAAGAAGTACAAAGTTTATTTAAGAGCCCCTGATTTCTTTAGAATATGATCTGAGTATTGGCAATGAACAGAAACGCGTGATTTTTGCAACATGTGTCCACATGTGGCTCATGAACTCCACATGTGCTCTTTCCCTAGGTCCCGTGACCTTGCTGCGGATCACATGTGCTTTACATATGCTTTCTATGGTTCACATCTGCTTTCAACATTTCTCCCTGACAGTAGACACCCTTGTTATATTACCATTTGCTGTAATAATTAAATTCAAGGAACTGAACCTGAGAGGACTTTGTGGGGGAGGGTCTGTTAGTTTTGATTTATATTTGGTGTGTGTTGAGTGATACCTATTATAACTGCTTATCGTTTCTTTGTGGGCACACTGTTGCTCCATTTAACCTTACTGAAGACAGACTAATCCAACGATGTCCTTAAGCTCCTGTGACTCATAAAGGTTATCATTTTAGAGGAGACCTTGAAAACTTATTCTGGGTTTAAAGCAAAAAGTAAATAAATAAGATGACATTTCCAAGAGGCAAGGTTTCTTTATTTTGTATATACAGAGCAGAGAGCCTATAAATATACACTCTGACTAACAGGATGTTAATCAAAGAAAAACTAAATTTAAAGGGCACACATTACTCTTAGGTCCAAGCACAAATGCAAAAAAGAGAATTAACATGGACAAGTGTCTGTTTTGCTTAGATCAGGAGAAAGTGAAACTCTTTGTAATTTAATAAATTATTTTCTGTTGGAGTAAGCATGCTAATTATCTTTCATTTCACCTTCAGCAATGATCTTTTCAAATCCTTAGTTGTATATGAATATATGCTACCCACTAAACAGAGAAGAAATATCTTTATTAATTATGGAGCATTGGTTTTCATCTATCTTTGAAAAACATTTTAAAATTAGTCTTACATCTTGAATAAAAGGATCGAACATTTAATAAAATCTGAGAAGCCATGACTCTATTTTCTGTCTTTTCTAGATGCATGGATATAATGCTCATTAATGCTAATAATACTTGGAAGTAAATGAAGTGTATCGGATTGTAGCCACCTTATCCTTACCCAAAGTAGGAATGTGGCGCCCCTCAGCCAACAAGTTACCTAATGCTCAGTTGGCTAAATGTTAAAAGAGATTTGGTGCTGTAGGCGATTAAATCCAGTCTGCCCCTGAGGACCATGCAGCCGTAAATAAGCATTTTAAATGAATCTCAGCCTCTAATGAAGAACAGGGGAATTTTCAAGCAGTAATCAGAAACAGCTTTGGAAGTACAGGCATAACGGTATGCATATTTTGATTTGGTGCATAGAACATGCATTGTTTGAGAGACATTCCAAAGGGTGTATCTCACTGTGTTGCTAGATATCTAGTGGATTTTGAACATTTAAAGACTTTAGAGACAACAGAATGAAATAAAATTAGAAACTCTAGTAAGAAAAGACTATGTTTAATTAAAGAGAAATGACAGAAAATAATGGAAGAAATAATAGACACACTCAAAAAATGCAAAATGCAAATTATCTCTGTGATAATCTGTGTAGAACTTGCATGTTGTTTTATGTACATATAGAAACAAACTTGTAAACAGAAAGAAAGCTTCTTTTCTCATAACCTGAAATAACAAGTGCATTAACAGTCCACAAGCTATTCTGGTTAATGAGTCATCAGAATTCTCTGGAATACACAGAATTTCATTCCTACATTGTTGAGTATACTTAGAACAGAGAAGCAAACATTATAGGAAGGTTAGGTCAGAGGGGAAAATGTGAAAGCTCATCCTAAGAGAGAACGACTTAGACTATTGGGATGGACATGATTTAAAATGCTTGTCCACTTCTGCAGAGATCACCAGTCTGGCTAAAGTGGACACTCAAAACTAGCCGATTATTTTGCTTTATTTTTTCTCCTGTTTACTGTCCATATCACTTTATACCTCTTGCTGAGCGTGGGCTTAAAGTTCAGTGTAATATGAATTCAGACATATAATGGCCAAATATGAAGTAGTGGCAAGAAATTGGGAGCAAGAGTTGATAAGGCATCTTTGACTTATACCATGGCTTGCTTTCCATATAGGAATGCTACTTGTTCCTCTGACAACACTCTCTTAGAACAAGTAGGAGATAAGGCTTTAGTTTGTCATTTACCGGCATACTGAACTCCATGAGTATCATGAGAGTAAAGGCCAAGGATACAAGGTTAAAGCACAGCAGTGATGAACAAATACAAATGTTGTGAAGATAGCGAGCCTTTCCACAGTAGCCTCAGATTCACAGTCCACCTTCCCTCTTTGGTATTGCAATAAACAGATACTCCCATGCTTGTCAATGTTTTACTTACCATAGCAAAGAGCTGGAATCACATAGATATCCATCACCAGGTAAAGGGACACTGAAATATATATATATATATATATATATATATATATATATATATATATATATATATGTGTGTGTGTGTGTGTGTGTGTGTGTGTGTGTGTGTGTGTGTACCTATACATTTTATACAATTTTATAAATGTAAGGAAAAATACAATAACAAAGTTTGAAGGAAATAGATGAATTAGAAGGCATAATTTCAATAATAAATATTTGAAAAAAATGAATGCATAAATTTAGGAAAAGTTACACAACCTCAGAAGGTAAAAGGAAAAAAAAACAATCAAAGAATAAAATGAATGGTCTTCCTCATTTACAGAACCTAGTAACTAATATATGCATAAATGTAAACATATGTATATGTAACAAAGTGAAACATAGAAATGATAAAATGAAAGGCTAATATTAGATTAAGAAGAACTGATTGTAGGTTATAGACATGATTCATGAAAAGATGATATGAATCTAATTGTTTTTATGGTTTTAAATCTATTCATGATGCTTTTGTATGGTTTGGTGGTGTATAAAACATATTGATAGTGAAAGTATCAAATACACTATGAAGCGCCTCAGCATAAAAATGACTGTTCTACCTGTATAGAAGTTCAGTAGATGTGTAGACTCCAGGTCTGTAATGCCTATCAAAGATTCTTTTCACCTGCTTCCAAGGTTAGTTAGTTTGTTTTTTAAATAACAAAAGAGGTTAATTTTTAAATACTCATCAAAAATCTAAACTTTACACCAAACTCCAGCCTCTCACTGATACCTTACCTCTGTTTTTGCACTGTCTTAAAAATGTACTATCAGCTCTTTTGATTATCATACCCAACTGTTGAGTCAATCTTAACGTCTTTCTCACTTCTAAATCTAAATCTAAACTGTGCACAAATTACTGGATTTGTTCCCATTTCTGTCTAGACTTATTCTCAAGTTTTCTTTTCTTTTTTCTTTTCTTTTCTTTTCTCTTCTCTTCTCTTCTCTTCTCTTCTCTTCTCTTCTCTTCTCTTCTCTTCTCTTCTCTTTTCTTTTCTTTTCTTTTCTTTTCTTTTCTTTTCTATTTTTGGCTTTTCCAGACAGGGTTTCTCTGTAGTTTTTGGAGCCTGTTCTGGACCTAGCTCTTGTAGAAGACCAGGTTGGTCTCAAACTAACAGAGATCTGCCTGCCTCTTCCTCCCGAGTTCTGGTATTAAGGGCATGTGCCACCACCACCTGGCTTTTAAAATTTGTAGCACAGACTGGCCTCGAACTCATGATCCTCCTGCCTCTGCCTCCTTCAGCAAATCCTACCAGTGTGTGCCACTACAACCAGAAATTCCAAGTTTTCATTCATCTTATCTTTTGGTATTCTTTTTTATGTTTGTAATTATTTCTCATTAGCTCTCTAGCATCTCATTTACTTCCATATTGCATTAGCATTCACCTTATAATCTATGTGCAATAGTAGCCACAAAATGTTGCTACTCTGCTTCTTAAAAATCATATCTAATTATATCATTTCTCTGTTCATGGTACTCTAGGGTTTCACATTTCAGAGAATGTAAAAGTCACACTTCTTTCACACACAGAAGCCAGAATGTCTGAAGCAAATTGAAGTAAGAAAAGTGATTACGAGGGTCAGACATTCTGGCTTCTGTGATGCCTCAAACACTAGGCATTATCCTGCCAAAAAAGGCATTAACACTTTCTGATATCTTGATCCTTAAAAGTCATGCTTTAAGATCACCTTGGATTACTGACCCTCTTCTTTGAGGACTTTACTCAGATGTCATCTTATTGACTAACTGACATTTCTTAGCTATATTTTTTCTCCATTGCATAAATCCAAAACACAGTATCCATGTGTACTCAGTGTCTAGAACAGTACAAAACACAGAAGGCATCCAATAGACATCTGTGAAGCCAATTAATTCTTCCATTATAAGTTTAAAATAACCATACGAATCTAATTAAAATTTGAAGCACAAGAGAAAGTGGTAGGCAGAGGGAAGTGGTTAAAGAATGGCAAAAATGATACTAGGAGCAACTATCAGATCTATATGGAGTCTGATGAGGGGCACTATATTTAAACATAAGACACAGATATTGGTCACAAGCTTACTCAATGAGGACATTTTTACTAAATTCATGGTCGATTTTACCCCACGAGATAAAGACTGTCATTACTTTCTTTTCAGAGATGAGAATAAGACTGCAGAGAGAGATCAAATACTTGGGTGAGTTCCTCCATTACGACAATCAAAGAGTTCAAGTCAAAGCAATTGCTTCTGGATGCTTCATTGGAAGATATTATCTCTTTGTTTAGGTGACAGGACCTGCATCTGTGTTACCTTGACCAAGTATAACTGCTGAACTTCCAGACTTAAGTACATAGTTGTGGCATTATTCAATCATTTTGCATCAGATCTTCTTGGAAATTAACCCTGTACAGCTAGTAATAGACTAAAGAATAGCATATGCATGTATATTTAAGCATTACACACAACTATTTAGTGAATATTCACTTTATTCATATATATTATTCTCATTGAGCAACACTATAAACTTACTGCATATCTTAAATTTGTGTACTGAATCTGTAGTTTGTAGAGTAAGACCAGACTGACTATTTCTTATGGAATTTAAGTTGGGTTTTATGCGATGTGGGATTTAAGCCTAATGGGATATCACATAGAATTATCATGTTGACTACTCATGGAGATGCATATAAAGTATTATTATGTTGTAGTATCATCAGTGTCCATGAACATGTGTACTGTTCAGGTAGGTTTGGGTCAGTAAATAAGTCCACTTGCAGTGCAAACAGTATCCGGTTTTGGGTGGCTGGAAAAATGAGTCAGTGATTAGAGTGTTGTCAAATGCATGAGAACATGACATCAGGCAAACATAAATTTCAAGCCAAGGCACCCTGCAAAAGTTGGGTGTGAAAGTATGCATGTGTAAAGTCACTGCTGGTGAAGTAGGAGAGGCAGATCCTAGGGCCTTTCTTGCTGGTGCGTCTAAGTCTTGCTCCAGTCTGAAAACAAAGGTGCACAAGACATTGAAGAAGATATTTTGATGTCAAACTCTAGCCTCTGTACATTTACCTGGAAGAAAAGCAAAGAAAAAAACCCCCAAATGTAATGGTAACAATGTTACTTACTACTCTATTGCTTTATGAATGAGCACATAGAGGGTAGAAATGGGTATTTCTCTTACATAACTGCTTCAGCCTTCTCCGGGATATGTAAGATTCTTCATGGTACCCGGGACTTTTGCATCACTCTTGCTTACCACATTGTTTCTGAGCCTCATTTTATTCTATTAACTTTTCCCTCTTCACAGCCACATAAAATACAGTATCAGAATGTGTAAAAATGAATATGTCAAATGACATTTGATTATGAATTTAAATGTACATGTGAATTTAAATGCATATGTAGACACAGGTAAACAAGTCTCATTACCCAGACCACATAAACAGACGTTTAATATTCAAAGAATGGCTGTGCTCTGGGCATGTAAGATTCTTCAGATAAAGTTGAGTAGAATCGTTGTATTTTCCACTGCACATCGGAAGTGGGAAACTCCAGAATTTCTTTTTGATTCCTGACAGCAGTCTATTCCAAATTGTTTCAGGGCTGTCTCTTCAACCTGTCTTTTCTTTAATAAGTCCTTAAACTGTGCTTTTTAAATAATACTTCTTATGACATCCTTTGTGGATCAATAAATTTAAAACAAAAGCTGAACAAAGCTTTTGAGAGGACCAGTTTATAAGCCATCTGTACAGTGAATATTTTATGCTCCTAAGGGCTTTTAAGAAATATAAGATCTTAATGCTAAGACTGTTATTGTATTAAAAAGTACTGTTCTGTAAACTCCAACTCCACAGCTGTATGAAACTTCTTTTTATTTATATTTTGGTTTAGAAATTTCATTGCACCATGACATCTATATTTTATTGTCACACATTTTGAAGCATAGTTCAGCTAGGTCTTATTACTTCCTTTGGCTAATAAACAGAGAAATGAAAACTGAGTAGCTGAATTAACTCCTAAACCTACCATTCCTGTGACTTGACTCAACCACCTGGCTGACTTCAAAGGACCTTGATCTGTATCACAAGTGCATTGTCCTGCAGATTAAATAACAAATAGCTGCAAGTGATTTGGAGGGACAACTCTGCTTGACTTTGGTGTGTTAGTGACCCCAGGCCTCTGAAATGCTTGAGCAGAATACAATATTTGGACGATGGCATTAGACTTGTTTTGTGGGAGATACCAATGAAAGCAAATGCTTAAAATTCTGAATTTTGTCTAGTATGAAAAACAGTTAATTTTATAATTTTGGATTTTTTTCTGTATCACAAAAGGTTAAGTGAATCTTATGTAGCTTAACTATTACTTTCAATTTTATACTAACTTATCTATTTGGCCAGAATTTTATTATCATGCTGCATTCTTAAAATGGGGAGTGTTCTGGGAGACAGTCAAGTGCTTTGAATGTCCCAGTCTGCTTCCTGCTTTTCCTGCAGACCTCATGGGATGTGTCTGAAAGGCACAGTGTAAGTACAGTATAGGTATTGCAGCAGGCAGGCTGCAACCTAATTGGCAAAAGTTAATTTAATTGTTAAAAGTCTTTTCAAAGTTATTTTTTAAATTTAAATAAATTATTATAGCAACACTTGGTTCTATATTGCTGGAAGTAAGAAAACCTTGTTAACACGAATATTTACTTTGATAAAGTGTATTTATTCTTGAAGTCCCATCTCACTATTTCATAAAGAAGAGAATTTTCTTTCATTGTCCTCAGTAACCTCAGGTTGAACATCACTGTTTGCTCTGATCACCCTTCTCTTGACTCCTTCCGCTTATGGGTTTTTCCAATTTTTGTCTAAATGTTAAAGATCAAAATCCATAATTTATAACTTATAATCCAAAATCTAATAACAATATGATCTACTGCATGCCTTACACTCTTTATGCACAACTCTATTTTGTTAGATAATTTTTTCTTTAGCCAAATAGTTTTATTAATTAATCTCTACTCATAATTCAACATCTATTACCATCCATGTTACAAAGTTTTTTTTTTATATTTATTTATTTGTTTATTATGTATACAGTATTCTTCCTGCAGGCCTCATTACAGATGGTTGTGAGCCACCATGTGGTTGCTGGGAATTGAACTCAGGACCTTTGGAAGAACAGGCAGTGCTCTTAACCGCTGAGCCATCTCTCCAGCCCCTACAAAGTTTTATGTATCCATTGAAACTGAAATATTTCGTGCCAGCAGCTCTCCTCAGGACCTCAGCTTCAAGCATGTTTTCTTTCTAGCTGTTTTTTTCCACCTTTCTAGGCTTCACTAATTGACTTCCTTGAAAAGTGCTCTCTCTTTCTCTCTCTCTCTCTCTCTCTCTCTCTCTCTATATATATATATATATATATATATTCTAAATTTTGTCTAGTATGAAAAACAGTTAATTTTATAATTTTGGATTTTTTTCTGTATCACAAAAGGTTAAGTGAATCTTATGTAGCAATGAAAGCATTTGCTTTCATTGGTATCTCCCACAAAACAAGTCTAATGCCATATATATATATATATATATATATATATATATATATAGAGAGAGAGAGAGAGAGAGAGAGAGACCTTATCACTATTAAAAAATTCAGTATGAAAAACCACAAAATGTGGAGTATTATATTCAGGCTTTCTTATAACGTATGAAGGCTCTTCCCAATATCCTTCATATAACCAAATCTTAGTATGCTTTTATAAGGCAAAAACAGTAAAGAGGATGTTTTAGGTGAGTCTTTAATCTGAATTCCGTTTTGGGTCACTATCTAGCTGTGTGTCCTCAGGCAATTTATTTAATCCTTCCTCGTGTCTTCTCCTCATCTTATAATGGGATGATAATAATCACTCTGCAGGCAGCTGGGAGTGCTAAATATTTAATCACATTTCTTCCTAATGATGAAGAGGCAATGAAATTAAAACTTCTTAATGCATTCTTTGACTAATTTTTTTCAAAGAAAAGATTGCAGATGGATTGTAATCCTGCTAGACTCAAACTACAATCACCTTTCTGCTTCATATATGTGCTTAGCTTTTCACACATGTGCCTATATTATTGCATATTTGATTTGGACAGGGTGATTACCCTCTTTAAGAGGGTCTGGGTTTGATACTTGGTGATTCATATAGAAAAAAATCCATTTTACAAGCATCATTAAACATGTTTTTTCAAGGCCACATATTTGGCCATTTTACTTGTAATTGCTTGTAACAAACCTCTGCAGAATACCAATGAGTTAATGCCATCTAACTTCCTCAGTGGCCATGTCTATATTATGGATGGTTGAGGTTACTAAAGAGAGTAGATTTGCCTATACAGCAGCATTCATGGCTGAGTCTTCCAAGCCTACCCGAATCTATAGGTCCCTAAAACATGGGCTGCCTCAACATAAAATTGTCACTTTAGGAAATCAAGCTGTGGACAACTTAACTGACACCATGCTGGTTAATATGTCAAGCCAGGAATACAGCCAATGGATCGCAATAAGAAAAGACTTTTAAGAAAACCACAAGCACAAAAATTTAAGATCATGAATAAAATAAATGTGTACCAGTGGGTTGAATGTGAGCATTAAGCTAGTCATTATTTGCCCTTTTCTCTTTTACCTTAAACTCCATCAAGAAAAAAATGTTTATCTTTTTTTTGTGGAAATCTGGATTTAAATGGAAATAATCAGCTAAAAAGTACACAGCCCAGTGAAGGTTCTTCTGGGAGTTCATGGAGGAGTTTCCCTCCTAAGCACGACAGCCATGTTCAGATCCAGGTGGGCACTTTGCTTGGTGCACTGTGCTTCTTGTTTACTTCAACGGCCTGTCAAGAGACTGCCAAGGTAGACTAGGGATCACAGATACTCAAGCAAAAACATGTACCATTACAGTATAATGAAAAACAGGTTTCTAACATTCCGAAAAGAATGTATATTCAGAAATATTAAAGATCTTTACGTGGAAAAGGCATCTTTTGAACTGCGTCCCTGCAGGAAACACATTCCCCCTTGGGTATTATGTAATGTAAGTACAGTTCAGGCTTGAAGAGAAGGTTAGGGCAGTTTAATGAGAGAAAAGCAACAGACTCTAGATATCCAGACTTGAAAGGGATGCAGATGGAAAAGTGGACTGTGATCAAAGATTACACAGCACTGTTCTCATCGGGAGATCAGTTCATCTAAAGAAGTCGTTTACAAGGTATTTATAACTCAATGATTTAAAATATTCTTCTCTCTATATGTTGACTTTTGATGCTTCAATGATTGATAAATTCAAGGTATGATAATATAGGTAATAAATTCTGAATATTGGCTCATTCTTTTATTACTATTTGTATGTATAGAGGATAACGTACTGCCCTGAAGAAAATAGAATGTTTTAATTCACTTATGTGACAATCGTCCTATGAATTGGAAAAATATGCATCCATTTGACCCCAGATCATCATTACTAGCAATAATAATCATAGTATACACACTAACTATAATTAAATAATTTATCTTTTCATTTATAAAATTCTGAAGGATTAGCGTACTTATTTCTAAGTATACTACTGTGGATGCAAGGCATGCCGTGTATTAAAACTGACTTTTTAATGCATTGATCTGAGGAGGAAGCAGTTTTCACTGATGTCAGTAAAAGAATGATTGGGTTCTCCTTTCTAAAGCTCCCCTCCAAAATAAGTCATAAACAGCTAAACAGCCCCCTTTACTGTTAGAACTTTATAGTCAAATACCAGTGTGTAGATCTAAAATCAATTTTTTGATTAAAATTGTGCTATAATAAAATACTAGGAGAATAAAGACATAGAAAAAAATTTTGGAACAAAAATCAACTCTTGATTCTTTCGATCAGAGGTATAGGGACATTCCTACATTCTTTCTTTGGTCTTGGAACAAATTCCCTAATTCCTAAATAGGGAAGAGTATAGCACAGTGAATTGTGTCAGGTAATGATGCTGACATTTGTTGTCGCTTCTGACTTTGATGTAGACTGTGTGGCCAGAGTGAGAAACTCAGTTTGGAAGCAAAGAGAACATAAAGAGACTTTTTATTGCTGAACATTACTTTATGCCTGTCTTCCATAATCCCTTTTTCATAACAATTGAGTTCATAACATTGAGTTCACAAATATTAGTGTTCTCTTGTTCCTTTGGGGCTATTTTCAATCAGTCTTATCTTTTCCTTTTTCTTTCATTTGCCATTCATTTTGCCTACAAGGATCACTGCTACTGACATTCTCACTAAAATTATTTGCATATGACCTTGAGAAGTCAACAGCTTTCTGGCAGGCAGGTAGTGTTCAGGTTTTTTTTGGTGATAATATGTAGTGCTGTTCACGGAAAGAACAGGATAAGTCCCATCTGCTGTCTGTTTTTCCAGGTTTCTGACTTCTCCATTGAATCAACACAATGATCTGCGTCCCAGTTTTCCACTCTACGCATGTTATATCCAATTCTCCCCCATGAAATATTCTTTCCTTTGCCTCTTCAGTGGAGAATCTTCATATCAAAGCTCTTTTAGATAGCTAATTGTATCCTTTCAGACCTAGTGTATTATCAAGTCATTACCAAATATGCATCTTCTATTCTTGTTGGTAAGTGGGTTGTGTATTTATGTAAGCAAATATATGCAATTACATATATTAATTATAATTAATTTAGAGTAAAATATAAATCTCTCAACACCAGAGAGTTTTCTTTTTCTTTTTTTCTATAGCATCTTGTATTAAAGCTTTGATATCACATTCATAATCTTGCCTTACTATCTATAACTTATTTTGAAGTCATCTAAAACAACAATTTGTTCTTCCTGAGACCTGCAAGCCTTGAGGGAACCTCTGCAATTGTGCCTCTTCTTTCTCCAACTGCATTCTGTTCTTTTCAATATGCCCCATAGTAAGAAAACGTGCATTTTACCCTGCACACCTGCAAATGATTTTGATTTTATTTATTTTTTTAAAGATAAACCCAACATCTCAATGGCCTGTCAGTTTCATCTCAGACACCTATTAATTCTTAATTATTCTTTTAAGATTTGAAGGAGGCATCCTGTGGAAGACTGTGCCTCTTGCTAGTGAAGAACATTTGCCTTTTGGGAATTCCTTAAACATTCTTATGTCAGGGTCAGCATTTTATTGCATGCTGTTTAAAAGTACAATGGGTCTAGGTGTCTTTTATCCCAACTGGACAGTAATATTTTCAAGGAAAGGGGGTGTGTTTTATCCATCTGTACCCCGAGTTTCTCACTTGTGGCACATGCCAGTTACATGATGATAGAGTAAGCAATTCTGACCATAGTGAGGTGGCAAGGATCGAATGTTCATTTCTCAAGTGAATGCTTTTTGGACCACTATAGTTTATAGTGTTCAAGGCTCAGCTTTGCAGTGTCTTCAGGGGGCTTGATACTGATGAGTTGTAAAATAAATAAAGTGTTTTTTAAATTGTCAAATATTATCAATGGTGCTTCCTTTTTATGACACAGACTTAAACTATGGAATTAATTTTTTGTTATACACTGAATATGATGCTCATTGTCAGATAGTTAATGATAAACCCATCCACACAGATGTGTCTTTGTCACATGGCATCTTTACTAGGAATGGTTACAGTGCTAGGTAAACCCAGACAGCAATTATTGGTGCTTTTATTTTGCAAGTGATGAGATCAATAATGTCTTTTCTAGCCAATTTTAGAGGATGCAAAGCACTCATCCCTGTGTATGGTTGTTCTAAACTGCCAGTGAGCTCCTGGGAGAACCATGGATTCAGGAAGACAGTAACTGGAAGAGAGAAGTTTTTCGGACAGAATCATGAAGCAGTGTAAATAAGAAATGTTAATGAGAAACATGATGTAGCCATTGCCTATAAATTGAAAACCTTCCTCTTAGGTGTTCTAAACAATCGGAAAGCTAATGAAACTTATAGGCTTAGAAAACTTAAGTTAAAGCAGTCACAAGGCTCCCCGCTGGAGTTGATGGGTTCTTCAGGAGGGATGGCATCAAGTTTGGGAGGAAGCTCGACAGGTGGAGCTATTATTTCAAAGTGGTAGGCTCGTTCACAATCCAATCATTCTGGAACCAGGAACATAGGCTACTGAATACTAGTGATTATTAAAGCTGACTTTGAACAGTGCCTCTTGAATTTATTTTCTCCTAATATATATGGACGTACAATGCATATACATGTGGAAAGGAAAGTTTATTAAATAAAATTATAAAAAATTGTAAAGTAAGAATGGTTGAGGAAGACTTAATAATATAAAGACTTCATGTAAAAGGAAAATGGAGTTCTCAGCCCCCGTGAGAGGGCGCTGGAGCAGCTACCATGGCAAGTTGGTCCTGACACTTTTCACTTCTCCCATCAATTTGGGCTCCATGGCTTTTTGACGTTTACATTTTCACTGTTGTCTTGATCACAATATTGTTTGCCATAATTTGGAAACATGATGCTTATTGAAGATCCTTGTGAATACTAAATTTAACTTTACTTTCATCTTTTACATAGTTAAAAAATATCTAAATCTGATTCACTTAATTCATCTTTCTATTACTAAGACAATTTGACTTCCAGTTTATTCTCATAAGCTAAGTTCCCTGAATTCTTAATCACGGATAAAAATAATTTATTACACTGGAAGAACAATAAACTTATATTTTCATGAGTTTACTTGGTTTATATGTCAGTACACCATGGTGATTGGGGATTTATGTGTATTTTAGAATTTCCAAACACTATGTTAATGGTGAAATTGTCACTTGCCTTCAGGGTTAAGCATATGTTCAATTACACTGTGATTAAATGTGGTAGAGATGTGTTTGAATGATACTCTTCTAGTCTGTCTACCAATTTAGATAGCAAATAATGTGGTCAGGATATCACGGTGGAGGTAGACCTGCAGAGAACATACTTTTTCCCTCTGGAAGACCGTGTTTTCCCTGTCAGAGATTGGATTTCAAACAGGACTCCAATGGCAGAATCCTAATGTCAATGTTCCTGTCTCTGTTGTTCTGAAAAAGCCTGTGAAAGGAGGATGCACCACTTCACTAGAAGCTCCTGACATTTTGGTAGGAGGTATTGACAGGGAAATTATAGGGAATTGGGTCAATGTCTTTATCAGGTTATGGGCATTACCCAAAGGGTTCTCTTCTGTGTGTTTCAAATAATAGGTTAGAACAAACAGATGCATTCTAGGAGGTCACAAGGAAATTGCCAGGTGGTCACTATGCTTTATAACCTTAGTCCATTAGGGGTGTGAAGGCCAATGAGATCAATCATGTGAGTCAACTCTGTATTTTATAGGAAAGTGTTCATCAAGATGTAATTGATGATCGCATATTTGATCCAAGAGGGATTAGAAAAGAATGCAGAATTGTCCATTGAATTCTGTTTCTGGAAAAAAAAGAAAAACAAAATAAAACAAAATCCCAGCTTCTATTAAAGATCAGTGCAAAGAGAAAAAGCAAATCACAAGTACACAGATCATACCACAAACAAGAGAGAGAGTGTTCATTCAGGTTTCTTAGAAATAAATTAGGAAACCATACACATAAACTAATTGTGTCTTGCATTGTTTACTCTGTGGATATATACATATTTTATTAATTATTCTTAGGATTCCATATGCTTCCATTTATTTTTTAAAAATATGCTTTATGCATCAATATTTAGTGCCAATTCTCCATTTCAACGATGTGAGCAAAATAAACTTAAGCTTAGGTCATTGATTGGAGCAGTCAATTGAGAATATAAATATTACTATGAATTAGTGAATACGCTCAAAATTAAGTGTCAGAAAAAAGTCTGGAATTTTCCCAAAAAATATCAGGGAAAAGAGTACTAAAACTTTTCAACTAAACCAAAATAAAGTATCTGTGAAGCAATACTTAAGTCATACAAACAGAAACACTATGAGTTTCAACTGCACAATGTATAAACACAATTATTGAAAATCTTCTCCTAAGAGCATAGAGTTTTATCTTATTCTTGCTATTATTTAATGTAGAGTGTAACAGGTTTTTTAAAAGCCCTCAAAGTATACATTTTTAATGAATACATTTTATTGAATTGATCACATGCAATTTAAAGTTCTTCCAAATTCAGCATGTCTAATTAAAGAATTTTTCATAAATCTTATTATACATTTTTATCTCATAGTCTATTAATTTTGAAAATATTCAAATAAAATGTTTTAGTATGCCTCTATTTAATCTTTTCAACAAAACTAGGTTCAAATGGTGAAAAACACACATATACTTTTAAAATAAAAACTATATCACATAAACAATAAAACAAAAGCTAAATAGTAAACATACAGCCATATAAGTATAAACACATACACATAATAATATCAAAGAAGATATTGTTGTACCATCTTAAAACACTGCTTTGTTGATGGAAATTAATAAAAAGAGTGTGTGTGAATTCATTCTTCACAATCTTTTCTTGAATAAATTATTGAATTCTCAGTACAGAAAATGAAACTGTACCATTCTTTAGGGATTTGAATAGCCTCGAATGAAAAGGAGCATAGCAACTAGGACTTTTAAGCAATATATACCAGATAAGTCAGAAGTGCTCATTCTAAAATCTGGCTGCATTGCTGCTGAGGGGTCTAATATCTGTTCCTAGGTTCATTTCTTTCTTCTCTTTCTTGCCAAGATGCGATAACTAAGAAACAGAAAATTTTGAACAAGTATATTTACCAGGTGTACAGAGGAAAAAAATGTAAAGATGAAGCTTCATATTAAGGTCAGAAAAGGGGCAGAATGACTAGCAGAATATCTAGTCTTACTGACTAAAATTGATACTAAAATTGATCAGCACTCTGCATATCCTTTAGTGGCTGGGAATGAGAAGAAGGCTGAGGATAGGCTGCCCAGGCCAAGGCAATGCAAAGGATCCTGCATTCTAGTGTCAAAGTCAAGATGTTATTCACGGTTATCAGAGTAGATTAAATTATAAAATAGATAGGCTAACCTAACTTTCCCAAAGGGCTGGTATGACTTTTTAAAAGAGTTCTTTTAAAAAAGTGTGGAATATATACATGCTAGAATACTACTCAGCGGTAAAAAACAATGACATCTTGAATTTTGCATGCAAATGGAGGGAAATAGAAAACACCATCCTGAGTGAGGTAACCCAGGCCAAAAAGATGAACATGGGATGTACTCACTCATAATTGGGTTCTAGCCATAAATAAAGGACATCGAGCCTATAATTCGTAAAAATCCTAGAGAAGCTATATAAGAAGGTGAACCCAAAGAAAAACATATAGTTATCCTCCTGGATACTGGAAGTAGACAAGATTGCCGGACAAAAAATGGGAACATAGGGGTGGGGTGGGATGGGGGGAGGGGGGATGGGGCGAGAAAAGATAAAAAAAAAATAAAAAAAAAGCAAAAATAAATAAATAAATAAAAAATAGACAAAGGCAAAAAAAAGTAAGAATAATGAAATATTGCATAAATCTTCGACATTGTGATCAAATGATGTGAGTCATATATTTGAGTTAGTTTGGGTTTGTAGAGATGTCCCTCATTCAAACAGTTAAAAAACTCGCAACTGTTCTGTTAATTCTTCTTTACTCTTGGCCATCAGAATCACTTACTAGAAATTTCTTAAGTGGTTTTGAAAAGAAAATGTTAAATTGTGTATTCCATTCAGGTTGTTAAAAGAGAATAAAACAATGTTTATAACAAATGATAAAATAAAAAATAGAAAAAAGTTATACTGTTATTTAAAAATAATATACACTTTACATTAAATTCTAAAAAATAAAATAATGAAATTTGATATATGGATATGCATCTCATGTATCTAATTAAAAGGTTATATAAATATTTTAAGAGCATGTCCACAATTTTCACCCACATGTAAATTATGGAAACCAAATTGAGTCAGCATGAAAACCAGAATAGCCCAGTAACACGTGATTAAGTATTAAAATATATTAAACTATTTACCCAAAGACTTTAGTCCTTGAAAGTTTTCAGGCAAGTTAGTGAACGAACTTCAATGAAACCAACAGCCATCCTTCAGTTTGCTTCTAAGTATGGCAAAATAAATTTTATACATTCTTATATTAGGTTGGCTTGAGTTGAATGTCAAATAATGAACGTGGGTAAAAAGTAAATGTAGGTATACCAAAATTCATATATAATATATGTATTACATACATATATATGATACACAATTGAAGGTCATAAATATTGGGAAACTGAGTCTTTCAGCATTATGTTCAGGTAGTGTTAGTTCAGTTTTTCAGGAGAACTAAAATCAAACCAATATGACAGCATACTAAAATATCAAACAAAAATTATTTGGGAATATTTAAAATTCAAAAGGAACCTTGAGAATCCAACCTTATTTTGTGCTTTGTTTTGTTAGGAAGCTGTGTCCATCATACAGCCTGGTCTGAGGATGGAAAATGACTGTAATTTGAACTGTTGACACAAACAATCATTTCAAAATGTCTGCTTAGATGGAAGATAAACTCCAGAGTGAAGAAAAATAAATTCTTAGGAAAGCTGTGACTTGTGTACCACACAGATACAGTGGCAAAATGGATGCGATCAAGTGAATTCTTTCACTATTGGAAATTCAAATTAAGATATTGTTTCCCTAACAGACATATTATCCTACATTTTCACTCTTGATGCAAGGCTTCAAACCTGACCCATAACAAAATGCTTCTTCCCTATTTTATTGCTTTTTGTTTCAGCACAAAAGCTTTGCACGCATAGTTCGTCTGAAGGGTTTCTATCTTGGGATTCAATGCATGTGCTCCCACTTTTGTCCAAGACAATCATTTTTGTTTCCTGAGAAAGAGAACAGCTGTCACTGAAGGCTGAGTGTGATCTAAAATGACATTATTTGAGCAAATAGACTAGACTAGAACTAGGGGAAAGCTACATATTAAAAAAAAATAGTAGTAATTATAACAGTAACGATTCTGCTTTACATATGGTACCTATTAGGAAAACAGTTTTTAAATAAGCAGTGCAGCTATAAGAAACTACCTTTCTCTTTATTACTGTATAACATTAAACAATAAAAGCAATAAAGAGTGACTAAGGATGAAATATTTTGAGTAATACATTAAGTTGTATATGTGTCAAAGACTAGCTATTTTACCTTGTCTACTGTTTATAAATAGTTCACAAGAACAGCTTCATTTTAAGTCGAGAAAGTTTCATAATTGATATATCTTTCTAAAATGGAAGAAGAAATAGAAATAGTAAGTAAGTTTTAATCTGATAACCAAATCTTTCTTCAAAAATTTAAAATAAAAATTCCTGAGTGGAATTGTTGGACAAAAAAAGAAACCAAAGCTGCAATGCAAGAAACAAAAGTATGCTCCACATTACAGCATGTAAAATAGAATTATTTTTTATTTAAAACCACAAGACTTGAATAATTGTATTAGTTTTTCAATTGAAATTAACAGAAAATATGCTTCATATGCAAATTAAACTTATGCAAAATGAAATCAAATCCTCAAGTAGAAGGTAATTGTGTTATTTGTTTTTTTCTTGCATGACACAAAGTGACTTGCAGAATTCTAGTTTGGATTCGGGTTCCAGTGGGAGAGTCTGTGGTGGAGCATATGTATGGCCATGGGACATCAGAGCAGGTAACTGAATTAAAACAGGAAGCATGGAGACCACACCAGAATCGGGACAAGATCAGAAACTCCTACCAAACAACAGTGTTCAAATATATGAGACTATGTGTAACACAAACTGGACATTTTGTTGGGGTTTCTGTCCAGTACCCCACAGCAGGCAAACCCAAAAGAAAACCACACAGAGATATCTATAATTTTAAGCTGAATGGCCCCATTAGCTCAGGCCTACAACATATTAGCTCTTGTAGCTTATATTAACCCATTGTTCTTATCTTTGCTAGCCACATGGTTTGGTACCTTCTCAGAAGGGTAACTCACATTTTTTTAGGTTGGTCTGGGCTGGACTGAGGAGGGAGCTTCCTGCTTCCCAGAATACTCCTGTTCTCATCACCCCTCCTCTACTTCCTTTCTGGTTGACTATACTTCCTGC
The DNA here is from genome assembly GCF_903992535.2 of Arvicola amphibius. NCBI lineage: Eukaryota > Metazoa > Chordata > Mammalia > Rodentia > Cricetidae > Arvicola > Arvicola amphibius. Next base: position 64,367,965 of record NC_052057.2, read on the forward strand.
CTGTCCAATCAGTATTTATTTAAAACATGATTGACAGAATATAGACAATTCTCTTGTGCCAATTATGGGAAGTATTCTCATTTAAACCACTACCCTGTAGCAATTGTTCTGAAAGTACAAATACATCATTCATAGTCTAGCTAGTGAAATGAAATAAGCAAAAGAAGAGTGAAGGCTGAATCATCATAAAACTGAAAAATTCTTCCCTAAGCAAAGCTTATCAACAGAACAGAATCAACATAAATATACTAATATGGAAGGCAGATTGCAAGAGGTATAGCTATTTTTGGTTACTTGATGATATTTACAATTTTAAATACTTTAATTAAATTTAATATTATCTAAAATAATAAGGAATATATTCTTTATTGATACTTACAAATAAGAACATTACTTATGGGAAATGAAGCAATTCAGTTTTCATGGGATTATAATGTTAGTTCTTAAAACATAATTTTTGATGTACGAAGATAGCAATTCATAAGGTCTGTTCTCCAATTGGATACAGTGTAGGAAAAAATGCATGTGTATTTCTAACCTTTGGATTTGTATCACTTTAGTCTTTGGGTCAGGTGTCTTAGGATTTATATTTTCCTTTTGATTAATGTTGGAATCTTTTATTTTCCAGAAATTATACAATTTCAATTATTGATAAATAATTTGCAAGGTATTCTCTACTTATTAAGTAATATTTTTTGTTGTTTAGCTAATATTTCCTTACTATTTACAAATTCAACTTTTATCTTGGTCAAACTTGTTAACTGTTCATCATCAACTTATTATTTTATAACTGAAAAGAAATGAAATCCAGGATCAGCAACATGGTTTGTTCAAATGCCTTTCGAATCTACCACTTGGAAGAATACAAGCCTTCTAATGTGTGCTTTAGCAGGTCACTTCCACACAAAGATATCTGGATGACATTCTGAGAAATTATTATTGTTTGAGTAGAACCTCTTGTTCATATTTTCTCTCTTGGGGGCAGTGACTCTGTGGCACAAATGAGAATAAACCATAGAATGCTCTAAAAGCCAGTCTTTTCATTTAATTCTTAGATATGTGCACTGACCAAGTAGTTCCTGATGTCATTATGACATTTTACTGCAGTGTTATGAAGTGATAAACTGTCCAATGAGAGCTGTACCTCTGAAGATCAGCTTGTGCATCTGCAAAATAAAACATCTGTGTAACATGCCACTAAATTTGGGAAATCATTATACTTATCTAGTGTAAGCTCAATTCCTGAGTCAATGCTTTACATTCTTTATATTTTCTTTATCCACTCACATTCTTTCCCTGTTAATTCACTGTTCTAGAAGTCTCTACTCAAGGTATGCTCATTATGTTCATGTGTTTTGGTATATTTTGCATTTATTTTCTCTGAATTCTAGGAAGCCTTTAATATCTTCTGTCACCCAGTAGCTGTCATTGAGTATGGAGTTGGTCAGTTTTCATAAATTTTTACACCTTTTTTGTTTGTTTGTTTCTGTTGTTGTGAAATTCAGTTTTAATCTATGGTGGTCTCATAGGATGCAGGGGCTTAGATCTATTTTATTATTAGATTTATTATTATTTTATTAGATCTATTTATTGTATCTGTTGAGACATGCTTTGTAACTGAGATTGTGGCCAAGTTAGGAGAAGTTTCCAGGAGGTGCTGAGAAGGGATACTCTTTTGTATTTGGGTGAAATATTCTGTAGATACCTCTTAGGTTCATTAGTTTGATAGTGTCTATTATCCCTTGCATTTCTCTGCTTAGTATTTGTCTATATAACTTGTCCATTACTGAGAGTGGGGAATTGAAGTTTTCTATTATTAATGCATGATAGTCAATCTGTGATTTAAACTTTAATTATGTTTTTTTTTTTACATGTATGGATGTCCTTGTGTTTGGGACATGGATGTTGATAACTGGAAGATCATCTGAGTGGATCTTTTGTTGATGAATATGAAGTGTTCTTCATAGTCTCTTTTGATTCAGTTTCAAGTCTATTTTGTTAGATATTAGAATGACTACGTCAGCTTTTTTGTAAGGCACATTGTTTGCAAAATCTTTTTCAAACTGTACTCTGAAGTAATGTCTACATTTGATATTGAGGTCTGTTTCTTATATATAGCAGGATGATGGATCCCGTTTGTTTGTCCACAATGTAGTCTGTGTCTTTTTAATTAGGGAATTCAATCCATTGATATTGAGAGTTATCAATGACCAATGATTTCTAGTCCATAATTTTTTAAGTAGTGGTGGTAGGGATGGTGTTGTGCATGCTTGTGTGTATGTGTGTATTTCTCTTCTTTTGTTTTTCCTGATGTGAGATTATTTCCTGTGTTTTCATAGGTGTAGTTAACCTCCTTGGGTTGGAGTTTTCCTTCTACTATATGCTGTAGGTCTGAATTTGTGGATAAATATTGCTTAAATTTGACTTTATCATTGTATCTTGCTTTCTCCATTTACAGTAATAGAAAATTTTGCTGAGTATAGTAGCCTGTGCTGGTATCTTTGCTCCCTTAGAGTGTGAAGGACATATTTCCAGGCCCTTCTGGCTGTTAGAGTCTCTATTGTGAATCAGGTATGATTCTAATGGGTTTTCCATATGTTATTTGACCTTTTCCCCTTGCAGCTTTTAATATTCTTTCTTTGTTCTGTATATTTAGTATTTGATCATTCTGTGGTAAGGGGACTTTGTTTTTTTTCCAATCTATAAGTTCTGTAACCTTCTTGTAATTTTATAGGCATGTTCTACTTTAGGTTAGGAAATTTTTCTTCTATAAATTTGTTAAAATATTTTCTGAACCTTTAAGGTGGGATTCTTCTCCTTCTTATGTTCTTGTTATTCTTAGATTTGGTTTTTTTATAGTGTCCCAGATTTCCTAAATATTTTTATGTTAGGAAGTTTTTAGCTTTAACATTTTTGCCTGATGTCTCAATTTATTTTATCATATCTTTCTATGCCTGAGATTATTTCTTCCATTCTTGTATTCTGTTGGTGATACATGTGTCTGCATTTCCTGTTTGTTTACCTAGATTTCCACCTTCAGGATTCCCTCTGTTTCTGTTATCTTTATTGCTTCTATTTCCATTTCTAGATCTTAAACTCTTTAATATATTTCCTTTACTTGTTTGAATTTTCTTATCTTCTTTAAGAGATTAATTATTTTTTCCCAATTTTTTTGTTTTCCTGGATTTCTTTAAGGGATTTATTCATTTCTTCTTTAAGGACCTCTGTCATCTTCATTAAGTTGATTTTGATTGGCATTTTCTTGTGCTTCAACTGTTTGGAATATTCATAGCTTGCTTGTAGTAGGATTTTTGGGTTCTTTTGGGCCATATAACCATTGCTGTTTTGATTGCTTTCATATGCTGGCACCTAGGTGTGGATGGAAGTTTCTATCCTACTGAGTCCCTCAGCCATTCTGTCCCAAAGAAACACAGAGAAGCTTATGTTAATTATAAACTTACCTATTAGCTCAGGCTTATTATTATTTAGCTCTTATAATTTAAATGAGCCCATAAATCTTATCTATGTTTAGTAATATGGCTTGGTACCTTACTCAGTGAAGCATTTTTATCTTGCTGCTTCTGCGTCTGACTGGTGACCGTAGACTGAGCTTTTTCTCTTCCCAGAATTCCCCTATTCTGGCCATTTCACTTATATTTCCTGACTAGCTACTGGCCAATCAGTGTTTTATTAAACCAATAGAGGTGATAACTCTTTACAGGGTACAAAAGCATTTACCCAGAGAATCTAGGAATCTAGGTTGGGGGAAATTAGGTATATGGGTGCCAATTTCTGAGTTTGTCTTTGCTGATCATGTGATCCCTCCCCCCTTGTTTCTCTTTCCTTTCTGGTCTTCTGGCCTGAGTGGTCTAAGGTTCTGATATCAGGTATGTCGTCTGGTTCAGCAGGGTACTTCCCATGGAGTTCTTGATGTCTGCATGACTCTGGGGTTCTGGGTACCATTGTGGCTTCTGGTAAAGCAGGAGGCTTCTGTGGGTGTTGTAGACTGGGATATGATGACAAGGAGAAGGGAGGCTTTCTGGGGGGGCAGGCTAGGAGGCTTCTGAGGGTGTGTTGGCAGTCTGCAGATGGGGGGAGTTCCTGGAGTTCTGATAATGAAGTGGCTTCTGGTAAAGCAGGGGATTTTCATCTGAGTAGACTATCTTTTATAGGGCATATTTGATATATTTCAGTGCTATAATATCCTGGAGTGGCAATAAATAATGAAATATATATAGATTCGTAGATGTATGCACTAATCTGAAAACATTTCAACAAAAGTGAAATAAGAAAACAATAAGCACTCACAACATGAAACAGAGTAGAAGATAGGTGATACCTGTTTAGGGAATGTTTTCAGGTATAGCATCTCCATAGATAGAATTTTCTCTTTTTACTTTTAGTTTGTCTTATGAGCAAGATCATACAGTTTATAACATACAGTTCTAGAAGAGCTCTACAGTTTAGAATGATGCCAGAACTAGAAGTTATAAAAGTCAGGATTTAAGCTCTCTATGTAATGGTAGAGAATTTGATGCCATATGACTTTGCATTGACTCATTGGTCTTTTAAGATAGTAACTGAAGACCTTGATAGCTACATGTAAAATCAAAACTAAAACAAACAAACACCCCCCCCCCCCAAAAGAAACAGACAAACAAAATCAGATGAGTTACACTTAGAGGTCATGCTACATTTTAATTTTCTTCAGCTTTCTGAAGAACATCCTATTTTTCTTTAAATTTTTTTTAATTTTAAATTTTGATTCATTTTACATATCAACCACAGAACCCTTCTTTCCCCTCTTCTCACTTCTTACCACCCTACCCTCAACCCATCCTTTATTCACTCCTCAGAAAGGGTAAGACCTCATGTGGGATTCCCCCTCCACATGCTGTGAGTATTTTTTTTTTAACCGTTGGCTAATAAAGAATCTGGGGAAAGCCTGTGAGAATGTTTTGCTTCACATAAAGATCTGTCAGGTATGCTAGGCCTGTAGGCCGAAGATGGAGATGCTCCATTGTTGCAGAGGAACTTTGGATGACTGTCTAGGCAGCCAGATATCTCTGTCAATTTTAGAGTTTTGGAAGTTGCTTACAATGCACCTTCTGTTTACTTAGGTAATAGTATATCGTTTTGGGATCTTTGATGGAGTTGAAGACAGATATAGTTATAGCTTTGGTTAGTTATGTTAAAAGATAATTTAAATATGAAACTTCACTCACAAAAATCATTGCAACTGTAATTCTTGCATGATACCAATTTTGTTATGTGTAGTTTTACTATGTTAAATTAAAACCTTTCTTTTTATTTGGACAGAAAAGGGGAGATGATGTAGGATTCCTCTCTGTATGCTGTGAATATGTTTTATTGCCATTGGTTAATAAAGAAGCTGCTTTGGCCTATGGCAGAGCATACTATAGCAAGGTAGGAAATCCAAGCAGGGGAAAGAAGGCAGAGGCTCAGAGATACAATGTTTCTGCCGAAGGAAAGGAAATGCCCAGAACATACCAGTAAACCACAGCCTCATGGGTGATATACAGATTAATAGAAATAGGTTTCTTTAAGATGTAAGAACTAGCTATGAATATGCCTGAGCCATTGGTCAAACAGTTGTAATTAATTTAATTTTGTGTGATTATTCAGGTTTGGGTGGTCAGGAAATGAAAGCATAGTCTCCATTTACAAAGGCCACCAATGAGGAGTCAGCAAAGCCTGGCAAATTAAGTTGAGGCCGAAGCAAGCCCCACCTCCCTGCATCAAGGCTGAGCAAGGTGTCCATTATAAGGTATAGGCTTCAATAAACCAGATCATGCACCTGGGATAGATCCTGATCCTACTGCCAGGGGCCCCTCAAACAGACCAGGCTACAACATGGTTGACCATATGGAGAGGGCATAGGTTGGTCTCATGCATCCTCCCTAGCTGTTAGTCTACAGTCCTTGAGCTCCCAAGAGCTCGGACCAGCTGTCTCTGTGGTTCTTAATCATTGCTGTCTTTCATTTAACACTTGTTTAAGCTTTATTGTGCTTTTGTCCACAGTATGAAATCATTGGTGATGGAAAACCTAGTGCATCTGACCTTGTGATCATGTTAGGCGCTGTGATTCGTTTTTAAACTTGTCTATTTCAAAATCTTTTAGAACAGTGTGAAGATAGTGCTAACACCAAAAAGCAACTAGGGGTGTAATTTCGCTTTCACTTTTTATTTTGAAGTATGAGGGAAATATTTACAGGTATTCAGCTTTCATACTCAGATTAGGAAAATAATCCTTTCCTTTAGCAGCCTAACAGTCATAATCACTTGCAAGTTTCCTACGAGGGAGACAGTTGGTAGGACCTAGATGTCATAAGGGCCCAAAGAAGAAACCACTTATTCTGCCCAGAACAAGGAACTCCGGGAAGGAAGCTAGCAAGTGGCTATTTCTAATTCCAGCCCCTATTTCATAGGAAAACAATAATGATAGCACTAAATGAAAAACCTCAAATCCCCTACTACCGTGCTGAATCACAATGAGCCTGGCTTTAGCGTCTGTGGAATGATGGCATTCCCCAGCCTCATTACTGGAAACTTGGCCTTGTCTTTTAACATTTAGTGGAGCATGCAATGTTGCAGGTAAAATTTCCTTTAACTTAAATGCCAAACTATAGTAGCAAGTTGGAGTCTTCTTTATCTCTGGGAAGATAGATAGGAGAATTCATTCATTTGTGCATAGTTTGAATAAATATTTTTTGAGTGCCTGCTGTATATCAACAGAATGTCCTTTGCTGAAGGAGACGAAAGTAGTATTATTCATGAACTTAAGACCCTGAAAATGTTTTTGTTGGACCTTCAATTTTATCCATAGTTTCCCCAAACCCCTCTTCTCAGAGAAGCGCCATAGAAACAGACCCCAATTTGACTACTCTTCTTCTTGTCACTACACTGAAGTGTTTACACCGTCAACTCATGGACTGCCAGAGTCTCTTCCAGAGGAAACACACAGTTGGGGAGATTCAGAACCCGGAATGAAAGAGGCTCATACCTCATCCACAGCAACACAGAACATAAGTAAAGTGGCACAGTTGGAAGGTACAGTGGAAGAACTAGAACCTCAGTTCAGATTTTCCAAGTGTGATTTTTCAGGGCCCAGTTGACAACATAAAAACATGTGTTTATTGAACTAAATTAAACAAACATGATAATAAAGATTTTTTTCAAACGTGATTTTCAGGGCACAGTCGACAACATAAAAACATACGTTTATTGAACTAAATTAAATAAACATGATAATAAAGCAAAAACAACAACAATAACAAAAATAGTAAAACCAGGGCCAAGCACAACCAAATGAAATCCCAAAACAGGAAGAACTTAAGGGAAAATGGTGGATGAAAAGTTCTCAATGTAGTTATTTCTATCAAGTTTACCCATAACATTGTTGCATGTTAATCACTATCTATAGCTGTCCATCAAAGTCTATGGAAACAGACTGGAAACAGTGGAAATGACATTTTATTAATTCTCTTTCTAGGTTACACATGTGAATAAAGACAAGATCTACACAGTAAGTCAAAGAAGAGATGATGGCTTGTTTTGGAGGTAAAAGTATTACCCTGACCTAAATATTTATTCTAAAATGACAGGCCAGTTAAAATTAAATAAGTAAGAAAATGGAGAGACACTGGCAACCTAATACCCATAAACACTGTCGTCATACATGTTCTTCATGTAAGTTAGCAGTTTTCTTTCATTTTACATGAAAGATTTCCACAATGGCCACATATTTGGAATTCTGATATCTTGCAAGCTTATGATACAAGAGCAGTCATCCTTGGCTCCTGGAAACACTGAATCCTCCGTGACACAACTTTAAATGTGGGAAAACTATGGGCTGTGGTTCTGGACTCCATATGAAAAGATCTGTCTTTTGTTTTAGGCAGGACTGCTGGTTGAGGGCCTATCAGACTCTCAGTTTTTAGCTGTAACATACTCAAGTCATTGGTTTTGTAAAGGTGTCTGAATAATTTACAGAAATAACAGTCTCCAACAGTCCTATCCACTGTATTTCAGTCAATACCATGTATAAGGTTAGTAGTATAGCTTTAGGATCTTTATAGGTACTTTGGGGTGGATTATATGAAGGAAAATAATTCACTGTTAAGTTTTCACCCAGCTGAAGGTATATGGCTTAGTGGCATGGAATTTGGTCACAGTCAGCTAGTTCCTGAAACTAGAATCCTTTGACATTATTAAGAATCAATTAGGCTTTATCCCCTTGGGTATTGTCATGGCCCCTCAGCAATTTATCCTGGGAACATTCATAGCCTTTTTGTAGGTGAGGTACAAATGGGACTGATATTAGAACAAGGACAGCTTTTAAACTAATGAGTGTATCCCAAAGAGAGACTAATGAGAAGCTTCACAGATACCTCCTCAACTGTCTTCTCTGTGTGTGCCCGACTTTAAGCATTTAGCAGCTTCCACTAAACCTCTTCAGAACAAAGGAACAAAAATTGAGGATCACGTTTATTAAGAACCCAATAAAATTGCAATGGAATTATCTTAGCATAACAAAAGGACCACAGTTTGGAACAGTCTGTCTGAAATTTGCCTTCGGAAAAAGAGACAGTTTGGTTTTCTTATAAAATATTAAAGTTATAATTTAAAAAAATCGGTGTTGAGTGTTTGTTAAAAGTATATCATGGGTCTCAACTTTAGTGAATTTATTCTGAAGCATCCTGAAGGTCAACACTGTGAATTTGTACATTTTAATAAGTTAACTAAAACCACATATTTCAAAGCAAATAGCATCATAAATTTACATTTATGACACACAAGGTTGCTGACTGCCATGCGGGGAGCACGGACTGGCTGGCGCTAATATGCTCTCTAGCTTGATTTCCTCAGTTCCCAACAGGCTCTAATTCTACACTAAAAATCCTTAAATGGCAGTTATATTTTAATTAATGTGATTATGTGCTGCCATTAGCAACCCTCCTCCAGCACATTCTCCTGCCAGACCCATGAATGCCAGTAAACATTAACCATAAAGGGCTGTTTGCTTACTGAATCCATCCACACAAGCAGGCAAGGGTTTGCAATTGTTGATTTGCCACTGAAAGAACAGAATGAGAAGAGTTGCTCATGCCTGGCCGTTGCAATTATCTGGTGTAATTAAGTCTAATTTATAAACCCCCCTCAAATGAAGAAAGTAACAATTTTTGTTAATTAACAAGAGCATTGTAAAGCTCGTAACTCCATCATTCACAGCCTGCCTGTAAAAATGGGAGCATATGGCTGTTATGATGGGACATGTTGCTCATGGTGTATTTGGGCATTAATCTGTTTGGAAGGTCTAATGATTGAAATGGGAGCGAGCAATGAATGTTTATATACTGAGCAAGAAGATCTACTGTTTTCATTTATCTTTACGGCAATGTGAGTGGCTTTGTCATTATCTTCTGCCTAAGGTTTCATTATTCTGATACAGCTCTCCACATGGCCTCATACCATCATGACCCATAAGCCTGCAGGGTACAAGAGCACTATCTTTCCTGATGACTGTTGAATCATTTAAAACAAGTTATTAGTGAAACAATTAAAATGATATTGGTTCACAATTGTATTTATAGCTGGCAGGCATAATGGAACATTCTGAATAGCAGTCGGAGGGAGTCTGAGAATGGATGGGAAATGCTGTTAATCAGATGACCAAGAGGAAACCTCTAAAGGCAACCTAAATCGCAAGAGCACGTTAATTGTATTGGAGCATTTCATTTAATTGAGACAAGGGAAGGTAAAAAATCTATTATCAATGTTTTATGAACATGGAGGAAATAGGAAATTACCATGTCATTTGTCACATAGCTTCTCTGGAAGTAGAAATTAGAAAGGCGATGTTTAACTTCAACCAGAGCAGGCCAAAGACATTCTGTGCCATTCCTTACACATTTCAAAGGGTATTACCAAATACAACAGAGCCAATTAATTGACTCATAAATATAGAAAGACACAGAGTAGAAGACCCTACAGCCAATGCAAGATACCGGCTGGATTAGAGATTGTTCAGTGACTGCAAATGCAGTGAGAGTAGCCCTGGTTCAGCTCCACTCAAGACTCCTAAGAAATAACTGCAATCATTTGTCTGTAGGGGTGTAGAAATACTTTATTTCTTTTTTGTGTTGATGGGAGAGGCTATTGGAATTTATGAAAGAAATGCAGGTAGGACAGTCATCCGGATTCTACTTCCATAGAAGACAATTTATCTAAACATGCCTTGATTGATGGAATTACCATTCACAATCACAGAGTATGTAGGTGTTAAGGCGATGGGTATTAGATGTAGTTGAGGAGACAGAATTAGATAGAAGTCTAAAGAGTCAGGATACGGACCCCCAAGAAGGGATTGATGGGGGGCAAAGCATAAATTTTACCCTGTTTTCTCTAATAAACCACACCTTCTGGGATTTTGTGTTTTAGTATCAGACCACTTTGTTAAATAAGGTCTCAATTACTTTCAATTGATATATTTGGAGACTGTTCAAAACCATAAATAAAACTAGTATGATTTCTATCAATGAATCAGAATCTTAGATTGGACTGTCTTGAATGTAGAATCAAAGCAGCATAGAATTAATGCTAGCCAGCAAGCCAACACCATGAACCCAATGCGTAAATTATACAGCTAAAAATATAGAGTAAAAGAGGCAATTGAAATCATTGTGAATATAAAGTTATATAAATTTGAATATTATGTGAATAAATATCCTTATCATCAAGCTTGAGAATTTAGAAAAGATGGTTTATGGCAGTAATAGTAAATGGTTTTATGAGTTCTCTGAGCAGAGAAAATACTCATTTAACAAATAGATTTAGTGTTTCAAACAAAATATCTTACAAAATCAATGCTACAAAATATTATTAAACTCATTTTATAGATTAGAATTTTTTCATACAGAAAATTTATGTAACTTGTGTATGGTAAAAGATAACCAATTAGTAGCCATTAGTTTTTATTCACTGCCTAGACGGGATGGATAAAATACACTAAACTGAATGTTTGAAATTCTATGGGGCATATCACATGTTTGACCCTACTAAAAATATTAAAAATGTTATTACTGACAATTCCTCTGTGTATGCATACATATACTTCTAGAATTAGAAAGTCACAGTTAAACATACTTATATGGATGTAAAATAATTTGAGTAAACAGTCCAGAGAAACAAGGTATTTTTTAGTATAGTTTCTGCCTGGAGAGTGTGGGGTCAGCAACTGAGACAGAGAGAGAACAGGGAAATTCATAGTTACCATCCCCCACATCTTTCTCTTTCTCTGCTTTTCTTCTATCCCTACAATCCACCTGGGTGCACAAGGCCTTCTCATTTATGCTACCATCCAGTTTTTAAGGCATCTATAGCTACTGCCCAACCACTCTACCAGTAAATTTGAATAGTTTTGAATAATGTTTATTATTGACAAGTCTGCTTAACACATTTTATTGCTTTAATAAATAGAGTTTACTAATGGTTTCTAATATTGTATTTCTAAGGAGCTTTCATGCTAATTAATAATACTGACAATATTGAATCGTTTTAGAAATCTATCTTGTGGTATTATAGATGTTCCTTAAAAAGTTGTAGAACTATGGATTAAATGTGCTCATTTATATAATTGTTTCAATCTAAATTTCAATGAAGTTTTTTATTATACATGAGAAGGTAAGATTATTTAGTATAGTTTACATAAACAAGGGGGGCAGGGTACACTTTAAAGTTCATCTTTATTCAGTCTACATTTGCAAGCAAGAATTAACATTAATATTGTACCCAGTCCAATGTTTTATAGATCTGTATTTTTAGAAATATGTTTTAATATCTAGTTGCTTAAGATACATGAGTTATACCTATACTGACTTTTCCTTTTTATATGAGCCACCATCATTGCAATGTTTTTTGCTTATTTCATTTAGGTAAAAATAATTGGTCATTGGTAATATTAATATATATAATTTGAGCCTCTTCAGAATGAAACATCTCAATTCTACAAAATTTCACTCTATTAAGGAAAAGATAGACTTCTTTACCTGTAATATTATTGTGCTTAATGTTATAATGAAACAAGTGTCAAGATACAAATTTGATCAGTTTGCAGAGATTCTGAGTAAAGGGCTGTGTTTTTGACTCAGTGGGTAAAGTGCTTGAGACACAAGGAGGGCTGACTGAGAAGCCAAGGACAATGGCACTGGGTTTTGATCCTACTGCATGTACTTGCTTTGTGGGATGTAGTCTGTTTGGATGCTCACCTTCCTAGACCTGGATGGAGGGGGGAGGATCTTGGACTTCCCCACCAGGGCAGGGAACCCTGACTGTTCGTTGGACTGGAGAAAAAGGGGGAGGGGATGGGGAGGGGAAAGGAAATGGGAGGAAGGGGAAGAAGGTGGAAATTTTTAATTAAAAAAATATATATAAATAAATAAATGCCAACTCTAAATATTGTAGATTTCTCATGATTTAAATACATATTCTTACATAATTCAATGGCTTTAGGAGAAGAGTTATGTCTATGAAACATTGACAGACTAACATCCCTTTTTCATTGTTTGAATAAAACCAGTTATGATATTTTAATTACTGTCATTTGCGCTAGCCCTTGTCTCTCTGCCTTGACTCCCCTATCAAAGTTTGTGTATTCTCTTAGTTAGGGTTTCTCTTGCTGTGAAGATACACCATGACCAAGAGATCTCCTATATAGTAAACATTTAATTTTGTCTGCCTTACATTTTCATGGGAAGCCTAGCAGTGTGCAGGTATACATGGTACTGGAAAAGGAGTTATGAGAGTTCTACATCTTGATCTCCAGACAGCAGAAGAAGTCTGCCCTACTAAGCCCAGCATGAGTATATAATATCTCATACCCACCTCCACAGTAACACATTTCTTCCAGCAAGGCCACATCTACTCCAGCAATGACGTTCCTCCTAACAGTGTCACCCCCCCTATGGGCCAATCATTTACACATGAGTTTATGGAGGCCATTCCTATTCAAACCACCACATGGAAGCTCCAGTTACTCCTCATTATGTTTCTTTTTTTTTGTTTTTTTTTGTTTTTTTTGAGACAGGGTTTCTCTGCAGCTTTTTTAGAGCCTGTCCTGGAACTAGCTCTTGTAGACCAGGCTGGCCTCGAACTCACAGAGATCCGCCTCTGCCTCTGCCTCCTGAGTGCTGGGAATTAAAGGCGTGCGCCACACCACCGCCCGGCTATGTTTCTTCTTTTCATATTTATTTATTATTATTGTTTATCCATTTCACTTTTCAGGACATTCTTAAGGATTATCCTACAACATTGTATAATTCCTTAGTGTAATGGTAAAAATTAACCAACACCATTCCCTGAGGGGCAGCTGTGGGCCACAAGGGGCAGCGAGTCTCAGGCAGCAAGCTGTGCGGCAGGTAAGAGACCTCGGTGGGTCAGCCAGTCCCATGAGGAGCTGTGGGGTGTGAGAGACAGAGATGGATAGGCACACCATGTGGAGAGAAGGTTTGAGTATTATTTATTCAGTTGGTTATGGGAGGAAAACAAAGGGAAGGAAGAGAGAGAGCTAAAGAGAGAGAGAGAGAGAGAGAGAGAGAGAGAGAGAGAGAGAGAGAGAGGAGGAGGAGGAGGAGAGAGAGAAGAGAAGAGAAGAGAAGAGAAGAGAAGAGAAGAGAAGAGAAGAGAAGAGAAGAGAAGAGAAGAGAAGCTTCCTCTTCAGGAGAGAGATGAAAAAGAAGGATCTCTGGCTAGAAGCAGAAGAAAGATTGGCTTACCTTGGCAGACTGGGGAGGAAGTGGTGTAGCTTGTCTTTTAAAGGGTCAGGAGAGATCATTACATTCTCATCTCTTTTTTTAAATAAACGTGGGAGGTTAGGCCCAATAAGTTAAAGGAATTGGGTTGGTGTATTTTCAACACTGCTTCCTGCTTCTTTGTGGGTGTCATCTTAGGAGGGAACTTGAAAAATCTGGGTGCTGGCCACATCCTGGGTTAGCTCGTTTCTTTTCTCCTGTCTGGTGTTTGTGGTAGGGAAATATCTGGTGCCTCTTACACCTATTTAAGGTATTGGTAGAACAGAAGACAAAGGTAAGTTCAGGAAAAAGAAAATTAAGAGGAATGTATCTGACCTGTTTAAGGTGGATCCCTCAATTTGACTCTCTGGAACTCACAAGAACTTTTTGGGTTTGTGAATACACAGGTTTTAGTATATTTATATTCAGAGTGACTGCGACAGATGATTTTGCACAATGGAAAGTATCTTTAAACTATGAAAGGCAGCATGAGAGAAAAATTTGATACCATGCACTTGTGCTCACACCCTTTATAACTTGCAGGTACACACCTTAATAACTTGTATTTGTATTTTGCTGAAATGTATTTGGTGATGTTGTCCTTCTAATCTGACAAAACCTCTCTGGTATCAAACTGCATCAGAGATCTTTGAGAAGAATAAAGTTACTTGCAATTATTGATTATAAAACAACAGAGAACTTGCTTGGTTGGCACCTAGAGCTACTTCTCAGGGTCTTCCATGGTTGCTGAGGGTCCGTATTTGCCTTTTTATGTTTAGCACAGGGTCTACCAGGCTCCAGAAGATCCTGTGGCGCTAAGAAATCTGTAGCAAGACATGCCTACCTTGACCTATGCAGCTAGGCTCTCAATTCCAGTGATTCTGTCCAGTCTGGAGATTTTCAGTTTAGATGAAAGCAGTTTTCCCAGTGGCCAGTTGCTTGAACGTGAATGTGGATGGATGTTGTTTTGTGCCCATTTGTTTTCTGTCTTCTTTGGATGAAATAGAGTGTTAATGCTAAGAGCCAACTTTTTTGTTATGAAAAGTTATGAATATCCAAAAGCCATATTCCCCAGATCTCTGAGCAGTGAAGGGCTGTGTTACAAGGTATAGATAAGTTATACCTACAGGATAGAATCTGCTTGGAAAGGCTGGTGTGAGCTTGACTGTACTGTTTTTCAACTTACGGGTACTTAAAGCAGGGTTGGATTAAGAGACTTAAAAGTACATGCCAATTAAAACATAGACTTATTGCTTTGTAGTCTGCAATGAGATACAATGACAGACAATTATAAATTTAAAAAGTAAACATAGGTGCATTTAAGTTACATGTATGCACACACACACACGTAACATGGAGAGCCTGCTTGTTGGTGTTTCTGTACCCCACAGACGGCAACTCCCAGAAAAAAAATCCATAAATTAAAAAACTGATTGGCCCATTAGCTCAGGCTTCTTGTTAACTCTTGTAGCTTATATTAACCCATTGTTCTTATCTACGTTAACCACATGGCTCAGTCCCTTTCTCAGCCGGGTAGATTGCATCTTGCTTCTTCTGTGGTCTGGGCAGGACTGGGAGGAATGGGCTTCCTCCTTCCTAGCATTCTCCTGTTCTCATCGCCGTGCCTCTACTTCCTGTCTGGTTGACTGACCTATACTTCCTGCCTGGCCAATCAGCATTTATTTAAAACATGATTGACAGAATACAGACAAGTCTCCCACACCACACACACACACACACACACACACACACACACACACGAGATGCACACATACAGTGAATGGGAATTGGGTGAAGTGGATGCTCTTGAGAGGCCCTACGAAAGACATGGCACCACACAAAACACACATGTAATAGAGTCAGCACCAGGGAACAAGGCAGGAATGAATATCTCAGTAAACATAGAAGGACTTTGTTACCTGACCTGGCTCTCAGTTAAAATGGCGGTGAAGTCACCTGACCTCAGTCAAAATGGCAGCGAGTCATGTGTTGTATGGGGAAGACATGCTTTTTGAGCCATGGCAGTTTTAAACATAATAAACAAGAGAGAGCCTAGAGGTGTGATCCATCCTGTCACCATGCTGCAGCACCACAAACCATAGCAGGGAGCAAAGGCCTGAAATTGAAAACAGCTGCCTTGCAGATCCAACTAATCTTGTCAGTTTCTGAGGGACCAGTGGTAGTGGTGGCAGGGATAGAATAGAAGGAATGGGAGTGAGAGGAAAAAGAGCATTTTCAGATGGGTGGGGAAGGGGCTGCCCAGTGAAAGGAAAAGCAAAGTTGGGGGGGAAACCGGCAGAGCATTTTACAGGCAGGTGGCTGACAGTTTGAGGGTTTATATTCCATAGCTGAAAACATGAAAACCACAAAAACAGTGACACCATAAGGACTGTAGGAGAGTGTCGTCTCTCTACAGAAGGGGGTATGAATGTAGATGACTGACCCGGTCTGGGTGACATGGGAAGCCAGAGAAGTTAGAGGCCGCTCCAAGTGGTCTCTCACAGTGGGGACCACTTATAAGTGGTCCAAAGAAAGGAAAAGAAAAAGAAAAGAGAAAGAAAAATCCAAGGGATCCCCAGGTCCCAGAGCGAATGCACTGCTCAGTGTGTGCAGGACCAGTGTGGGAGGACTACCCTGGGTAGTCATCATGTTCTTAGCTAGGGGTACCAACCAGAGATCAATGTCAGTGAAGAGCAGCTATGAAGGCTGTTTTTTGAGGGCAATCCCTATTTCTAGGAACACCATAGGATGCAGGTAGTTCATCAGGTCAATTCTTCAGGTTTGGAGAATGATTAAGCTGACTGGAAGAGGCAAACTTATCACTAAAATCACTGATTGCATAGATTAAAGCACTCAGGCAGATACCCCGTTTCCAAGCCAAGCATTCCATGTGTCCTCAAGCCAGCCTTCCCACAGGTAGGAGTGAACATGAAGAGAGCCTGTCTGAGTGGCAGAGCACCAAATGTGTTAGATAAAATGCCACATGTCCCAGAGGGGTACATTGGTCCATGAGGGGTGGCAGGTCCAGGAAGACAGCCATGCAGGGTGTAAGAGAGCTCAGCAGGTTGGCAGTGGGACAGCCAGTCCCATGAGGAGCCATGCTGTGTGAAAGATAGAGAAGGATAGGCCATGCCATGTGGAAAGGGGGCTTGAGTATAATTCATTTATGGGTTATGGATTGAAAGAGGAGGGAGGGAGATAAAAAGAAACAGAGAGAGAAGAAAGGAGATGGAGAGAGGAGAAGAAAAGCTTAACCTTCTGGGGAGAAAAACAGAAAAGAAGGAGCTCAAACTGGAAGCAGAAGGAAGATTCTGCTTGCCTAGGCAGATGGCAGACAGGGAAGGGAGTGGGCAGGGCTTGTCTCTTATGGATAAGACAGACCATTACAATTTATAATTCCATATACTTCTCTGTAGCTAGTTATTTACCATAGACTTTAAAGGCAAATAGAACTTATTCTTTCCCCCCTTAACTTTTATATACTTTGTGGTGTAAGAGTATGTCTGTCTATTGTGCATATTGTATTATCTATGTATAGGTCAGAAGACAACTTCTAAGGTTTGGTTTTCTCTTACCTTGTGTGTTCTAAAGATTAAATTCAGATCATAAGTCTTGAGAAAATACGGCTTTGTAAATGGAGACTGCTTGTTTCTTCCCTGGCTATTCAGACCCAAATATTAACACAAAAACTCTATTAATTACAACACTGTCTAGCCAATTACTTAAGCTTATTTCTAGCTAGCTCTTACATCTTAAATCAACCCATTTCTATCAATCTATGTATCACCACTAGACTGTGGTTTATGGGTGCAGGCATGTTACTCCTTTGGCAGCTACATGGTGTCTCTTTGACTCCACCTACTCTCTCTCCCTATCTTTGTTGTTCAGATTCCTGCCTGGCTTACCTCTGCTAAGCCATTTGCCAAAACAGCTTCATTCATCAGCCAGTAAATGCAACACATATACAAAGGACATCCAACATCATCTCCCCATTTCTGTCTAAATAAAAAATAAGGTTTTAACATTAACATAGTAAAATTACATATAACAAAACAAGTATCAAGCAAGAATTATACTTACAATATTTAGTCTATTTGTATCTGGAAAGTTTAATATCTAATTTATCTTTTACCATAACTAAGGAAACTATAACTGTAACTATCTGTCTTCAACTACTCAAAGATCCCAGAAGGATATAATATTACCTAAATAAACAGGAAGTACATTGTAAGAAACTTTCAAAATTTTAGAATCGACAGAGACATCTCACTGCCTGGATAGTCATCCAAAGTTCTGTAATGTTGTGCAATCATCTTCAGCTTACAGGCCCATAATATCTGGCAAACTTTTTCATAAAGCAGGAAATTTGAAAGGACTGTCTCATCTTTATGCAAATTCATCAGTCATTTTTGTGGGTCCTACACGTCCAGTTTATACAGCATACCATCAAGCAGTCCAGGCAAGAGCAGTTTCTTGCCCAAATGGCTAGCAAACTCTTCAATGCCCATTATCTTCCTGAAGTAGATTGGTGCTGCCAGGACATGTGTCTCATTGTCATGAAAAGTCCTAAATTAATGAAACATTTTAAACGCCATATTCTGTAGGTCTTTGAAAGGTTTGAAGGATACCTATCCATCTAAAATATATCTCTATATATCTAAAACACCTAACTAACATGACTACAAGTTTGACTATTATATATGACTAACTATTAATCTATAATTTTAAATTATACATTACAATTTTTTCTCATTTTTTTATTACAAATTTCTATCTTCTCCCCTCCTCCCCCTTCCCTCCCCTCCCCTCCACCCATACCCTCACTCCCTCCCTCTCCATGCCAAAGAGCCATCAGGGTTTCCTAACTATGTTAAAACCATTTTAAAATGAGCTGTACAAACACAATACATTAAATAAATCAGAAATATATAAACACAGTGTAACAAATCAAATTCATGTCAATAGACCAAAATCCTAACCAATGTAAAGTATTTCATTTCTATATCATATCTCCCCCCTCCTTTATTGAGAAAGAAATTGACTATGACCATTTAGCTATTTATAATCAAACTCTTTTAAATAAAACAAACATTTCTAAACAACCATCTTGGGAATTTGAGCATATTCTTTTTCCAAATTTCTTCCTGCTGTTTGTTGGGCAAAGTATTTTTAAGGTTCACACAGACCTTTCTGGGGCTCTTGTTCCATGTAACCACAATAGCCTGCATAGAACCCACAGGTTCCCATCCTTTGTGAAACAAAAGAAAACCTCTGTTTCCAATGTAACATATCCCTTAGACTCAAATTTTGAAGTCAAGATACCTTTAAAATATTCATGGTGTTTCAGCTTTGCAGCCTGTAACAATGAAATTTTTCTCTGTATTTAGCTCATTCACAGTTCAAAATTCAAAAAAACCCCCACAATACTACACATAATCTAGATTCTGTTTTTTTTCCATCTTTATATGGAATTATTTTTTCTTTACTCCTTTAATCTATGACTGTAACCTTTTATATCCTTTTAGTGTCTCTT
Organism: Arvicola amphibius; assembly: GCF_903992535.2. Taxonomy (NCBI): domain Eukaryota; kingdom Metazoa; phylum Chordata; class Mammalia; order Rodentia; family Cricetidae; genus Arvicola; species Arvicola amphibius. Next base: position 64,387,306 of record NC_052057.2, read on the forward strand.
TAAAAACTCTTTACTTCTTTTTAAAACTGTCCTATAATCTTTTTCCTCTTTCTCCCAAACCTATATTGATTTTTAAACACATTGTGACCTGTTCAGAGGTTTATTTTTGTCTAAATCTGTCTTTATTGCATATCTGTAATCATTTTCTAACCAGGAGCATTTTTCCTTTTTATCTTTTTAAATGCTAAGAGTGCATGGCTAGGACCAACTCACATCCATGCCTGTTGGCTCTGTCCCATCCCAACATGGTAAAGGTACATTCACCACCTATGTGAGCCATGCTCACCACCCCAGTTCCAGGGACAATTTGGGTTTATGTTGCCTCTATTAAGCAACTTGTAGTATGCTGCTCACAAACCTTATTTAGTGTAGGACCTCCCAAAAGAGCCAGAGTTCATCCTGCTAGCACAAAAAAAGAAGCTCTTTCTTAAAGAAGTTATAAAGTTTTTGCTTGCTAATGATGAGTTCAGGAAGCTTTCTCTTAAAGGCACTGTGACTTTCTCACTGCCAGAAAACAGAGCCTATCTAAAAAAACGTGGCTACAAAGAGTCTATGCTTGGCTTCTGTTTTTATGGGTCTAGAAGTCCTCTTTTTAAAAGATTCTCTTATGTATATGTGGATCCATGCCCCAGCCAGTGATATCATTCTGTAGACAGAGACTGCTCATTCATTTCCTGGCTTCCCCAGATCCAAATAATCACACAAAAAATATATTAATTACAGGGACTGTTTGGCTAATGACTCAGGCATATTCCTAGCTAGTGTGTATATCTTAAATTAAGCCATTTTTATCAATCTGTGTATCACCACTAGGCTGTGACTTACCAGTGCTGGCATGTTACTCCTTTGGCAATTGTGTGGGTATCTCTTTGACTCTGCCTACTCCTTTATTTATATTTGTTCAGATTTCCTGCCTGACTTTATTATGCTAAGCCATTGGCCAAAACAGCTTTATTCATCAACCAATAAAAGCAACACATATACAGAAGGACTTCTCACGTCACATCTTTACCTGTTACATCATCCTACTGATCTTGGCTCACACTTCTTAACTGGGCAATGTCACATCACATACCACAAGGGTGCTTGTCTGGCATCAGTATCTTGATGCTTCTTTGCTGATGTGATCTTCTGTTTTTCCTGGTAACTGTTCTATAGTTAATAATGTCATTACTCTTTCTAATACTCCTTGCTTGGTTGGTCTACCTATTCATATTTATTCATGACGTGTTATTCATCATTTTTTGTGCAAAATTACAAGCTTGGCAAAATTTCCCTATTCATTCAATAAAAGAGATATGGATAAACACCCATTTCATCCTTTCTTTATATGACTTTGTTCTGGGTGTCTTTCTAAAGAAATCATCAAAATATGTAAACTCTAGGTTCACTAGTTCATCTAAAACCACTAGCACTACTACTAACTTCATACTCTCATTATATACTGCTTTTAATAATTTTCATGATCAGTGCTTCTGCCCAGAGCTAGATCTTTCCTCATTCGTATATACCACTTAGAAATCTCTTGCTCTTAAATCTCTACCAAGATTAGGTGATAGCATTTAGCATGTCAGGATTTGAAAGTTGCCTGTTTTGTTTTTTGCAAAGGGTTGTTAAAATGTATCAAAGCTGATGTTGTAATTTGATTACAAAATCTTGATGAACCTTCATGTATTTGAAAATATGTCCAAACCAAGCTGCTAATGACTACTGTACACACATAAATTTTTACTTTATGCAATTTATATTGTTGTTTCTTCTTCCATGTAAATTCCAGTATTAGAATACTAACAACTCAAGTTTTTGTTTTGAATGCCTGTAGAACTGAATGGCCCTAATAGGAAAACAATACCATAACCTTGAACATTAATTTCTACACAATCTGTTTCCTAATTTTCAACGTGCTGAAGTTTTCATTGTCCATAATACTTTGTCCCGTTTGGTCACAGTGAGAAAAGAGAGGCCTTGGATTATTGATTTGAAATGCTTACTTCTAATTATCAGTCATCCCCTCTGACAAGGAGAAGATAACTTTGTTCACTACTTATGGAAAGCTAAGTCTTCTCACCTTCCCAAACTTACATCTTCTTTAGATATGGCTCAACATGCTTCTTCCTTCCTTGTGTGTTTCCCCATTACACACACACACACACACACACACACACACACACACACACAAACAGAGAGAGAGAGAGAGAGAGAGAGAGAGAGATCCTAAAAACTTATTTTGTAAAAATTCTGCTAAGCTTCTTTAAGGAAATAAAGATCATCCAGAAAGCACTGCATAGTTTGCCTGCAAAAGAAAAAGAAAATTCTATCAAAAAATATTGGACACATTAAGAAATATACTGTTTTCAAGTTTTTTAATTCAGAATTTGGCAAAAGAGTTAGTGCCATGGGGAAAGGCACAATGTTTACTTTGTGTTAGAAAGATTGTTTTTACAACCATCACATCTTCCCTGATCTCAGAGCAGTTGAAGGCTTACTGAAAATGATGCTGTTATTCTCATTAGATGAAGAGATTCTCTTGGAGGAGCAGTCATGAAATGACTTCAGTGTATAGAAATACATAAGGATGGATTTGAAACTAAATGATTTAGTTGCTGTAACAAATTATTTTCCAGTATATGGAGGTATAGAAGATATAGGAATTGTTTATTTACTTACTTATTTATTCTGGTGGTCTGAGTTTCTTAAGTACATTATTTGGGCGTCTATTGATTGGAACAGTCTTCTTTGGTTCTATATCCAAAATTATTTCTATAATTTCCAAGTGTTCCTTTTGACTATATATTAGTTTGGTTTTATATCCAAAATTATTTCTATAATTTCCAAGTGTTCCTTTTGATTATATATTTTGTTCAAGTACTAAATGTATCTGACTCAATATCAGAGGTTGAGAAGACAGAAAGATAACTGAGCTGTGGCCAGGTTCAGGTAGGTAAAGGAGCCAGACACCTGTTGGAGAAGATGAAGACAGGATTGGTTCAACACATCACAGGTAAAGACATCTTTCTCTTGAAGGTATTTTAGAAATATCCCTTAAACTACATAAAATGCACAGGTGAAACCTTTTTGTGTCAAATATTCACCTCATAATTATTAGACATAGTAACATCAAAGGTGTACCAACTTCAAGCTATGAATTAAATACACAATTTTCTACTTTAAATTATATTTCAGGTGTGTATTCATAAAGACTTCTTCTTAAATTTTGAAAAAAAAATCCTAAAATAATCCCATTGTGTAATATTTATTCATTTTTAATTAGTGCTCCAAAATAGTGTGAGTCCTCTTAGCTATTTTCTTTATTATTATTATTATTATTATTATTATTATTATTATTAATTATTATTATTAGTAGTAGTAACAGTTATTGCTTTTGCTCGGTTCTCTCACAAACTATGACAATGTGTGTGTATCCCTCATAAACTTACACTTCTCATCACAAATGTAGTTCTTGGCTTTTATGAGGTCACACACATTTTGAGATTTCATATCACAATTGTAACTTTTACCTTCTTTTTATTTTTCCCAGCATGTATATTTTGGAAACAAGGTTGGAGAAGTAGTTTATCTTAGCATTTTCTAATAGTATTTCAGATTAAAATTCAGAATATTAAAAATTATAATATTTAAATTGTTTTTACTTGATCCCTTTAGTTACTATATTGATGCATCTATAAAAAATAAAAAAGGCCATTTCAGCTGGTGTGGGAAAAGAGAACATATAACATTTAATTTAAAAGTGAAGCCTATATCAAGGTAATAATTATATCTAGGAAATTGTGCCATCTGGCTGGCCACTGGCAAGAAAATATTGTCACATCAGTCTCCTTAGCTACCCCAAAATAGAATGTCCCTGGTGTTTGTCTTTAAATGAATGGGTACAGACAGAGGAGCAAATACCAGATTCTAGTAAGGTTTATGTCTCTCTCTATCGGTAACATAGAGCAGAGAGTGAAAAGCCCATATAGCTTACCAAGACGCCTCCTTTCTTCAGAACTGATTGTTCTCTTCATCATGACCCTCCGATCCCACTTCTCCACAATATAGCTTACACATTTGAATAACTGGCTGAGTCATCAGGTTCCAGAGACCTCAGAAAGAAATTTCTGTTGTTTATTTAGGAAATTAAAGAGATTTGTAGAAATATGGAAATTACAGCCTGTCGTTGGCAGGACCGCCTCTTTGTCTCAGAAGTGCAGAGGAAATATGCAAGTGGTACAAACAACCTAACAATAAAATGTTTTCAATGCCACAGTTCAGAGAAATAATCAAACACAATTGATGTGCTTAGAGATCATGAAGAAACGATTGTTTGCTTAGGGTTTTCTGTACTGTAAGGTTGTATTACTAGAATAATTTGCTTTTATTTTTGGTGCTGACACAGAAATCTGTACATTGCTGGGATAACATTAAACATTTTAAAATATATTTGATGTTTCAAGTACAAGCCAGAGAAGGAAGCTTTTGGTGTTCCTAAGCCACTCTGGATGTTTTAGATTTCTCTCTATTCAAAGAGTGGACCACAATCATTCAGTGCACTGGGCTAGAAATTGCATGCTTAAATATTTGGCAATGGCAAGCATACACACCAAGCTGAAAGACTTTCCAGATAACAGCAGTTGGTTGCACTTTCCTGGCTGATAGAGGCCAACACACACTGCTCCCTAAATCACCCCTACTTTAATATCCAGAGCCCTGCTGAAGGGATCTGGTTGATAGGATTCTAAATCCAAGGCTGTCCCTGTTGGATTTGGTTCAGCTGCAAAACGAACATGTACCAACCACTGTCAACTGGCTTTGCTTACATGGAACATTCTCCCAGCCACTGCTTTAACTCTAGTGACCTTTCCCCCAAACACTTAAAACAGTAAAGAACTTGGCGATAGTAAAGAAAAAATAGCTTTAGAATTTTGGTTGTCAGGACTGTAAGCTACTGAGATCACATGACTTCTGTGGCAAGAGACTTTTTGTGATCACTAAGGCTGACTCTGTTGATGGACACAGATACCACCGACAGTAATAAAAATGCCACTGAAAACAAGATCTCCTTCATGGAGTACACACCTGATCAAGTATTGTAGCTTCTGAATTAAAAACTTCTGGAAGTGCTTCATGTCTCCAGATGCACAGCTCACTTCCCCTTTCAGATGCTTTTCTGTTGCTGTACACAGGACACATATTTTCAGGAAGCACAATGCTGGGCTGCAGAATTCCAGTCTTCCTTGTTTAACAGCAGTGAAACAAGACTATTCTGAGAATTTAGCAATACTTACAGGAATGGCTGCTTTTCTGCTTGCTTCCTGTCAGTCAGGAGCTGCGAAAGAACAAAAACTTCACTTTCTGGTGGACTCTGATTTTTGCTTAGTTTATGTCCTACCTACTAGAGACAAGTAAGGAAGTGGTACTGTTTTCTAAGGTGTGATAAATTTGAGACTGGACAAAAACTCTTGTAAAAACATCATTAAAAATCACTCCATATTCACTCTCTCAACAGTCCAGTAGATGAAAGGGAACACCACATTCATGGAGTAAATGCCTTATTACTGCCTGTTCCACCCAAGACAATCCATAACACCTAAAATATAAACCAACAGAACAACCCTCTTCTCTGTTCTCGAAAGGGAATCTGTTCCTTGGGCTTCACATATTGCAAAATAAATATGGACCATAGATATGAAAAAGAAGCTTTTTACAACATAGAAAGACAAACATTTCTTTTTAAAATGTTTTCTTTTTCTAAGTTTGATTTACGTGGCCTATAACTTTGTGTGTGTGTGGGGGGGGGGCATATGATTTAAAAATCTCTTTTCCTATAATATAAATGGCAATATTCACTTGGTTCTTTCTCTTTTTGTTAGCTTGTTAGTTTCTTTGTTTAATTTAGTCTTGTCTCTATATGTGTGTGTTTATGCTTGCTTGGATGCATGTGTATATACATGTGGGCATGAATGTGGAGGCCAGAAGACAAATTCAGATGTCAATTTTTAGGAGCCATCTATTTTGTTTTGTTAGACAGGGTCTTTCGTTTTCTTGGGCTCACCATGTAGAATATGCTGGCTTGACACCAAGCCACAGGGCTCTGTCTGGCTTTGCTTCTCTAGTACTGAATAGCACTGTGTTATGGTCATATCCTATTTGATCATGTGGGTTCTAGGGATTAAGGTCAAACCTTCATGTTTAAGCAGGAGCACTTCAGGGACTCAAGTATCTTTCAAGAAAGTTCCCCCCCTTTTTGATTTGCTGATTTAATTCATAGCCATTTAACTTATATTCATTTGATTTTCATTTGGAAGAAAGTGTGTTAGGACAAATGTCCTAACACATATTAGGTATGTGCCAATTTAAAAAGTTGGCAGTTGATGATTGTAGGGATACACAATTAGAGTTGCCCATAAAATGCTTTCTGGCAAACATGAGGACTAAAATTTGATCTTCAGAATCTTGGGCTTCACGAGCTAAGCAGTCTAGTTTGTGTGTAAAGCCCCAGATCCCAATGAGACAATGTCTCAAGCAACAAACAAACAGCTCCCACCTTAAGGTTGACTTTGTTCTCCACAATCATATGTACCTGCATACAAATAAACATGTACAAACAACTGCATGCATATAAATGCACACACCAAAAGGGTTAATGATAATAATCATAATATTACGGTAGATGAAGTAGGGCCAACTGAGACAACAGGCAACATCTTTTCACACATTTTAAAAATTAAAGTGCTTAGTAGTTAAAGTCAACTCAGGGTCTCAATCATGTGTGGTAACTTATAGACAGAGGTTTCTGTCCTGCCTGTTCAGTCCCAAAGAAACACACAAAAGTTTACATTAATTATAAACTGGTTGGCCTATTAGCTCAGGCTTCTAATTAACTTTTATATCTTATATTAACCCATAATTCTTGTCTGCATTAGTCATGGGGCTTGGTACGTTTTAGCAAGACAGTCTCCTCTTGCTTCCTCTGTGTCTGGATGATGACTGCAGATTACAGCTTTCCTCTTTCCAGAATTCTCCTGTTCTGGTTTCCCCCCCTATAGTTCTTGCCTGGTTACTGGCCAATCATCGTTTTATTAAACCAATACAAGTGACAAATCTTTACAGGATACAAGACCATTGTCCCACAGCAGTTACTAGAGTTAAAATAAATTATTTCTATTATGAAGGAACAGTTGGTTATTTCCAGAGCATATTTGTTTCTGACATTTCTTTTAAAGTAATACCTTATTATATTCAGTAGCCATAGTAAATTCACTTATACAGGGAATAACTAGAAGCATCTCAACTCAAAGTAGAAATAATCACTGGTGAACAAAGTGTCAGGAAAAAGGTGTCTCAGTTTAAAATCCTCATCGTCATTATGAAGGGCTGTGAAATATGAGTGACTTGAATCATTCTCCATAGGCAAATCTCTACCTTTCCTGAAGACTTGCTTCACTAGTGTTTAATAAGATCCCTACCTTCCATAAGGACCTACCTCACTAGTGTTTAATAAGACCTCTACCTTTGCTAAGGACCTATTTCACTAGAGTTTAATAAGTTCTTTACCATTCCTAAGGACTTATTTCACTAGTGTTTAATAAGAGTAGACATAGCTGAGATGCTGACAGCTTTTAATAATTATAATGATATTTAACATAATACCTATTATTTTAAAAATGCAAGAAATCAGATTAATGTCATCTAAATGCTCTGTCCTAGAGGTGAGCTGGACATTAAAGTGATAATGTCTTAATTGGGACGATCACAGTCCTAAATACAACAGCGACAACTTAAAGAGAGAATAGCATTTCAGGATAACTGCTTCACATTAACAGCTCAAACTTCCTAGACCTCAGTTGCAATCTATCTCACTGAAGATAGCTGGTTTACGTTCAGGGATACTTCTTACATTTTCTAGGATTTCTTGGCCTTATTAATTCAAATCTTGCTCTCAATGCATGCATGTAGCCAAGATAATTACTAGAAGGCAAGATCAAAGCCAGCATATTATAGTCCTATTCCATTTTCTGCTGATGTGAGTGATCTGCCTCTCCTTTGATGTTGTATGCTTCTACAGCAAAAGTGCAGAGGATAAAACTACTACACCGTGTAATCTGGCATTTATCCCATGAGAGCAGAATTCCAAATTGTGACACATGTCAAGAAGTTAAGAAATAACTTAAAAGAGACCTATGCTTTATAAAGTGACATACTATGCATTTAAACACCATCAAACATCATTTTCCATTACAAATTTAGTCCCTGGTATAAAATTCAAAGAATTTTTGTAACTTTAGTGGAAGAAAATAGTTACCATATTTACAAGCAATTACAGGAGATGTGTGCTTGTGCCTTTATCCCCTAATGAGAGATTTTGAAAGGAAGCAGAAATAGGGTGCACTCATGTATATGTGTGTGTACGGACACTGGAGAACGCCGAGGTACTTTCTGTGCACTGAAAGCCAGCTGGTTTCAGTTTTCTGAATTTTCTTTCATCTTTGTTCATGATCTGGGACCACTCTGCAAAGCCTGGGCTTTTTGTTCATTGAACAGGAAACACTTCTGGCTCTATAACATCACTTCTAACTTACATATTGGCTCTTATGATAGATATACAGCAATATTGCATTGGCTGTCTAATGTTTTCCTCGTTTTCCTGAATCATACCATGGCATGTGTTGCCCTAGTTTACCTTTAATAAGATCACTAAAAGAGATTGTTTTCCTACATCTCTGGGTGGATTCACACATACGTACGTGCAGGTGTGGTTGCTTACATATGAGCTCAGAAACATCAGATTGTTGTTTCTAATGTTACCTGTTCTCATAATTTAAACTGAATTCTCGCCCTCCTGAAGGAAATTGACATTTTTCAATAATGCCTCAGTTACTCCTTGATTCTAGTTTGTCCTATTTTGGAATTAGATCCCTCCAAGGTACACAATCAGACCTACATTTTTTGACAGAAAAATGGAACTTTGTGTGTATGGAACTTCATGGCTGTCACATTTTAAGTACAGTGACAGATACTGAGCAAAATGGGTTTGATACACTATGACCTAACCCCTGCACTTCACTTCAATTAGAAATCAAACACAGTTTTTGCTTTAAAAAATAATGTTTTTCCTTTTTCTCATCAACTATATTTTAGACTGTCAAGTGCTAGAAATATTAGAAGGCAAATACTGAACAAGAACTAAATATCGATCATCTAGGTACTCATCTATATCTCTTCTATGAATTTGCCTTTGCCTATCAATCATTTTTATCTCTCTACCATCTACTGATAAGCTCTTCCATATTTCTACTTACTTATATCTTAGAATTTTTTATTTCCTATCAGTTTTTTACCTATCAATCATCTATTATCTGTTTGTCTATCGTCTATATATCTCTCTGTCATCTACTTTAAAGTAATATCTTACTTTTTATTTCTCCATTGATGATAGTAGGTTCCAATAATAAGTTAAAACACAATACAGTGCCTGTCATTGAAGATAGTGAGGAACTAAACACAGATGTAGAGAGTTATACCCTCAGGTTTCTTTGGTATATCTGTATGCTACAGAATTTAGAAATACTGGAACATTAAGCATAATACATGCTATGATGCCGAGTCCTGACAAAAATCCAGTCACATAATTATGAGGCATATTTTCAAACAATTTTCTAGAATACATTAGAATAAAGAGCAAAAAATCATATTTTGCCTCAAGGGTGTATTAGAACCACTTGAATCTATTCAGTCTATCTACTGCTAACTTGAGCTACAGTCAGAACAACAAGTCTTATGAATGTTTTTTGAAATTTGTTTGATGAACAGTTGCTCCTTTCTGTTTTCCATTACTGAATGAGGATTTATATTCCTTACTTGTAAACACCGATGATACAATGCCTACCGCTGTTTACTTACATTCCCTGACTAGGTGTTTGGGAGTATATTTGTAAAGCCAAAAATCTTACATGCTGAAGCTCTCTCACCCTCACTGAAATAAAACTAGAAAGTTGTCTTGGAGGTGGTTAGGTTATGTGGATAGAACCTTCATGATGGGATTAATGCTCCATGTGATAAATGGAGACTCACGGGCTCACCCCTTCCCTCTTTTCTATACTATGGAGACTATTTGAAGACATTGGATCTGATGATGTCTTGGCTTTTGACTTCTAGTTTTTCAAACTAAGTATTAGTGTCCTAGTGAGAAATAAGTTGTCAATGTCATACAGGCTGTGACAATATGTTATGGAACAAGATTGAAATAATATTCAGGTTGGATTTATCAAATTTACATATCCTCTCTAACACAAAACTCTCAACTTTTTACTTTCATTCTGAACCCTTCTCAGTTTTTTTAAAATTATTTATTTATTATGTATATGACATTCTGTCTGTGTGTATGGCTGCAGGCCAGAAGAGGGCACCAGACCTCATTATAGATGGTTGTGAGCCACCATGTGGTTGCGGGAATTGAACTCAGGACCTTTGGAAGAGCAGACAATGCTCTTAACCTCTGAGCCATCTCTCCAGCCCCCATTCTCAGTTTTAAGTTCATAATAACACCCTCCCTACTTTAGGTGTTCCTTGAGTCATCTGCATCATTCTGTCTTTCTCAGTCTCTTGGGCCACTCATGTGCTGCAGACATACTTTTAAAGGCTTCATTTGTTTTGACTTATAAAGTCTTATAATGACTCCATCAGGCTGACTGCATGACAGTTGCAAATTACAGATGAGAATGTATGATAGCTACTTGCTTAAGTTTAAATAGACAGTAATATGTATCTCAGACTTGTCTTTCAAACTGAACTCTTGATTTCCTGATCTTATGGTTGTTTCCTAATCCAGAACACTCCACACAAAACCTTTCAGCTCCTTCAAGTCCTGGATAAATTCAAATTCATTACTCCACATACTGTATCAAATCTGTCATCAAATAATGAGTGTAATCAATGGCCGGCATCTCCATCTAGACTCCTATAACATCCTTCTAATAGGTACTTTTGTTAAAGTTATCCAGAGAAGCTTTTTCCCTAAAGGAAAATATGTCACTTCCATGCCTGATGCCCTCTTTTGGCTTTCAGCATCACCAGAGTCCAAGATCAGTCTACTTTATGTGATGTAGAGGGTTCTCATAATTTGTTTCCCACTTGTGCCAAAGCATCTCCTTCCACATGCTTTTACCACACACTTTTGTACTCAATTCTTTTCTCATAACATATTCTTTGGTATTTCTTTTTTTCCTCATTATTTTTATTAAAGATTTCTATCTCCTCCCCTCCTCCTCCCCCTTCCTTCCCTCCCCTTCCACCCATACCCCCACTCCGCCCCTCTCCAAGACAAAGAGCCATCAGGGTTCCCTTCACTATGTTAAGTCCAAGGTCCTCCCAGCTCCCCCTAAGTCCAGGAAGGTGAGCAACCAAACTGACAAGGCTCACAGTGAGCCCGTCCATGCTGTAGAGTTCATGTTCATTGCCATTGTCCTTGGTTTCTCAGTCCTCCTCCACTGTCAGCCACATTCAGAGAGTCCGGTTTGGTTCCCTGTTCCATCAGTCCCATTCCAACTGGACTTGGTGGTCTCCCGTTAGATCTGTCCCACCATCTCAATGGGTAAAACGCACTCCTCACGGTCCTGACTTCCTTGCTCATGATCTCCCTCCTTTTGCTCCTCATCGGGACCTTGGGAGCTCAGTCCAGTGCTCCTATGTGGGGCTCTGTCATTTTCTTCATCCAATGCCAGGTGAAGGTTCTATGGTGAATATGCAAGATATTCATGAGTATGGCAATAGGATCTGGACATTTCTGGCACCCTCTCCTCAGCTGCCCAAGGACCTAGCTGGGGGCGTCTTCCTGGACACCTGGGAACCCCTCTAGAGTCAAGTCTCTGCCAACCCTAGAATGGCTCCCTTAATTAAGATATATAATTCCTTGTTCCCATATCCACCCTTCCTATATCCCACCATCCTATTCCCCAAGCTCTTCCCATCCTCCACTTCACACTTTTCTCTCCCCATCCCCACCCCCCCCCCATCCCACCCCCACCCCCAATGTTCCCATTTTTTGTCCGGCAATCTTGTCTACTTCCAGTATCCAGGAGGATAACTATATGTTTTTCTTTGGGTTCACCTTCTTATATAGCTTCTCTAGGATTTTTTACGAATTATAGGCTCGATATCCTTTATTTATGGCTAGAAAACCAATTATGAGTGAGTACATCCCATGTTCATCTTTTTGGGCCTGGGTTACCTCACTCAGGATGGTGTTTTCTATTTCCCTCCACTTGCATGCAAAATTCAAGATGTGGTTGTTTTTTACCACCGAGTAGTACTCTAATATGTATATATTCCACACTTTCTTCATCCATTCTTCCACTGAAGGGCATCTAGGTTGTTTTCAGGTTCTGGCTATTACAAATAATGCTGCTATAAACATAGTTGAACAGATGCTTTTGTAATATGATTGGGCATCTCTTGGGTAAATTCCCAAGAGTGGGATTGCTGGGTCCTGGGGTAGGTTGATCCCAAATTTCCTGAGAAATCTCCACACTGCTTTCCAAAGCGGTTGCACAAGTTTGCATTCCCACCAGCAATGGATGAGTGTAACCCCTTACTCCACATCCTCTCCAGCAAAGGCTATCATTGGTGTTTTTGATTTTAGCCATTCTGAGAGGTGTAAGATGGTATCTCAATGTTGTTTTGATTTGCATTTCCCTGATTGCTAAGGAGGTTGAGCATGCCCTTAAGTGTCTTTTGGCCATTTGAACTTCTTCTGTTGAGAATTCTCTGTTCAGTTCAGTGCCCCATTTTTTTTTTTTTTTTTTTTTGGTTTTTCGAGACAGGTTTCTCTGTAGCTTTGGAGCCTGTCCTGGAACTAGCTCTTGTAGACCAGGCTGGTCTCGAACTCACAGAGATCCCCGCCTGCCTCTGCCTCCCGAGTGCTGGGATTAAAGGCGTGCGCCACCACCCGCCCGGCCAGTGCCCCCATTTTTTAATTGGGTTCATTAGCATTTTAAAGTCTAGTCTCTTGAGTTCCTTATATATTTTGGAGATCAGACCTTTGTCTGTTGCGGGGTTGGTGAAGATCTTTTCCCAGTCAGTAGGCTGCCTTTTTGTCTTAGTGATAGTGTCCTTTGCTTTACAGAAGCTGCTCAGCTTCAGGAGGGTCCCATTTATTCAATGTTGCCCTTAATGTCTGTGCTGCTGGGGCTATATGTAGGAAGTGGTCTCCTGTGCCCAAATGTTGTAGAGTACTTCCCACTTTTCTCCTCTAACAGGTTCAGTGTGTTCAGATTGATATTGAGGTCTTTAATCCATTTGGACTTGAGTTTTGTGCATGGTGATAGATACTGATCTACTTTCATTCTTCTACAGGTTGACATCCAGTTATGCCAGCACCATTTGTTGAAGATGCTTTCTTTCTTCCATTGTGTGCTTTTAGGCACATTTATCAAAAATCAGGTGTTCATAGGTTTGTGGGTTAAGATCTGGGTCTTCTATTTGATGCCATTGGTCGACTTTTCTATTTTATGCCAATACCAAGCTGTTTTCAATACTGTAGCTCTGTAATAGAGTTTGAAGTCAGGGATGGTAATGCCTCCAGAAGTTCCCCTTTATTGTATAAGATTGTTTTGGCTATCCTGGGTTTCTTGTTCTTCCATATAATGTTGATTATTGTCCTCTCAAGATCTGTGAAGAATTTTGATGGGATCTTTAAGGGGATTGCATTAAATCTATAGATTGCCTTTGGTAGTATTGCCATTTTACTATGTTGATCCTCCCAATCCAAGAGCAAGGGAGATCCTTCCATTTTCTGGTATCCTCTTCAATTTCTTTCTTCAAAGACTTAAAGTTCTTGTCTAATAGGTCTTTCACTTCCTTGGTTAGAGTTACCCCAAGATATTTTATGCTATTTGTGGCTATCAACACAGACCCTGAATGCACTGGCACAGGAGACCATTTCCTAAATATAACCCCAGCAGCACAGAAACCGAGAGAAGCAATTAATAAGTGGGACCTCCTTAATAGGAATTTCTGCATATCTTTCAGACTTCCCTCTGGCTAGACACTAACTTTAGGGTTGGAAAGTAAATGGTATCACAAATTTTGATTGGACACCATGTATTGATGACAAGAGACTCAAATATCTGTCACTTATGAAAAGGGTTCTAATATGTAAGTATATATCTATATCTTCAGACTTACATGAAAATGAAAAATAATGACTTTAATTAAACCACTTTTGAGTTTCTGTCATTTAAGCTGAATCTAATTCAATCTAACAGACTATAATATATTCGCCAGTAACTCAATTATTTAAATCAACTGAAAATCCAGTTCTGGTGTATTTCTGCCTTGGCCAAGAGCATTCGCCATGTGTGGGGTGTAACTTGCACCACTTGGATTATCATGGGAATGCACTTTTCCAGCTAGTCCTTCTTTCAAGCTGCTACATCTATACAAATGAACAACCTTGTAAGTATTTGATACTTGCAAAGTATAAGTTTTCCATTTACTTTGCTGGATGAGCTGTCTAGTTTGCTCCTGCAATGTTTTTGGAAGATAACTTGTTTCAATAATTTAAAGAAGATAAACTCTTACTAGGAAACACAGCTAATGATCAGGTCAGCTTTAAAGTATGATTTAAATACAGGCCCCATTATCAGAGCAGTTATCCAACTAAGTTTCAGTGTTTATAAAGAAATTTGACTATCATTTAAAGATAATCTGATAGAAAATTACACCTGCAATTCTGTTTTGCTTTCAGGTCCCCAAATCACCATTGTAGTGATGAGACGAGCAGGCCTGCTTTCATCCCACCCGGATCCCACACAGCTAGCTTTACACCCGAAATAACAACACACAGATTGTATTCATTTAAGCACTGCCTGGCCCATTATCTGTAGCCTCTTATTGGCTAGTTCTTACATCTTGCTTTAACCCACCATGAGGTGGTGGCTTACCAGGGAGATTCAGCATGTCTGATCTGGTGGCTGGCTTTATGGTGACTGCCTGAGGCATCTGCCTCACTTCCTTCTTCCCAGCATTCTGTTCTGTCTTCCCCACCTACCTATGTTCTGACCTATCAGGCCAAGCAGTTTTCTTTATTAATTAACCAATGAAAGGAACAGATAGATAGATAGAAAACCCTCCCATATCATTTCCCCTTTTTCTGTTTAAACAAAAAAAAAGAAAGGCTTTCACTTTAACATAGTAAAATTACATATAACAAAGCAGTTATCAAGTAAGAATTACAGTTACAATATTTATATCTATTTTATCTTTTATCATAACAAAGGAAAACAACTATAAATATCTATTTATTCTTCAACTCCATCAAAGACTCCAGAAGGATATAATATTACCTAAGTAAACAAGAAATAAGTAACTTACAAACTCTAGAAATCACAGAGACATCTCGCTGCCTGGACAGTCACCCAAAGTTCCTCTGTACCATTTGGTCATCCATCTTTGGCCTTCAGGCCCATAGTTTTCCAGCAGACTTTTCCATGAAGCAGGAAATTTCAAAGGCAGTTCAGTCGGTATCTGCTGTGTCCTGCAGAATGTCTCACAGACTCTTTCATGAATCAGGAACCCAAAAGAATCATCTCACCTTTAGGCAAGTTCAGCAGTCCTCTCTCTGAGGGTTCCTTGTGTCCAGTTTATGCAACAGTCCAGGCAAGAGCAGTTTCTTGCCCAAATGGCTATCAACTCCATAAGGAGCCTCTTCAGTGCCCATCTGTCTCTTGAAGTATCTGGTGCTGCCAGGAGCAGACGTGTCTCATTGTCATGAAATCCCTAAGTTATTAAAACATTTAAATGCCATATTCTGCAGTATTTGAAAAGATATGAAGAATGCCTATCTAACTGAAATACATCTCTATATATCTAGAAAATCTAACTAACATGACTATAAGCTTGACTATTATTGATGATATCCATTAACAACCTATATTTCCTAATTAAACATTACATTTTTAAATGAACTACACAATCACAATACCTTAATACATATCAGAAATACATATACATATAACAAAATTAATGTTAAATTTCTATCAATAAACCAAGATTTATACCAATGCAATTATTCATATCTATATCATCTCCCCCCTTTAATGTAAAAGAACATTTATAAACAATATTTGGGAATATGGGCACAGTTAGTTCTCTCCAAACTTCTTGCTGTATAGGGGCGCTGTTAATTAGGTCTTCATGGTATACCCTGTGTTCCAGATTCATCTCAGTCAGCAGTTGAGTGAAATAATTTTTGAGGGTGTTCACAGAAACCTTTCAGGAGGGCATGGTCTATCATACCATATTGGGATAGAAGCAATCCACAGGGTCTCATCATCTGTGAAACCAAAAGAAGACCCTCTCCAAAGCATCATATCCTTAGACCCAAATTCTGAAATCATAATACCCTTATGATATCCATTTTGGTTTAGCTTGGCAGCCCATATAATAAAATGTCTCTCTGTACTTAGCTCCTTCATAGTCAAACATTTTAAAGAAAACACAATGTACATAATCTAGACTCTGTGAATTTTCCATTTTTACATGGCTTATTTTTATTTATTTCTTTTAATCTATAACTATCTGTACTCTGTCTCTTTAAAGACTTTATCCTTTTTTAATGCATTAATTTTATTCTCTACATTATTTTTCTTTTTTCTCCCAAGCCTACGTACACTCATCCAACATTGTGACCCATTTAGTGGTCTTTTATGTCTGAATCTGTCCTATTGTGAATCTGTAATTTTCTTTAACTATCCAGGAGCACTTCGTAAAATGCTAAGCATTTCTTAAAAACTTAAGTTGCACCATATAGAGGCAATATGGTACCGCCTGTGTCCTGCCCAGTCTAAACCTTAACTGCACTTTTATTATGGTAATTACAATAGTTCCTGCCTGAGATCAGCACAGTTCATCTTGGAGCAGCTTCTCCTGCCTCAGATCTATTTTGTGCCCCTGAGCTGTGCACAGTTCCAGGCACAGAAATGATGGAGGACTCTCATTGGTTAATAAAGAAACTGCCTTGGCTTTTTGATAGGGCAGGATTTAGATAGGTGGAGTAGACAGAACAGAATGCTGAGAAGAAGGGAAGTGAGGCAATCGCCATGCCTCTCCTCTCTGGGTCAGATGCCCTAAAGCCAGCCACCAGGTCAGACATGCTGAATCTTTCCTGATAAGCCACCACTTTCTCATGCTACACACATTACTAAATATGAGTTAAAGCAAGATGTGAGAATTAGCTAATAAGAGGCTGAAACTAATAGGCCAGGCAGTGTTTAAAAGAATACAGTTTCCATGTAATTATTTTGGGTAAAGCTAGCTGGCAGCCTGGAGCCAGGCAGGACAAAAAGCAGGCCTGCCTGCAGTTCCTTCTACACACCATGACCTCCTACTACATTACTTTTCTCTTTCCTTTATGTGGAATTCTTTGATGATATGGAACATTATGTATTGCCAAAACAAATTTATTTCATCGTACATATGTAAAACAGCTTTTTATAACCCATTTCAGATAAGGTTCCTGTCATCATTAAAAAGCTGAGAATTAGAGAAATCATTATTAAATGGTATCCCGATAGCTATCTAGAATAGCCTTTTTATTGTTCTATTTATTTTTAATTTTTAATTTTTAATTCCCTAGGCAATTAATAACTTCCTATAATTTGAAAATAGTAATAGTAATGATGGGCAATAGTTATTGATGAAAATAATTTAATCTTAATATGGATGATTACAACTAATGTTTTGTGGTGCATTATAGAGAAGATGCTAAAGGATTTCTAAAAGTAATGTTTTCACGTTTGTATGAAGAAGGCTTGGCTCTGTCATCATATACACATTGGTTAAGAAGTGATTCTGAATGCTTCTTAATTTAAGCAAGTGAGAAAGTGACACATGGAAAAATAGATTTCCGGATTCTAGCATATGCTGTCTTTGTATAATAGAGCATATCCATTAAGAACAAAATTTTTATTGGAACGGTTGTGTCAATGCCAAAATTTGCACATACAGAAATTTGCAGCAATTTATGTAAAAAAAATGGGATAAATATGATCCATGGTTTGTAACATCCTGTGTACTTCATTGTAACATTGTCCAGTCATCAATCTATTTCAAGATGGAGAAATAAAAAGTATTAAGTGAGGATTAATGAAATTGGTTTTCTCTGATACTAATACTAATGCAAAGTCTCGTTTTGCTCTCAAGAAGAGAATCACAGAACAAAAGTCTGTTCTAAGGAAGTTATAATGTTAGCATGACAACCAGGGATGTCATTATGAAAGGTGTATCATCTATTTTACTTTAAGAAAGAAACTCAGGATCCTATATATTAGTAAAACTGAAAAAAAATTTCTAATTGTGAAAAAGGGGGAAAGCTCAAGTTCTACTATCAAATAAGAGATGGATGTGTTCTTATTCTCTGTACCAAAGCCCCATCCTGCATTTCCCCTTAAAAAATTCTGAGGGAGTCACTCTAGGAGAGGCAGGATCCCGGGATACTTGAAGCAAAGTGCCTGTTCATCATTATACAAAGTAGTCATTGCTGTTGTTCAACAACAAAATCCCTTTGGGATTGCTCTTTTCTTGGTAATCTTAATACTGTATATGAAAATATAGATTTTCTTCATTATTGTTCCCATGACCCGTGAACAGTGACTTCTTAGAGGGAAACCAACCCATCTGCTGGCTGTGATGTCTTGAGTCTGGTCCCCTACCTCAATGTGAAAACAAAGAATGGGAAAGGTCACTGAAGCATCTCCAAATCCCCTCTGGATACACTTTTAAAAATGAATAATTCTTCTTTTTCATCAGTAGTGCAGAAAGCTTCCATGATGGAGCCCTAGGCTACAAAAGTGATCACCTCTACCTTCATGGCCACACAGTGGCATCACAATCATAACAAAGCAGCTACAAAATAATTAGTATGATTTTATTTTTATTTAAGTGAAATCTTGAGTAGTTTGACAACTATCTACCTACTTTTAAAACATGCCTAAAATGTTGATTTTATCCGGGAGAACATAGCAGCAATATATGTATGACTCTTGTGATCATCTATAGCCAAACTTCTCATACAAAAAATTGTGAGTCTATGGTTTCAGTGAATATTCCACATACAGGCTTCCTTGTTATCAATTAATTCAACTTACTTCTTCATCAATTTTCTTCCCTTTCAGTCTTGATAGTTTTATGACCTAGACCCTGGCAATACCCTTAGGCAGTGCATGTGATAATTGACACATTTTCTAACACGGTATAGTGATGCCCAAGTCACTGCTTTCAGGCCGTGACTGGTGCTTATTGGAGTCTGCAGCAGGGGCTCCTTTTATCCTCATACATCACAATCCACTGACAGCTCTCCCATACAGGGACTGCACTGAGCTCTCCCCTAGGAAAATATATGCAAACACCTCCAGAACATTGAAATGGTTGCTAAGCATCACAACGGAGACATCTTTATGATAAACACACTATGCAAAAGAAGGTCTAATAAAAGAATAACAAATTATTACATCCAGAGGGCAATTTTACAAGATTAACTGGTGTAATAAATTATTGCCGGAGTCAGAATACCACATTACCCTTTAAGGTATTTACAGCAGAGACAAAATGAACTGGCCTGTAAAACCAAGAAATGTAGTAGAGAATAACAAACTGCCTTGTCACATTTCTGAAAGATACTTGTCTAAATGCTTGTGGAGCTCAGCAACCCAATTGTAAAATAAATGTATGGACAGGACGGTGACTGTGCATAATTATTATTTTTCATTCCTCTGCTGCATACTCAGGAACAATGCAATCTATGTATGATCACCTTAATAAAACACCTGTGATATTTTATTTCTAAGATTATTCCAAAACATAAAATGCTATGTAGCAATACAAAAAAACTCAAAAATCATATACATATACATATACATATAGATAGATAGATATTCTTTGTATAAATAATATTTATTGTTTTGCACACATGTTTGAAACAGGGCTCATTCTGTAACCTAGTTTAGTCTAAAACTGACAGAAATTCTCCTCCCTCAGATTTCCTGTACTCAAATTATGGCATAGTATATCAAACTTGACTTCAAATATATTTTATAATAATAAATGCATGTATTGATAGTTATCCAAGTAATTGCTTTTTGTGATGTCATGTATTCAAAAAATTTAAAGGGGTAATATTTAGTAATTTCCACAGTCAATTTTATTGCTTATAATTTAAAATGAAAAAACAATACTTTTCCACTTATGCTTAGTTTACTACAAACATGAGAAAAATTAGTTTTGTGATTTGAACACTAGGAATATGACAACATAATGACAGTTTTGGTTCTTCTTTATTTGGTTTGATTTAAAATTTTTAGTCTTTTGCTCCGTGCGTGTGTATATCTGTGTGTCTGTGTGACCATGTGTGTCTTTGTGAGTGTTGAGTGGTGTACCATGTGTCTATATGTGCTGTGTATGTGTTGTATGGGTGTACTGTGTGTGTATTGTGTGTATGTGTGTTTCTGTTTGTGCTATGTGTGTGTGTGTCTGTGTATCTGTGTATGTCTTATGTGGGTGTACCATCCACGTGTGTGTGTCTGTGTGTGTGTGTCTGTGTATCTGTGTGTGAGTATGTGTGTGTTCTGTGTCTGTGTGTGAGTGTGTGTGTGTTCTGTGTATCTGTGTGAGTGTGTGTGTGTTCTGTGTCTGTGTGTGCTGTGTGTGCTGTGTCATGTGTGTCTGTGTATCTGTGTGTGCTGTGTGTTCTGTGTCTGTGTGTGTGTCTGTGTGCTGTGTGTGTGTCTGTGTGCTGTGTGTGTGTCTGTGTATCTGTGTGTGAGTGTGTGTGTGTTCTGTGTCTGTGTGTGATGTGTGTGCTGTGTGTGTGTCTGTGTATCTGTGTGTGAGTGTGTGTGTGTTCTGTGTCTGTGAGTGTGTCTGTGTGCTGTGTGTGTGTTCTGTGTCTGTGTGTGGTGTGTCTGTGTCTGTGAGTGTGTCTGTGTGCTGTGTGTGTGTCTGTGTGCTGTGTGTGTGTGTGTCTGTGTATCTGTGTGTGAGTGTGTGTGTCTGTGTCTGTGTGTGATGTGTGTGCTGTATGGGTGTTGGGGAGATGATGATGTGGGTTGGGCATGAGTGCATGGAAAACAGAAGAGAATATCCTGTGTGCTGTTCCATTACTACCTGCTTCAAGTCTCCTGAGATAGGATCTTCCACTGAACCTGAAGCATCTGGAGCTGGGCTTTTGATCAGGAAGTCCAAATAATATTCCTGTTTCCAAGCTCAACCGTGTTTAACCTTGACCAGCTTTTTACCTGATGTAATGGTTTGAATGAGAAATGTGCTCCTGCTTCCAGGGTCAGGTACTGGAAGACTTGATTCCCAGTTACTGGCACTGTCCTGGGAGGTATCATATCCTTGCTGGAAGAAGTATTTTACCAGGGGTATTCTTTGAGTCTATAGTCTCAACCAGCTTCCAGCTATGGTTTCTGCTTAGTGTTTGCACTTGAAGATGAGGTCTCTAAGCTTCCTGTTTTGGCTATCTGCTGCCAAGCTATGCCCTCTATTACAGACTCTCTCTTTCTCGAATTTTAAGCAAAATAAATATTTTCTTCCTTAAATTATTTTCATCATGTGCTGTATTTCCAGTTCTGTTCTTTTCACATTTTCAGGCTAGCTATTAAGATGTTCATATTTTTCAATATCAATTTTAATTTCTATAGTTAAAACTATTGTTTACCTAAAAATAAAGAGGACTGAGAATGGAGACATAGGAAGGAAAGAGTGAAGGGGGCAAAGGAAGAACAATGAAATTAAAGATGAAGGGGAGGGGAGAGGCAGGGAGGGTTTTCTCCAATGCTTTTTCAGTCCCAGTCCAGCTGGCCTTGCTAAGCTCCGAATAGATTAGCCCCACCATCTCAGTGGATGGGAGCACCCCTAGCAGTCCAGACTTCCTTGCTCATGTTCTCCCTCCTTCTGCTCCTCATTTGGACCTTGCGAGCTCAGTCTGGTGCACCAATGTGTGGCTCTGTCTCTATCTCCATCCATTGCCAGATGAAGGTTCCTTCACGGTCCTGACTTTCTTTCTTATGTTCTCCCTCCTTCTGCTCCTCATCAGGACCTTGGGAGCTCAGTCTGGTGCTCCAATGTGGGGGCTCTGTCTCTATCTCCATGCATCGCCAGTTCTATGGTGATATGCAAGATATTCATCAGTATTTCTATAGGATCTGGCCTTTTCCCGGCTCCCTCTCCTCAGCTGCCCAAGGAACTAGCTGGGGGCAACTCCCTGGATACCTGGGAACCCCTCTAGAGTTAAGTCTCTTACAACCCTAAGATGGCTCCCTTAATTAGGATATATGCTTCCCTGCTCCCATATCCACCCTTCCTATATCCCAAGCATCCCATTCCCCCAACTCTCCCCTTCCTCCCCTTCATTCTTTTCTCTCCCCATCTCCCCTTGCCCCCATCCAAACCCCACCCCCAAGTTCCCAATTTTTGCCTGGCAATCTTGTCTACTTCCAATATCCAGGAGGATAACTATATTTTTTTCTTTGGGTTCACCTTCTTATTATCTTCTCAAGGATTACGAATTATAGGCTCGATGTCCTTTATTTATGGCTAGAAACCAATTATAAGTGATGTTCATCTTTTTGGGTCTGGGTTACCTCACTCAGAATAGTGTTTTTTTTATTTCCATCCATTTGCATGCAAAATTCAAGATGTCATTGTTTTTTATTGCTGAGTAGTATTCTAACATGTATATATTTCACAGTTTCCTCATCCATTCTTCCACTGAAAGGCATCTAGGTTGTTTCCAGGTTCTGGCTATTACAAATAATGCTGTTATGAACATAGTGTGAACAAATGCTTTTGTAGTATGATTGGGCATCTCTTGGGTAAATTCCCCAAGAGTGGAATTGCTGGGTCCTGGGGTAGGTTGATCCTGAATTTCCTTGAGAAACCGCCAACACTGCTTTCCAAAGTGGTTGCACAAGTGTGCATTCCCACCAGCAATGGATGAGTGTACCCCTTACCCCACAACTTCTCCAGCAAAGGCTATCATTGGTATTTTTGATTTTAGCCAATCTGACAGGTGTAAGATGGTATCTTCAAAGTTGTTTTGATTTACATTTCCCTGATAGCTAAGGAGGTTGAGCATGCCCTTATAAGTTGTCTTTTGGCCATTTGAACTTCTTCTGTTGAGAATTCTCTGTTCAGTTCAGAACCCCATTTTTTTAAATGGGTTAGTTAGCATTTTGAAGTCTAGTCTCTTGAGTTCCTTATATATTTTAGAGATCAGACCTTTGTCAGTTGCAGGGTTGGTGAAAATCTTTTCCCAGTCGTAGGCTGCCTTGTGTCTTACTGACAGTGTCCTTTGCTTTACAGAAGAGCTGCTCAGCTTCAGGAGGTCCCATTTATTCAATGTTGCCCCTTAATGTCTGTGCTGCTGGGGTTATTTATAGGAAATGGTCTCCTGTGCCCATATATTACTTCTTCCTCCTCTATCAGGCTCAGTGTGTTCAAATTAATATTGAGGTCTTTAATCCATTTGGACTTGAGTTTTGTGCATGGTGATAGATATTCTTC
This sequence comes from Arvicola amphibius, assembly GCF_903992535.2. NCBI lineage: Eukaryota > Metazoa > Chordata > Mammalia > Rodentia > Cricetidae > Arvicola > Arvicola amphibius. The sequence continues at coordinate 64,410,862 of NC_052057.2, forward strand.
TACAGGTTGACATCCGAAACTAGATTTATTTTTGCCAACAAATATCCCCACCTTTGTTTAAACCTATGTAACCACATCGATAAATTAGAAAAAGAGACACAATACTCCCCTGATTTCACTTCTGAAAAGCACTCTCTGGCTAGCAATGAATTTTGCTCAAAAGTGAGGCTACACCTATCAGACTTTAAGTAAGCTATCAGTTACGGACTCTGAGCTCTATCTTGCATATCTCTTTGCAGGAAATGTATACATGCATGAATGGATAATGGTGTACTATTTAGTCATTTGCTTGAAATGCCCCCTGGATAGCAATAATTTTCAATAAATTATAAGGAACAAACAAATCCACATGCAGATCTTCCATTTTGCTCACTTGTTCAATCAGAAAACTCTGGTGGTGAATTTCACACAGTGAGTGTTATGAAGTTTGTATTGACAAATTTCCTGTACAGGAAGATTTTTAACTGATGTGGTACCCTCAGAGTGTACCAGAAAATTTATTTCAATTAAAAAACCTTTATCCAAACTAAACAAAAGGCAGAGAGAGATTTTTCAAATTAACAAAATCAGAAATGAAGAGGGGGCATAACAACAGACACGGAGGAAAATCCAGAACATTATATTTCCAAAACATACCCTACACAATTGAAAAATTTAAAGGAAATGGACAATTTCCTGGATAAATATCACCAAATTAAATCAAGACCAGATAAGGGAAATTAAATAGACCTATGACTGCTAAAGAAATAGAAAGTCATCAAAAGTCTCCCAAACAAAAAAGTCCAGGTCCAGATGGTTTCAGTGCCAAAATCTAAAGATTTTTCAAAGAAATGATACAAATACTCCTCAAATTGTTCCACACAATAGAAAAAGAAAAGAACATTACCAAACACTTTCTATGAAGCTATAATTACCCTGATCACCAAACCACATAATAGACATTATTAAGAAAAAGAATTAGAGTCCAATCTCACTCATGAACATGGATGCAAAAATATTCAATAAAATACTATCAACAAATCAAAGAGCACATCATAAAAATCATCCACCATGATCAGTTGGCTTCAACCCAGAGATGCGGGGATGGTTCAACACACAAAAAACTGTCAATGTAACCATCATATAAACAAACTGAAAACAAAACAAAAACAACATGATTATCTCATTAAATGCTGAAAAAGCCTCAACAAAATACAACATCCCTTCATTATAAAGGTCTTGGAGAGAGCAGAAATAAGGAACAAACCTAATCATATAAAGACAATATACCAAGCAAACCAACAGCCAACATAAAACTAAAATGGAGAGAGAACTCAAATCCTATTGAATAGAAACAAGACAATGCTGTCCACTCTCTCCATATCTATTCAGTATAGTACTTGAGGTTCCAGCTAGACCAAGAAGACAACAAAAGAATATCAGAGGGGATAAAAACCTGAAAAGAAAATCAAACTCTCATTATTTGTTGATGATATGATAGGTTACATAATCAACTCCCAGATTCTACCTAGAAACCTTGTAAGACTCATAAACCCCTTCATATTGGAGGCAAAATACAAGATTAACTTGAAAAAATAAAGTAGCCTACTTTTTACACGATGACAGATGGGCTGATAAAGAAATTAGAGAGACATCATCCTTCTCAATAGCCACAAAATAACATAAAAATATCTCAGAGTAACTCTAACCAAACAAATGGAAGACCTGTATGACAAGAACTTTAAATCTTTGAAGAAAGAAATTGAAGAAGACACCAGAAATGGAAAGATCTCTCATGCCCTTAGGTAGGGAGAGGTAACACATGGATAAGGAAAATGTGGTACATTTACACAATTGAGTACTGCACAGCAAATCAAAATAATGACATCTTGAAATTTTTGGGCAAATGGATAGATCTGGAAAATATCACATGGAGTGGGGTAACCAGAAAGACAAATACCATATGTAATTGTTCATAAGTAGCTTTTAGACATAAAACAAAAGAAAAACCCAAAAAACAAAACCAACCTACAATTCATAATCCCAGAGTGCCTAGATCACAATGAGGACCCTATGGGAGGCATACATGGATCTAATCTACATGGGAAATGGAAAATGACAAAATCTCTTGAGGAAATTGGGAGCATAGGGACCATGGAAGAGGATAAAAGGGGTTGGGAGAGGAAGGGAGGAGAGTGAAGAAAATATATACCTCAATAAAAAAGAAAAAACAGATGTTTGTTCTAGATAAGGCATTTTTGCTGATGCCATTTATCTCTCACCACACTAAGAGAAATGCTAGAGTTATTCAGGAGTATTTTAGGCATTAAAATACCTCATTTTTTTTTGTATTTTTTGCTGTATGGAAATGCACCATAAGATGAATTGACAAGGCTATATTTTTCCTTAGTTAACATTCCTACATCTATTGATTTTAAGATACAAAAATTTCGCCGGGCGGTGGTGGCGCACGCCTTTAATCCCAGCACTCGGGAGGCAGAGGCAGGCGGATCTCTGAGTTCGAGGCCAGCCTGGTCTACAAGAGCTAGTTCCAGGACAGGCTCTAGAAACTACAGGGAAACCCTGTCTCGAAAAACCAAAAAAAAAAAAAAGATACAAAAATTTCATTTTAAAGAATGTTGAATGACTCTTAAAACCTTAATAACCAACTGCTAATATTCATAGGAAATGCAATAATATAATTATATTATAAATGCCATTATGCTATGCCAATATGAAGCATGCAATATGGGAAAAATAACAAGCAGATTCCTGGCAGTAAAAACAGAGAGCTACTGGCCTATGTTTTTGGTATATTAGGAGAAGTTTTGAAAAAGACAGTATTTGGTTTTATTACAGTATCATCTCTTATTATTTATGTATCTATGTATAGCCTCTATAATTTAATCCACCATCATTTTTGTTTATAATGTTCTGTAATTATCATAAAATAAATTATTATTCTACTAGCAGTTGAACCAAAATAAATAAATATATATACATATATAATATAATATTTATGTTCTTATTTTAGTGAAGAACTCCATGTTCTGTAAAGTAATTAAATAAATAGTTATCCCACCATTCACTGAAAGATTACCACTTCTTCTGTTTTAATAATGTACCTTACATGCCACCATCATAGCAATGTTATTTCATATTTTTATAGTCTTCCATAAGATAACTTCAAGATATCATATTTATATTATGTTAATTTATCCTATGTGAGAAGTATTGTCATTTCAGTTCACAGATAAATCCATCATGAGACTGATCTGTCTGCTCAAAGATTATATTGTGTTCTTGGGGAGAGAATACATGTCCTATTGAAAATATTTGTACTAGATATATTTAGGGAGCCTTAGTGTTTTATTGTTGTTCTTTGTTTTGTTTTGTTTTGTTGTTGTTCTTTTTAATTTTTTTTGAGGACAGGGTTTCTTCGTATAATAGTCCTTGGCTGTCCTAGAACTCACTATGTAGACCAGGCTGGCCTTGAACTCACAGAAATCTTCTTGAACTCTGTCTCCCACATTCTGTGATTAAAGGCATGCCCCACCAGGTCTGGTGAGACTGGATTTTTGAAGGACTCCAGAAAAGAAATAAGCTACTAGTATTTTTTGAAGTTTCTTGTAGTTAAATCACTTTTAAGCTTTCAGCTAAATCAGTTTGCATCTAGAAAGCAATTATCCAGGAACATGTTATCTTGGTTTCTTATGCTGGAACAACACGTAGGAATGTGTTTCCTGTGTGTTTCACAGTGAATCCCCAACCAGAAGCAAGTTGCCTATGTGTTTCTTATATTGAAACCCATCCATGAGTAATGTATTACTGGTGTGAACCTATGCGGAATTAAGCAGCAGGCTATGGATTGCAGTGGATTGGTTGAATGATTCTCTCACTACTGAGTGAAGGACATTAATCTTAGCAATTCTCTCTGCATTAACTTCAGGGAACTGGGTACAGGTATCTTTCCTTTGCTATTTTGAAGGAAATTGAATGAATTGGTGGACATAGGTCACCATTCAGCCTCTGTTTTTTCATCCACGTTTAAGCTTGTCATTTCACCTGTTGATTCCCCAGAAATGTTTTGTTCCATTTTTTAAAATGTTGTAGTATTGGGCATTTTATTTTTTTATCTATAATCTTTTTCCTGAGACATGTGGTCTTGTGCATTGTAGTATTCAGAGATAGATAAATTCAACCAGGACTAATTCTCTCTAGGAAGACAGTGAGTGAAAATAGAAGAAAGAAGGTGTCAGTAATAGGGGAAAGAAAAGTGTCAAGAAAGAACTTCAGAAACTTGTGATCCAAAATAGATTAATGGTTTTCAAAGTGAGTTAGAGCTGCAAAGCTGTTCTGTCCTACAGAATGTATGTTGCAATGAAGTTTATGCTTAATATCAGTGTTGAGTCCTGTCTTTTTTATTTGCTATTGCTCAGTTTCTTTCAATGGTAATTTCAAAAATTAAGTAGTTTAACATATTTTAAGTAAAATAAATGTTTGATTCATATAATTGATAAGTATATATTTTTAATATGTGTAGTATTAACATTCTCACAGGTGTTGATGTCAGTTTGTAAAATCATGTATTATTTTCTAGTCTGTTGTTGAATCTTAAACTAAAGTTGATTACTCTTTCAAATTCCACAGCTAGATTTCCTTGATTTGATTTTCGATATTGATTTTTTAGCTCTCTATCTAATTCCATTTGGTAGCACATAGATTTGGTATCATTTTGATGTATTCTTGGCCCAAGTGTTCCTCACCATTCTGCCTTTGATATCTTACTGCCATCTTTCTATTAATAAAAAAGCACTAAGTTAAAGTATCAATACATGGAATGAATACGCACTATAGTTTGCTTTACTTCCAGGAAGCATGTACCATGTTCTAAACCTTTGTAGGCTATATTTCTTTTACCCATGCTATGGCCCTTATTAGTCTAATCTTCATAATGAAAATGATGACTAATTCACATTGCTCTAGTATTGATCATCTCAATATGTTAGATGAGTCATGTTTCTTGTTCAAAAATAGTAAGACATTCTTAAAACCATTAACATCCAAGGTTTCTGAGTAATGAAAATTATATATAATGAGTTGAGTTTAATATATCATTGTGACAAGGTTTTGAAATGTGGTTCAGTGTTTGTATTTACCAGCATGTGCGAATTTCTGTCAGACTAAGAAAGTGTGTTTGAAAAGGAGGATAGCATATGCAAATGTTCTTATTAGCATGTGCTTTCTTACATTGCTGATGGTCACCAGTTGTTTATTTAAGAGTACAGCAAGAAGATGAATATATTTTTATCATAATATTAAAATAAAATATCAACTCCAATGGCATAAAAATTATGGTATTGATTTTCAAACTCAGTGAACATTTTATATATATATATATATATAATATATATAATATATATATATATATATATATCAAAGAACAAGCAGTGGTCAAGAAACATTATAACAGTATTTAAGTTTAAAGGAATCGATTTTAAATCCACAAATAGGTTTGTTGTTATTGTTGTATCCTATAATACCCAATTAATGAAAATAAATATTTAATCATCTGAAAATTATCTATGTATTTCTTCATGTTTAATATATTGTTATTATTGTGAACATCTTGGTTTAGTAGCATAAAATGTTAAACATTCAGAGCTATTAACCTTTTAAAAATATTTTAAATCAATTTTGGCATAGAGTGAGGAATAAGGATCACATTTTCTTACATGCAGACTGTAGTTTTCCCAGTACTGATTGTTGAAGAGCCCATTTGTTTTTTTCACAGATCGGTAAGAAATGGTTATTGAAACAACAGTGGTATAGATGCTAGGAGGTGACCACCTGCTTTTTGATTGCGTTTAGGCGGCTTTACAAGAAGCAATTCTATGTCTGGTACCAAACTGAAGAAGAACCTATGGCTTGGAAATGTCTAGGACCTACTAGAGAGTCCTATATTCTTATTTATTAAATAGTATATCATCTAACTTTTAAATACTTAAAGCTTCATACCCAGAGTTCAGTGAGGCTCTTAGTCCTTAATAGAAAAATTTTAGGCGTTATATTCAACTATTACAGAAACTCACACAGGTCAAAAAAAAAAAAAAAGAGAAGACATGATAGTGCTGAGCATTCAACCCTAAATAGAACATCTAAACCTACCTTTCCTTCTTTCTCTCGAGGCCCAAGAAGCATTGCAGAAGGAGTGAAGCAGTATCTTAAGGTCCAGATGTAGGAGGTGATGGGAGAGACAGTGTGACCTGGACACACAGAGCAGGTAAACAAATAAGCAACTTTTTAACGTATGATCAATAGCAACCTTAATTAAACTCAGTACATCACACACATACATCAAAAACCATAAAATTACATTGTATCTCTAGGATAAAGGGTTATAGTGGAAAGGAGGGAGGGTAATGAGAGAGGGCAAAAATGGGGAGAGAGATTGAAACGTGATTGAATACACACATGAAAACAGTAACAAATAAAGAAATAATACATAAGAATTAAGTAAACATTTATTTTTTTTTATTAAAAATTTCTACCTCCTCCACTGCCTCCCCTCTTCCTCCCCCCTCTTCCTTCCCCCTCCCTCTCCAGTCTGAAGAGCATAAGGGTTTCCCTGCCCTGAAGGAAGTTCAACCGGTCCTCCACGCTACATCCAGTCTAGGAAGGTGAGCATCCAAACAGGCTACCCCCCCCCCCCAAAGCCATTACACGCAGTAGGATCAAAACCCAGTGCCATTGTCCCTTGGCTTCTCAGCAGCCCTCATTGTCTGCCATGTTCCAGGAAGTCCGGTTTTATCCCATGATTTTTCAGTCCCAGTCCAGCTGGCCTTGGTGAGCTCCCATTAGATCAGCCCCACCATCTCAGAGGGTGGGTGCACCCTTCACGGTCCTGACTATGTAAACATTTTTAAAGGTTATATTCCACGTTTCGATTATTTTTCTGAGTTTATACTTAGATCTATGACTCCTGCTTACATTACTATATATAAATAGGTGAACTTTTGAATCCGTGCAGCAATATTGCAGTGGAAAACTAAGAAAACCACCAATAATGTTTCAGTGTTTCGTACAAGCATTCCATTTGGGGTGACCTGGAGATGGCAACATCTTTGCTGTTCACCTGTTTCATTTCCAACTGTAGAAAATATTAATTTTCTGCTGTTTATCCTGTGGTAGCTACGATCAATGTGTTAAATAATCATGGGAGGAAAACATTTAAACTCCAAAACACAGTGCAGATATTGTAGAAGGAAGCGGCGGGGGCTGTGTCCCGCCACCCGTCCGCTGGCTAGCTTTTACACTTGAAATAATACACGGAAACTGTATTCTTCTTTTAAACACTGCCTGGCCCATTATCTGTAGCCTCTATTGGTTAATTCTCACAATCTTCCTTTAACCATATTTTAGTAATCTGTGTAGCACCACGAGGTGTGGCTTACCAGGAGAGATCTAGCCTGCGTCCATCTTGGAGAGGAGAAGCATGGGAGACTCACTATGGCGACTGCCTGAAGCATCTCCCGCCAATTCTCCCAGAATTCTGTTTTGTCTATTCCGCCTACCTAATTTTTCTGTTCTCTTAAAGGGCCAAGGCAGTATCCTTTATTACTAATGAAAGTAACACTAGACACTCCTCCATCATTCCCCTTTTTTTGTTTAAACAAAAAAGAAAGGCTTTAACTTTAACATAGTAAAATTACATGTAACAAGAGTTATCAAGCAAGAATTACAGTTTACAATATTTATATCTATTTTATCTTTTATCATAACTAAGGAAAACTATAACTACCTATTTATTCTTCAAACTCCATCAAAGACTTCCAGACAGGATATAATATTACCTAAGTAAACAAGAAATAAGTAACTTATAAAACTCTAGAAATGACAGAGACAACTCGCTGCCTGGACAGTCACCCAAAGTTCCTCTGTACCTATCATTGGGGCATCCATCTTTGGCCTTCAGGCCCATAGTATCCAGCAGACATTTCCATGAAGCAGAAAAATTCCAAAGACAGTTCAGTCACTTTCTGCTGTGTCCTGTAGAATGTCGCCCAGACTCTTTTCACAAATCAGGAACCCCAAAAGACCATCTCACCTTTAGGCAAGTTTAGCAGTCCTCTTTCTGTGGGTTCCTTGTGTCCAGTTTATGCAACAGTCCAGGCAAGAGCAGTTTCTTGCCCAAAGGCTATCAAAACTCCACAAGGAGCCTCTTTGATGCCCATCTTTCTCTCGAAGTAGATTGGTGCTGCCAGGAGCAGGCGTGTCTCATTGTCATGAAAAACCCTAAGTTATTAAAAACATTTAAAATGCCATATTCTGTAGCCTTTGAAAGATATGAAGAATGCCTATTTAACTAAAATATATCTCTATATATCTAGAAAATCTAACTAACATGAGTATAAGTTTGACTATTATCGATGATTATCCATTAACAACCTATATTTCCTAATTATACATTACATTTTAAAATGAACTACACAATCACAATAGCTTAATCAAAATCAGAAATACATATACATATAACAAATTGACCTTAAAATCCATACCAATGCAAATTATTTATATCTATATCATATCCCCCTTTAAATGTAAAAGAACATTTGTAAACAATATTTGGGAACATGGGCGCAGTTTTTTTTTTCTCCAAACTGCTTTCTGCTGAGTAGGGGCACTGTTATTTAGGTCTTTCATGGTATAACCTCTGTGCTAGGTACATCTCAGTCGGCAGTTGAGCAAAGTAATTTTTTGAGGGTGTTCACAGCAACCTTTCAGGAGGGCGTGGTCTATCATACCATATTGGAATAGAAGCAATCCATAGGGTGTCATCCTCTGTGAAAACAAAAGAAGAAACTCTTTTCCAAAGCATCATGTCCTTAGATCCAAATTCTGAAGTCATACTGTTAAAATGTCCATTTTGGTCTAGACTGGCAGCCCATATAATGAAATGTCTCTCTGTATTTAGCTCCTTTACAGTCAAAAATTTTAAAGAAAACACAATAAAATACATAATCCAGACTCTCTGTGAATTTTCCATTTTTACGTGGCTTATTTTTACTCTATCACTTTACTTTTTTTAATCTATAACTATCTGTACTCTGTCTCTTTAAAGACTTTACCCTTTTTTAAGGCATTAACTTTATTTTTTATATTCTTTTTTTCTCTCTCAAGCCTAGTACATTCATTCAACATTGTGAGCCATTTAAAGGACTTCTATGTCTGAATCTTTTCTATTGTGAATCTGTAATTTTTTTACTATCCAGGAGCACTTCTTAAAAGGTTAACCACTTCTTAAAAACTTAAGTTGTGCCAGGTGGAGGTAATACGGTACCGCCTGTTTCCAGCCAAGTCTAAACCTTAACTGCGCTGTTATCATGGTAATTATGATAGATCCTGCCTGAGATCAGTACAGTTCAGCATGGCAGAGCAGAGCCAAAGCCGCTCCTGCCTCAGCCATTTGGTGCTCCTGAGCCGCACACAGTTCCAGGTACACAGCAGTCCACATTGGAGCCGCACTCAGCAGTTTAATTCTGAGACTGAGCGTGCAGCACAGAAACTCTTTTCATCCAAGTTACAGCCAAATCTGACGCGCAGAGCACCGTGCAGCCTGGAAACATCTCTCTGTGGTGGCAGAAATCCACCATGTTCTCCCGCTCGCCTAAGCCTGATTCCGCCATCTGCCCAGGTGCAGGCAGGGAGCAGGGAGCCATTGGCCCAGTCTCAGTGCACTCTCCTTCCTATCCCAAGCGGGAACACAGATATCCAGGCCCATAAAAGCCATTGAAATGCTTTAAAGCCAGAGTTCGTGCTGGCGGCACAGCACAAGGAAGCTGCGTTTTAAAATGACTCAGCTTTTCCTCTGCCGCTATTGCCGAAACAGGAAATCTCTCTATGGCACATCTTAGCAAATAGCAAAAAGCTGTGTTAAACTCTCTCTCTCCTTTATTTAAAGCTTTTTCAGGTTTTTACGTGGATTTGGCCCCACATTGGGCGCCAATCTGTAGAAGGAAGCGGGCGGGGCTGTGTCCCGCCACCTGGCCGCCGGCTAGCTTTACACCCGAAATAATTACATGGAAACTGTATTCTTTTAAACACTGCCTGGCCCATTATCTGTAGCCTCTTATTGGTTAATTCTCACAATCTTCCTTTAACCCATATTTAGTAATCTGTGTAGCACCACGAGGTGTGGCTTACCAGGAGAGATCTTAGCCTGCGTCCATCTTGGAGAGGAGAAGCATGGAGACTCACTATGGCGACTGCCTGAAGCGTCTCCCCAACTCTCCCAGAATTTTGTTTTGTCTATTCCGCCTACCTAATTTTCTGTTCTCTTAAAGGGCCAAGGCAGTATCTTTACTAATAATGAAAGTAACACATAGACACTCCTCCATCAAGATATTGCTGTTTGGTTTAGTAAATTCAGCAATGTAATGTCCTAAATTCTAGATGAAGCTGGCATCTAAATAAGAAAAACCTACATTCTTAAAGACACATATAGAGAATATGTACTTTAACCATTTATATTCATTTAGTCAAATAACAAAAAAATCATCATAAAACAAGACCAGAATTTTATTCCAATATTAGTTTTATTGCCTTTTAAAATTAAGATTAATATTATTATGATAAAACACCATGGCCAAAGGGACTTGTTGAGGAAAAGGTGTATTTGGTTTACACTTCTGAATCAATGTTTGCCATCAAAGGGAGTCAGGAGAACTCAAACAAGGAAGGAAGCTGGAAACAGGACTGGTGCAGAGGTCATGGAGGGTTTGCTCCTCATGGATGCTTTCTTGCAGAACCCAGGACCCACCCAGTTCAGGAACGGCACCATCCACAATGAGATGGGTCCTCCTACATCAGTCAATAATTGGGAAGCAGCTGGATCTTTCAGAGACATTTTCTCAATCAAAGTTCCCTGCTTTCAGGTAACTAGCTTGTGTCAGGTTGATATAAAAGTAGGCAGGACATTACCTTTCTAAGTGTTTTGATAACTTATGGAAGATTTTGAATTGCTGCTCATGTAACTAAACTACTCATCCCAAATATAGGCAATTATAATATTTATAATCGAGCAAAAGTAAAATTTCTGTAATGCATCTCTCAAGATGACTTGAGATTTTTTTGTACTCTTTGTTGCATCAGTAAATAGCAAACGCTTACTGCCATATTTAGCTTTGTGAATCAATTTATTTAACATGGTAGAAACAAGTATATGATATCTGCCAAGCCCTGTGAGCTTGAAAGAAATAATATGTGTAATGGACTTTTAAATGAAGTCTACTGGTCAAAAGCATTTTCTAGATACTATACGGAAAATAAAAGTTCTTTAAAAGTTATACTCAAGTTAGGCGCAATAGTAAGTATTTTACATGAACATATTTTGACTTTCATGCAGGAGAGAATACAGAGGCACAAGACAATTATTAAAGCCACATTTTCAATAACATGGTATTTTTAATATTATGGCTCTATATTATAACTTGAAATCAGTCATGATGAAACACCCAGCATTTTATTTTTTTAAATTAAAAGTCTGTCTTCATTCTTTAGAAACCATGTGATTTTTTCGGTTCCTCTGGAGAATTGCATCAGGATTTTGATAGGAATCACATCACATCTATAGAGTGCTTTGTCGGCAATCCATGGGTCATACTTCTACCTTCTACTATCGACTTTCTTCTTGTCTTAAAGATTTTCTTGTACATGTCTTTGTATTTATTATTTTATTTATTTAAAGGTACTTAATTTAGAAGAGCTAGTTCCAGCACAAACTCCAAAGGTATAGTAAAACCCTGTCATTGAAAAAACAAAAGAAAAAGTAAAAGAAAGACATACTAGGGAAAAAAATCTTCATTGTGTTCTACTATTTCTATGAAGATGTGAATACATTAACACACTTTTTTATCACTAAATCTATTTTTACATATCAAAACAGATAAAAGTGTCTGTCGATACTGAATAACTTGGTCATATTTGTACTTTTGTTCAATAAACTTATCAGTGTGAACATTAGTACTATACATAGACTTAAAATCAAGTTCATAGGCTGTTTAGCAAATAAAAAGAATGCATCAATCAATTTCCTAATTATGTTTGTGTGTGAGGAGCAACTTCTTTTGACATAATTAATACCATTGTATTAACCCAGATTTGATTTCTTGGCCTTAAAAAAAAATTGGAGGAATGGGATGCTTGGGATACAGGAAGGGTGGATATGGGAGCAGGGAAGCATATATCTTAATTTAGGGAGCCATCTGAGGGTTGTCAAGAGACATGACTCTAGAGGGGTTCCCGGGTTTCCAGGGTGACGCCCCCAGCTAGTTCCTTGGGCAGCTGAGGAGAGGGAGCCTGAAAAGGCCAGTTCCTATAGCCATACTGATGAATTTCTTGCATATCACCATAGAACATCCACCTGGCGATAGATGAAGAAAATGACTGAGCCCCACATTGGAGCACCGGACTGAGCTCCCAAGGTCCTGATGAGGAACAGAAGGAGAGAGAACATGAGAAAGAAAGTCAGGACCGTGAGGGGTGCATTTACCCATGGCGACGGTGGGACAGAACTAACGGGAGATCACCAACTCCAGTTGGAATGGGACTGATGAAACATGAGACCAAACCGGACTCTCTGTATGTGGCCGATTGTGGAGGCTGACTGAGAAGCCAAGGACAAAGGCGCTGGGCTTTGATTCTTCTGCATGGACAGGCTCTGTGGGAGCCTTCTTAGCTTGGTTGATCACCTTCCTGGACCTGGGGGGAGTTGGGAGGACCTTGGTCTTAACATAGAGTAGGGAACCCCGATAGCTCCTTGGCCTGGAGAGGGAGGGAGGGGGGTTTGAGTGGAGGGGAGGGGAGAGAAGGAGGAGGAGAAGGGGAGGAGATGGAAATTTTTAAATATAAAAAATAAACCATATTAAAAAAAAGAAATGCTTCTAGTTGCTAGTACTTTTGCATGAGTACTCATGGAAGGAAATGACAAGTAGCAATGTAGGAAGGAATATGCACAGAAATCTCCAGTGAGCCATTCGATTATATTTCTGAAACCCAGCCGTATCTGCTGCAATGGACTCAGTGCTTTTCTATGCCTAGAAGTGCGTTTGGTTGATGATGAGCAACATAAAGTACTTGGCATCAACTGCCTCCTACTAAATCCAATAAAATGAATTTCTTTCCCTTTTCATAATATTCTTATGTCATAGAAGCCATCCTTTTCTGCTTTGTACATTTTTTTCTCATTACAAGTTATCATGGATTGTCTTGCCTGTCACAGTTGTATTGCTTGATTTCACTTTGAGGAAAAAGACAAAGGTGACTTTTGTTTCTCATTGTGGTTAGCTTCAAAGATATTCTGCACAGGAAGAAATTAGTTTGGAACTAGAGTGGAAAAACTGACTGAGATCAACAGACACCTAAAAATTAGATAATGATATTGATCCTCCAAAGAGTGACAACCAGTAAAAGGTTAAAAAAAAGCTTCAATGAAGCTGGGTGTTATCATTTCAATAGTCATGCATAGCAGACATGACATATGTGTCCCTGTACTTTTATTATGGGTATCTTTGGGGAAAAGTAAATGAAGATATGTACTCTTTGGTTTTCATTAGTAACAACAATTATAAATGATACTACGTGACTTACAAAATAGTCTTAAATGATATTGTTAATGGTTATTTTGTGACTGTGCTACTGCATCGATCAAAATTCCAGGCAGAGTATCTGTTTGATATAATAACAAAATGTATGCTTGCTTATAATCAGACTAAAGTATTAGGGATTGATAAAGTCAAATTATATTTTAAAATGTTTATCCAGCTTGAGTGTTTCATTTAAATTCTGTGTAGACTCAGTCATCTCAAAATATAATATGCAGTGATATCAGTCATTTGAAAATATAATATGTGGTGAAGACTGTGGTAGATGAAATAAATTACTACAATGGATCAATTTTTATATCATATATTTGCATAAAACTGGATAGAAAACTAAATTTTTCTTGAAGGAAAAGATTTAAATGTAAAAAGTAAATATAAATTTTCAAATCTAGTTTAAATAAAGGTTTTGTTTGCAAAAAAACTATTGAACAAGAAAATTTGCAGAAAATGTTCACATAAATGATGGATAACTTAGTGATACAGGCACTCAGAGAAGTTGGAGAAACATAAGCATACCTTGAATATTTTGACAGTAACATGAGGACTGATGAAATAAGAATGTAACATATACAATGGGGTGGCCTAATGGCTTAGAGGAAATGCATGCACTTTTCCAGTGAGAAGTCTCCCACTGTCTAACAGCTATAGAAACACTGGCTAGCCCATTAAGACCTTTTAAGAACATTTAGGAAGTCCCAGAGAGCACGAGCATTTCTTTTATGGGTCACTGTTCCCCTGATACTATTAGACTCATAAAGAATAATATTTTATGATTCAAGTGAAAATATCACTCTGTTTTTTTCTTCTGTTACTTTATAGCAATGGGTCCCATCTTCCTGCTACATCCTCAGTTTCCTCTTAGCATTATTAAGAGAGCAGAATGAATGGAAAGAGCAGACTAAGACTCCTGATGTGTAACAGTGCTGCACCATGCTGGTCCTGCCAGGCATGCTACTGAAACCTCTTGCTGGTAACCTCTCCCACTCCTCATTTCCCTATCACCACAGCCTGGATAGAGACTGTGTCTATTCCCTTAATCCTTAGAGGTTAGAACCTCTTGTACCTCATTTACTGAAGTTATTCATCTCACATCCATTTTTAGCAAAGTTTCCCTAACAACAGATGCTGCCCAATGTCACAGCAGCAGCAGAGGTTGCAAAACGTGTAGTTGATCTTCCATATTGATATAATACTTTTAGAACCTGGGTACTGTTACACAACAGATTAAATGGCAACACTGTCTTCAGAATACAAATTATTACATGAAATCTCTAAGTCTAATATACAGTGTTCAGGTTATGCCTGTGGGTTTTTTGTTTGTTTGGTTTTGTTTGTCCTTGACATGACCTACATTACATCTTCAGACTTGAGGTTGCTGTTCTCTAGCCCTAGCCTCAGCCTCCAGCTTCAGCTACATTGCTAAGACCTACAATGTTCCATTTGGCTGGAAGCCTTGATATCTTGACATTGCTCATATTTAAACTATCTGATAGCTCACATTTCATTAAATGTGCTTACAGCACTTAACCTCCTATTGAGAAAAAAGAAAATAAATCTAATATAAAAATTGTCCTAATGAAAAATGAATACATTTAATTTATTTAATATCAGTGTCAACATAATGCTGACAACACTGATTGTTTAACAGTACACACAGTCTTTCTCATGACAGGGCCAACTGGGAGCTTGAGCTTTCTGAAGCTGTTCACCATCAGGAGAGCTTCTAGATCTAAACTTAGTGATCAACAGTGGTGTAGGAGTTCCTTCTGTTTGTGTGTTGCTTTCATTATTTAATGAATAAAGAAACTGCCTTGGCCTATTTGATAGGGTGGAACTTAGGTAGGCGGGGAAAACAGAACTGAATGCTGGGAGAAAGAAGGGCAGAGTCAGAGAAACCATGGATCCTCTGCCAGATTGCATTCTGATACATTACTGAATGTGTTTATGAGTTGTCAGAGTTCCCTAGTAGAATTTTTTATGTCACTCATGTATACTATCATATCATCACCAGGGAGTTACAGTTTGACATCTTCTCTTCTGATCTGTATTCCCTTTATCTCTTCATTGCTCTAGACAGAACTTCAAGTACTATATTGAATAGATATGGAGAAACAGACAGAGGACTGAGCTTATATTGAATAGATATGGAGAAACAGACAGAGGACTGAGCTCAAAAACATACAAAGAAGTCAAGAAAGTTGACATCAAAACAAACAATCCAATGAAATAATGCTGTACAGACCTAAACAGAGATCTCTCAACAGAGGAATCTAAAAAATGACTGAAAGACACTTAAGGAAATGTTCAACATCTTTAGCCATCAGACAAATTAAAATCAAAACAACTCTGAAATTCCGCCTTACACCTGTAAGAATGATCAAGATCAAAAACACTGATGACAGTTTATGCTGGAGAGGATAGGAGGTAAAGAGAACACTCCTGAATTCCTGGTGGGAGTGCAAGCTTGTATTGTCACTTTGGAAATTGGTATAGCAATTTCTCAGAAAATTAATAAACAATCTAATCTATGTCAATATTCAGTAATACCACTTTTGGGTACATACCCAAAGAAGTCTCAATCATACTACAATGACATGTTCTCAACTATGTTCATAGCAGTATTACTTGTAATATCCCAAAACTGGAAAAAACCTAAACCTAGATCCCTTTCAAATGAAGAATGAATAAAGAAAATGTGATATATTTACACAATGAAGAACTACACATTGGTGAAAAAAATAATGACATCTTGAAATTTATGGGCAAATAGTAATTCTAGACAAAAATCATATTAAGTAAAGTAACACAGACCCAAAGAGACAAATACAATATGTACTAACTTGTATGTGGCCTCTAGAAATAGTAAAGAAAAACCAACCTACAGTTTACAACCTAGACAATAAAGACAACCCCAGACAACCTAGACAACAAAGAGGATGCTAAGGGAGATATAAATGGATCTACCTAGGAAGGAGAAAAAGACAAGATCTCCTCAGTAAGTTGGGAGCATGGGGGTCATGGGAGAGGGTAGAAGTGGAGGGAGAGGAAAGGAAGGAAATGGAGAAAAATGTATAACTCAATAAAAACATTTTTTTTTTGGTTTTTCGAGAAAGGGTTTCTCTGCAGCCTTTTTAGAGCCTGGCCTGGAACTAGCTCTTGTAGACCAGGCTGGCCTCAAACTCACAGAGATCTGCCTGCCTCTGCCTCCCAAGTGCTGGGATTAAAGGAGTGCACCTCCACTGCCCTGCTTCAATAAAAACATTTTTAAAAAGGAAGAAAGTGACACCAAGAATGCCTCCAGCTTCCCAGAGTGAGTGGCCAGAGAAATAGAAACTTTCAAATTCTCAGCAATGTATTGAAGATTGCACTGATAGGAACTGGGCCAGATGCAGCTTCAACTCTTTGTGGAGTGACAAAGCCAGAGGAACTCGACATGGTGGCCCATGTCTGTAATTCCAGCACTTAAGTGAAGTCAGGGGAACTGTGCTGAGTTCCAGGTCAGCTCGGGTCAAATAGTGAGTTCGGAGTCATACTAGGTTACAGAGTTAGATGCTATCTCCAAAGACCCCAGCAAAACAAAAGAACAAAATCTCCAAGCAGAAAAACCAAAAGAAACAA
Organism: Arvicola amphibius; assembly: GCF_903992535.2. Classification (NCBI taxonomy): domain Eukaryota; kingdom Metazoa; phylum Chordata; class Mammalia; order Rodentia; family Cricetidae; genus Arvicola; species Arvicola amphibius. The sequence goes on from NC_052057.2 coordinate 64,428,120, forward strand.
AAAGAACGCCACGAGGCATACTTCTTGTAGTGGGGCTTGGGTAGGGTGGGGTGGGGAGCTGAATCTGAGTTTAATGAATAGATTGCATCCTTTTTCATTAAAAAAACTGGTAACTTTTTTGCTATTTGAAGGAACAGACCTCACCCTAATTACTGAGAAGAATGATTATCCCAGACTCTTCCCTTTCTTGATCCTTACTCATCCTTAGGGGAGATGTCGCAAGTACTTTATGATGTGCTGACCTTTTTGCTATCTGTCAGAAACCATGCTAGATTCTGGGTCTCTTAATGAGGTATGCAACCATATCTCATGGTCATTTGTACTTGGTGAAAGAGTCTTTATGTTTTCATATTTTAAGCTTTGTTGTGCTTTGAATCAGACCAATTGCTGCCTGGAAACTTTCCCCAAATTCTTCTGTGTTTTAAATATGCTGACAATGAACCATCTGTCATTAGACACCCTGAAATCTGGTCCAGGTTGAAGAAGTCAGTGGTTCTTACCCTTCTCTCGTCATGCTGTTTGCTTCTCTGTAGGACATCTGCAGGGACACCCTCATCAAATGAGGAAGTGAAGGAAAGAACATCTATGAACCTCATGTAGTCCTACTGGCAAATGTTTGAAAGACCTCTCAAAGACAAATGTTAAGAAATATGAAATTCTTAATGAATGATAAAGAGTTCCAAATATAGAAGACTGGTATATGATAGATGTAAGAACTTCTAGGCAAGATAAGATAAAGAAGGGGAGATACCTGGATCTGGATTGAATAGAGGAGTGTGGGTGGTACCATGGAGACCAGAAGAATAATCCGGTTTTGAAGAAGAGAAGAAATATAGGAAGAAGGTAAAATTGGGTGAAGAGAGGTATCCTGGGAATGCTCCTGCTTGAAGTTGTATTGATTTTTGGTGTAACAGCGCATAGAAACCTCCACACTTCCTTCTATCATACCTCCCTTTTCCTTTTTCCGAACATCATTTGCTCCCTTCTTTTCCTCCATTCATCCCTTCCTCCCTCCTTCCCTCTCTTCCTTCCTTCTACCATCTCTCATTCTCTTCTCTCCCTCTCTTTCTCCCTTCTTCTCTCTTTTTCTCCTTCCTTATCTACTCCTTTCTTTATACCTTCCTTTTAAATTACAGAACAAATCTGCTGAAAATATTTCTGTACTTTGCATAATTACACGAGAATTTAACCAAACATATGAAATAAATTAAAAATAAACTGAACTTTTTTATTTACATCTCCACTTTTTTTTCTTATAAACAGTAGCACTAATAACAATATCATGGATGGTTATTTTTGTTGGAGGAGGGGTTACACAGAACTCAGAAAGAATAAAGCATTCTGCTGTTATAAGGAAAAGTTTCTCCTTAGAGTTGTCTGATTAATTTTCATCTCATCGGGGGCATAAAACATGTCTTTATTTCTTTGTATTTATAAACAATGATGGTTGAATGCTCTGGAAAGCCTTGCTGAATCTGGTCATGCTGTGGTCATGGAACAGAAAGAACTTCTTCAGTGGGGAAATTCAGGTGACTTATAATGCAATAGGTCTGAACCTATTTCTGGGGTGTCCTATACAGATGCAAAGATTTTCATTATAACTAACATATTCTAATAATTAAAAGAAAAGTTATGTGGTAATATCAAAGTGATGGCAGATTTGATATACCAATATGCTGATTAAAAATAGCCAACTAGTTTCCACATATATTTGTACTAGTTGGAATAGAAATATAGAAAGGAGTAAAAGACTTTTCACATTAAAATTAACTCCTACATAATTTATTGTATTAAACATTAAGCATACATTTCAGATAGATTTTGGGTACTTTTAAGCAAGCATTGACTATCACAGACTAAGTTAAGACCATGGGTTTTTCAAAATAGGTTTTCTCTGTAGCTATGGAGTCAATCCCAAGTTCTGGGATTAAATGCATGAGCTAACACCATCCAACTATATTTCTTGAAAATATCATCATTATAGTTGTCCATGATAAAATAAGCCTCATGCTCCTCTCTGCCTGGCAGTATATAAAGTGAGATAACTTTCTTCTGACTATAATTCTCAGAATCCAGTATTTTTAAAGTATTTATCCTAGGAAACACACAATTGTTTTGGAAGGATAAAACTTCTATAATTCAGGATGTAATTTTGAATGTAATTAAAAAGACTATCCCCTTGTTGTCTAGTCTCTGCCATCGGGGAGGAGTCTACTTCTGTCATCACAAACAGTAAGAGGTTAAAATGACCTGGACACAACTTTTTAAATTTTTTTTTTACCATATTGTATATACTTTTCGATATAGTGATCTATATATATCCACATCTAGAGATACCCTGCCCTTTGAGTATAATCTTTCTGGATTAGGTTACTACTTTCTATGGTATCAGTGTAGTTAGTCTTGAATGAAGTATCTTCTGCTACCACATATATTTTTTGTTTTGTTTTTTCTCATTTCTGCCTTCTGTGTCTGTGCCTTCTATGTGTTCATTTGAGTGTCCACATGTGAGTGTGAAGGCCTAAGGTAGTCATGGTTGTGTTATTCAGATACTCTCCATCTTTTTGGGGGAGGGACAGCATGTCTTATTGGATCTGTGGATTGCTGATTCATTCTGGCTCACCCACAGGGGAGCTGTAGTATCCCCCTGTCTCTGCTTAATATTTCTCAGCACTGAGGTGACCTCCATGTTCTATCAGACCTGGTTTTAATGTCGATCTCCTAATTACCCCTTATTCTTTGCTTCTCTTTTTGTACTCTGACAATGTAGTTTGGAATGAATGTGGATCTTACTATTGTGGGAATCCTTTTGAACTAAAAACTCTGATACCAATGAGTATGGAAGAGAGTAGATATCACCTGGGAACCATAGCTAGGACAGTTTCTGAAAGGCCTCAATTCTGGATTCAGTTTTTATTTTCATTTAATACTCTTACACTGCAAAGTAGAGAGTGCAAGCAAGCAAGACTTTATAGAAGCCCATGTGTCAGTCAGCCAATTCTTAGTAAGAGCAATGAGCCATTGTTTTGGCTGTTCCTCCACGCCATTATGTTCTAGATAGCAGGTATGGTCATGAATGACAAATAGGCATTAAAAATTGCTTTAAGTAAACCACCAAATAAATCAACAATTATATAATAATTGGTCTTTTCTATCTTATTCTTCTTTACTGCCAAATGATAACAACAGTTAATCCACTGCCATCCTCACTTCCTGAAAATCTACAAAATGTTGCCCTTGGGCCCTCAAACATTTGAATGTTTTGGGGTAATCCAAGAGTTTCCATTTTTTTGATACACAAGTAAGTATGAAGCCTGGGACAAAAGACAACATAAAGTTTTCTGCTCTTGTGTTAGGATATAATAAGTAAGACCTTGATACACTGTAATATTGTGAGAATGGTGCTTTGCTTTCATGGCATAGCTATTCAAAAGTTTAATTTCTAATAACAGGAGAATTTAAAATTTAAAAATTCTACAGCATCTAGCATCCTTTTGCTCAAGCTAGTGTTACTTTTCTTTCTATCGATATTATAGGAATTGAGGATATAGGAACCACGAGGAGAAAATCTACAGCTTCCATATAACCTTAAATTTTGGAAGATAGTTTTGGCCTATAGATATATTTATTGATGAGCAAAAAGGCACGTATTGAAAAGACCCATTATAAAATGTTTGGTTTTATAAATATTAAAAATATCAATAAATGCTTCCTGAAGCAATCACATCTTTGGGTCATAGAACATGAAGAAATTCAACTATACCAACCTTGAAGTTTCATCCTTACTGGCTAATTTTCATAGTGCCAGAGATTTTATTTAAGTTATTGTAAAGAAACATTTAACAAACCTATCTAGCTATCAACCCTACATGTGATTATAATCACTTCCCTGTAAAGACATGCCTATAGTACAATAGTGGCACAAATATTATAGTAGTTACTACCACTGTCTTGAATTGGATTTAAATTCTACTCCATAAAACAAAACACTGGCCTCATGGTGCTAACTGAGCCCCCAACCTGAGAATGGCTAAGTCATGGCACTTAGGGAAGAACCTCATTTTATTATTTTGCTAATTAGACATAGTATTAAATTGTCCCTAACTTATCATCTTTATACCCACAGATTACTGCATGTTTTATTTCTCAACAGAGAAGCTTCTTCTTGAAGTACATTTTGCTTAACTTAGAGACACTGGCCAATATGTAGAGAATCAGAAACTGTGGGGTGCTAAGATCTATGTGGGATATCTATACATACTATCTCCATCAAAACTCGGAGATTATTGTTAAAGAGAAGAAAAAAATGAGTGTGAGAGCCAAAAGTAGTGAATATATACATCAAAACATTACTGGTGTCATACAAGCCAATCACATTCAAGAAAAACACAGCAGCTATGACTGATTTCACAAGACTTCACAAGATCAAGCTAACCTAAATCCCAGTATGGACAGCAGAAGGGCTCGTGGGTTCCCATTCCTAACAGACAAGTTCTTAGTAATTGGTAGCTACGGAGAGTTCAGAGAAATGAAAGCGCCAAATTATAAACAGCTCACCTACTCAGCTTCCCAGCTGAAAAGAGGCTGAGTTCCCGTCTCCTCCTGCCTTATCACTTCCTCTCTCCACCCAGTCAGATCACTTCAAGGAATCCTCACCCCTGAAAGACTATCCATGCTAAAATAGAGAGTTGCGTACTTCAACATATATGGGTAGTCTCGACAGGTGTCAAGGCAGTAGAAATCTGTGAGGAGATGAGAATGAAAGCTCAGTTCAAATTATTTCCTCAACCTGGATCAAGACATTTAGAGTGTCTCTTGCCAGGCAGTTTAAACACAACGTGCTTTGGGGAAAAAAGTTCCCTTGTGTAATATAATCCCAGGTGCACAAAGAAGTATACTTAAATTGAAATTAAATCCATGCTACATGTTTTTTTTTTTTTTTTTTTTTTTTTTTTTTTTTTTTTTTTTTTTTTTTTTAAGAAGATGGGTTCTGGAGGTAGGCTACCTGTATTATCTTAAGGACCCAAAGAAGGATCTGGCCTGGTCTTGGTCATAAAGATAGCATAGAGTTCATTTGTGCTGCTCGCCACCTTGCATCCTGATTGTGGGAACTTAAGGAAACCCCTGGCTATACAGGTAGTTGAAGGGTCATTAAGAAAATTAGTCCCGATTGTGAAAGCTTGGGAGGGGTTGGCTGGCTGTGAAGGTAATGAAAGGGTTTGCTTAAGATTCTTGGTTTTCCTGGCTATTCTATGGGCACAAGCACCTTCACAATCCCAATATAGCACTTAATGAACTCAATGACTTTATAAACAACAAAGAGAGGACACGTATATATGGAATGAAAAAATGTTGTAGGAATGTGGAAGACCTGGAGAGAAAGGGGTTGGTAGTGAATGTGATCAAAGCACAGTATATGTGCATGTGAAATTTTTAAATAAAAAGAGTAAAAATTAGTTTAAAAACTGACTTAAATAATAAACATACAAAAGAGTACTCAGAAAGAAAAATAGATTAGATTTCATTTGCTGATACATCAATATATAGAGGCAGAAGTATGTTTGTAGGCATCGTGTGTGTGTGTGTGTGTGTGAGAGAGAGAGAGAGTGTGTGTGTGTGTGTGTGTGTGTGAGAGAGAGAGAGAGAGAGAGAGAGATTATAGTGCTTTTATGAATGAAGACTTTAGGGAAATACAGGAACATACAAGGAATGCTAGTGTTATGACTTCTTGAACGTGGTTCCCCAAGTTTAAGAAATGTGCAAGACTTTTGTTTTTTTGTTTTTATTATTTATCTTATGATTTATTGCTTATTTTAATAACAGGCTCATATACACTAGTAATATTTATTAAAGGCTATTGTTTATAAAGATTATTTTACTTGTCTTTGAATTTAAATGTTGACATAATAAATTGATAAGTCAGACAAACCATTCTGTAATGGTTTTGCTTGTTGAAGTAGAGTGAAATATATCCTATGCAGTTTAGCCACTACGTTATCACCTCCACTTGTTAGAGTCTTGATAATGGCAAAAACGCTTCTTAGTCTGTAGGATGCATTCCTCATAGGAGTAGCATTTTGTATCATTTTCACTAGGAGCCTGAGGCTTCATTTTGTATGTATTCTTTTATATCTGGACATTTGGTACAGGTTATGAGAGCCTGTGATGCAACTGACAAATATATCTCAATTTTTAGAATTTAAAGGTATGTATGAATATGTTACGCTATTATTTACTTAAGGAACACCAGAATTTAACCACTTGCATTAAGTCAATTAAGAACACACACCTTTGCTTTACTGAATTTATCCTATGTCGTTCAGTGTAATTAGCATTGCACATGTGGAAGAAATGGGATGTTTTGTGTCTTATGAAGGGCAGCATGGGCTTGCTAAAGAATCCATGACATATGAAGAGAGTTAACCTAAGTTGTATGCACTGAGCGTGAAATAGGAAATGCAGAGCCCAGAGCCACCCGTTAAGATCCTCTTATCTCTCTATGGAAGGAAACTGAGCTTTCTGTATTGCCGGAGCTGTGAGGCAGCCCACTAGGTTTATCATGAATGGGGGTTGGGAAGTAGTTAAAAGGATTTTATACCCTTCTGACTTCAGAGCAGAAACAGCTGCAGAAACCCTCTCCCCACCCATCACCAAATGAAATCTATCAGGCAGCCACATCCACATGGATTCTATCACAGCCAGGCTAATGGAAATCAACTCCAAATCCAGTCAACACTAGGGTAAATGAACATTTCTAGTTTGTATTCATGTGTCATAGAGACTGGGAATTATGGGTTATTCTATTCTTACGTTTCACAAATAATATAAGAACTTAAAACCATATACAAAATTCTATTGCTGATTAAAATTTGCAAGCATTTTAAAGACACACAATATTGGCCCTCTTGAATCCCTGGGTCAATTTTGTTCCCTTGATATTGAATTAGGTGGGCCCTACTGAAAGATAAAACCTTTTCTCTCCTGTGCCCCTAACTTCACAATGCCTTAATGGAAATAAGTTTTCTTTCAATGATAGATTTCAGATCCTCATCACACAACAGATTTAGTTCAGGATCCTCAAGCTCATATTTATGGTGAGGCAAGAGTCCTTTCTTTAGAATGTTAGAATCAAAGTCTAAATGTCTATGTAAATGTTCTATAATGTGTTACAGCTAAATGAATTTTCCAATTAAAATGAGGTCTGATTCACATCTGCAGGTATAGAGAATATTTATATTAAGTTTCCTGACAGGTGATGGCGTCAAGGGAATCATTCATAAAATATCTGCATAATAAGTAGGGAGGCACGCACTGAATCTCAGACTTCAGGCTTCTGTCCAGAAGCTATTCTGACTTAACCAAGAAAATCTAGAAATATGACATAAACCACCAATGTGCACTAAAAAAATAAACGAAGAATGGCACAGAAGAAAGCCTTCTTCTAATACACTTTAATACATCTGAGAATAAAAACCCACTGAGATATTCAGAAGTGCTATTGTAATTTAAATTGCAATATCTGGGGTTACAATTTTGTAAACTATGGCTGTGATTCTTTTAAGTAAAGAACCTAAGGCAGATATTTCAAAGTTACAGTGATAAGGACACCCTATTAGGTGGAAAATGTGTTCAAGTCAAATGAATCCTACACAGAGGTTTTCACAGATTAAAAATTAATCAAAACTTTCAAGAATTTAGGATTTGATGAACTTGACACATTAAGATAAGTTGTTGGTTTTAAAAAATGCCTTTTGACTTGAGAAAATGAAGCATCAGAAAGACTGACAGTGGCAATGTGCTTGAAGACTGCATAGCAGGATATTTTGACTTTAGTAATTACTGAGAATTTTGAGAAGCTCCAGACATTCTTCTGAAATATATGACTCAAATCTAGGGTTGTGCATGATATTGCTTGCTATAGTTTTTGCAATAAACTAACTAGATAAGATAATTAATTGAATAAAATAACTAGATTGAACTGAGATTAAGAAAGGGTAGAAAATATGAAGGGAAGACATCAGATGTATCCCTACTGTATCTCTATTAATAAACATTGCACATATAGAAAATTAAGATACACCTCAAAAGTGATACAAACACCTTCTCAGGCCATTGGAAAGACGAAAACTAGCACCTTCCATTGTAGGACCAAGGTTTCTGTAACTTCCACCATGATTATTTTTTCTGAATCTTCTTGGAATTTTTTATTAATGTACATCATATCTGTTCCTCCACCCCCAGTTTATCTTTCAGAATATCATGTCTCCTCATGCTTCTCACCACTTAGAACTCAGATATACTTTCTGAATTCTGTGGTTAAAAGATTACCCACGTCAAAAGCCTGTAAATCAAACTTTACTGTTTTATTTTTACGTGTTATGTTTTGGGTAATTTTTATACATTTCTAGTTTATTTAGTCATTTATCTTTATGGTGTAAACACATGGAGATAAAGAGAAGTATATTATAACTGATTAATATATCTGTGTTCAAGACTAGATTTCCAAAGCATGGTGAGAAACTTGGTGAATACTTGCTAACTGGATAGTTACCTCATCACTATGGGTTATGTCATTGTTATGACTTGAGTAAGAGTGGGCCCTATACGCTCACATATTGAATGCTTAGTCAATAGGGAAAGGTGCTATTTGAGAGGACTGGAAGGATAAGGAGGTGTTGTCTTGTTGAAAGAAGTATGACACTGGCAGTAGGTTTGGAATTTTCAAAACCTATGCCAGACCCAGGATTGCTCTCTCTGTCTCTGTCTTTCTCTCTGTGCCTTTGTCTTCTCTCTCTCCCTCTCCCTCCCCCCTTCCCCCCTCCCTCTGTCTCTCTCTCTCTTCCTCTCTCTCTCACTTTGGGTCATGATATAGCTCTCAGCTACTGCTCCAGTGACATGCATGCCACCCTGCTCCCTGCAATGATAAAATGGACTAAAAATGCTTTCTTTTATGAGAGTTTCCTTGGTCACAGTGCCTTTTCACAGGAATAGAGTAGTTACAAAGTATATACAAAATTAGTATAACATGAATGTAGACAAAGCCCTTTACATAGGTAGGTCATTGGAAAGCTATACTTTAGTAACTTAAGTCAGACTGATCCTTCAATAAAAATATTTTGTGATTATTCCATACTACAGTATTTTCTTCTATAAAAAACAGTAACATTATCAAATGTTTGTATTATATGTTCTGATTTTTTAAAACAGGACATGTTACCCTCTCTACCTCTAAAAGTTATATGTGTATAAATAAATATCATATATTCATATATATATGAATATATTAAGAAATCTAGTTTACAATGTAGGGTAAAAGGGTCAGCTAAAGAAACATATTCTGGCCAGGTGGTGGTGGCTCATGACTTTAATCCCAGTACTTGGCAAGCAGAGGCGGGTAGATCTCTGTAAAGTTGAGGCCAGACTGGTCTACAAGAGCTAGTTCCAGGACAAGCTCCAAAGCTACAGAGAAACCCTGTCTCAAAAAACCAAAAAAGAAAAAAGAAAGAAACATACTCTGCCACAAGGACATGTACTCAACTATGTTCATAACAGCATTGTTTGTCATAGTGAGAACCTATAAACAACCTAAATGTCCCTCAACCAAAGAATGGATGAGGAAAATGTGGTACATTTACACAATGTAGTACTACATAGCAGAAAAAAAATAATGAAACGTTGAATTTTGCAGACAAATGGATAGAACTAGAAAACATCAATTTGAGTGAAGTAATCCAGACCTAGAAAGACAATTATCACATGTACTCACTCATATGTGGTTTTTAAACATAAAGCAAAGAAAGCCAGCCTACAAACCATAATCCCAGAGAATTTAGACAACAATGAGGACAATGAGACTTACATAGATCTAATCTACATGGGAAGTAGAAAGTAGAAAAAGACAAGATCCCTTGAGTAAATTGGGTGTATTTGAAGATGTCTCATGAATATTGGTGGTAAGATTTTCTGAACTGTTCATTGTGATCGGAAGATTAGTGTGGAGGCCTCAGTGATAAATTCTGCATTCTAATCTGAAAGAGGGGTAAAAGAGGCCATGACTATCAGCATGCTTCAGTAACTTCCAACTGTACTTTATCCTCAGTGCTTAGATCTTTCAATTATATTCATCTGAAGATACATAAAAAATAGCCCTCCTCCCAAGTTTTACAACTTCTTGGAGTTGATTTTTGTGCAAGGTGACAGATATTGATCTAATTTAACTGTTCTATGTGCAGACATTCAGTTTTCCAATACTATTTAGTAAAGATGCTATTTTTCTTCCTGTGTGTACTTTTGGCATCTTGTTCAAAAAAGATATCAGATGGTTTTTGTCAGATGCATGAACATTAAGTCTAATTTGTTTGTTGATCTATATGCTTTTTTGTGCCAGTTCCATGCTGTTTTTGTTACTGTCACTCTGAACTATATCTTGAAATCTGATTAATCCCTCCAAAAACTTTATTTTTTCACAGAGTTGTTTTAGCTATCTGGGGACTTTTCATGCTTCCATCCGAATTTTAGATCATTTTGTACCCAACACACAATCAGGTAGTATTTATAAGTCATCCTGAAGTCACCTGCACATGGACAGTTGAGAATTTTTGTTTTAGAATTTTCCCATTGGAATCAAAAGTCAACATTATCTAAAATTTACCTTATTCTAAAATATTAGAGAAAGAATTAGTAAATCATAACTGAGAAGATATGCATGCAATAACAATTAGTGCAAAAGAAGCTGTGAATTTGAAAAAGCCTGAGGTGTGGGTATATGTGAGGGTTTGGAGAGAGAAAAGGGAAGAAAGAAATTATATACTTGCATTATAATCCTAATAATGAAGCAAATAAAAAAGTGAATAATAAATAAAATTAAAATAAAAATGATGTAGGAGTGTTTATATCTATTTGCTCTTTCATTGGTTAATTAATAAAGAAACTGCTTGGCCTGATAGGTTAGAACATAGGTGGGTGGAGTAGACAGAACAGGATGCTGGGAGTGAGGCCTATGCCTCGGGCAATCGCCATGCCGCTCCTCTCTCTGGGTCAGATATGATGGAGCCAGCCGCCAGGTCAGACATGCTGAATCTTTTCCGGTAAGACACCACTCGTGGTGCTACACAGATTATTAGATATGGGTTAGTCAAGATGTGAGTAAAAGGCTAAACTAATGGGCCAGGCAGTGTTTAAATGAATGCGGTTTGTATGTTGTTATTTTCAGGGCTAAGCTAGCTATGTGGGATCCGGGTGGGATGAAAAGCAGGTTTGCCCGCAGCTCATCACTACATAAAAAAATTAAAATAAATAAGATCACTAGTAATAACATAATCTAGAATCATCCCCGTAAGTTCAGGCAATCCTAGAAATGTGTGAAGACCTTGTCAGTGGAACTGCCAAGGACAATAATCATTAAGGAAACAATTAATAATAGAGCCTAAATTAAAGGTTATTCTTCTGTTTAAACAAATGTCTAAAAACTTGAAAATAACAAAGCAAGAGAATGAAACTATATGTATGAAACAGAACAATAGTGTCTTAGGTTTTGAGACTAAGTATTAGTAAAATAAAGAAGATGAGAACCAATTAATTAAAATGTTTTGTATTTGTTTCTCTTTAAATCAAACTTATACTCAGGGAAATATAACAATGAACTTTATAATATTCATTGAATTTAAAAATATTGTTTATTAATATTTAGAAATACATAAACTATTGTTAAGTCTTTAATGGGAAATATTAATGTACATACATAATTGAGCAACTGTCTTAAATATTATGAAAAAAAGTTTCTACAAATGTCTGTTTCGAACATTTTGCATAGATATGAGCTGTCATCTCTCTTGGGCATATAATTAAGAATGGAATTGCTGTGTTATGGACTGTCTCTGTTTTAGTAATAACTTTTGATGATTGTTTTTCAAGGTGGTGACACAGTCTTATGCATTTATAAACAATGTATGAAGCTTTCATTATCACTCCATTCCCATTAACTCTGTTATTAATATCTACTAGCTAGCCATCTAGTAAAACTCAAATATGATCTAATTAAATTTACAACTTCTTTTCCTTAACATTGAAATGTTAACTCTAAATGTTTTCCTAACATTTTGAAATATTTTGATTATATCATAGAAAGCTTAACTTGTGTACTCTAGATGACAAAACATTATTGAAATAAATTATGAATAAAGTACATCAATGTGTAGGCTATAAAATTCTATTTAATTTTCATGCTATTTTATTAAAATCATTACTTAACTCTGTTTTTACATTGTTCATTTATAATTTATAACCACTAGGAATTCTATATTAACCAGACACCTGAATTCTTGTGGGACTTGTCAGTAGCTCTGCCAGTATGCTTGTGAATTTCCCAAGTCTTCCTATGTAACCAGATCATTTTCTACCTCCTCTGGATAGGATAATTTTATTTCTTACTTCATTTTATCTGAGTGTCTTTTCTTTTTTTTTCTTGGTTATGGGCATGATTTAAGCTTACAATACATGGCCAAATAGAACTGATGAGGGCAGCTATCTTTGTCTCTGTTCTTGCTCTTATAAGAAATGTGTTCAATGTTTTCTACTATTCACGGTATTAAATGCAGGATTTTTATAAATAGTTCTTTTTAAATTACAGTTACTGTTTTTTATGATCAGGTGTTAGATTGTGTTACTTTTTTGTATTTATGTAATTGAATATGTTTATGTTCTTTATAGTTTGATTAATATGGTGCTTATTGAATATGTTCAACATTGGTGGGGGACACCCATTTCATAAATTACTCAACTCTATTTAGTAATATATAGCCTGATTTTATTTTACATTTCTACTTTTAGTATATTTATGTGTATATGTGTGTTTGCAGAGAAACTGAAAAACCTTTGCAGTAGTTAAAAAGCCAGGCTGAGCCACTGCCAAACGTTTCTTCCACACATGTCTTCTTCCATTACTCCTGCTTCTCCAAATGTGACTCTCACCTGACATTTGTTAAGTGTTCACAGGAATAGGATTTAGTCATCTGATTTTTGATACAAAAAATAATGTATATATGAGGGGAATTGGTTTGCATGCTGATGGTTGGCATTGATGTCTGATTATATTTTATCATGAACTTATATATTTAAAATCAGTAAGGAACGATTTCTTTTTCTGTAAGAGAGGAGTAAGACAGCCAAACAAATTGTGTGTGATGAGAATGATGGACTTCTGCTCAGAGTGTGGTGCTGTTTTTCTGCTTTGTGTTCAACAATGTATCCAAATTAAGCACATGTAATGTTAATTAAGGCTCAATCTATGACTTGATATCATGTTATAAGAAAACAGTGATTTCCTAAGAAGCATATGTTGTTTCCTGCCTTGGCACACACCATTCAATACATGTCCTGACATCTTAATGATATTGGATATATAACATCTCTGGAAAGATAACAGAGTAAGAACATGTTAGTAGTTTCTATGTGAATGCCAGAGGAAATGACTTGGGGAAGAATGGATAAAGACCTTTTGGTGTCATGAGATCAGTGTTTAAGGGGTCTTGGTCCCATTCTGAGTCTTTAGCAGAGGATAAAGAATGTTGCATAATTTGAGAGACTCACCTGGCTTTGTCTCTTTCTCAAAGGACTCTTCTGTCTCCTGAATTAAGATTAACTGTAAATTGTCTCCTTGAGAATGACTGTGACTTTCAATCAGTCCTCAGCCTTTGGGTAACTTAACCTCTCTTTGCCTTCCATTTCTTGTTTACAAAAGGCTGCAGTGGCGCTTACGAAGTTTAAGCTCATAAAGCAGTTAGAACAGCAACTGGTAGATGGCAGTTTTCCGATAATGTTAATGTCATTGCTATGATTATCCCAAAGCTAAATTTTGTTAAATCCACTTGCCTACTAATCTCCTACAAGGTATTAGCTGTTTCCGGTATGGCATTTATACTTAATGGTATTAAAATTTAATTAGGTGACTCCTGAAGGTTACAAAACCATCAAAGCACCAGGTGGATGACGTTTAACTTTAGAATTTCACATGTTTTGTTGTCAGACCCTAGAAAAGACAGGGAACTTGTGGTTGCAATAGTTCTCCACAGTTGACACCAAACAAATCTGCAACAGAATAGTAACTTCCTCACTGTCTGCCATAAGACTCCCAGAACAAATCCACTCAAGAGAAAACAGAACTTGAACATTCAGAAGAAAGGGGGCTGGGACAGAGTTTGAAGGGAGTGAAGAGGGTGTGTGCTTCAGGAGTGTGGTTGTTTAGTCTCCCGGCTGTTCAACAGAGTCAGGGGAGGCCATTGTTTCAAGGGCGTCCAAATGCACTTAGCGATGTGTCTGCCTCAGTTTCAAATGAGTATGTAGGGCCCCAATTTTTGCAAGTCTGTTGTCTTGCAAAGGAGACGTAGGCTGATCCTGTCTCATCAGCCATGTGCATATCTGTGACGAACTTCAGTGATCTCAATTTGTCTTATAAAATTTGAGGATTTTTCATTGATAATCAAATATACCACTGTTTGTAATAATCAAACAAACAGAGAAAACAATGTAGGTAGATTATAGAACATTTATCTTTCATTTATACATAATTGTAGTTTTCTGTCTGAGCTCTATTACTGGTAAATACAAGGAATTAAAAAAATATTCAAAGGGAGAAAAGGGAAGGAAAGATGGAATGGGATATAACAGTAAGAATACAAGACTGCCTAAAACAAAATAGTGCAATTAGAACATTTACAGAGTGGCTAATATTAGTTTATGTTCAAGTTCTGCCTCTGATCTTGTTCATGTAACCAGATGAAATGACTAAGGTTGGGAAAGTCAGAGGTGAATCTCTGACAGTATTCTTTGGCCTTGTGAGGCAAAGGTCACCCTCAATTCTTCTGAGTTATTTCCTGCCATTTTCTACTGATATATGAGCCCTTCTGCTCAAGATTCTTTGGTATACTCCTTTTGAAAGATTCTGAGTATCCTTTCCCCAGAACGATGCCCATTCTAAAAGGTGCTAGTTGAGATCTGCACCTTTATCTGTGGAGACATTAGGCTTTTCTTAAGTGTTTTCTGGAAGCTGAATTTAGTCTGTCAGTTCTTGTAAGGAAGACTTCTTATAGTGTTCCTAATTAGCTTACTAACTGGAGAGAGTGCTCCTGGCTGCGCTGTGTCTGGTCCTCCTGAGTGAGCCACTGCTGAATGAATGTGCTGTCTTATAATGATGTCACTCTTACACTTAATTGTCTTCAGAGCAAATTTTCTGTTACAGAGAAAAAGTTACAAGGGAGAGAGAGAGAACAGAGAGAGAGAGAGAGAGAGAGAGAGAGAGAGAGGGAGGAGAGAGAGAGAGAGAGGAGAAGCTTTTGTTTGACAAGCCTGTGAATTTTATTAGAAGTTAAGCAGCTGCTGTATGACCAAGGTGTCTATGCCTTTAATCATTTTCATTTTTAAAACAGAGGCTTATATTTCCTCATCTTCAGCTGTCCCAGAGGGCAACAAGGCCAGCTTTAACAGCATTAATTTCTCTTTATGACAGGACTAGTGATGCCCCGGGTCTTCAGGACTGCCTAAAATGTCTGGAAAAGTAGATAATGAAGAGGATATTAGAATTGTAAACAAGAGCAATTTTGTAATAAAAACCATATATTTTCTCCATTGGACTTTGAGCTTAGCACGGCAGCAGGAAATGTGTCATAAGTCATAATTTGTTGATGGTTACTGAGCATGAGTTACAGTCAGAGCTCGGGCTTAAAGGGCAGGCCCTCCTAGCACCACATTAGAGATGGTCTGGGGTGTGGAGCTGCAGTTTAGTTTTGTAGTGTGTGTCTCTCCTGTTTGATTGTTCATTGTGTCAGGAGATGGGAAGAGAATGCGTGTGTCACCACTTCCCCAGCTGCTCACAGTGTTTGACTTTTATGCAGAAGCCATCAGCACAAGTTTAAAGAATTTTCTAATTTTGAATGAGAAGGGATCACTCTAAAAAGGGGGACAAAGTCAGGTTTACACCCTGTCTGGCTTCAAAATATTTAGGAAGAATGCAGAGTAGAAGGCCACAGAAGTGCAGCATTCTCTTTCATTTTCCTGTTTCTCTAGCGGTCAGAGCATCTCTGCTTCTCTATGTCTGTTCATTCTTGCTGCTGTCAAAGTTTATGTGTCCGGTACAGCCGAAAAGAAACCAGAGGTTGTTTCCAAGAACCAGAGTGTTCTTTGTCTGCCAGGAATGTGAGGAAAGGGTGCAATGTGAATGTTATGGTCTCTTACCACCCCAACAGGGGGTCACCAGGAGTTGATCATAATTCGTGAAGCTCATCCACACCTAATCTTCGGTCTTTTCTTTATCTTTTGTTCTTATATTCTCCACAGCAAAAATATTTACACAACCCTAGAAACAAAGCAATTTCTTAGCATTGTTTCTGCTTGCATCTCGTGGCAGCCTTCAGTGCAGGCAGTGCCCTCTATTCCATAACCTAGTCCAGGGATTTGTTTCAGCAGCAGGAGGAGCCATGAAGAGCAGAGCATCTCCATTCCTATTGAGATCTTTCTCCATTCACAATAACAATGACTGTTATGTTTCCAATTAGCGACAATGTTAAAGACAACAGAGTATCTCTCAGAAACCGCTACCCCAAAAAGGCTGATGTGAGGTCCCAAGCACTTGAACTGGGAAGTGAAAAGAGAAGAAACATCACATGAATATTTTAAATATTAAGATTTGAAACAATACAGGCAAAAAATATCCATGTGTGTCTATTGTCACCCTGCGGACAGGTCAGTCAGCACCATGCCTGTAAAGTGACTCTTTCCCCATGCTGTTTTTTTTTTTTTTTTTTTTTTTTTTTTTTAATGTGAGCTGAGCTGCACATCCAAATCTGAGAGCTCATTGGAGCTTTATATAAACTGAAAAGCAAAAAATAAGCACTCTTCTATTATTTAGGCACCTGTCCAGAGGTTGGGGGCCGGGGCGGTGGGAGAAAAGCAAGGACATTTTTCCTTGGGTAGATATAGCGGCAGAGAGCAAGGAAAACCACCTTGCATTTTCTGTCTAATAAGATGTGAATGGGGGCAGAAATAATGAGAATTACATTATATTTTTCATGTAAAAGCCTGAGAAACAAATGTCCTGCACACTGGCAGTGATTCCAGTAATTTTCAAATGAAAAGGGCTATTTGTTTCCAAATTACAGCAGTCACTGGAATGCATACGTTTATGCCTCAGAAATCCTCATTTTTCGAAGGAAAATTACCTTTCGGTAATTCAGTCACTGCAGGCTTTCTCCTGCCAACTGGTCAGAGCTATCAGATAGTTTGCAGCTGCAGGCTGAAGCCTGGCCATTTCTTTTCTTTTCTTTCTTTCTTTTTCTTTTTTTTTTCCAAAGGACAGGCAGTTAGTTAGTAGAGCCATCAGTGTGGCATCTGTCATCCTGCTAGGCCCAAATTGTTTTCTATGATGGATGTCACAGTCTGTATGATCAAAATAGAAATCCCGCTGCTTTTAATTGCAAAATCGGAGTCCTCGCACATTTGTTATTATGCTGAGGTTATTACCTCACACAAAATGAATTAACAGGTGAAAATAATTGATGAGAAGACTCTGGGGATTTTTAGCCTCTTCAAAGAGACTTTGTAATTATGGCATAATGAATGTTCTGAGACAAATCTGTGGGGGGCAGCATGAGACCACCAAAGAACTCCTCAGCTGGATGATAAATTCTCCTGACTTCTGCAGGAATACTCCTTACATTTACTTAGCAATTAGTTTAATAGGCCTACATGATTCATGATAACATACTGAGAATTTTTAAATAAGTTTGTTCCACCCATCTTACCTCAGCTTCCTTCTCTAGGTGATAGAAGCTGATAATGAGTCAGTGTTCCTAAAACAAGATGACAGGGACGAGAGACATGGGCTTCTGAGCCTCTTCACTAGCATCAGGCATGTCATAATTCCTTCAGCCTCTTTGAGGGAGGCCTTACGAAATTTTAAGTCTATTTCTTACAGCTCCCAGCACAGGAAGACAGTGTGGATTAGTGGAATGTGGCTTACGACTGTCTACATTAAAGTAACTACTATCAGCTTTCTAACCAAGATTCACTTCAGATTTGGTCAGATTTCCATCCAGTCCTTGAGTCAATACAGTGTGGTACCTACTCGTATCATCTTCTACCTTTGATAGCCCAAATTGCATAGACATATTCTGTCTTCATTAAATTGTGTGAGACATGGTTTCAGAAGGTGAAAAGCCCTGTCCCTCTAGTAGTCTAAGGTAGTCAAAGGGTTAGGGTATTGCCTTTCACGAACGCCTGTTATTGATACAGCAATAGATGTGAGGTACTAGCCTAAATGTTGCAACAAGAGCAAAGAATTAAGTTCTATATGGAAAGTTAATGTGCTGGCACATGTCTGTAATTCTAGTACCAGGAAGCTAAGGCAGGAGGATTGAATGTCCAAGACCAGCCTTAGCTTTAGAAAAGAGAGTTCAGTGACTGCCTTGGCACATAGTAAAACTGTGGGTAGTGAAGGGGGCAGAAACATAAACAAACAAAAACTTCCATTGATAGTAATTTAAATGAAGACTCACACACACACACACACACACACACACACACCATTACCACTACCACCAGCAGCAAACAACAACATCAATAAAAACCCACAGCAGAAACATGTCACAAGCATGCTCCTTTTACATAGTCACCTACTTTTTACCATACTATATCCATTTCAATGTCAAAATCACTCTTCAGCCATCAAGAGCTAAAACTTACATTAATGTGAGTACTTTTATGAGAACATGCATGATGAAAATCTTGAGTGGAAAGAAAGAAAGAAAGAAAAAAAGAAAGAAAGAAAGAAAGAGAAAAGGAAAGGAAAAGAAAAGAAAAGAAAAGAAAAGAAAAGAAAGCTGGGTGGTGGTGGAACATGCCTTTAATCCCAGCACTTGAGAGACAAATTCAGGCAGATGTTTTTCACTATATTTTGGGTTTTTTGTTGTTATTTTGTTTTGTCTTTTAATTTTTTCTTTTTTTATTAAATTATATAATTTTACAAATTTTCAACTTCTCCCCTCCAACAATTTCCCTCCCCCTTCCCCCATCCCCCCTCCCACTCCCTCTCCAGTCCAAGGAGCAGTCAGGGTTCCCTGCCCTGTGGGAAGTCCAAGTTCCTCCCCCATCCATCCAGGTCTAGGAAGGTGAGGATCCAAACAGACTAGGTTCCCACAAAGCCAGTACATCCATTAGAATCAAAACCCAGTACCATTGTCCTTGGCTTCTCAGTCAGCCCTCCTTGGCTTCTCAGTCAGCCCTCCTTGTCAGCCACGTATGGTTTGATCACTTGCTCCATCAGTCCCAGTCCAGTTGGTTTTGGTGAGCTCCCATTAGATCAGTCCCATTGTCTCGGTGAATGGACGCACCCCTCATGGTCCTGACTTCCTTGCTCATGTTCTCCCTCCTTCTGCTCCTCATTTGGACCTTGGGAGCTCAGTCCAGTGCTTCAATGTGGGTCTCTGTCTCTATCTCCTTTTGAGAGTTTGAGACCAGCAGGGTCTACAAGAGCTATTTCCAGGTCAGGCTCCAAAGCTACGGAGAAACCTTGTCTTGAAAAACCAAAAGAAAAAGAAAGAAAGGAAAGAAAACAAATCACAAAAAGGGAAAACCAATAATATTTGGGACACACAAACTCAAATAGAAAAGTGGCATGTTTAAATAAATCACTTTGAATGCACTGGTGTAGAGGAATGTTTTCAGAGATGCTAACTAGGTTTTTTCACCCACATTCCTAGATTGCATGCTCCTTTACCATGGTTCTAGTCCATTTTGATATCCCCCATTACTTGGCTGCCTCTAAAGTGCTGGTATCATTCCAAATTAGAAAGAATTATTCCTATTCTATCAAGTACCTTCAAGTACTGCTATTTTGGTCTGGGATGAAATGAAATGCATATCAGAGATGGGTTATTCGTATAGAGGGACTCTTGTCAATATAAATAGAAGTGTAAATCATTATTATTAAATTTAGAGTCCAAATTTGGAAACTTAGACACATATAATATCAAAGGGTCTCGGTAAGAGGAAGAAAATGTTATGCATACTAGGAAATCTAATGAATGCAAGGCAGACAGTGGTTTGCCCACATGTGAAGCAGGCTGTGGTAACTCATATCAGGCCATATGTCACTGCTGAAGCATTTCTTTTAAACTATCATTTTCCTGTATATCTCAATAACAACCCACTTTGTGGGTTTTCTCCAAACATACAAACAAGTAATTTTTATTTATAAAACCTATTAGCAATATAAGAAAACTTGCAAAGGTAGGATGGTGTTTATACCCTCCAACTTCAATTGTCTCATAATCCATGAAATGTACATTGTTTGGTCTTAGCTTTAATATATAGCAAAGTGACCTAGAATTTAAAAATTCATTCTGTAAATTTTTGATGCCTCTTTCACTTAGATTATATTGGATCATTGTTATGAAAAACCATGGCAAACACTCAGGGGATTCCAACTTGAACCAGAAGAGGAAGCAGAAGGTGAAAAAATTAAATTTTAAAATAATTGATGTTAGTGAAGGTGAGATATATTTTTTTTCCTGAAATTTGATCATTAAAGCAATTCTATAATCCTTTTCATGAAGTCAACCAAAAGACAATCAGGTACTAAATTCGAAATTCATTTTCAGCTATATAAACACAAGTATAAGTGTCTCATAAAGAAAGAAAGAGAACACAGTGGTTGTTGAAGGCTTATGATGGCTTTTTGACAAGTGATACAAGCATACAGTGCAGAATAACAGACTCTGAAGCAAGTACAGATTTCTTGTTTCCTTGCCCCTCCTTCCTGCATATAATACGTATAGAAGTACAAAAGTTTAGACAGTGCCTAGTGACTACAAACAAAGAACATTCAATGCCAAGTCTATGTTTACTAGAAAAAAAATGTATTTCCAACGAGAAATCAGGTGTTCTTTTTAACGAGTATAGAATGTGAAGTAGTCAGGATTGGAACAAGTGTATTTGCTTTATTCATGGGCAATTTCAAAATGATTCTTCTTGTGCCATAGAGAATGATGAGCTCATGGAATCTGAATCACTGACTTAAAGGCACATCCATTTCCAGGAAAGAAGTTATTGTTGATAATTTAATGAGAATGCAAATAATTTCTTTGATAATGCTGGGAGTTTGGTAGTGTTAGCAGGCTGCTGGTAGAACTGCGAATTCTGGGTCATTATATGGAATTGGATTTTGGATGGGGCTTTGTGGAGACAGCGCTGTTTTCTGAGTAATATCCCATTCAAACACCTCAGTCTGATGTATTGCGTTAATAGATCATCAGAATCAGTTGTCATTCTAGTGATTTATTAGTGTAATACACGAGAATGAGACTTGCTGATGATGTATTTAGTACTCACAAGATAGCAGTGTCCAAAGAAGAAGAAAACCCAGTGAGGAAGCCCATATAATGACACAATGATGCTTGCCAATGCAGAGAACATTGAAATCTTTGGGGGAGTTATATATTAAGGTATTGGTGATGAACCCACTTTTAGGATGTTGCTGCTATAGGAACAGCATTATCCTTGTTCTAAATAACTCCACTGGTAAACAGAATGGTAATATTCATATATGTGTGGTTACCATGTAACATTTTAGAATATGTCAGCAACTATATTTGTCAGAAAACATGTATCATTACTGCTGGTTTTTCTAGTATGATACTCAAATATATTATAGTAATAGCCATTTTCCAACTGGTGGCTTGTGCCAAGGGGAAGCCTTTGCTGGTGAGCTTATGTACTACCAATCATGGGCATGCTTCTGGCATTAGTTAGAGTGGCAGAGATTTTAAGTAAAACATTAAACTTAGGTCCCACTGTCATACATTTTCTGTTAATAGAGCTTGCAACACCTACTCTAAATGTAGATGAATTAGAGGCTCCCAGCGACCTCTATCTACCTCCTGCTGGGCTTTTTCTAAAAGGGTAAAAGACAGACTTTTAAATGTTTATAACATAGGGCTAAAAAGGCTTTTTTATGCAATAGAATAGCGCTTACTGCTCACCTCCTTGCAGCAGCTGATTGCATCATAAATAAAACAGTAGGGCCAGCCATCCTGCTGTGGAGTGGATGCATCCACAAAGCAGCCAAAAGGCACTGGCGACAGAATCAGAAGTGTCTTACCCAGGATCCTGGCCTGCAGACGGAATGCAGGGAGGTCTCCCTGTGCAACAGGGAAACCAAAGGGGGTTAGGGCACAGAATTAGAGGCTATAGATTGTGTCCCACGTGCCTTTGTTTTGAAATACAGCAGCTGAAGCATTGTTTATAGGAGTCTTCTGATACCCTAGCCAGGAGGACATTGCAACAATGGAGGGGAAACGTTCACCAAGCAATGGAGTAGATTCCTTTCCCTTGTCCTTCCCAAGCTCTTGAGTTCTTTCTTCTGATGTCTGGATTTGGGGTAGGAGAAGAAATTTGAGAAATGAATAATATTCTTTTATTGAATAAGACTTCTATGTTCTCATTTGTTTTATATAACTATCAGTTTATCTTCCCTTAAATTTGGGGCAGAGAAGTCACTTTATGATCCATTAGAAACACAGCAAAGCTTTTTCTCCTGTACTTTTAAAAACCATCTCTCTGTTTTCCAAAATCATATTAACTGTCACAGAAAAAATTATACTCCCTGCTCTGTATCAACAACTACCCTGAAATGCTTACAGCCAATTCTTAATAAAAATATTTAATGTAATGACTAGTAAAATACGAGTCCTCTAAAATGGCTACTGATCTTTTAAGCTCTACTATCTCAAACTCAACTGTATTTTATATTTGATAGAAACGCTGCTGATCGACAAGTAATTATTTTCTTCGGATTGTTTCTATTAACTTCTTAAATTTATATTTTGTGTCTTTCACATCATGCAGTCAATCCCTTTCATTTCCCCATCTCTTCATATCTGTTCTCTGCTCTTGCAACTGCAGGAGGCATAGCAGGTACAGGAGGTGCAGGAGGTACAGCAGGTGCAGGATGTGCAGTAGTGCAGGAGTTATAGGAGGTACAGGAGATGCAGCAGGTGCAGGAAGTGCTGGGGGTGCAGTAGGTACAGAAGGTGCAGCAGGTGCAGAAGGTGCAGGAGGTGCAGGCGGTGCTGGAGGTCCTGGAGGTGCAGCACGTGCTGGAGGTGCTGGAGGTGCAGGAGGTATAGAAGGTGCAGCAGGTGTAGGAGGTGCAGGAGGTGCAGAGGTGCAGGAGGTGCAAGAGGTTCAGGAGATGCAGGAGGTACAGGAAGTGCAGCAGGTGCAGGACGTACAGGAGGTACAGCAGGTGCAGGAGGTGCAAGAGGTTCAGGAGATGCAGGAGGTACAGGAAGTGCAGAAGGTATATGAGGTGCAGGAGGTGCAGGATGTACAGGAGGTACAGGAGATGCAGCAGGTGTAGGAGGTACAGAAGGTACAGGAGGTACATGAAGTGCAGGAGGTGCAGCAGGTGCGGCAGGTGCAGCAGGTGCAACAGGTGTAGGACGTGCAGGATATGCAGGAGGAAGGATATGTGTGAATTTGTGTGCTGTAAGGAGTCTTATGGTGTCCCGCCAGCTCCAAAATAATGACATGTAAACTTCTTATTAATTATCAAACATCAGCCTTTAGCTTAGGGTTCTTCCACTAGCTCTTATAAATTAAATTAAACTGTTTTCATTAATCTATATCTTACCACGTGACTTTTACGTTTCTTTCATTCTGCATATCCGACTCCCTCCTTGTCTCCTTGGCATCTCCTCTACACCTTATTATCTCCTCCTTCTTTTCTCTGCCTGGAAGTCCCACCTATACTTTCTGCCTAGTTATTGAATGTTTTACTTTTTATTACATAATGACAGCAATGCATTTTCACACAGTGTACAAATATTCCAAAATAGTGTGTGTGTGTCCCATTGTGCAGTGTGTAGAGTGCACTGTTAGTGTGTATATGTGTGTGGGGGTGACAGTAGGAAACTAACCAAAGCTCTGTCTTAATTCTAGAGTCCTTCAGTTCACTCCATTGTTACTGAAATCTGTAGTTTTCTCCCTACCCATGTTCCCAACATCCTGACACCATCTCTCTTTCTCTCCCCCCAGTTTCGGAATGAAGAAAAATCTAAACTCTCCTGTAGTCTCTGCTACATTAATGGTGTCTTTTTACTCGGTAAACATTCCCTTCCCTGCTTTTCTTCATCTTAGTGTGCCTGATTGTTTCCTCTTAGAAATAACTATTTCTGCTACTGTTTAAATGAAGAGTAGTTATTTTTCCAATTACTAGCTTTTAACTTTACACACACACACACACACACACACACACACACACACACACACACACACTATGCTACAAATGGAATCTAAAAATATCAAGTGCAAAATTAGCATTAAAAATCATAAGACAACAAACAATAGAGCTTTATGTGATTCTTATAATTGCATGAAACTAGTTACTTTGGCCATAATTGTTTGTGCTTCATTAACATGCACAATTGTTTTATATGCCAACCCTCACATAAAAGAAACCATTTTTGATGAGAATTGTGCTTTGTTTAGAGTTAGACACCATTGTATTTGCTTTCCTAATATAACAGTTCTAATTAGTACCTAGCACTCACCCTGAATTATTCAGCTTGAACACTCTGAAGGTGACAATCGAGTCACAATTCCATGGCACTCTTTGTCAGTACCTGTCAAAATATAGCTAAGCCTTTATGAGCTGTGATCTAAATACTGGGGAAAAAGTTAATAGTCCAGAAACAATATGTCCTAGGTAATTTTCAAAAATAAAATTGCACATTACTTCTTGCTTAGAAACACAGTACTGTTAATGATGCCGTGCTAAATGTGACACAGACAAAGCTGTCTACTCCACTAATTTCTTCACATGTTATCATGTGACCTTTTTCAGTATGCCTGGTTCATTCTATTTCACTTCCATGGTGTAGTAACATGAGTGGATTAAAAATAAAATTTCAAGTCAGTTAATAAGCATGTATACACATGCTTTTAAGAGGTGAGTAGATCATATTAAAAATGTGGAAGAAATATTTTCTTCCCTGTTTAACAAATGATCCCCACATTCTAGATTATATTACTGCAGCCATGCCAAGACTCACCATTTGATGTGAGTTACTTAGGGGAGAATGCATGTTCAGACTGGATTGAAGGTCTCCCGGCAGAGTCAGAAGCCTTTGCTTAGGACTAGATTGAGCAGACACAGGATTGTGAAAGGCTAGGCAGATCATGAGCTACTACAATTCCTAGAGAATGTCCAAGAGAGAGCAAACACAGTGCTTGGTAATTAGAAATAATGACATAAACTTAAGCATTTTTTTCTAATTGGCCTCCTAAGAATTAGGTCATCACCAACCTTCATTTTTGTATTTGTAAGTTTTACTGATGAAATAAAAATAATGTATTTTTCCAAATAACTTATTTTGTCTAAAATTTGATGAGATTCATCATTTTGTGAAATGTTTTTAATTAGTAACGTTATGAATTTAGTAGGAGCTAATCAATTCTAAATCATTTATGGCTGATTGATGAAAGAATTTTTTGTTTTATTTTTCCACTCATTTGTATCTTATCTTTTCTGGATTGTGCAAATTCTATCCTCTACTTTTAATCTAGACAGAAGGACCTCACACACCATTTCCCCTTTTCTGTTTAAACAAAAAAAGGAAGGCTTTAACTTTAACATAGTAAAATTACATTAACAAAACAGATATTAAGCAAGAAATACATTTACAATATTTATACCTATCTTATCTTTTATCATAACTAAAGAAAACTGTAACTATAATTATAAATTCTGCAACTCCATCAAAGACTCCAGAAGGATATAATATTACCTAAGTAAATAGGAAGTACATTGTAAGCAACTTTCAAAACTCTAGAATTGATAGAGCCATTTCACTGCCTGGACAGCCACCCAAAGTTCTTTTGTATGGTTGGGGCATCCATCTTCAGCCTACAGGCTCATAGTATCCAGCAGACTTTTCCATGAAGCAGGAAATTTGAAAGGCTGTTTTGCCTTATTAACAGTTTGTCAGTAACTTTCTCTGTGTCCTGAATATGGAGCAGGAACCCTGGAGGATCATCTCACCTTTAGGCAAGTTCAGCATTCATTTCTCTGTCAATCTTGCATGCCCATTTCATCTAACAAACTCCATAAGGAGCCTGTTCAATGCTTATCTTCCTCTTGAAGTAGATTAGTGCTGCCAGGAGCAGATGTGTCTCATTGGCATAAAAATCCTATGTTATTAAAATACTTTAAATACCATACTTTGAATATCTCAGAAAGATGCGAAGAATACCTATCTAACTGAAATATCTCTCTACCTATCTAGAAAACCCAACTAACTTGACTACAATCTTGACTATTATAGATGATTATCTATTAATCTGTATTTCTTAATTATACATTACATTTTTAAATGAGCTATACCAACACAATACCTTAATCAAGGGCAGTAATATACATATACAGTATAACAAAATTGACCCTAAACTTGTATCAATAAATCAAGATTCATACCAAGCAAATTATTCATCTCTATAGAATATCCCCCTTTTAAATGTAAACAAACAACTATAAACAATATTTGGGAATGTGGGCATAGTTATTTCTCTTCAAACTGCTTCCTGCTGTTTCCTGGGCATAGTAATTTTTTGGGTATTTTTGGGATGTTCATGGTGACCATTCAGAGGATCTTGGTCAATCAAACCATATTGGTCTAGAAGCAATCCACAGGTTCTCATCTTCTGTGAAAATAAAAGAAGAACCTCTTTTCCAAAGCAACATACCCTTAGACCCAAATTTGGAACTCATAATACCTTTATAATACACATGTTAGTTTAGATTAGTAGACCATACATTGAAATTTCTCTGTGTACTTATTCACACCAGAAAAAGAAAGATAACACAATAATATACATAATCCAGACTCTGTGAATTTTCCATTTTTACATGGCTTATTTTTATTTACTCTTTTTAATCTATGACTATCTGTACTCTGTATCTTTAAAGACTTTACCCTTTTTTAAAGAAGGCATTAATTTTATTTTATGGCTCTTTATACTCTTTTTCTTCTCTATTCTAAGCCTATATACATTTACCCCACACTATGACTCATCTGGATTTGTCTTTATAGCATATCTTTAATTTTTTACTCTCCAGGCGTGCTTTTTAAAATGCTAACAGCTTCCTAAAAACTTAAGCTGTGCCATTTATAGGGCACAGCTCCACACAGTCTAGCATGGTAGAGCTGCTTGTGCCTCTGAGCCCATTCCAGGCACAAAGCTGATCCACATTGCCATTGAGCATGTTGCATTATGCTTCTCACAGACCCCATCAAAATACTTGGTCTCCCAAAAGAGTCAGAGTTTGCACTGGCAGCACATCCCAGAAAGTGTGCATTTCAAAATGGTGTGTCTTTTTTTTTTTTTTTTTTTTTGCTGCTGCTGAGTTAGGAAAACCTATCTTATAGGAGCTGTGGTATACCACCATTAAACAGAAAAGAAGCTGTGTTAAACTATATATTTTTTGTCTAGAATTCCTTTTCAAGCCCTCTCAGTTTTTACATAGATTTAGTTGGCCACGTTGGGCACCAATTGTTGCAAGGAGCCACTTGGTCATTCCCACCTGCTGAGCCCCAAAATAATCACACAGAAACTGTATTAACTAAAACACTGCTTAGCCTATTAGTTCTAGCTTCTTATTGACTAACTCATATTAATTTAACCCATTTCTTTTAATCTGTATATCACTATGTAACAGTTGCTTACTAGCAAAGATTTAGCATGTCTGACTCTGGCAGCTACATGGCATCTCTCTTCTTCCTCCCAGCATTCAGTTCCATCTCCCCACCTACCTAAGTTCTGCCCTATCAACAGGCCAAGGCAATTTATTCATTAACCAAGAAAAGCAACACACAGACAGAAGGACCTCCCACACCACAGCCTCTGCATCCTGGCCCTCCAGGCAGTGTCAGTTGTAGGCTTCCTCTCCTCTCATGGGTCTCAAGTTGGACAAGTCATTGGTTGATCACTCCTACAATTTCTACTCCAGCACCACATCTTGTAGTCAGAACAAATTGTAGGCTGAAGTTTTTGTGGCTGAATTGGGGTTTCAAGACCTTCACTGGAAGCCTTGCCTTATGCAGAAGATGTCAGGTTCAGGCTCCATATCCCTCATTACTAGGAGTCTTCACTAGGGTCACCATCATAGATTCCAGGGAGTCTCCATTGTTCTAGGTGCCTACTTTGCCCTGGAAATGCTACCCCTATATCATTTGCTTCTCCTGGCACTCTCTCACTTTATGTCCCTAACCAATTCCCCCCTTCACCATTCTCATCTACCTGGCCCCAGTCCACTCATGAAATCTATTCTTTTTCCCCCTTCAAAGGGAGAGCCATGCATTATCCTTTGAGCCCTCCCTGTTACTTAACCGTTCTGGGTCTGTGGATTGTAGCATGATTATCTTTTACTTACAGTTAATAGCCACCTATAAATGAATGCTTACCATGTTTGTCTTTCTGGGTCTGGGCTACCTCAGTCAAGATTATTTTTCCCTATGGTACTTTTATTTTAGTAGTTTATTCTCCTTGAAATGTGAATGTTATAATTAATATTATATAGCATCAAAATGAGGGAAAATAAATTAGTTCCATTATTATCTACATGACTTTCTGTTGTTTAGATTCTTGGATGCTGGATCAGTTTTGAGAAATATTTTATAACTGACCTCTGTTATAATGACACCCATTAGACTATGGTAGTATAATACTGAATTCTAGCAATTGAGACACCTAAGGATCAGCAACTTAAGAATAGCCTGATTTTTATGTGACTTCTAGACCACCCTGAATTTTATGAGAAGTGCCAAAAGACAAACAAAATGAAAATTTAAGGTCTTCCTTACTCACTTGTGACCTGGAAGAGTATGAGTTAAGGTATTGCTTCAGTAATATTCCCATAAGAGAAAGCTACTAGTTGCATCTGTCTTTGTAATATTCTCATGTAACTTCATTTATTGAAGTTTATATAAATATTCAACAAATCCCAGTATTTCCATGTTCATGTCTAACATAGTGAACATACTTTCTTTTAATTTATTTTTTCTATTTAACTTTTTTCACACAGTATATTTGATCACATCCTTTTCCCTCTTCAAGTCAATTTGGGTCCTTTCTACTTCTTTACTCACCCAAGTATATGCTTGTTCTCTCTCAAAAAATAAAAGAAAAATCAAACAAACAGAAAGCCAATAATAAAAAATACTGAAACAAAACAAAAAGTGTGCATGTGTGCATGCACACACACATACACACATACACACAGAGAGACACAAAATGGAGTTTGCTTTGTTTTTGCCAACTTCTCCTAAGTGTGAGGACTGCCCTAGATAGAATGTGGTTAATATACACTTGCCACTCCATTGGGGAAAACTAATTTTTCCTTTCACAGCAGGTATCAAGGACAAATGACTTCTTAATTAAGGAAGGGGATTTGTGTCCACTTCCTCTTCTTCATTCTAGGATTTGCATCTAGTTTGAAGCTGTTTATTTCTCATGTGTGTGATCACAATCTCAGTGCAGAAAGGTTAGAAGAGCCAGAGGTAGTGGAAGGCCCAAATGAAACAGAGTTACCCAGAAACAACAGGACATAAATATGTGTCTGTGTGAACTCACAAAGGTTATGGCAGCACCATTTCTTTTTAAAATCTTCTTCCAAATTAGTTAAATAGTATTTTAAAATTTTACAGTCAAATAAGAAATGAAAGTTTCTGTGAACTTACAATTTTGACCACAGAGAACTTGAAATAAACAAGCAAATGAGTTATGTAAACTACATCTTTCAGAGAAAGAATAAGAGAGCAAATGCTTTGGTAGAGCGCATAGTTGACAGGTGAATATAGATTTCATGATCATGGGAAGTTATCATGAGAACATTCGATCTATCAGTATTCAGGATTATTAGCTGGACCTAGAATTTTGGGTACTTATTCATCTTCTATTTGTAAACATGCACAGATTGTTAACTCAAAAAAATTTTCAGAATCTTTAAAATATGAAATCAAATGGAGAATCTTTTTTGCCAATGATCTTATTGTGCCTGCAGATTTGTTTACTTATCTTCAATTTATTTTCTGATGAGAAGGAAAACATTTTTTAAAAAGATGATTTCTAAAGTTACAGAGAAACCCTGTCTTGAAAAACCAACTCCTCCAAAAAAAAGAAAGAAAAAAAAAATAGTCTCTAAATTGTAACATCATTCAATGGCAAAAGTTATTTTTTTCATCAGGCTAAACTGTTTCTATCAAAAGATATGTTTATGAAACCCTTTCTTTTCTGTTTTTTTTTTATTTTTATTTCTTTTAAATAGTATTGGCCATGGATATCTATCTATCTACCACCTCTACTCAGTAGTAATATGAATGATGTGTGCAAAATCCTGAACTCAGAGGGATTCACTGTCGGAGTCTTGAGCCAAAAGATTTTAACAAATTCTTATAGGAAGAGACAGTTAAGAACCATGTTGCTTAATTATAGTTGTGTCTACAAATCTGTTGAATGCTTGAAAAAAAATAAAAGACAGGAATGGGAAGGGTACTTAGGTGATTGTTTTTCTTCAGGAAAAATAAATTTGTATAAATCTGACTATTAAAAGGACAAAACCAAAAGAAAACACTTGGTTTATCAAAGACCAAGCATTGTGATTTTGATATTAAAGAGCAAACCTGATTCGTTTCTACTTGTTATTGTAAATACATATAATGAATCATTACCAAGCTTTGGTCTCCTGATTCCAAGACACAGATTATTTTAGTGACTAATTTTGGGTCAAGAAGGTTCTGATTTTTGTACATTGCAGTCAATAGAAATCTCCAAGAGTTCAATCTGAACTCAAAAGCCTCATCAGATATAATCATGAATTTTACATTCTGCAAAAATGTTCATCTCTAATTTTATTAGCTCAAGAGAATATTGTTGGGATTTTGGCCTTCTTTTATTCTTTATACTGATGTCCACTCTATATCCCTAACTTCAGTCTAATTCATTCCACAGAGACCTTTGGAATTTTCAAGAATCCCCAAAGATTAATTTCCCAATGTTAGCCACTTTCTCATATTCTAAGGCATAAAAAACATATGATTGCTTCCTTTGGAATAGATTATTCTTTTTTTAAAATCTCAGTTTTACCACATGGCAACACATTAAGAATAGGCTTTTGAATTCTAACTTAAAATTTACTTCCTCTAAGCTGCAGAGAAACCCTGTCGCGAAAAACCAAAAAAAAAAAAAAAAAAAAAAAAAAAAAAAAAAAAAAAAAAAATTTTACTTCCTCTCTGAATAATCCACAGAAGATATAGTGACATTCTCGCATTCATTCCCCTTCTTCATACCTTTGATATTCAGACCTTATCATTAGCTAAATCTAAGTAATGTCTGTTGGTATGTGTATGGGGTTTTGCAAATCAGCAAAGAATCAAAGGAAAAAATGAATACAACTATCTGTATAGAAACTGGCTAAGTGAAAACTGGCCTCCTAACTGGGATTAGGGAGAATACTTGCTTTCCCTAGCTAAGCTTTATTCAGAAAATTTCACTTACATCAACAACAAGGACTTCTACTTCCTTCAATTGAAGATGAAGAGAAAGGCCTTAAAAAGGACGTTTTATTGTCAGGAAGGTTTGTTTTGCATATATCTCAGCACAAAATCAGGGTTCATTTCCCACAGTGAACCCAGCGCTTTTCTGACCTTGTCTTATGGTAACAGTACTGATAAATTGAATGTGTATTTGTGGGGGGGATAAAAGATAGATTTGTTTTTTAAACTCAAAAGTTATATTGTAACCTTTATGTGTTCAATGACTGGGTCATCACAATCACCTGCCTATATTGTATAAAACATCATTAAAACTGTAGTAAATAGTTGATGAGCTTTCTTTATTCTTTTCGAGTATAAAAATGCTTTTATTTGATTCTGTTTCAAAAAGAAGGCGTTGAGTAGGCTGTAAGAAGAGTGACAACAGAAAGAAACACTTTTCTTCCATTGTTTAAGAAGAATGAACCTAGGGATGCAGGATGGGTCAGTGGGCAGAAGCCTCACAAGCAGCCATCAATCAGTCCCTAAATTTGGATTTCACTGAAAAGACTGACTCACTCCCTCATATTGTCTTCAGACATCCTAAAAAAAATACTTTGTAGTGGTAAGTTGACATGTGCTGCTCTGCTCTAGAAGTAGGGTTGCTTCCTCCTATACTCTTTCTGACCTCAAAATGTTTGTCTCAAAGCCGCTTGTCTGGGAATGAGCTGCTTTTCAACTCTGTGACAGGGAGTGTAGAGGACACCAAAATATCCAAAATAAAAAACATAGCGCGAAGCAGCAAAACAATCCCACACCAGTTAAGAATGATAATAAAAAGGTTATTTATTTAAGGGGAAAAACTTACAAATCACTGTTCCAAACAACAGTTCTCTCATAGCAAAGAGGAAACAGAGTCCCACAGCCTGAATGGGAGCCAGAAGCAAGAGAAAGAACACCGAAGAGACCACACCCCGCTGTGCTGGTATCTTAAAGGCTATGGGCTGAGGGGACAGAAGGAGCTCCCCCGGCAATAGCCTGTTCCTAAAAAATTCTGAAAATGGACCTTGCCATTGCCTTTCCCATGATATAAAACTACACACAGTAAAAAGAAAAAGTTCAGCCACTAGAAGTTCATACATGGAGACAGATCTCAGTGGAGAACTCCAGTTGAATGCTTTCTATTCTCTGTTGGTGTCTTACTGTAGGAATTTCTATAGCCAGTAGCCTTTAAGTTACCTGCCTACTTGGGTGTGACCTTTTATACTATAAATACACATATCCAATTATGGAACTGATTTAATTACTTTTAATTTGTCAAGCAAAGCATATTTCTCAGTATTTAACCAGCACCAAGGCAAAAAAAAAAAAATAAAAAAAAAATAAAAACACACACACACACACACACACACAAAAAAAAAAATACCAAAGTGGCTTAGGACTGTTCTTGGCACCTGGTTGTACAGCTGGTTGCAACTCTACAACCAGGATACCTGCAGGAAAATAAGAATTATTACATCTAAAACAATTTATCGGACCTCATTCCATAAGGTAAATATTTTACTAATGAATCACTCAAGAAACTTAAAGTTATATAATTGTAGAAAATGTTAAAATAGAAAATTTTAGTAACATTTTTGTTAATATGTTAATATTACAAATTGTATTATGCAAGGCTTTTATGGTTATTGTGATACATCCATTTATTGGATACTGGGACTCAGTTATTTTTTCATATTATATCCTTAAGAAAATAGTGGATAACAGACTCAAGAATGAGGCACTTTTAGAAATGATACCATCTTTACAGACTAAGGATTAATACCATCGAAAATCGAAAATTACCTGAAAAAACTAATACTATTGAAAAGGGTAACATTAATTTGACAAACAAAATTGAACCCATGTCAAAGGGTACTGAGAAACTATCTGAAAGAATTCATACTGTTGAATTTGGTAATCGGAATTTGTTAATAAGCTATGGTAGGTTAGTAGATAAGAATATCTCTCCAGGAAGGCAATCTGCATGCTAGTCAAATAATGTCTAAGGATGAGATGTTATATTTAAGAAAAAAAAACTTCAAACCTTGGAATCACATGTACAGAATAGCTAGGTGCCTCAATGAAATCACTAGATTTATACAGGCCAGGAGATTCAGGCTTTACCAAAGAATGTAATAAAAAGATTTGAAATGATTAAGGAAATTATTAGAGTTGATGTGCAGGAAAAGAAAATACAAGGGCAGGAATTAACATCACTAGTATCTGTCAGAGATGACTTATCCAGAGTTTTAGCTTCCTACCCTGTGATCTACTCTGACAAAGCATCAAGTTCTAAAGGCCAAAAGGATCCAAAGAAGGTAGGTGGATCCCTATAGGAATAAATAAGCTAAAAGAAATTAAGCAAGCTGTAGTAACTTATGGCTTCCATTCCACATTTGTTAGGGAGATGATAAAGACATGGGCTTCTAGAATTAAATTGATGCCATACAACTGGCTTCAGCTAGTTTCAGCAGTCCTGGATGACAGGCCTCAACTGATGTTTAAATGTTATTTCATGGAAGATGCTAAAATTTTAGAACAACAGGGAAAAGCAAAAGGACTTGAGACTTCCCAAGATAAATTCTTGGTGAAGGTCCTTATGCTGACCTCAGGCTCAAGCTCTTTCCAATGAACAAATCTTGTCCGTATGCCATGAAGCAGCCTTAAATTCTTAGGACAGGATTCAAGATTCAAAAAAAAAAAAAAAAAAAAAAAAGAATTGAATTTCATACCAGGGTTAAGCAGGGCCAGAGATAACCCTTTCGTGGCTTTTTATAAAGATTCACTTTTTATAAAGGCTGTAGAAATAGGACTAACAAACCCATACGCTAGACAAGTACTTATTGAATATCTGGCTTTTGAAAATGCCAATGTAGATATAAAAAACATACTTGGGCCCTTAAAGTTTAGATCAGCACCTATAAATGAATGGATCCTGCATATAATAAACATTAATACATTTGACTATAATACTGAATCTTGGGTAGGAGAAGCAATTTCAAAAGAAATGGGGAGATATCAAAATGCCAAATGTTTTCATTGTAGTAGAATAGGACATCTGAGGAGCATTTATAGACAAGAAATTTCTAGGAGTAGTATCTCCTCTGAGAATGACAACAATAGGAGAACTCAGCCTTCAGGTATATATAGAAGGTGTAGCAAAGGACGACATTGGACCAATGAATGAAGATCAACAAAAGGCAGACAAGGCAACCTGATACCATTGGGAAGCTCCTTGGGGGGCCTTTCACAGGGCCCCAAGTCGAAAGTGGTCCAGTAATTTCCAGTCACTGTGGAGAACATGTCTCATCAGGAAAATTAAAAAAATCCAGAGCCTTCTGTAAAAGACCATATTGTTCTAGATGATGGAATAAGCATGGAGGATAAATCAAAAATTTCAATAGGAAACAGGAAATATATATCCTGGCAGACTTCTATAAAATATCAAAGACCAAAGCTAAGAGTGTATATAAATGGGATTGTATTTGTGGGTTTGATAGACATGGGTATGGATGTGAGTATCATTACTTTATAATTTTGGCATCCAAACTGGCCTCTTTAAGAGGCAGATGTTCAATTACTAGGAATTAAAACCCTTTCTCTAGTGAAACAAAGCAAGAGATGGGTTGAATGTATAGGGACTGAAGTATAGAGAGGAAGGCTGAGGCTGTATGCGGCTAATATTGCAGTGAATTTTTGGGGTTGTGACCTGCTGCAGCAATGGAATGTTCAGATTAACATTTCTGCAGTCCCAGAAATTCATAATTCTAGGAAAGATGTTATAAGGAACTATATACAAAGATCACCAATTTTCAGGCTGTACATGAACACAAGGCAACTAGCAAACCATTAGTAGTGTCAGTGGCTCTACCTTTAATGGTTTGAGTAACCAGTATGGTTTAAACAGTGGCTGTTAACTGAAGATAAACTGCAGGCTTTAGAACAGTTTGTACAGGAATAACTAGATGCCCACCATATTGAAAAATAAACCATACCTTGGAATTCTCCTGCATTTGTTGTTAAAAAGAAATCTGGTAAATAGAGAATAGTGATAGATCTAAGAGCTGTCAACAAGTTAATTCAATCTATGGGCCCTCTACAATCTGGAATCCCTCTGCTTTATCTATTACCAAAAAGACGGCATCTTATAGTTATTGATTTAAAAGATTGTTTTTTTTTCCACTATACCTTTATTCAAAAAGGACAAAGAAAAATTTGCCTTCACAATGCCTACTTACAATAATTCTCAACCTACTAAGAGATACCAAAGGACTGTAATCCCAAGGGAATGCTCAATAGCCTCGCCATTTGCCAATACTTTGTACCTCAGATCTTGGAAATAATACATAAAAAATTTCCTAAATCTATAATTTACCAATACACGAATGACTTTTTGTTATCTAATTCAAACATATATACTTTATAAAGAATGTTTGAAGAAGAAAGTTTTGTCAAAATAGGAATTACAAATTGCTCCTGAAAAACTATACAGAAGAGATTCTGTCAATTACCTAGGTTATAAAATAGGTTTACAGAAAATAAGAACATAAAAGGTACAAATTAAGAGAGATTCATTTTGTACTCCTAATAACTTTTTTTTCCATGCTTAATTTCTTTTTATTTTTTTTCTCATGGTTTATTTTTTTTATATTTAAAATTTCCATCTCCTTCCCTCCTCCTCCCCCCTCCCTCCCCTCCTTCTCCCCCTTCCCTCCCTTCCTTCTCCCCCTTCCCTCCCCTCCCCTCCACCCTACCTCCCCTCCCTCCCTCTCAAGGCCAAGGAGCCATCAGGGTTCCCCACTCTATGCTAAGACCAAGGTCCTCCCAACTACCCCCAGGTCCAGGAAGGTGATCGACCAAGCTGAGAAGGCTCCCACAGAGCCCGTCCATGAAGAACAATCAGAGCCCAGAGCCATTGTCCTTTGCTTCTCAGTCAGCCCCCGCTGTTGGCCACACTCAGAGAGACGGGTTTGGTCGCATGATCCATCAGTCCCATTCCAACTGGAGTTGGTGATCTCCCATTAGTTCTGTCCCACCGTTTCCATGAGTGAACGCACCCCTCTCGTTCCTGACTTTCTCCCTCATGTTCTCGCTCCTTCTGCTCCTCATCGGGACCTTGGGAGCACAGTCCAGTGCTCCAATGTGGGGCTCAGTCACCTTCCCCATCTGTCGCCAGCTGGAGGTTCCCTCACAGTCCTGACTTTCTTTCTCATGTTCTCTCTCCTTCTGCTCCTCATCAGGACCTTGGGAGCTCAGTCCGGTGCTCCAAGGTGGGGCTCTGTCATTTTCTTCATCTATCGTCAGGTGGAGGTTCTATGGTGATATGCAAGAAATTCATCAGTATGGCTATAGGAACTGGCCTTTTCAGGCTCCCTCTTCTCAGCTGCCCAAGGAACTAACTGGGGGCGTCTCCCTGGAAACCTGGGAACCCCTCTAGGGTCAAGTCTCTTGACAACCCTCAGGTAGCTCCTTAAATTAAGATATATGCTTCCCTGCTCTCATATCCACCCTTCCTATATCCCAAGCACCCCATTCCTCCGAGCTCCCCCCGCTCTCGATCGCCAGGCAAAATTGGGAACTTGAGGGTTGGGCAAGACTGTGCCAAGGGAAGATGGGGAGAGAAAAGTCCTAATAACTTTTAAAGATTGTTTGGAGACATTTCCAGTATATGAGCAGCTTTTGGGATAACACCTGATCTAATAGTTCATTTAAACAAAACCTTAGATGGTAACAAAGATTTAAGTAGTCCCAGAGAATTACCAGCTGAAGTAGAAAAGGAATTAATTGCCATTGAAGAAAAATTACAGGAGGCACATGTGGATATAGTGAATCCAAATCTTAATTGCATTCTAGTCATATTGCCTTCCAGAATTTTCCCCACAGAAATTTTAATGCAAATGGAATATATCATCTTAGAATGGATCTTTTTACTACATAAACCTAGTGAAAAATTAAAACTTTATGTGGAAAAAGTCTCTGACTTAATTATAAAAGAAAAATCATGACTTTGTCAATTAGCAGGTATAGACTTAGCAGAGATTATAGTGCCTTTTACTTCTGATGAAATTTTAAAAAAATGGGAAGACAATGAATCTTTGCAAAGAGTTTGAGCTAATTTTTTTAGGAGAGATTAACAGCAATTATCCCAAAAGTGATAGAATTAACCTTATTAAGAGAGCTACTTTGATCCTTCCCTACATTGTATAGGACACACCAATAACTGGAGCCCATACATTCTATACTGATGCAAATAAATCAGGAAAGGCAGGTTACAGATTAGAAGAATTAAGTAAGGTGGAACAAAGCCCTTATATTTTTGTTCAAGGAAGAATTATATGTTATTCTCATGGTACTAAAGGATTTTAAATAAACTCTTAATATAGTTACTGATTCACAATATACAGAAAGAGTTGTCTTGCATATTGAAACCTCTGAATTTATGCCAGATGATACAAAATTGACTTAATTATTCATACAGGTTTAAGATAAAATCAGGGATAGGCTCTATTCCATATACATAAAATATATCTGTTCCCATACTGGTCTGTCTGGTCCTCTAGCACAAGGTAATGCAGAAATTGTTTGATTGCTGATTGGAAATGTGTTGAAGGTCTCAGAATTTCATAAGAAACATCATGTCAATAGCAAAGGTTTAAAGAAAGAGATTTTCATTACATGGTAACAAGATAAGGAGATTATAAAGAGATGACCAACTTGCTCTTTCTATAACCACACCTCACTACATATAGGGAGTAACCCAAAGGGTACTCAAAGGAATAAAATTTGGCAGATGGATGTGTTCCACTTTGCAGAATTTGGAAAATTAAAATATATACACCATACCATTGACACTTATTCAGGTTTTTAATGGGCAACTGCTTTGAGCTCAGAAAAGGCTGATTTAGTAATCACACATTTATTAGAAGTTATGGCTATCATGGGTATGCCTGCACAAATAAAAACAGATAACGGTTCAGCATATGTCTCTAGAAATATGAAAGTTTTGCTTTTTATAATATAAAGCATATTACACGTACACCAAACAATCCTACAGGTCAGGCAGTTATAAAAAAGATAAAATCAAACTATAAAGGATGCGTTAAACAGAAAGGGATGGAAAATACTCCCAGAAATAGATTACATAATACTTTATTAACCTAAAATTTTCTTAACACTAATGAGAAAGGGACAATAGCAGCAGAGACATTGGATAATAGAAAATTCTTCTTAATTAAATCAGCTGTTGTATTTCAACGATTTGTTGACCTCACAATGGAAGCCAGGAGATGTGCTATGTTGGGAAAGGGATTTTGCTCTTGTTTCCACAGGAGAAGAAAAACTATGGATGCTCTCAAAATTAGAAATATTTGGTTTGAAAAAGAGAAATCTTTTGAGCAAGAGCAATGACAGCTCATCCACAGAAGTGACAACCATTCAGGTGCTAAGGAAACCTCATAAGGGTTGGGGCAGGGTTCTGTTCTTGTCTTTGCAGGAAATACTCATATTCAAAAGTTAAGAGAGCCTGGACTTCTAGATTCCTAAAGAGAAAATTATAATTATCCTGATTGAATCATCAATCAAAAATAATTATCACTTATGAGGACAAGTCATCTGAGGGTAAGAATCTATAAATACTAACTAAAATTATAAACATGACTGACTTAAAAATCAAAGCTGGCTTTAGAATTGGACACTGGCTCTGTCCTTCTCTAAATCCAAGCATGTTGTTAAAATAAAAATTCAAAGTTTCTGTCTTATGTCAGGAGCCATGGTATAGGACAGTAAGAAAAGAGAATTTAGAAAAAAATTACTTTTCTTCAGACCTATTTTTGTCTCTATCATACCTTTCATTGAATATATTTTTATAAATAATGTTTAAGTTTTCCTACAATGAACAATTAATTTTTCTGCAATAATCTTTGAAGTTTCCAGGAAGAAGATGGAACAACATGTTCCACCTGGTTGATACGACATCATGATGCTGATAGCACTACTGTAAGACCTGTTTTGGGCACCAGCTGCTCAAAATTGTTCCAACTTGGTTAGCTGAAATAGTGCACTTTTTTACAACGTTCTAGCCAGAACTCCAAATAAGAACCTCAGAAAAATCCTAGTGAATACTCAGAGACTATCTGCAATAATACCGGACAGTAATCTTGAAGACAATCACTCTCCTACAACAGAAATAATGCAATTAATTAAATTATTTTATTGCTAGTTGATAGATGAATATGTAGTTTATTGTACAGAGTTTCGATTTTTTTTTAAAAAAAAGCATACTTACATACAAAAAGAAAGGAACATGCCACAAGAATGGCTATCAGGCATGGGGAGTTGGCAGAGTCCATAAAGTACCTGGTACACAAGAATGAGGTCCTGAAATCACATCTCCTGTATGCACATGAAAAGCCAGTCCCAGTAGTTCCAGAGGAATATTTCCAAGCTGAGTTCTGGCTTCCATATACATATACATGCACACTTGTAAAGAAATATACAAACCAGGGAATGTCTCTCTTTCTCTCTCTCTCACACATGCACACACACAACACAGAGTATAACACACACACACACACACACACACACACAGATGAAAAATCAACCCATCTTATAGTATTTGCTTGAGAAACTGCCTATTCCAGAGCATCTTTACGACACAGAAGTAAATGAAGAATCATCACAAATGCAAAACGTAACAGCAGGGGTGTCCAGAGACTGGCTCTTGGAGCAGAGTCCTGCAGTGTTGCTGAAGGGCAGACTCCAGAATGACATTATGTTTTTCCTCTAATCTTTTGATGTCTATTTAATGTTCAAAGTAATTAACAAAGAATGAGAAAGGAAGGTCATTTTCTCATTAAAATTTAATGTAGTTTAGTTTAGTTTCCTTTCATTTTCTTCTGCCTTTTGTGGTGGCACTCTATCTCACCTGGTCAAAATATGTACAAAATTTTCAAATTGGCAACAACATGGAGACAAATTATTCTGTGCAGGAAATCTGTTAACCAGTGTCTTTAAAGCCTGCATGAGCTTTGCATTGAGGTAGAGCTTGAATTTTGTTGGCAATTCTCTTTCAGTAGTTGGCTGTGTTAGTTGTTTAAGTTTTCTTCAGTTTTGACAGCTATAACAAAACTAAATGTCCTCTTATTTATATTCTTTCTGGGTGGTATTGATCCTCATCTGATGACTATATGCCTTGAGAGAAACTTGTGCTTTGACTAAAGGAAAAGGACACATGTCTATTTTATATGTGTTGCCATAAACAGTGGTAACAGTTATAAATGGAGCATCCATGCAATTTAATTCTATTTCAAGTGAATGTAGTTATATGACCAATAGGTAGGAAGTGAAACTCCTCAAATGAACAGTCTCACCACTTTTTGTTACTTTCTCTCCTGGGATGCACTGAGGAAGTATGACTGACCTCCAACGTGGTCTACTCTTCAATGATGTCATAGAATACTGAAAGAAGAAGTAGAAATGCAGAAAAGTTATTGTGAAGCTGGAAAATTTCATGCAGGAGGAAACAGAAAGTGATTCATTTGTTAATGGCTAATATTTGGAGATAGCTTTGAAGTGTATCATTCCCATGACCACAGAAAGCAAATGCAAAGTATCCTAGGTAGGGATGTTGAAGGGAAGGTTAGAGGAGCTTGAGGTATAAAATGGAGGTGGTTAGGTTAATTAATTCCATACTTTAAACTAGAACAATAGAGAAAACATGTCTAGAGGAAGTCTGTACTCAAATCCTGGGACAGGGATGGTACCAGTCTCCTGGGAATAGCTTCTCATGATTCATTAAAGTCTGAAGATGTTGCTTAAGTGCAATCTAAACCAGTGCTATTTTAACCTAAAAGCATTTCTGAGACATTCACTGAATGTAAACTTTCCTTTCCTTAGGTTACCAGATAACCAAGGGCTGCTGTATATCAACAACACCATTTGAGAAGTTTGATGAAAGTGGGGAGAAAGCTGAACTAACTATAAAGAGCAGCACCATTTCTCAGATGACTCCAATTTTCTTCCAAGCACCTAAGTTCATAGCCACTTCTAACTCCAGCTGATGGGGATTCCACATGCTCTTTTGTCTTCTTCATGCACTCATACTCATGTGTTCATACTCAATCCCACACAATTAAAATATTAAAATAAATCTTAAAAAATAAAGTTAGATGTATGTATAATTCCTAGATATTCTTCTACTTAACAGTTCAATTTTCTTTGCATCCTTCTGTCTGGAATATTTCAGTGTAGCCCTAGTCATTTGAGGATTATCTTAACATAAATCACACCTGATGTCACCTAATTGCTTAAAAATTTTCATTACCTTACCATCACACCATGTCAGAAACATCGGTTGTGACATTACTCACTCATATTATTTGGTACATTTTTTCCAAATAGAATTTAAACATTTATGGGGGCACCTTTTTCACTCTTCTTTCTCATATTTTTAAATTTACACACCTAATATGGTATCAAATAATAATATTTCTCAAAAGATGAAAAACTAACTAGACAATGGCAAAAAAAAGGACTACAGTCAATATTTAAAATATGATCAGCTGCACAGCCCAGGGACCTAGAGTAGAACCAAACATGATGGGAAAAAAGAAGAAAAAAGTTAATGAAGTGATTCCTAATGACATTCTGCTATACTTAGAGATTTGAGACCAGCCCAATTGTTATCAGAGAAGTTTCGCCTAGCAATTGTTGGAAACTGATTCAGAGACCACAACCAAATGTTAGGTGGACCTTGGGAACTCCTATGGAAGAGGGGAAGGAAAGATTAGTGAGCCGGAAGGATCAAGGACACTACCGGAAAATATACAAAGTCAACTGACCTTGGTTTATACGGGCTCATGGAGTGTGAATCGCCAGTTACAGAACTCGCATGGAGTGTGAATCACCAATTATAGAACTCGCATGAACTTGATCTGGGACCTCCGAAATTTTGTTGCTGTTGTGTGGCTTGGCTTTCGTTAGGTCTCCTGTGAGAGCCTGTCTCTGATTCTGGTGTCCGCTCTTGGAACTCTTTTCCTTCCTCTGGGTTGCCTTGTCAGCAGCTTAATAGGAGAGGAGATGCCTCGTCTCACTGCAACTAGATATAGCATGTGTGACTAATACACACACACACACACACACACACACACACATATACATATATATATATACATAGGCCTGTACTTTTATGAAGGGATGAATGATGGAGTGGATGGGGGAGGTGAGATCGGGAGAAAAACTGGGAGGAGAATAGTGAGGGAAAACTGTGAACTGGCGAGGAAAAGGATTAGTTAATTGATTAATTTATAAAAAAATTATTTAACTTTATATAGGCTATTATGGGGGTACATAGTAAGTAATTAATAAAAATAACTGGGGTGTTTTGCCTGACACTCTACAACAAGAAATATTTGAACTTTTCTGGTGCCTATTAGTATCTAAACATTACTTAATATAGAAATCAAAATATAATGTAATGTCTGGTAAAAAAATCTTACAATATATGTTGTTCAGCTGAACACAGAGTGAAAAAAATGACAAGAGTGACTTACAAATAAATTCATATTCATTGACACAGAAACAATGAAATGGTCCTACTATTCCCTTTCAGTTGGGACTTGAAATTATGACACTTTAAGTCACATGCTGTTAAAAGTAGTTTTAGACC
The DNA here is from genome assembly GCF_903992535.2 of Arvicola amphibius. Taxonomy (NCBI): domain Eukaryota; kingdom Metazoa; phylum Chordata; class Mammalia; order Rodentia; family Cricetidae; genus Arvicola; species Arvicola amphibius. The sequence goes on from NC_052057.2 coordinate 64,471,401, forward strand.
TTTAGCCCTGTTAATGTAGAACGCTTTGTATTTTCTCAGATTACAAATATTCCTGATTTGTAATGAGGAGATACCATTGCCTGTGTGATGATCTTTTCATGAATTTCTATAGATGCTCTCCCTTAACTCCCTTCCTTAATCTCCTTTTCTTTTTCTCTCCAGGGAGCCATTCTACTAAAAGACCTACTTCTTCTAGAGAAATAATTATGTTTAACAAAAGACAAGGACTAATGCTATTACTATGAATATCTTCCTACACTGACAACTAGAAAGTCATGGCAGATAGATTTATAAACATTATTGCTTTGCACGGTAGGAAGCTTGCAATTTGATCAGGATCTACATTTAATTTCTGTCCTTCTACTGACACTTCAGTTGTACTTTCTCTGCGTATCTTTAGAAGCTATTTTTGTACAAAAGAATTATAATAATAATGACTTGGTCTGTTTTTATCCATCACTCAAACTTCCCTGTTGCTATAGAAGTGTAAAGAAGTAGGGTCTACCACAGATAAATGGAAATAATAGAGAGCATTGTGTGATATGATTTGATACTCCACCAAAAAGTAAATTTTGCAACACATAAGAAGAAAACTTTAAAATGAGTTTCCAAGTTTCCTATCACAGGAACTAAAAATTTTATATACAACTCAGAGTACTCTAACTTTATTTTTCTAATAAAATATTATTTTGTGACAATAAAATATTAATTTATGTCCTCTATCTTTTTAAAAGTCTGCTATGACTATTATATATATTGTAAAGCACACTTGAATCAATAATATATATCACAACTGGGTTTTATGTTCAAACATCTTGATAAATAATTAAACTTTTGAACATATGCATTTTTATGTTTCAAAAAGTTTGAAAATACTACAATTCAGAAGAAACTTTACAAAAATATTAGTAAGTACAGCTATCTTCCTAAATGGAACACACCACACATAAATTATATAGAGTAGTTTAAAAAATACATATTAGCTATCACTGAAAAATCAATCCAGACTGACAAATGGTACCCTAATAACAAATATAAGTTTAATATGTCCACTGTGATCTATATATAAATATATATCCTTCTTGTGGTATATATGAATTCTTTAAGTGACTCTATGGGGAATTGTATAACAAATTGTTGTATTGAAATTCCTCGATTCTTTTTACACTTTTTGAAATAGTGTCTATTGCAGCCGAAGAGGTCTTAGACTACTTAGGTATGAAAAATATCCTTAGCTTCTCTTCTTTTTGCCTGAAGCTCTCAAGAGTGTCAACATACAGGCTAGGGATTTGACACAGGCTTCATATGAAGCAAGCACTCTACTGATTCGTCTGCATGTCCAACCTCACCCTTGACACTTTAAAATTTACTTTAATCCTATTGCATAACAAATAGACCTTTAAAATTATTATTTTCAACAATAAATAATTAGTATTCTTTAGGGATGAGCCTCTGAATTGCTTTTCCAATGCCAAGCACTGATCCTTAAAATCATACACATTCAGGTAATAGTAAAAAAGCTCAATACATGGAATTTATTTATTTATGATTTCATACACAAATGTGTGTGCTTGTGTGTAAAACAACAACTAAAGATGCAGAGGCCATATTGAGATGGGGATAAGACATTAAGTGGATTGGAGGGGGAAAGGGAAGTGGGGAAATATTTTAAGTAAAAAAAATTAAGAAGAATGTAAAGGAAACATGGAAGCATAGCTGAATATTATCATTTATTAAAATTATATATCAATGCTAACCATCACCAAGAACATTCAAAATATACTTTTGAGGTGTTTAAGAATCAGTCATGCCCAGTTATTTCTATTCCAAAGTTGACATATTTCATAGATAATTACTACTATTCTTGTGTTTCAATTTATGGGATAAACCATTTACTTTGTCCACTAATAGTCATAATATAGTGAAGGAGGAATGGAGGATTTCTGAGATAGCTAATAGATGAGAAATTATTTTTAGTTGTAAGTATAATGTGATTTTTTTTTTATAATGAAAATGTATAAGATTAACACTGCAAAAAAAAGGCATTGCACATACGAGGGAGGGCAGGCTCACACTAATAGGAAATGTAACACTTAGTGCTCATTCCAATTCAGTCCTTTTCATTGGCTATATAAAAATTATAGGTGGCCACAAAGGACTAGCAAGATGTTGACTAGAATACGGAGCATGGATATGGCACTGTCTAGTGTGCACTGTGAGTATCTTGGGGTTGGTAATAGAGTAGAGTCACCACTTAATCCCTATGAACATTGTAGGAAGTGTCCTGATTAGCTATATTTGCTGGTGAAAGGGGCATGTTTCAGCTTTATAGTGGGAAAGCAGCTGGCAGCATGCTACAAAGGACCTGTTCAGTAATGACCAGCTCCCCCTGTGGAGGCCCAAAAGGACAAGCTCTTTCGATGAAGCCCCGAGGGCTTCTTGCCTCAAAACAGGAAAGAATCTGTGGCTGGAATGATTTTAGAGAAATTTACAAGGAATAGTTCATTATAAATTTCTCATCCATGATGTCCCCTGAGAAACTTACCACTGTTTGTCAACTGCAACAGAAGGCAAAACTTTTTTTATTAATAAGGCTTTTTTCCAAAGGGATTTCTGTAAAATACCATGATTAATTGAAGATTTCTTTTTACTTCTGATTTGCCTGATTGACACAAGTAACCCTTATTAATTTCCCCAGATGCCTCAAGCAGCAGAAGCCATGGAATACAAGGTGATACATTATTTATTTTGATATGCAGTGGTCATTTCCATCTTCGTCACAAGTATTAATTTAATGAGGTTACATTACCATGCTGCTCACCAACTCTGACAAGAGGAGTGCGGATAAAACTCATTAAACTCTAAACACATTTACTGATGTTCATGTTCAGATGTTTAAAATTGGGTCTCCTCTTAGCAGTTGCATTAAAAGTGAGGGAACAAAATCATTACATGGTATACTCATAAAATTCAGCCAAATATACCACATTTTGTACTTTTTTCTGTTTAAAGGTAATTGATATTGGAAAGTTCAACCAACTTTGTGAGGTTCCTTTATATACTTCATTTCCATACATAATGCTTATTGTCCCTCCTTCCTTCCTTTATTCCTTTTTCCTTCCTTCCTTCTTTCCTTTCTTCTTCCTCTTTGTCTCTCTGTCTCTGTCTCTCTGTCTCTGTCTCTCTCTCTCTCTCTCTCTCTCTCTCTCTCTCTCTCTCTCTCTCTCTCTCTCTCTCTCTTTCTCTCTCATTTGTTTCCAAATCTTTATTTTTCCATACTGCCCCTCAAATCTCAACTACAGCTTCTGTGCCCCTTTCCACCCAATCTTTCTTTTCTCACTGCCACTCCCTGACTTGACACAAGTTCAGCCATAAAAATGTCTTCTATTTTCTGCTTCCAGGGAAATCTATCTGTTCCCACCTATTCCCTTCTTTTATTCCTAACCTCTCTGGGTCTATGGATTGTAACCTGGTTATCAATCATTTGATGACTAACATACAGATAAAAGTGAATACATACCATATTTATCTTTCTAGCCTTGGGCATTTCAGGATGATTTTTTCTTAATCTATTCATTTGCCAGCAAATTTCATGTTGTTTGTTTAAGAGGTGAGTAATACTCCATTATGTAAATGTAGCACATTTTCTTTATCCGTTCTTCTGTTGAGAGACATCTAGGTTGTTTGCAATTTCTGACTATTCTGAATAAAGCAGGAATAAACATGGTTGAGTAAATGTCATTCCCATAGAAGCCTCCTTTGGGTATATGCGCAAGAGTAGTACAGCTGGCTCTTGAGGTGGATAGATTCCCATCTTTCTGAGGAAGAGCAATAGAGGTTGGAGTATTACTTTAGCCAGCAATGGAGAACTGTTCCCCCTGCTACACATCTGCATAAGCTGTCATTTGTGCTATTGACCTTGGCCATTCTGACATGTGTAAAATGGAATCTTAAAATAGTTTTGATTTTATTGCTCTGATAACTAAGGATGCTGAACTTTTCTATAAGTCTTTCTCAGCCATTTGAGTTCCTTGATTTCTGCTCTATGTGGTTATACTATTAGAGCTTTGTAGATGTTTTTTTGTGGTGCTTGAGAAGGGGTCTCATGAAGCCCAGGTTGTTTTCAAATTTGTTGTGTAGCAGATTATGACTTTAAATTTATGATCCTCTTTTTTTCCATCTTCACGGCTCTGGATTATAACCTGTAACACCATAAGTAGTTTTATGTAACCCTGTGGGTAAATGGTCTCCTGCATATCAAACAAGCATCTTATTAAATGAGTCATAGCTATATATCATGAACATTTGAATAACATTTTTATGTGACTACTGTTTCTTATATTCAGCTATGTGCATCAAATTGTTTGTGTCAAGTAGTTTACATCATTAATGATGACCAAATAGTGTAATAATAATTTTTATAATTCTGGTCAGTGGAAAAGCTTAGTTTTTCTATTTCTTAGGAAACTGGAATGCGAACTCCATGTTTTTTCATTCTATTTTCCTGTCTGGTGACCTCTTCTGGGAATTGTGAAGAAGTTTCCATTCATGGCAGATAGATGGCATAGACACAGCAATGGAAGAATGTGTGTGTTTAGGTTACTTAAAGAAGTACAGTCACTCAAAGGCTTGAATGAGTAACAAGAAACGGTATCACTGAAGAGTCCCCTAAGCAGCATGCACTTACTTTCTCAAAAGCTTGCACCACTTAAGGCTCCTTCCTCAGCCTCCTGAGCTTTGAGGTCTTTTTTCCCTACATGAATGTTAACAAGGTATGTTTGGAGGGAAAGACACTTGTGGATTTTCACAGCTGCTTACATTCAAGACAGAAACTCTCCTTTCCAATTCCAGGAAACATCTACTTTTCTCCACCTACCTTGCAACTTTCAGAAGTGTTGAAAAATACAGATTTAATCTAGTCACTGCTTTTTTAAAGTGTGGGGTTGTTCTACTATGAGAAAAGGCAGTTTTCCCTCTACCCTCAATCCTATAGCAGTTTACTGACACTATCTGTGCACTTGATGTTTACTGGCTTTGCAAGTTATTGATTCTCCTTCTCTCTCTGAATCAGCACATGTAAACTTTCTGTGTGACTCTGCCTCTCATTACATGTGTTCAAGAGGACCTTGAATATTGCAGCAGCACATGGCACCACCATATTGTTATAATTAATTTGGTGGTTGACATTGATTCTGAGATTCTCCAAAGAAACAGCAATTCACATGTGCAGTATTCAGGATACTATTTGTGAAAGACACAGAGGTAACCATGTTAATCAATAATTTAGCAATCTGTTAGTAATGGCAATGTGGATTACCCAAGGAAGGGTCACTTCTAAAGGCAGTTCACAGAAAAGTTTGTGACATTTGTTTCAGAATGTAAGGAAATGAAGATGCTGTATACTTAAATGGGCCAGGAGCTTGCTCTTTCATTGTGCCTAAAAATGCTAGTTTGTTTTATCATAGAAAAAAATGACACCACACTTCTTTGGGTAAGTTGCATAGGAAACAGTGCAGGCTGCCAATCAGTATGGAAGGACAAGTCAGGAGGGAAACTGGGCCATGGCTCTGGAACTCAAAGCTCCACTGGAAAATCTACTGAGGCCTAAAAAGGAAAGTACATGGCCTTTCGCTTTTCAGGCCTTGTGCTTTAGCTCTCTCTGAGGGAGCTGAATTAAACCTAACAGCAACCTCAGATCACATGCCTGCTTGCCTCTCCAGACTTTACGCACACAAAATGCTACAGTCAGGTTTTCTCCCATCCCTACTGCTCTTCCTTGAAGCAGAATTTTAAGAACAAAAGGGTACAGATGATAAGGTAAAAATCATAAGAGCTTATGAGTATTGACTGTTCTCTGATTGCCATGGCAATTTAAGATGCCAAGGTCACTTTTACAAACACTGCTTAAAGTTGCTACTGTCTTCGTCATGGCTTTATGTGAAAGGATTGACTGTGTATGCATTTGTTATGTAAGGTGAATCGACACAATCTGTACATCTGTACATATATTTCTTTTGTGTATAATCTACTGAGTTTACCAGCCATGTGTTACCCCATGCATTATCAGTATGTTAACCTAGGACCAGCGTGCTCTCGCAATTCATGTGTAATTTTAAGAAAAACTTCCTGTCCCTACACCAACATATGTGCTGTTGTTAGTCTGTCTTTCTCACTTCTTCATTGTTGTGTACATGAGATTGTGTACATGGGCCTGCTGTGAGGCCCATTGCTTCTGTCTGACACAAACATCAGAGTCAAAGCCAAAAGCTGGGTCCTGGGTGAGAAAGGCTAGATCAGAAGCTGATCCTGGGGATAAGGACTTTGCCCCTCTCTTTTCTTTACTTTCATAGGAAAACTTTACTTTCTGACCCAACTTGCCTTGGAAATAAGGGTGGAAATGAGATGACACAATAAAGACTTTATAAAAATTCATTCAGGCAGTCTAGTCCTCAATCCACCCTACTCCCAACCCTCTGTTTCCTGCGAGCTTCGTGGAACCCTGCCGTACATCCTGCACCCATACTCGGGGGACATAAGAGGAAAGTAGGCAGCGGTCCTATGACCCGGGATTGACCCCCAACTCCCTAAGACCTCCATTTGAGAGAAAAGTCAGGGGGTCTTCCCCAGGTCCCTTGGCATTTCTAGGTGCCAGCAGGGAGCTTGCAGGCTAGCCTTCAATCCATCCTACTCCTAACCAGCCATTCCCTGCAAACTTTGTGGAACCCTGCCATACATCCTGTGCCAATACTTGGGGGACATAAGAGCTGCCAGCATGGAGCTTGCAGGCTAGCCCTCAAACCACCCCACTCCCACCCTCCCATTCCCTGCGAGCTCCCTGGAATCCTGCAAAACACAACCTGGGCCATTACTGAGTGGACCTAAGAGACAGCCACAGCAAGGATTAGACCAAGAAGCCAAGACACTGCTGGCCTCATTTGAAAGAAGAAATGGGTAGGCGCTAATGCAAGAATTCCTCAACATCCTAAAAAACAACATGGTAACACCAGAACCCAGCAGACACACAACAGTGAGACTTGACCACCCTAACCCAGAACATGTAGAAGAAAATGACTTTAAAGACAACTTTATGAAAATGATGGAGACCTTTAAAGAGGAAGTGAAAAACTCCCTTAAAGAAATAGATAAGACAAAAAGAAAGCTGGAAGAAATTAAAAATTCCTCAAAGAAACCCAAGAAAACCTCAAAGAAAAACCAATCAAACAGATGAAGGACACAGTTCAAGACTTGAAGGTTGAAATAGAGGTAATAAAGAAAACAAACTGAGGGAACTCTGAGAAGGAAAATCTGGGTAAACAAACAGGAACCACATACAGAGACAAGTATAACCAATAGAATACAAGAGATAGAAGAAAAATCTCAGGCACTGAAGACAAAGAAAACACTAAGTCCAACAAATTCTTAACAGAAAACATTCAGGAAATCTGAGACACCATGAAAAGACAAAACCTAAGAATAATAGGGGTAGAAGAAGGAGAAAAACTCCAGCTCAAAGGCACAGAAAATATATTCAACAAAATTATTGAAGAGAACTTTCCCAACCTAAAGAAGGATATTCCTATGAAGGTACAAGAAGCCTACAGAACACCAAATAGATTGGATCAAAAACAAACAAATAAACGACAAAATCCCTAGCCATATAATAATCAAAACACAAAACATACAGAACAAAGAAAATTATAAGCTGCAAAAGAAAAAGGTCAAGTAACATATAAAGGTAAACCTATCAGAATTACACCTGACTTCTCAATGGAAGCCATGAAAGCCAGAAGGTCCTAGATAGATGTGCTGCAGACACTGAGCCTATGGATTCAAGCCCAGACTACTATACCCACCAAAGCTTTCATTCACCATTGATGGAGAAAACAAGATATTCAATGGCAAAACCAGATTTAAACAATACATATCCACAAACTCAGCCTTACTAGAAGGAAAATCTCAAGCCAAGGAAGCTAACTACACCACAATAACACAGACATTTGATAACACCCTACCAGCACAACCCCATAAAGGGAAACACACAAACACTACTACTGAAAGATAACCAAAGTTAACAACCACTGGTCATTAATATCATTTATCAGTGGACTCAATTTGCCTATAAAAAGGCACAAGCTAAGAGAATGGATATGAAAATAGTATCCAGAACTTTGCTGTTTACAAGAAACACACCTAACCTCAAAGATAGACACTACCTCAGAGTAAAGGGTTGGGAAAAGGTTTTCCAATCAAATGGACCTAAGAAACAAGTGGAGGTGGCTATCCTAATATCTAACAAAACTGATTTCAAACTAAAATCAATCAGAAAAGATGGAGAAGGATACTTTATACTCATAACAGAAACAATTCATTAAGATGAATTTTCAATCCTGAATATCTATGCCCCTAATACAAGAGCACCCACATATGTAAAAGAAACATTACTAAAACTTAAATCACACATCAAACTCCACATAATAATAGTAGGAGATCTCAACACACCTCTCTCGACAATGGACAGGTCAAACAGACAGAATCTTAACAGAGAAATAAAAGAACTAACAGATATAATGAGTCAAATGACTTAACAGACATCTATAGAACATACTACCCAAACAAAAAAGAATATACCTTCTTCTCAGCACCTCATGGAACCGTCTCTAAAACTGATCACATTCTCAGTAACAAAGCAAGCATCCACAGACAAAAAAAAAGGAGTAATCCACTGTGCCTCATCAGATCACCGTGGCATAAACTTAGAGTGGGTGGAATGTTTTATAAATGTCTGTTAAATACATTTCAGTCATAATATCTGTTAGTGCCCTTATTTCTCTGTTAATTTTCTGTTTGACAAACCTGTCCAGTTGTGAGAGTAGGGTATTGAAGTCACACACTCTTAGTGTGGGGGGTTTAATGAGTAATTTATGCTTTAGAAGTATTTCTTTTACATATGAATGTGCCCTTGTATTTGGAGCATAGATGTTCAGTATTGAGATTTCCTCTTGATGTAACTAATATGAAATGTCTTTCTTTGTCTCTTTTGATTGATTTTAGTTTGAGGCCTATTTTGTCAGATATTAGAATAGCTACCCCAGCTTGTTTCTTAGGTCCGTTTGATTGGAAAAATTTTTCTCAACCCTTTACTCTGAGGTGATATCTGTCTTTGAGGTTGAGGTGTGTTTCTTATATGCAGCAGAAGGATGGATTCTGTTTTAATATCGAATTTGTTAGCCTATGTCTTTTTAAAAGTGAATTGAGTACATTTAAATTAAGGGATATTAATGAACAGTAATTGCTATCTCCTGTTTTTTTTTTTTTCTGTTTGTTGTTGGTGATGTTATTTTGTGTGTTTCCTTCTTTCGGGGTTTGCATTTATGAGATCATCTATTGTCTGTGCTTTTGTTGACAGAACTAATGACAATAACTTTTAATGTTCTATCAATGAATGCCAATACATTTTAGTGTATTTTTTTTAAAAAAAAAGGTTATTTCAAGACTTGCTAGTATATTGGAAGCTAACAATTCAATACTAAAAAACTTGCATGATTTAAGAATGCTCCACAGAGCCTGTAGACTGAGGTGGGATGCTGATAGACTGCCTGCAGTCACAAAACAAAGAGTCTTGACATAATTTCTTGGTGCTCATCTGAATGGCATCTAGCTTATCTGTGCTCTTTCACAAATGTCTCTGTGAGCATTTTATCTGTGTAGATTTTAACATAGCAAAGGCAAATTTGTAGCACCGAAAGAATCTTGTTTTACTCAATACTCCTCTCAACGGCTGGAGAGCTACAATATGTTTAACTCTCCAGTTTCTGAAGCTATTACGTATGTAATACAATTCCAAAGTTACACTATGAAATAAATTTTATACCTATGCTTGAACATAATCACAATTTCATGATAGCAAAATAAAAAATATCGAGACAAGGTCTTTTGCAGCCTAGACTGGCCTTCAATTTACTATAAAACATAGGACAATGATGATCATCCAATTTTCCTACACATGTATAAATGTGTGCCATCATATCCAGTTTTATGTACCATTGGGATCACATGCAGGCATCTGTACCTGGTAGGTAAGCATTCTACCTACTGAATCTCATCTTCAGACCCATGCATATTTTATATATCGTTACCTCTATAATCTCTGGCCTGCATTTGTCCCATCAAAGCCATCAAAAACATGAACATGATAAACTGAATGCCATCTATGTAATATATTAACTTGATTTATAGGAAATAACAAAAATTATTTCATCAATTCTTTAAATTATATAGGTGATCTTTATAAATCTTACAGATAAGGTAAGACTGATTTAGTTTATGTATATTATCTTGGTTTAAAACTTAGTAATTCCTAAATCCTGTCTAGCAAAACAACAACAAAAAAAACTTAAGTCTTAACATTGGTAAGAAAAATAACATTTACACATACTAAAAAGACAAAGAAAATTTGTGAAAATTATTAACTAAGCCAGTTCTGAAGTATATCAAGAAGTAAAACTATTCATGCTACAAATCTTGTGAGTTTTTGTTTGTCTGTTGTCCTACACAATAACATTTAATGAATAAATTAAGATCTCTCTATGGAATTTTCTTTAAAATTTTCTAGAAGAATCCTTCATCTCTACAAATATATTACAGAGCACATGTTGACATGTTTATAAAAACTCTTACAATGAAAATCACCCTAGAAGAGCTTAGGTTAAAAACAGCATTTTAACATAATGTTATAACAGAAGAAAACCACTGAAACCATTAGTTTGATTCATTTTTCATATATATTAAGATTTTTGGAAGCATAGTCTATATTTGCATATAGGAATGCATACTTACAAATAACATTTTATAATAAACCAGTAACTCATATATAATTTATAGCTGTGTTTAGCATAGTGTTTTAGTTTTAGTCTCCTTAATCTCTACTCCTGTTAAGGGAAAAAAAGTCAACCAAATAAAATTTCACATTAAATGCAATGGAACAAATGTTTTGCTGCTTTCTGTGTGGACAAAGTGGGGCTTTGGTGAACTTTGAAAGGGAACTGCAAAGATCATTGTCAGCAAACATAGACCACGATGAACACATGTTTTAGGCAGAGCTGTTAGATGGATCCAAGTAAATTTTTTCTTTGAAATAATGAAAATTACTCCATGGTTAAGAGTAGCTACAGTTATTTCATAAGAGATCTGGAAATGGCTGATGGTAAAATTCAAAAGATAAAACTTTCTGGTCAGTTTCCTTGGCTTCCTGTGTGGTGTGTGCCATGATAAGGTTATCAGTTACCACTTTGCCCGTGAAACTTGGCATTGTGAAGCACAATTAATAAAAACTCAGGGTCAGAAATTGGGGTTCAACCCGAGAATCTGAAAAGCAAAACATCCAGCCACATCTCTTACCTTTACCTCCGTTTGAAATGGTGATCCTGTCTTCCGAAATCTTAGAATGAGAACTGTGTCTTGCCAGCTGTTTCTTCCCTTTTTATAATCCTCTCTAGGGCTGGGATTAGTGGCGTGCACCACTATGATTAAGGGCATGTAGCACTTAATTTCTATGGCAGCTACTGTGGCTACGGGGATTAAAGGTTTTTACCATAACCTGATCTGTAAGGTTGACCAGTGGGACTGTTTTACTCCCAGATCTTCTGGCAGTCTTATTTATTAAAATACAATTGAAATGCCTCTGCAGCATTGTTTATAAAGACTCGGTTTGAGAAGGCTGGAATGGTTATCCAATGACTAATAAAAAAAGAGACACTTGTGTATGAGTTAACAATGGGGTAATAAATTTCAATGTCTACCTTCATCAATGAGTCCTTTCCATAAAGTAGCAATGCATGTTCTTCCAATGACCAAGCATTGTGTGACATTTTCAGTGTCCACATTAGAATACATTGAAAAACAGAAATAATTAGTACAAAATTCATGTATCATCATTATTTCTGTCAACTAGAAAATGAGGACACACAAGGGCAGCTTTGTGCCATTTTTCTTCAATTTTATTTTAGCATTGTCAACCTTTGCATTAGACATTTTGTAGATTATGTTCATATGCTTCTGTCAAAACTATGAATTTTTAATATTATACTTTTAGAACTCAAAGGTAAGTATGTCAAATTATTTTATGAGTATGTTCCAAAAAGTTATTTATGCTGAGTAGCTATACTAAATCTTTAAAAATGTAATTGGCTTCAGAGTAATTATGATACTAAGACTGTCACTGCAACAAAAGTTCATTAGTTTTATTGCTGTAGTATGTAAGAGCCACACCATCTGATCATTATATCTCTGTAGCAGATAATATATTTCATAAGAAGTACAAAATTATAGACCATTTAAATTAAGTACTTAGAAGAACCATTATCAGCCATGTGGAAGAACTATAAATACCTATCTATACATCAAGAATATATAGTAGGCAAATTGTAGCATGTACACACCATTTCAGAAAGCAGAAATATTGAGTACTGCAATTATATTGAAAAGTTTTAAGAAAGTCATTGTTCAACTGGCAGAGATAATTAAGTCAATTAACAATCTTAGAAGAACAACCCCTACAAATATATTAATATACATATGACCACAACTTTATGAATCACTCAAATATCATATACCATTTTTACCTTTTAATATTTTTATTTAATTATAGTTACATAATTTCCCCTAGCATTCCTCCCTCCAAACCTTCTCATACCTCTCTTTATTCCCTATCAAATACATACAAACTATACATAAACCACATACACACATTATATATATGATTTCAGGACTAATCATTTAGTACAGAATAATCAATTAGGGTTCATCTCTGTGAGAAGCTATTTTCTCCTCTCAGTATCTGTTGCTTATGGTTCTTTGTATAAGGATAGAGCCTTTGAGATGTTAGCATGTCAATTACAATTCTCTTATTTGGGTCTTCTTAGGCTGTATGCTAATAGGGTATCCTAATTGTAATTTCCCTGTCCTTTTAAAAAAAGCCAATCTCACAACAGACTTGCTATTCATATCATTCTTATAATTTTTTCTCCCTCATCCATGGTATTCCCTGAGTATGCAGAAGTTGTACAGTAAATGTTAACATTAGAGCTGGGTACCACATGATCTGTTGTTGTTCTCTGCATATTGATTAGATTAGGTTTTCTGGGATGCTCTCCATTTTATGCAAAGAGAAGCTTCTATATTAGAGCTGAGAGCTATATTTATTTCTGATAAATCTCATCTCCCTCTAATGCAAATAAAATGCTAATAGTAACAAAATTTCCTTGACATTTAACTGGTGATGCATCTTCTTGACTTACAACACGCATATATATATATATTATATACATATATGTATATAATATATACATATATGTGTGTGTATGTGTGCGTGTGAATTCTACATATATATGTACGATTCTATTTTATTTTTCATATTAGTATTTTTTGAGAATATGAGACAATATAATTAAATAATTTATTTCTTCCCTTTACCCCTCCAAACCTTCTCATATATCCCTTTGCTCTTTTTTAAAACACATGGTCTTTTAAATTAATTTTTGATATGGATATATTCATTATGTATAAAAACATTTAAGTACAACTTGCTCAATCTGTGTAATGTTACCGGAGTGTATGTTTTCAGGGCTGAACATTTGGTATTGATAACCAATTGATATTCTCTTCTATGTGAAAGACTTTTTCTCCAATTTTTATTATTCCTTAGATGCTATAGGTCTTTTGTGAGGTTGAGCCCTCCTTGATTTTCTCTTCCATTTCAGCATATTTATTATTGTTGTGCTTGCTCAGTTTATGTTTTGGCAGTCATGCTGATGCGAACTTAAAAACATGCTTCAAGACATTCCTAGGAGACAGATTCCCACAGAAAACATTCAGTTCCTTTGGCTCTTAAACATTTCTTCACTCCTCTTCTACAGTGATCCTCAAGCCTTGGTTATGGGAATTGTGTTGTAGATGTATCCCTTGTGACTGGTTTCCTCAACTCTGCATTTTGTTTGGCTGTGGATTTCTATAAAGGTTTCAGTTTCTTGAAAGAAGTTTCCAGATACAGAGTAAGGACTACATATATCAATGGGTATAATGACAAAAATAGAGAACGTGGTTAGGGATAGTACTGGTTTAGTGAAATAGCTGTTGCTGCTTTTCCTATAATAACACTATAATTTCACTAGCTATGGGTAGCTATCTAGTTTTCTGATGCTAAGCATGATTTCTCTTTTGTTAAGCAGGTATTAGGTTCAATAAGAGAGATGTTGATTACTGACAAGTTATAGTTAGCAATACTACTCTCTTAGGGTTATCATGCCATTCTGGTAATTTTTGTTTTAAATCATAGGTATCATGTCATAGCCGGGTAGACTGTTGGTTGCTTCCCTTCTTTGGAAGCTTGAATGGAGTTTTCTGGTAATATGAAACTAGTTCTCAGGGAGAAAGCTTTCAGCACAATTTCAGCTCAAGGGCTTCTGGGTCATGTGTTTGACATTCATGATATTGTCAGCAATAAAGACTTACCTTCTACCTCTAAATAACCAGGCACAATAGCCAGAGCCTCCAATGCTTTGGTGGTCTCTTGAACAACCTTGAAAAACTCAAAAGAGAAATTCTCATGCCTGATGTTGGTTTTTTTGTTAGATGGTTTTTGGATATTGGAGGGAACAATGTCAGCCCAGATGGTATTGATTCATTTAACTATATATGTGTATTTATACACATGATTAAAGACCTGGAAAGAAAACCTAAGGAGAGAAGGACTTATTTTTACTCATACTGTTTTGGTAAATCAGTGATTTAATTAATATATTTTCTGAGTGATTATTTCAGGTCTGGATGGCCAGGAAACATAACAAGCAGCCATCTCTATAAGGTTATATTGAGAAAAGTTGTATATTTATTTTTAATTCTGACAAATTATTTGCCTTTGTATATGTAGGCTTGTTAAATGTAACTACTGATATCATTGGGTGTCTATGCAGTTTTTATCACTACTAAAGTAAAAATTTCTGATGTCTTTGTTATGCCCAAATCCATGAAGTCCTCCAAAAGCCAACAAGGAGATTAAGTCCCATATGTAAAAGCAAAGAACATTTATTTTATGAAAGTTTGCAAACTCATTCTCTCCACGTGTCCAATGTATTGGAATAAATGGAGAGTCCTGAGCTCAGTTAGAGTTGGGTTTTTACAGCAGTAAACTTGGGGGTGAGAGGTTTATGGGGTTCAGGGACGCTTATTGGCTGCCATTTGTCTAGGGGTGTCCTGGTGAATGTGTCCTGGCAGGTTATTTCATCTACAGCAGTTGGAACATTAGTCATTTCCTTTGTATAATCTGTTTTTGGGTGGTGCTCAGGTAATCTTAGTTTATGGGCCTTCCTGAAACCAGGTATTGCTTCAGGGTACACTACTGAGACTCATGCCTCTATTAAATTTATCAGTGGCTGAGTCCTACTCTGGCAGGTGATAATGGATGGAAGTAAAAAACTTCCTTTGGGTGATCTATTCATATTCAGCTTATCATGACTGGCTCCTAAATTTTTGTATCATTAAACAAATATTCCCAGAGCTTAAACAAAGTAGCGCACTTTAAAATAGTATTCTACAACAAATTTCTAATGGCATTTATGAAATTTAAAACTAAATACTTCATTGTTGTTATTTCCCCCCACTTCCTCATTTCCCTACCCTCCTCACTGCATGACCTACATGAATCTATCTTCTCTTTTTAATTTCAGCTACATTTTGCTATCTTCCTATCTTTCCATTCATAGTCCTTCAATAACTTATTTATAGATTCCTGCCTTTGCACATGTACCACAAGTTAAAAAAACAGAACAATGTATTTAAATTTTGAACCCACATAATTTGAAAGAATACTATGTCTAAAGCTTCCACTTTCCTGAAATCCATGCTTGAAATTGTTGTCATTTACATTCATGATCACGGTCATTCTGACTGGGTGGGATGGAATATTAAAATAATTTTAATATGAATTTTATTGATGGCTAAGGATGTTGAAATTTTTATATGTGTCTAGTCTATTTAAGCATTTTATTTTCTATTTTGAGAAGTCTCTGTTCAGCCATATAACTAATTTTTTTTGATTTTTCGAGACAGGATTTCCCTGTAGTGTCTAGAGCCTGTCCTGGAACTAGCTCTTGTAGTCCAGGCCGGCCTCGAACTCAGAGATCCGCCTGCCTCTGCCTCCCTAGTGCTGGGATTAAAGGTGTGCACCAGCACCACCCGGCTTCATATAGCTAATTTTTAAATTGATTGTTTTCTTGGTATTTGGAGCTCTTTGTTTATTGTAGACATTACTTTCCTGTTAGATGAATAGACAGCAAAGATACTTTTTTGTACTTTGGGCTCCTGCACTCAGCTGATGATTTCCTCTGCTGTACAGAAGTTGCCTACTTTCACAAGATCCCAGTTGTCTATTGTTCATCTTATTTCTTATACTACTAGAGTCACATTCAAAAAACATCTTCCTGTGTAAACAATGCTTCTTCCAGAAAATATGGTTTTTTACATAAAAAGCTCAGAGCCTAGCAAAAGGATACCTCTCTACAAGTTTAGATCAATGAATTTATATATCTACCATAACTTTTACAGATCAGGAATCTTAAGTGTAGCCTAGTCCAATATTTCTGGATCATTATATTGAATAAATTTTCTGTCAGACTTCATAATCAAAATGTCCAATGCCTGGGTGTCCTACAAGCATGAGATTTACTTCCAAGTTCGGATTCTTGACCTCTGGTCACTAGTTCTGTTCTGAAACACATGTCTTGTATCTAGGAGGCTTCTCATGTGAGAAAGTTGCTCAGGCAAAAGGGATCTATGACCCAGGAAGTACACCAAAGTAAGAAATCACAGTGTATTTCCAACTTAATCTTGGAAGTGGGTTTCTATCATTATACCTTGTTTTGTTTTTCACTCTGTGCCCTGGTTCAGGATGGAAGATAATCACACATGGTTGTAATGGTAAGATGACTTGAAGATTGGCTGTTACCAACCAGAAACAAAATAAAAGAGGAAAAGTAACAGATTCAAGTCTATGACATAGCTGTGGAGAAAAGTGTGTCCCCTGCTGTCTCCACATTCATATGGTAAAGTCACAATTCCAATGTGATAGAATCTGAGACATGATGTGAGGTAAAGGATAAAAGTTAAATGATATCACAATGGGAGACACTTCATCCACTAGAGTTTCTACCCTCAGAGGAAGTGGAGGTATCAGTGCTTCCTCTATAACCTGAAGAAACAGTAAGGCCACTGGTGAGCTGTATGGCAGGAGAGTTCTCTGGAAATATCTGCTACTTTGATCTATAGGTGTCAGCTTACAAACTGTAAAAAGGGCATTTTTGTCATTTGAGCAACTTAGCCTGGGGAATTTCAGTGTACTCTTAGTTCATTAATGCAGTAGTATATCAAAGAGAACGGTATCACCAGAGGCAACTAAAGAAATATTCTGAACCAGAACAGGTAATTGGGTGTTATCAATTTAGTGTTGGGCATTATGGTTTTGCAATCTGCTAAGAATGGGTGAGTGACATGACTGCATCTGGAGAAAGTAGAGAATTTAGATACAATTAACATTCCAGCTTATTTGAAATTATGCATTTTATCATATAATTCACACATCAAAATTCTTAGCAAAAGTCTGAAGTTATTTCAAATTTCTTTTCCTAGATACTAAAACTAGTATGTGTGTATGACCTAATAATATTCTACTAAATTTACATTCTCTTTTGTAAATATGCCATATTTTCAGTGTTATTTTGTTGAAACTCTACACTATTGTTAAATTTCCTGACTTTTGTCTGGGAAAAAAGGTCTAAACCATATATCAACTTAATGAAGCTTTCTCTTCAGGTGTTAAATTCAATGAATATATTAGTGAGATTTTAATTATAAACAACAGGGTTCTATTTGAAAATGAGATATTGTTAAGCCCATATAATGATCCATCATTTGATTAGCTTTCAACTGATAAAATAAAAAGTATTTAATTTTCAACATTGTAAAATCTTCAAGCAAATTGGTTGAATATTTTAAACACTTTGATTTTCCTTAGATATCGTTGTCTTGCAGCTTGGTGAGAAGATATATAAAGGTTCAGAGCACAAGACTTTGCTAAACAGGGTCAAAGTTCCTACAGTTTGTAAACACAATGCTCAATGCTCTCTGCTAACCTAATTATTTAGAGAATGTTGTAATCTACCTCATTTGTTTCATGCAGTTTTATAGTAGGTTTTCTTTCTTATTTACGTAACCCTTTACAATGTATTATAAAATCATATCAGATCCTCTGGCCTTCAGAAAACTCGTTTCTAATCTCCCTCTCAATATAATTTAAATGAGCATACCACTATTTCTTTTTCCTAGACTCATATGTTCTAAACATCATGATATTTTCTTGAAAATTTTGTAAATTTTACTTAACTTACATAAAATTTAGAATGTCAAATATATTGGGGGATATTTGATCACACTGTGAAACCCAGGTTTGTGTTTGTGTTAAATAATACTAACCTTCGGTCAGAAGACTGAGATAGGAACTAGTTAACATAAATTAATCACAGAGCATCTGGAAGCAAGAACAAGATGCACCAGAAGTGCTAGGGAGGAATTTGGAGGAGGTAGACTCTTTCTTGTTTGGCAGAGCAGAAGGAAGCTCTGTTTGGGAGACACCAGCAAGGAGAGAAGGTTATCTAGGTGCTACTCAACTTCTCTGAACTAAATAAAATTTATCTGCCTCCAGGAGCAGAATTCCCGCCAGGTTAAGGCCTGAGTGGCTGCTGCTGCCAGAGAGACCTGTCAAGTCGGCAATTGCTGGTTGAAAAAAGCAGTAGATTCAGCCACACACACTGTGCTGGAGTTAAAACAACATGAATACATTCCATTGACTGATTTTGTCATCAAAGACTCTGTTTGTACAACCTGGATGGAACACAATGACAATTTTTGTGGTTTTTTGTTGTTATTGTTAACAAGAAATCCAATAAACATGCAGAGGAGGTTGCCAGCATTGCACACTCTTTTATCGTAAGTAGTATATCTGGAAAAGTCTCTAGACAACTAATTTTATAAGTTTGTGTGATGGAGGAGTGTCTATGTGTTACTTTCATTATTAATAAAGATACTGCCTTGGCCCTTTAAGAGAACAGAAAATTAGGTAGGCGGAGTAGACAGAACAGAATGCTGGGTAGCAGGAGGGGAGACGCTTCAGGCAGTCGCCATAGTGAGTCTCCATGATTCTCCTCTCTGAGATGGACGCAGGTTAAGATCTCTCCTGGTGGGGAACCCTGATGGCTCCTTGGCCTTGAGAGGGAGGGAGGGGAGGTATGGGTGGAGGGAAGGGGAGGGAAGGGGGAGAAGGAGGGGCGGGAAGGGGGAGGAGGAGCGGAGGGAGGGGGAGGAGGAGGGAAGGAGATGGAAATTTTTAAATATAAAAAAAAAAATAAACCATGAAAAAAAAAAAGAAAGAAAAAAAAAAGATCTCTCCTGGTAAGCCACACCTCGTGGTGCTACACGGATTACTAAATATGGGTTAAAGGAAGATGTGAGAATTAACCAATAAGAGGCTACAGATAATGGGCCAGGCAGTGTTTAAAAGAATACAGTTTCCGTGTAATTATTTCGGGTGTAAAGCTAGCCGGCGGCCGCTCCTATCTACATTTGTGTTTGTTCATGAAATAGAAGTAGCCGTTTATTACAAACACCTGTTAATGTACATCATACAATCATGTCCATTCTCTGCTCTCTTATGGGCTATGCAAGCACATTTACTTCCACCATTGCCACCAGAAAAACTTGAATAAATTGCTCTGTGACTTCCTTTCCAAATGTGAATGTGTGTCTGTGTATGAGTGCATGTATGTGTGCGTATGGACGTAGTGAGTTCCTCTGTGTCTTAGTATGGGTATATATGACCCACAGCTCCCATGTTGAAGCCAGAGAACAACCTCATGCTCCTGTCTGCTACACTGCTTACAGCAGGGTATCATGTTATTCACTATTGTGGACATGAGGTTAGGCAGTAGGTGTACTTCTAGGGATTCTACTGTATATTCCTTCCATCTTGCTGCCGGTCTATGAGGGTTACTGAGCTGTGCTTCCGTATGTGATTTTATAAGTTCTAGGGCTTCAAGCTCAGTTCCTTGGGCTTGCATAGCAAGTACGTCACCAGCTGTTGCTCTGTGACTTTAATGTTTCTTAAAATGAAGTCATGAAACTGCTCTACAATGAGCCTTTGAAAAAATTTTATATTAAGGCAATTGTTAAAAACTACCAAGTTTGGTTTGCGCCAGTGTGGATCAAAGAATTGGAAAGAGTGACCAATCAATTTGCAACTCCAAATAAATAGATAAATATCATAAGGCAGGTTATTTAAGGAATTGGTTTCACTTTGTCACCTTATTAAGCATTTCATACAAGTATTATGAAGAGAATACTACCAAAAAGTTAAAAAATGTGAAAAATTCTAATTCTTCTAATGTTTCTTAACTATAAAATTAAAATAGGAATATCAGCTTCTTTGTATGTTACTTGATTGCAGTGCTCACATATCAACTTTTATATAATTTATGATTAAAACAAAGAAAGAAAAAAACTCACTTTACCTTGTAAAACATAACTGAGGATTTTTACATTAGACAAAATGAGGAAACAATATCTGGTGGCTGGACATATCATTGTGACTTTAGACGTCTCAGATAACTCCTAAGTTTGCCATACATATACTATCACTTTATTTAAAATGTTGTTCTAATGTATTTTTCTAGTATACACACAGCTATGTATGTATACATTCATCATACTGGAAATGTATTTTCATCCAACAATATGAAATAGAACGCAATAATTAAAACTCTAATGTAAAGAGTAATAAGAAAATATCTATACGTTTTATAAACTCCAAGTACCTAAGGTCAATGAATCTTAGTGATGAGTATTGAAATTCTTCTTATACCCATTCTTTATCATGAGTGGATATTTATGGTCTTCTCTGTTTAAGTTCTCTGTTGAATGTTCTCCAAAGACCCATGTGGTCATTGTTTGCTTTCTTAGCTTTTTATTTTTGCAATGAGATATGATGACCAACAGAAACTTGTGAAGTAAGGTTTTTTTTTTTTTATTCTAAATGTCATTTGTATCTTATTTTCTATTCAGCTATCCAGGGATATCAGGTGAAGAAGTCAAACAAGGAGATGGAGGGAGAAACCACTGCAGAGGCAAGGAAGAGGTGATGCTTAGTGACTTTCTTACTATCCTAGAAATGACACTCTACATAATGACCTTGGTAGTCCCACATCAACCACCAATTTCAACAATTCAGTACAGATTTGACTACAGGCCAATCTTATGTGGCATTTTCTCAGTTGGGAGTCTTTCTTCCCAGGTGACACTACCTTTTGTCAAGTTGACATCAAGCAAACCAGTGAACTTGATCCTCTAGAAAACTTTATTAAGATATGGTGCTACTTTAAAAAAATAGGACATAGTCATAATATTATTGTGCCAGGGACTTGTCTCAAAGAAGACAACAGAATGTTAACTGTATACCTTTTCTCTTTGCAGATCATGAATTGAGATATTTCCCACTAACCTCCACTTCGTCATAATATGCATAAGTGTGATCAATTGATCATAGTCTGGAACTAATCAAACTCTGAGCCAGAGTTCATACATGTTGATGATTGTAGGTATTTTGTTGTGATAACTGAGTAATAACATAGAAACTCATGCCAGAAATGTGCAAATGACACCCTTACTATGAGTAGAAGTTGTAACTGCCTTTGGGAAGTTGTCTTGGCAGAGTTTCTTCCACATTCCTTTTCTAAGAAGTACATACATGATTACCAAAATTATGAAGAGCATCTCAAACTGTAAAAAAAAAAAGTCTAAATAATTGTATGGTAGATTTACAGTCTGTAGAAAACCCAAAACTTTATAATGCCTTTTTTTTACATCATTAGTACTAACTCAATGCACACAAATTAAGATTAAAATACAAATTTCATAAAAAATAATATTTTTAAAAATAGAGGAACTGGGGCTGGATTGACTGCTCGGTGGTTAAGAGCTCTCTTCTTGTTCTTCCAGAGGACCTAATTTCAATTCCCAGCAACTATATGACATCTTATAACTGTCTGTACCTCCACCTCCAGGAGATAGCCTCTTCTGGCCTCCAAAGGCACCCACACAGATGTGACATTCACAGAAAGACATATACATAAGTATAAAGAAGTCTACAAAGAAAAGAAATATAGGAACTGGCAGCAGGTGTTTGAAGTCCATTACAATGCTTTTATCCCAAGAACATAAAGGAGATTTGTAACCTGAAAGTTGAGGAGCCTGCTTGGTGTGTAGCCCTTTTCCTGTCCTGGTTTTCTTTTTATTGCTGTGATAAAGAAAACCAAAAGTAACTTTAGGTGGAGATGGTTTATTTGGCCTATGTGTCCTGATCATAGACCAACACTCCAAGGCCAAAATCAAACAAGGCAGAAACTTGGAGTTAACAATTATAGCAGAACCCTGGATAAAAACTACTTAATACCCATGGCTTGCTCTGCTTGATTTTTGTTATTGTCGTTCTTCTTTTAATTGATTGTTTGGGGACACAGTCTCATTATGTAGTTCTGAATGACCTGACATCCTTTATATTGACCATGATAGTGTTGAATATACTGAGCCTCTGTGTCCTGAGTGTTAGGATTAAAGACACGTGCCGCCATGGTCAACTTTCAGTTTGTTTCATACTGTGCCTGACCAAGTGTAGCAATTCCCATGATGGGCTTAGACTTCCCAGATGAATCATTAATACAGAAAATGCCCCAGCTGTTACCCTACAGATTAATTTGAAGGAAACATGTTCTCAATTGTAGTTCCTTTCCCCATATCTCTATAACCTGTGTCAAGTCAACAAAAAACTAAGGAACACTCTGCCCATTGTATTATATTTATTATTTTTATTTCAAAACAAAACAAATAATCAAACATATGTCTTATGAACAGATTAATCCAAGCTGCAACTTTCACATTGATGGTCATTCAATTTTCGACGATACTGGAATTTATAATTATGACTCTTTACTCCTAGCTTTCTTTCTTTCTTTTTTTGGTGGGACAGCACTGTAACTGTTTAGAAGAACAGGTGGGAGGGAAGTTAGAGTCCTGTAATAAGCATCCACGGGAACTAGGGAATGCTAAGAGTTTGCCCTTGGAAGTTGAGGGTGGATTGGGGTATGTGTTAATCCTGACATCCTTCGCTCAGTTTTGGTTCCAGGCCACGCAGGCAGCAAGTGGAAGTCCAACCTAGAAAGAGGGGTAAGCGGACAGGGTTGTCCCCTGCCGGAAGGGACATATTGGGGAATTAAGATGGCACAACCTCTGAAATAGGAGGCGGGAGGGTAAATTGATGGCCTCCAAAAGATAGAATGTATAAAGCTCAAAAAAATAAATGTGTGCAGATGTATGATATGTTAATTGTGTTGTCTTTTGTGTTCTGGACTGGAGAAAGACATTTGATTCTAGGAACTGCTAAGAAAGGTATTTTGACTTTAAAGTGTGGGCTTAAGGGTTTGATGCTTTGGAAAAGAGGTTCTGCTTTTGTCTCCACAGACGATGAGAACCTGAGGATTTATTCGAGATTCATGTGGTTTGATTCACAGAGACGTCTTGAAATGTTGCAGTAAATACCCCCAAGAATGCAGCATCCCTGCTCAGCAGGAAGTAGCCAGATAGATTGACAATGCCCAGAAAGGCTTTTGGTACCAGTGTTGGAAGGTCTGTGTGTTGGTCTGTCTCTGCGTGTGTATTCTCAGCCTCCAGATCCTTGCCCGAAGCTCACGAACTGGGATCTAGCGCATACAGCGCACACCAGGGCCATGGTGTGCGGCATATTTTAATTATGTGTTTTTATTTTGAAGTAATATTTCAAATAATTTTGTAAAATTTTTATTTTTTATAAATATGTGCCATTTAGCACATAAGCATAGTATAGAAGCAAGGAAATTCTGGTTGGGAGTTTTCTGCACATATTTTCTATCTTTACCTTGTATCGATTTTTATATCCCACATGCTAGGTCACCAGTTTTGCAAAGAACTATCTAAAAGTTAACTAAAATATCTATATTAATTGAAATATATATTATATAAGAATTCTCATAAAACAACTTTCCAATTATACTGTAGACCTCTGATATATTATATATGATCTAAATGATTACAACTGATTATTGTTTTCTTGATATCTGTTAAAAATGTCTTTACTGAAGAAGAAATTCAGCTAGGGAGATTTTGAGAAAAGAAAGAACAGATTAAACAACATAGAGTTGCCCTCCTCTTCTTTCTCCTCATAATATATGCTTTTGTAGCTTTGTACCTGCGGAAGCTGATAACAGCAATATTCACTGGTGATTTATAGTGTTCAGAAAAAGTTAATTATTTAGCTTATCCTTACCTTTAGAGCAAAGTGAAAGAAAGGAAATATGATATGACAAAGCCCATGACTTCAATGAAGAAACAGGGTTTCAATTCCTGAGCTCATGCAAGTTAGTAACGGACAAGGCTTTAAGGCTGTTTTAACTAACCAAATTCCTTTACAACTAAGGAAAATCACAACTTGAGTAGGTTGAGTGACTTGTCCAAGCAGAATGAATGGGGACAGAAGAATTGTAGCTACAGAAGTATGATAACATTTAGAATCAGACTATTTTCTTTTATTTAATGAAGTATAGCACAAAACGAGTATTGTTTGAAAAGAATTATTGAGACAGCATCTATCTGAAATATAATAAAACTCAGAATGACTTCAGAAGTCATAAGTCTTTTTAAACATATTTGACTTCTTCTTCATCAAAGGGAGAGATAATTGTGGTATAGAAGAGGGGGCTATCTCGCTTAATCAAGAATGTTCATTATAAATTTTGAACTTTACACTTTCTTTTAAGTGGGTGTATTGAGAATATTTAACACTGATCAGTTTATTCCATGTTTTGACTAAGCTAAAGAAATAGAGCAAATGAAGAAAGAACAGTAATTATTAGGAACTCTACATAATGTAAAATTGATGCAATCATATTAGTTTCCCCAAATTTGGAGTAGCAGTCATTCTAAGTGCAGCATACATATTTTTGGTATAAATGATTTTCACAATTATTTTAAAAGTATGAATAGTTTTGATACTGTTTAATATGAATACTCTCTTTGTTCTCGATTCCATATGGCAGAAGTAAAATATGCAGTCTGTTTTCAGGACAGTTTCATTTGCATTTCATTACACTTTTAACCCTCGATTTTATTCTTTTTAGAGGCTATTATAGGGGCCAGTGATGGTGACTTATATATTATAAACAACATGCAGGAAGATCATGGATCCCCTTTCTGTGTCCAAACATTACAAGTAGAGATTGTTTGAACCACAGTACTTCTCTACTGTTTCAGGACATGAAGTATGAAGATCCTGTCAAACAAAAAAATTAACATGTGTTTCTTTGGAGATCCATGTGCATATAAACACACCCCGTAACAAGTATATTAATTAGTGTATCAAGAATACAATAAAAATAAAACTCAAAATTACAAAGCAATGTGTAAAACAGGATTTTAATAACACAGTCCAGAAATAATTCCACTCCTACTGGAATTCTTCTCAAGACCTCATTTGAAACAATATGGACTGTTAGTGCTCAGAGAAAGGAGAAATATGCTCTGAAATTCAATAGAAATTCTCCATTATAACTAAAGGCAATTTTATTTGTCTTAGTCTTTTGTGGATATTTTAGACCAGAAAAACTCCAGCTATCCTATTTCACTGATATTTCCCATACATTTAGAAATTTCTTTTAATATTTCCTTTAAGTTTCAGTTGACCATTACATAATCCATATTTTTTATAATTATATTTTAAGTAAAATTTTATAATATATACAAATTAATATAATGGGAAATCTTTTTTGCCATGTTTAAATAGCATAGTTAAACCCATGGTGTCTTTTCTCTTATAACTCCAAGTAAATTTAGGCTTCTTAAATCTAGGTAGGCTTTTCTCATCTCAAATATATGTGGATTTTTCTTGATATAATATGATCTGGCCCAGTAAGTATATCTTTTTCCCCCCAGAAAGCTGCATGATTCGATTCTGTTCAGATATATTAATATTGTCACTGCAAATAATTCACTTGGCAGGGACAAAAAGTTCACATGTCAGTGTGATTAGAAAAGAGGGTGAGACCCAGGGATAAGTGAAAAAGGCATTTTGAAATTAATCAAGATAAGAGTACTGGCACCTCATATTTTACCCAAGGAGAGCACAGAATAGAAACATCAGGTACTTTTCCTGACCTTATTGCTCTTCTGCTGTACTTCATAATTAATTGGTAGGTCATTTATTTAATTGATCAATTCTACTTCAAGCTAAAATTATAGGTAGACTGTGGCTTTTTATCCC
Organism: Arvicola amphibius; assembly: GCF_903992535.2. NCBI lineage: Eukaryota > Metazoa > Chordata > Mammalia > Rodentia > Cricetidae > Arvicola > Arvicola amphibius. The sequence goes on from NC_052057.2 coordinate 64,497,844, forward strand.
TTTTTTCTTGAACTATAAATTTTGAATATGTCTATTGATGAAAACAGAATACGTATATATAAATAAATTCCCGACAGGAGACCAGTATTAAAGAACAGGTAAAGGAAGAGTATCTTGCCGATAACCTCTTCTAATCATCTCTTTGAAATGAGCTCCATTGAAGTGATCGAGGATCCCCTGTTTTATAGAGGCGAATCTCTCAGGACTCAATGGTGCACACTGTTGCATTTGTGTGACTGGTGAATGTGGAAAGCCCGTTTCTATTCCACTCCTTTATGTAGAAGTTGAGGTATGGAATGATAACTCCACAATAATACAACTAAACCTCTGCCTGTCTTTCATAGCTAAGTATACTGTTGGTATTTTCCTGTAGGGACACGAAAACATGATTGGGAAAGGGTTTAAGACAGGTGGATCTATGCAAATGTAACTTCCTGCTTATTACCTTCCACCTACCCCACCATATTGATACTTAACTATAATCAGTTTTTCTGTGATTATATAACTTACCACAGAGCTGCTCAAAACTACAGGTCATCCGTTTATTTAGGCAATAATAAAACAGCATTTTTTCAAAAGGCAGCCACTTCATCTTGCCAAATGATGAGCTGGTTACATTTCAATGAACTTGAAATGTCAACTCTTTTTCTTATACTTTCATTAAAAGAGAGGGTTTGATTCATTAGATATCTGATAATGTCATGATTATGTGACTATTTGAAGCAGCAGTGAAATTGGGGAGAAATTATGTATTTATCACAAGAGCACATATTGTTTAGATAAATGTTTCCTTCAACATAGAAAACCAATGTTCTATATTAGGATTCAGTGATCTTCATGAAGATCTGTTCAAGTCAGAAAAATACTTGGAAAAACCTCTAATTTCTCAGAACTTTGCAATTAATAATGGTAACTGGGTTACATATTTTAATATTTTCCTATATTTGTTGTGAGTCATATCACAGTCACTTGTCAACATATCTCATCAGAGAATATATAACCTGTATGTTCATTTGCCATACATACATACCATATAGCTTTATAAATTTATTTTTATGCATCTTTAGAGTTTGTGTAACACAAGTATTAACAAGAGATGAGAATATTACAAAAACTCCTTCCAAAAATTTTTTTTAACACATCGCATCTACCTAGAGGGAATGTATTTCAAGAGCCTATTTTGAGAATCATGAGACTTATTGCCATTGCTTCATCTGGTTTCTTGTTTAAAAGGTTTCAGTTTTTAGAAAGGATATATGCCAACCAAGATGTGAAGTTTCTATTTTTTGTATCACCAGGGACACATCCTTATAAGAGCCTAGGAAACATAAGCAAATATTCTTATTGTCCAGAATCAAACTCCAGTGTTTGCTTACTTCATGGAAAGTTACTTCTCATTTATCCAAATAACCTTCATTGATTAAAACAATACAATTAATGTGAAAACTTATGAACCCAATTGTTATTACATTGTTTTATATTTTTTCATTCTTTTAGTGGTCATTTCTCTGCTATGTTACCTTCACTTCTTCCAATAAACAACTTAATTTTAATGATTATTACAAATAAACAAATTAATTGTAATGATTATTACACATAAAATTAACCACAGTTCTAATTTCCCATTTCTTAAAAAGGCAATGTTTGGAATTGGAGACTTAGAGGACAGGCTTAAGAATCCTCCTGATTCATATGCTCTCACACCGTGGCAGACTGGACTAACCTACTTTTCCATATGCTCTTTGAATGATTTGTTTCTGGACCACATGCCCCTGAATGACTATGCTGATTAAATTCTGTGATCTTTTCTCCGCATCTAATTCATCTTGTCAGGTATGGAAGACCAATGACTTCATTTGAAAGAGAGAAACCCACAAAACCAAACAAAAATTAAAAAAAAAAAAAACAAGCTAGGCTTTGTTCCTTGACCTTTAGTTCTAAAAAGAATACCAAACCACCCAGGCACACCCAGCGGCCAAGACTGATAGTTAATTTCAGTTCAAAAAGAGAACAGCGTTTTTAAGCATGAAAATGAGGCTGGACCTCAGAGTGATGGCCATTTTCCCCACTGCTGGAGAAAGGCCTTCGAGGTCTCTGTCAGATTCCCACGCACAGCTGTGAAGTTTCTCTGAGACAAGGCGGTTTATCTCACAAATCTGTGCAAAGCTCCAGTGAATAATTTATAGCAGGCATGAAGTGACAAGTTAAACACGCCCATTTTGTCTAAAATGCTATGAAGGCATCTGGATAGAGCCACAAATGCAGGGTGAGGGAGCCAGTTGATGGGAACCCGAGTATGTCTAGAAGAGACCGTGCTGCTGTAAAGAAGATGAAATGTAATGAGATCCCCTTTCATGCATAATTCATTGGTGAAAACATGACTGCATAAAAAGCCATGGATTTTAACAAGGCTAGTCTGCAATCATGCACATTATCTTCCCAGAGAAACCTTATATAATATTGGTCAAAAAGCAGAGGATTCTGAAAACTGGTACAAAAGCTGACAGGTTTTCAAATGCAGCAGAATCTGCTTTAATGTACATTGCCAATACAAGAAATAATTTCTATTTACCCATGAAAATACTGCTTAGACAAAAATTTACTTTAAAACATTTGTTATCTCCACAGCAAGTAGGAGGCAAAAAAGAAAGAAGATTCTTATCAATACACAGAGATGAAATGGTTATGATATATTGATTTGACTATGTGGGTTTAGTTAAAACTGGACTTTGCAGTCATTTTCAATCCTCTGGCAACAAAGGTTAGAAGAGTAGATAGTACAGAGGCTTCAGAATGAAAAAACCTTGGTAATTGTCAACGTAAGATTTAATTTGGTTGTATTGTAAGAGGAAATATTGTAATTCAGCTTTCAAGACAACATTGAGGGCTATCATATGCTAGGTTTCAGGCAATGTGTTCCCTGTGTAGCTTTTGAGGAATTAGAGTGAATGTTAACTAAAGCTTCAGATCTTTTAAATGTATAATCTCTAAGCCCATCGGAGGCCTTAGTTTTCAAGAATTAACAGGTGGGTCTGCGGTCTCATGACAGTCTATGTGGACTGAGCTGATTATATATTCCTAAATATATGTATGTATATGTATACAACAACAACTGAAGAAGAGGGCATGAATTTGAAAGGACAGAACAGTAAAAGGGAATATTTGGAGGGAAAAATGAAAGGGAGAAGTGCTACAATTACATTATATTACAATCTCAATATTAAAAAATAAATAGAAGTATAAATCAATATCTGGCACCAAAGCAAGGCAGCCACACCAATTCCTGTGACAGCTCAGAGTCTCTGATCTTGGGTGGAAAATGGATGCTGCATCCTTTTTTCACCTGAGTGATGGTGTCGCTTGAAAGAAGTATTTTTTGTCTCATGTATGTATGTATGTATGTATGTATGTATGTATGTATGTATTACATACCTATCTATGTATCTATCTTGTGTGTGTGTGTGTGTGTGTGTGTACAGGTACCTGCGCATTGTGCATTTATGCATCCATACAAGGGCATCCACCATGATGCAAATGTAGAGGTTTTGAGAACAACTTCCAAGACTCAAATCCATAATGTGGGTTTCAGGGATCAATCTCCAATTGTCAGCATTGTCAAGTAACCTGTTTACTGAGCCATTTTCAGGCCTCACCTTTTATGTTCATAGTTAAAGAGACAGAACAATTGTAAAAGAAAGTTAGGTTAAATGTCCTTGCTATAAAAATATCTAATCCAGATGAATGAAACAGTCTTAATCTGTTTGCTACACCTCAAAACAGCTTCAGCTTTTGATACTGAGGATTTGATGATTGGGGGCATTAATGATTTAATATGTGAACATGAGGATTTAGTTTGTGACAGAAAATAGCTGGAAAAAACTAGTAAACCACAAGAAAAGCAACAAAACACACAGACATGGTCACAGAGTGTTTTGTTTTGTTTTTCCATAGGATTTAAAGATCCAGGAAGAAATTCAAGACATGACTTCAATGATTTCAACCATTTGCATACTTAACTCTTAACATAATTTTCTATAGTATACTCTCAGCAACGTTTTGCTTCTAGAAGGTTTCTGCAGAAGCTGAAGGAATGGCACTTGAACAAAGTGCTTGCCACCAAACATGAGGGGAAAACTGAGCATGGATCACCAATATCTTTGCAAAATCCAGTACAGCATTGTACACTTCAACTCTAGCAGTGAGAGCCAGAGATGGCTGAATGCTGGGAACTCAGGCACGACAAAATCTGTGAGTTTCAGTGAAAGACCCTGTCTCAAAAAAATAATGTTGAGCAGTCACTTGGGAAGTTGTTCAGTGTTGACCTCTGACCTCCTGCCCCCCAAATATTTAAAAACACAGACACATAGACACACACACCACCACACACAAAGGGTGGGGAGGGATCTATCTACAACTCACTGTCCCTCTATGCAGTTGCCTAATAGGACTGTCTCCATCAACAACGGGAACTATCCAGCAGTTTGCATTTTAAAAACATGACTTTAATATTTTGCTGCCAGCTTCCTTGCTTTGGGGTACAACTAAGAAAAGACAGTTCAGTGTAACATGTTGGCCCTATTCCCGT